>NC_073696.1:44127396-44796146 GCF_029784165.1 Wyeomyia smithii
TAATATATATATATATATATATATTATATATATATACTCACACACTAGTTGATCGAGTTGATTAGTTGATCGATTCTGCTATTTTTTAGTTTCACGTAGTTGACGGGGACTACTGACTCTCAAAAGGGATGATTTCTCAATCCTTAAAGCTTCAAGAAACTTAGACTTGATCGACTGAACTGGAAACTTTTTTTGTCCAGTTTTTTTTTGTCAAATAAATTTATTTTATGTAAAATAATGTAATGTAAAATACAATATGTTAATATTAGTTTAACACAATACTGCCCATAATTCAGAAAACGGCTGATATGCTATTTTCACCAAAATCGGGAAAACAGTTTCTCAAGACGGTTAACACCCTAAACAAGGGTCCGTACGTAAGCCGATTGTCAAAAAAATGCATTTGGGAAGGCAGCAGAGGTGAAACAATTTTGGCTTATATCCAAAATAATTCAGAAGTTGGCTAATATCCAATATGTTTTCTACCAGTGGCATGTTCACGAACCAGTGTATTATTACTGTACTTTGTTTCATCTAACTTTCGAAAATGTGTTGTAGCCTGGTGGTTACTGGCGACAGGTAAGCGATCGTAAGGCCCTTGCATCAAATTTGACTATTTACGAACAACATATTTGATGCAACAAGAATTTATTTGCGGTGCTGCGAAACCCAATTATCAAAACGCGTGACTGTTTCCTTCTGTCATAAATCTTTACATTCTTAAAAATGCTATTTAGCTCTTTGATTAGAAGTAATATTGAAGAGAAAATTCAGATTTCATTTTATATTTGATGTGAAAAAATAGGAAAGTGGATTGTGAAATTATCATGAATAATAATATTTTCGTTATATGTATTGTTATATTATTGCACGAAACAATTGTCTTGTCGTCCTTTTCGCCCTCACTTGTGCTTCCGTGTTGTTCTACTAAAATACAAACAATTTTCATCACCAACGAGCACGATATAATTCACATCGTACGGATATCAGCCAAATTGCACACCGGTTTGTCGACTGTCCTCTCGTTTATAATTGAAAAAACGGCTACTGCGTTAAAAATACGTAGCGGATGGAATTTTCCTGCAGATTTCTCTGTTTCAACTCAAGGGCAAAGTTCCAGCATATATGAAGGGTGATATACTCAATAAAATGTTGTCATCGACAGTCAAAATATGTTGTACCGACGAAAAACTTTAAAATGCGTTTTTCTCGATTTGATGCCTATGACGTATTAGCCAATTTTTGAATTATGGGCAGAATAGCACTTGTAGAAAACTGCAATTGTCAACAGGCCCAGGGCTAAGTTTAAATGATGTTTAAAATTGGCTACAGGTAATATCATGCCAGTATGAGCTGGATGTTTTTTTTTAATTGTCGGCGTTTTATAAAGTTTCTTAACTTTTCGACTGTCGTGGTTCATCGTTACAGGCCGGACTCGATTATCAGGAACATAGAAAAAAATCATTCTGGATTATCGATTTTTCCGGATAATCGAATCATAGAAAATATATTCAAATTTGTGTTTAATGGATATAAAATAAATATTTCTTTTTTTTTTATTTTACTTCACTTGGAATGCCCGATGCACTGGCGTTTAAATCGCTTTTCACGCGGGTAATACCAGACACGTGGAACAAACATGGTGAGTCCGGAATCATCATTAATTCCAAAACTTTTCTAAATACTTCAAAAGTGGGTAAACAACGAATTTTGGAATTAACGCGTATTTTACTCGAATTTCCCAAAAAAGTCGTTATTTTACGAGATATGTTTCTAAGGGTTTTTTCATATTTATTCCTATATGAAATAGCACTTCTTATTAATTTTTTCGAAAGAATTAAGCAGATATGATTAAAATTTTTTACGAAATAACATTTTTCTACGCGAATTTCAGAATTTACTCGCGGATTTTGAAATTAACGCGTTTTTTGGAAACTCTCGCGACTCTAGGATACTAAAGTTTTTAAATGCGGTCTACTTAAAAAACGTTTTAACAATCGACGGGAATCAATTTCAATAGACGTTTCTATGGGCAAAAGACGTCATTTTGTGCTTGGTTTAATTTTTTGAAACAACTAATTTTTGAAAAGCTAGTGAAACATGTTATATTGGGAGTGTATTAACAATATATGAGTTATCGTCGGAATCGTCACTGCACCGAAGCGCACCGAGCAGCGACACATTTTTTGTTAATTAATCATTTTTAGTGTTCATGTTTAGTGTAAAATATGGACTGACCCACCATTGTGCACCGCAAAACGTAACATCACTACAATTATGGGTTACTTCACTTATTGCACCGAGCAGAATAAATGTTTTTAGTAACATTTTCAACATTAAATCATTTCAATCGTATGAATAGGGTTACAATTGAGTTATAAAAAACATCACTGCCAATAAAAATTGCTCAGTTTCGTGATCGTAGTGTCGTCTTCGGCAAAGTTGTAGATAATATTTTTTATCCGAAGAAAATACCCTGAAAAAAAAATTTTTCTTTCAAAAAATAGTTAGCAGAAAAATTAGAAACTAATCAGACTGCTCTATTGGTGATTCGAACAATTTTTAAAGCTAAAACGTTTTCTTTGATTGGCATAGTGTCTTCTGCACAGTTGCAGATAACAATTTGGTCCTTCCAAATATAATAATTAAAAAAAAATCCAAAACATCTTAATTTGTTTTTTATTTCTCCACGATTGAACCAATTTCAGTGTTTAGGTATTTTATTGTATTTTTATAAAAAAAATCGGTATTAAAAAAATGAGTTTTTAAAATATTTTTTTTTGTTTTTCTCTTCCTTTTTTTTCAAACAAAAAATATTATAGTTATATTTTCGGAAAGACAATATTTGCCAAAGACATCATACCTATCAAAAAACCTTTTAAGCGGCTCTAAAAATATTTGTAATTACCAATACCTTTCCAAAATTGCATTTTTAAATAGCTCCCCAAAAATGAGACGTGCTTCAGGAAGTTAAACCAATAGCACAAAATTACATCTTTTGCCCATAGAAACAACTATGCAAATTTTCAGCCAAATTAAAAAGGGTCGAATCAATTGGGGACCCGTTCTTGTGGAATTGCTCTTTACAAAAAAATACAGTCACCTATCAGGGAAAGTTAAGTATGCGTTCATCATTTTTACAATAATAAATTAATCTATACTAAAAGGGGTTACTCTCATGTTAAGGAGAAAAAATCGAAATATATTTTTTATTTCTCTTATTTAAAAGGATACGGAAATTCAAAAAATTGCAATTAAAAAAATTTGATGTTTTAGACTAGATTATTTTTCCTTTAAAAATCAGAATGGTCTGAGCAGTAAAAAAAGCAAAGCCTTGGTGCTACATTCCGATTCGGAACTCGACCTTCTGTTTATTATACACAGACTTCGCAGCCAACTGTTTCGTGTACGGGACAATTGCGGGGCTAGCGCTACGATCCTACTGACACTAACAGTCTCACCCGAGTCGAGACTCGAACCTACGACGACTGGTTTGTTAGGCCAGCATCGTTCCTCGAGACCATCTGGGAGGTGTCTGGAGCAGTAGAACCGATTTAAAGGATGTCTGAGCAGTAGAACCGATTTAAAGTTAATGATGCAAAATCCTTCGTTCAGGTATAGCGTACAGGATTTTTCGTGTTTCCGACAAGTAGTTCTTTCTGTATCATGCTTATTGCGAGGAATGTCGAAAAAATTATATTTTGGTACATGAACTCCAGTGAGTCCAGTTATTAATATTTTCTTTTGAAAAAGAAAGGTAAGATCTAATTATTTAAAAGAAAACTCATTAACTTTTCAACTCTCAAGAAAGATAAAATACTTTTGATCGCGAGCACACAAGTATATATAAACTCTTAAGAACTTTAAATTCAAATCCTTGTTTAGGCGTTTCTATTGAAAACAACAAAAAATGCATCAGTTCTAGAACATAGCCGAGGCGCAAACCAGATGAATAAATGCAGGGTTTTTAAACCTGATTCGAACCAGTTTCAGTTTTTTTCATGATACACTTTGATTGATCTCATTGATGACAGAGAAAGAATGATCCTGGTTCGAATCACGCTGAAGTTGGTTCACTGATCAAATCGAGCAAACCATTTTTTTACTCTTGTAAAAATGCAATATTCTATCAATGACTCAACAAAATACTGCATAGCATACTAATTGAATAATAAGTTTGATAAAAATAAATTCTTTATCGAAAATATTTAGGCTATTTGACTGAAATATAAAAAATGCGTACCACGAGCATCGGTAGTTCGAAGTGAGGAGCTGCATAGCCGCAAGGCTACAAAGTCCGCTTTGTTAAGCGGATGCTTTATATTAATTACGAGCAGGATCTGTATGTGGCCGCAGTCAACAGGAAGCTGAGACCTATATCTGGTGTGCTTCAAGCTTCCCAATGCCGAACTTAAGTGAAACGAACCAGCACAAGGGCACCCGAAAAAAAAATAACATAAAAAAAACTTAAAAGTTGCTATAATTGTACATAGTTTATGTTTTTCATTGTGAATACATCAATTTTACATTAAATATCATTGTTCAGAACAATAAAAACACTGTGTTTGTCATTTTCATTCATTGTTATGCATCTTAACAGCAATTTTTCAGGCATTTTTTATAAATTTAGAAGTCACTGACAATGTCTTCCATAGTAAAATTATTGTCGATGGTAGACAAAAGACGTTGAGACTACTGCAGCTGCTAGGACTATTGCGACTGTTGCTGGAACTGGTACCGACGATGAATTGTTGCCTCTAAGCAGCTCCGTGGAAACTCTTGGAACAACATTACAGCATGGTTCAACAATCAACTGGAAAGTTCAGAAAGCTCCAAAGGGATTGGTAGATTTGCCTCTGCGGGAATGCCAAGGTAAAAATTTAATGTTCCCGTTATGAGAACAGTTGCTTATGTTTTTACTTTATTTTACTTCTTAGATACGAACGATTCAGCGATTGCGACATCGATCGGGCAAACAAGCCAACACAATTGAAAAGCTGCGTACATACACATGTCTTGTGGTTAACAGGAAATGATTCCAATAAATGAACAAAAAGAAGAAATCTTAATTTAATTCAATTTAATCTGTTTACGGTATTTTAGATGTGAAAATGATCAAAATAAACAAAAAGAGTAAAAACTCAATTTATTGTGAACTTTTGTTTAATGATTACAATACCCTTTCCGACAAGTCTAGCGTAGTAGTAAAGTTTATTTATTTTGCTCGTTTGGTTCAGCGTTTACCGGTTCGTTTGGTTGTTCTTGCTTCAGACTCTGCGCCACTCTTGTCATACCTGTCCACTTCTGGGTTGTATATATAAAGTTATATGCGAATTAAGCGCTATTCCCACTGCTTCCGGGCAGTGTCCAAGCCGTGGTGCAAATGCAATAAAAGAACGAAAATATTTCACTGCCACATAGGGTAATCGTTCCATTATTCATCTGAGCACCTAGGTGCACCTATATTAATCTCATTTCTCTCATTTGTTAAATTTCCCGTCAAATTTCTGCAAATTTTGAAAGTAAATCTATTTGCTTCTCGATTTTGTCAAGTGGTTGAAAGTTTTACGTTGAAAATATGGTAAAATTTGACGATAAATTGATCAGAAAGGCGTGATGAGATTAATATAAGAGCGATTACCCTAGTAAAAACTTCGCAAGTTGCTGCCGTGCACTCTCCGGGAAGCAAAAAATATCGTCGGCAACGATATTTTTCATTCGCACGGCGACAACATAACACTGTCCCGGACATTACACGGCGGTTTGGTGTGAACAAGATCGAAATAGCGCTGTATTAAAAATTAGAGGCACGTCATCACTTCGGCTGTCGCACCTGGAAATGCGAATGACCTACACAAGTCTAATTATTCATGAACTCAAACACCTGCGACGTTGTAATATTGATACACACTTTTTATTAAATATAATAATTGATTCGATATTATTTACTAGTTGAACCCTTCCGGCGATGCTCGGGATAGATTTGAAATTAACCGTTATGTGCTCGACAAAAAACACCCTTAAATGCCCGGCGGGTACCCGGGTATCCATAAATTGAAACTCTTGTAACTTTCACAATTTTCATCTGATTTCAATAGTTTTAGTACTCAAAGATTCAGCAACTCTACCATCTCCATTGGAATCAGTGTCAGCGGTGCTCCGAAAAGAAATTCTCATTCTCGGAAATCCGTTTTTTTTTTCGGTAATATGTTTTGAAACTGAGGATTTTTATGAATATTTGATAATATTATTGGAATAATTACAATTGGTGTCTCACGTTCCGGATATACCCATCTTGGCTGGCATTCGGCCATTCTTTAATCTTTTACAGAAACCGGAGGTCGCCATTTTGATACTCTAAATGGCCGCTGAGGTCGTTTTCAGGTCTCCGGACATCATTTAGATTCCGAAAGTACTCATATAGGGTGCTATTTAGTCAATTATGGCTGTTTTCCAGAAACCGGAAGTCACCATCTCGGTTTTCTAAATTGCGTCTGGAGTTGATTTCCGGTCTATAGGCACCATCCCGATTTCGGAATTATCTATATTCGATCGTATTCGGTCAATTTGTTTCTCTTCCAGATAGCGGAAGTGGTCATTTTGGAATGCAAAATGTCGTCGGGGTTCGTTTGACAGTCTCTAGATATAATACCGGTTTTGAAAATATTCATAATGGATAGTATGTGACATTGTGTTATCCAATTGTTTTGTATGTCCACTAGAAGCCCCGGTGGAATCTGTTCCGTAAGGGCCATTTCGAAGGAATATCACTATAACACCATAAAAATGGCCTATGGAAGTAGTTTTATAAGATTCTGCTCGAAAATTCATGAAATTCTTCAGTTTTGCAACATATCTCCGAAAACCCAGATTTTCGGCAATGAGAAAATTCTTTCGAGGCACCACTGAATCTGATTTCAATGCAGAGAAGTAACTGAATCTTTTGATGCTAAAAGTGTCGAAATCGGAAGATAATTGTCAATGTTACAAGAATTACAATCTTTGGGTACGCGGGTACCCCGTTAGGCATATTGTTATTACATAAAAATTAATGTTATCAAAAGTTCCCTTTCAATGAGCTTTGATTGCAGTGAACTATGAAATTCCGTTTTATGAAACTTTAAAAGGTACCCGGGTACTCCGTCAAGCACATAACGGTTATACGAATCATTTTTTTTTATATTTCTCTGCCGCACTTCACTTCAGAAATATTACGTTTCACCTCTGATACTCCAATCGTCATTTTAAATACAAAATCTATTGGGCTGTTGTGAATAATTTCTGGCCTCTGGGCATCATCCTGTTTCTGAAAACACTAAAATTGGATGGTATTTGACTACCTTGGGCTGTTCGCCAAAAACCGGAAATTACCATCACAAAATTAAATATGGCAGCTGGAGCTGATATAAGATGACCATTTAGGGTTGTTTTTTTTTTATTTTTAAGTTTAGGTCTAACAATCTGCAAGATAAATCACGATTGTTACAATGTTTGTAGTTACGTATTTGATGAAAATAGCTTCGTGTCTGAGATTGGCGGCACACATATATTTGTCATATATTATACCGTTCCAGCAGAAAATTAAAAAAAAATGTTTTGCGTGCGACATTAGATTTTTTTAGCTTATGCACAGTGCGCATAATGTCGCATCTAGTGCACCGTTTAGCGTAAAAAACCGCATAAGTTCGAAACGCGGAAAAATAAGATCGGTGCTTAGAATATGGATATTCAAAACCATCACTTCGCGTGCACATTTGAATCAACGATTTAATGTGATTAAAATTTATCAATTTTTGGGCTACTAACTTTCATGATTTTACATGTCTTCGTAATTTTATGAATAATATCTCATTTTTATTTATCAGATTGAGTTATTTGCAATATATTTCCATATTTTCTTCATTTGTCATATATCCTTAAATTTCATTGCTAAGCATTACCGAACATTTCAATGTAAGAAATCACTTTATGTCATTGCTTTGAAATTCGAGTTAGAGGCGAATCACGCAATAAATATCATCATTATGAATGTTTTATGTGGTGAATAATATCTCAATTTTTAGTTATCAGGTACCTGTTGTTTTTCCTCAAATGTCTCTTCTAAACATCATCAAACATTTTTTTTGAAAAAAAAAAACATATCATCGCTTTTAATGTTGATTTAGATGAAGTTTGAGCATTAAAAGTCATTATTCACAAAACTGCTTGAAATATGCGTGAAACATATTTCTCCTCAAATATTTTTCCGAACATTTTAATGTAGAAAAAAAAAGAACTACGATTTAAAGAAAAAATGGAGCATAAAAAGACATGATTTTGCATTATAAACTCAGTTTTTAGTAAAAAAAAAACCATAACTTTCCCACACATGTCTATCCGAAACAATAACAAACATTTTATTATAGAAAAAAAAAACACAAATCATCGCTTCAGACTTTGATTTAGAGGTAAATCAAGCATGAAAAGTCACGGTTTTTCATGTTTTTCGAAGTCTTGTGAATTATATCTTTAGTAATCAAATACCTATAATTTCTCCTCGAATGCCTCGTCTGAATATCAACCACATGCCATCGCTTTGAATTTCGAATTATATGGTGAACGTTGAAGGTTGAACGAAAAAAGTCAGGTTTTATTCATGTTAAATGTTATGTGAATGATATCACAATTTTTATCATTTAGATGAAGAAAAAAAATCACAATTTTTATTATCACAAAACCGTAACTGTTTCACAAATATATTGCCTCGACCTCTACCAATATTTCCTTGCGATAAAACATACATGCCACTGCTTACTTTCTTGATAAGGACGATTTAAAATCATGGTGCTTATTGTGTACCTTAGAAACGGCGGGAATAGTATCAATAAGCTCGGCGTTACGAAATTTCATTTTTATATAGTAGATAAAAATAATTAATCATGCGCCATCCTATAAATGAAGGGCTCTAATCCAATACTGCGCTATCAAAATAATCAAAACAAAGCAACCTGCACATCGTCGTTGTTGCGTCGCACCCCAGTCGGTATAATTCGCACAGCCCCGCCGCCACGTTTTACATTATGTGAATGATATCACAGTTTTCATTCTTAAGAAACCCTACATGTTTCACAAATATATTCTTCAAACTCTACGAATATTTTCTTGTAACAAAACGTACATGTAACAGCTTACTTTTTTTGATTTGAAACAATTTAAAATGATGGTGCTTATTGTGCACCTCAGTAACGGCGGGAATAATATCAATAAAATCTGCGTTACGTAAATCCATTTTTATATAGTGGATAAAAATAATTAATCATGCACCATCCTATAAATGAAGCGCTCTAATCCAATATTGCGCTATCAAAATAATCAAAACAAAGCAACCTGTATAATCAAAACAAACAAAGCTACATCGCCGTTGCTGCATCGCACATAACGAGGTTTGAATCGCATAGCCCCGTCACCACGTTTTACGTTATGTGAATAATAAAACAATTTTTATTATTGAGAAACCCTAAATGTTTTACAAATATATTGTTTCGAACTCTACGAATATTTTCTTGCAATAGAACGTACACGTCACAGCTTACTTTTATGACTTAGAACGATTTAAAATAATTACCATTACCATTGCACCTCAAAAATGGCGGGAATGATATCAATAAGATCTGCATTACGTAATTCCATTTTAATATAGTAGATTAATCATGAAGCATCGTATGAATGAAGCCCTCTAATTCAATACTGCGCTATAAAAATAATCAAAACAAAGCAATCTGTAGACCGCCGCTGCTGTGTCGCATACCACTAGGTATAAATTGCACAGCCCCGCCACCACGTTTTACATTATGCGACTGATATCACAATTTTTATAATTTAGAAGCCCTAAATGTTTCACAAATATATTGTTTTGAACTCAACGAATATTTTCTTGCAATAAAACGTACATGTCACCGCTTACTTTCTTGATTTTAAACGATTTAAAATGATGGTGCTTATTGTGCACCTCGGTAACGGCGGAAGTAACATCAATAAAATCTGCGTTACGTAAATCCATTTTTATATAGTGGAATAAAATAATTAATCATGCACCATCCTAAAATAAATTAAGCGCTCTAATCCAACACTGCGCTATCAAAATAATCAAAATTAAGCAACCTGCACATCGCCGTAGTTGCATCGCACACAATGAGGTTTGAATCGCACAGCCCCGCCACCACGTTTTACGTTATGTGAATGATATCACAATTTTTATTATTAAGAAACCCTAAATGTTTCACAAATATATTGCTTCGAACTCTACGAATATTTTCTTTCAATAAAATGTACATGTCACCGCTTACTTTCTTGATTTAAAACGATTTAAAATGATGGTGCTTATTGTGCACCTCAGTAACGGCGGGAATAATATCAATAAAATCTGCGTTACGTAAATCCATTTTTATATAGTGGATAAAAATAATTAATCATGCACCATCCTAAAATAAATGAAGCGCTCTAATCCAAAACCGCGCTATCAAAATAATCGAAACAAAGCAACCTGCACACCGCCGTTGCTGCGTCGCATACAATGAAGATTGAATCGCACACCCCGCCATCGTGATCTCTTTGCGGCAGGAGAAGTTTGGTTGTGTTTGTTTTGACCAAGTCCGCATGCCAGCCGCACCGGACTTGCTTCAAAACAAACACAACTAAACTTCCCTCTCGCCCGCGACGCACGAAGGCGAATGAACCCCTAGGAGCGAATGAACCCTGGTCCGACATTTTTGTTGCATTTGAGCACGATATCGGACCGATGTTGAGCCAAATGTCCACCCGTTGTCGGACCGATCTATCGGAGAATCGGACGCGAATTGGTCCGACATCGGCCCGACAATTCTTACTGGGGACCTTATTCTCACCGAGAGCAAATGTTGCGCAAACAGATAAACGATGCACGTATTGGTGTGTGTGTTGAACTTTTTATTCTCATCGATGGTGAACGTAGCGTAAACATTTTTAATTTTTACCCAGTTGTAATTCAGATTTTGATTATCTCGTATCGCGTTTAAAATTCGTTTTCGCGTGTTTGAAAAAGACTGTCGCGGCGGTTCCCGAAGAGTCAAAAGAGTTTATCCGGCTGCTGGCACGTAGTGCGCGGTTTTTTGGTGCTAAGTTTGTTGAATTCCAGCAGAGTGATGATTTGTTATTTTCCTGTGAATTTAATCGTGAAACTCATGAAGGTGAAGTGCGGGTAAACCGATAAAATTCAGCCAATTTGAAACGGATTTGATCCGAACACGATTAGAAAAGGAGGCTGGTTGGTGGGTATGTTGTTCTGGTGAGGTGATTTATAAGAAGACGAATAGTGTTGTGGCTCGCTGGGACTTAGGTGAAAAAATCCGTCCTGCTGGTTAAGCGAATTCGTTTCGTAACCAACTGGAAGGACAGGAATGTCGCCAGCTAGCGGCGTGGGAGAAATCTCCATCAAGAATGGATTTTTTCGATTTCTGCATCAATAATTAGTGCAATCGCACTCGCCAGGTAATGATGTGTGGACTGTTGAACAATTTTGTTTTGAAACATTGATTAAAAATCAATTGTAATTCGTTTTCATTCAATATTTAGTTGGGAAAAAATAGCATAATTTAAAAAAAACAACAAATTTATTAATACATTGCACAATTTTACTGATTTAACCGAAATTCTGGAATCTAAATATTTTTACGTGGATTCCAGAATTTACTTGGCATTTTCGAGCAAATTTTGAGATTTACGTGTTTTTTTTTTGCATGCTACGTTTCCCTTCCCGTAAAGCGACTTTCGGGTACTAAATTTTTTCAATTGTGGTATTCTCGGAATAACATTTTTACAATCGATGTGAAATAAAATTAAACGAAAATAAAGTTTTGATCGGTTTAGGGCAGAGAAAAACCCAAATAAATCCACCTAGTGGTTAGACCCAGCCTTTCTCAGTCAATATACACTGATGAAAATTTTTCTTTAAGTTTGACTGCATTTACATAAAAGATATCTACACGACATAATGCTTTTTTAAATATGTTTTTTGATTTTTCTTATAAATTTATTCGAACGATCTTATATATAAATCAAAAATTCACTAATGCAGTTGCTCTTATTGATATTATTCCTTTCGTTCCTGAGGTGCATCCGTACCCCATTCGATATGTGTTTTTGAAAACCAGGATGTCACCAATAAGCCAAAATCCGATCTCAAACACCATTCCAAATCCAGATGACTACTCCTGGTTGGCTGAATACGAACAAGAGCCTAAAGTGACCAAATATTTTCTAATTTTGTGAGTTTTTCATGAACCGGGATAATGCTCAGAGGCCGGGAATCAACTCCATACTTCATCCTGAAACCCAATTTTTTTCCTACGTTTCCTCAAAAATATCCTAAAATTGCTGAATATAATACAATATTCACTCTTTGGGCTGTATAATATTGATGTTGTATTTGAAGTAGTAATTGAAATATAAAATGTGAAGTTTGACGTAATATTTGTGCTAAAGAAACAGCGAAATAAAAAAAATGACTACCAAATTCGAATTATGTTGAGGCCACATATTCTAATCAATCAGTTTCGTTTCATTCCATAACTTTTAAACCACGCATCAAATTGTTATGGATTTCGTTACTTGTAAGTTTGAGAGGCAGAAAACGTATGCATGTAATTTTTCAATAATCAGGGTGGCAACCCGATCGGAATAGCCGGAAATCGGTTACAACCCAGGAAACCGGAAATACGCCATGTGATCAAATATATGATATGATCAAACTCCATAAGTTTACATATAACATTTTTGCCTTTCTCCTAGAAAGATATAGCAATCACTGCAAACTAAATGAAATGGGCCGAATGTCGTATATCACTCGACTCAGTTCGACGAGTTGAGCGTTTTCTGTATGTATGTATGTATGTATGTATGTGTGTATGTATGTAAGTATGTATGTATGTATGTATGTATGTATGTATGTATGCATGTATGTATGTATGTATGTATGTATGTATGTATGTATGTATGTATGTATGTATGTATGTATGTATGTATGTATGTATGTATGTATGTATGTGTGTGTATATGTGCAACTTTATTTTCTCACTCACTTTTCTCAGGGATGGCTGGACTGATTTCCATGAAATTAATTGCAAATGAAAGGTCTATGTGCCCCATAGGTAGCTTTTGAATTTCATTATAATGGGATTTTTGTTTGGGGGTTATGTATCAAAATATCACGAAATATCAATATCTCAAAAACTACACAACCGATTTTAACACAACTGATGTCAAATGAACGAGCTATCGCCAGAAGCCTTAACTTATAAATTTCATAAAGATTAAACATATGGTTCAAAAGTTATGTAAAGAAATGTTTTGCAGAGGCTGTTTAAACTCACTCATTTTTCTCAGAGATAGCTAGACCGATTTTCACAAAATTAATCTCGAATGGAAGGCATAGTTGTCCCATAGGTTGTTATTGAATTAAATTGTAATCGGTTGGTAACTTTGTCCGTTATTTATAAAAATGTCAATTCACGTTATAAAAGCAAAGCATATATCAAAGCCTGCTTAAACTCACTCACTTTCCTCAGAGATGGTTAGACCGATTTTACCGAAATAAGTAAGTGGCCTAATAACGCCCTATTGAATTTCATTGCAATAGGATTTTTAGTTTAGGCACCGTGTTTCGAATTGTGAAAATCACGAAATTTCATTATCTCAGAAACTACACAACAAAATTAAACAAAACTAATAACAAATTAACGGCCTGTCTTGAAAATCCTTAACTAATAATTAAACATCTGGTTCAGAAGTTCTTAAAAGACGTGTTTCAGAGGCTTTGGAACTCACTAGTTTTTTATTAGAATTAGCTGAACCCATTTTTTCAAAGCTAGTGTCGTTGTGTGAAGGTCTAATTACCCCACAAGACCCTATTGAATTTCATTTTATTTGGACTATAATTTTGTTCGTTATGTATAAAAGAAGGGAATCCCGTTGAAAAGAAAACAATTCCAAAGACTGCTTAACCCTATCCCCGCGGAGAGATATCAGTTTTTACATCAACAATGACATTCAAACTCTTATTACTCAGTAACCGCATCCATAATTGGCATCAGCCGCGAGGAATGAGTTAAGCTCACTCAATTTTTTCGGAATAGTTGGACCGATTTTCACAAAATTAGTCTCAGATAAAAGATCTAGTTGCGCACAAAATGCTATTCAATTACACTGTTATCCGACTTCGACTTTGTCATTTATGTAACAAATTGTAAAAATCACGAAACACGAAATTACCACAGAAACTAAACAACCGATCTGAACATAGTTGGATTCAAATGACCAAATAAACTTGTCTTTAAAACCCTAAACCAATGATCTTCATAATGTTCAAACATGTGGTTTAAAAGGTATGAAAAGAAACTAGCTAGCTTGGAGACTGTTTAAAACTAAAGCAACGATCAAAATATGTGGCCTCAACATTCTTCAAATTTGATGTTGTACTATACCCAGATTAGGCAGAATTTGGTCATTTTAGGATGTATTCCGGCAACCAGTGAAGTAGTAGGAAGACTGCGGGTTGAAGTTCCGTCTGGATGCGGTATATTTTTGCAAATCTGTATCATATTGTCAGTTCGCTTATTTTCCGCTTCTCCGGCTGCACACACTGTCTGCCTTTAATAAAAGTGGAGTAGTTACCTGGAGTTTTTGGCGTGATTCATTTGAAACATATTTATTCCAGCTAATAGCATGTGTAAGTGAGTGTTAATATATGCTCATGTGTGTGTGAATGTTAGGTTTTGAATGTTCGGTATATTTGTGCTGTTGGCTACCAGAAAATCGTTATTTAAAGTGTAAAATAAGTCCAGCAGAAATCTTCAAGATGTATTTATTTCTAAAAATTGAAGTCACTGGGTCTCACTGTTAGGTTGATTAATTTAGGTTTTTCAATTTGAAATAAATCATTACCAATATTGTTTCGACACATTTTCCATATAAAATCGAAATCGTTTTTATTGCATTTTCTGAAAAGATATGTACTTCCAGAAAATGCAATAAAAATATTTTGATTTTTTCAACTAGAGTATCTTTTTCGAAAAATTTTTGTAAGCGTGTAATCTGTTATTGCGTGTCACACTTCACGAGCGATTATCTCGAACCTATTTATTCATAGAAGTGTGCTTGTGGTGAGTATGGTTTCTAAAGAATCGGTAACTCGATCAGGCCGAGTTTTTGCAGGCTTGTTTATAATAATAGTTGCGTGCCCAGGACCTCGGAAAACCATTAAGTGTCGGTAGCGCTAGCCTCGTAATTATCCAGTACACATAACAGTTGACTGCGAAGTCTGTTTATAATAAACAGAAGATCAAGTTTCGAATCGGAATGTAGCACTCAATGCTTTGCTAGCCTGCTCGGAAACGAAGAAATTTTAATTTAAGGCCAAATTTTTCTCTTGCTACAAGACTTTTGACGAAACATTTTAGACGAACGATCAGCATTTTTGCGAAAAAAGGGTTATTTTGCAAAATTCTCCGTTCACGTGAAGCGTTAAGGTATAACCACACACAGACATTCAAGGAAGAACAACATTAATCGTAAATTTAAATTTACAAAGCGGAATGCGTTATGAATTACTTGTACACTAGCGTCGCTTAGTGACCTTATTGCTGCAATGTATATTTTTTGCAGGTGTACGAGGCTGGCGTCACTGGTAGCGCTATTTGGTTACATATTGCTAGTACTAAACACTTTAACACAAGTTTGGAACCCAGCTTAAACGTCTGTCTGCGGTAGTGTTCGACATCGGACCGGGTAGGGTCCGGTAAAAGTCCGATCCAGTCCGGTCCAAAGTCCGATCGGACCGGAACCTTCAAAATCCGATTATTTTCCAGACCAGACCGGACCAGAACACGGACCCAATGTTTTCGTTCCGATGTCGAACTCTAGTCTGCGGTATAACCTACATCTCATGATCTCATGTTATGTAAGTTATATACGCGCGGACGGCGATTCATTTAAAAAACATGAACTGCGTGATTAGAGTTATAAAATGGAACTGACTATATTGATTAAAATTAAGTTTAGCAATCCCACGATCGCACCTAAAATAGGCTAACCTAGCGCTACCCTTGTACCTGGCTGATGCGCTGACTGCTGCAGAAAATATGCCTTTTGCACTGGGTCGCGACATCATTCCGGTGCATGTGCAGGTCTCCGTTGTAACTTGTATAAAAAAATAATGTGTATCTATTAAACAAATACTACAAGGTATACATCCCTAGGGGTTGTATGAAATGGTGACGTAGGACAAATGTATATATTATATGCTGCGACAAACTGTTCATAGGCGTTTATATTTGATGGTCGTTATTGTAAAACTAACGATGCATGAATACATGAAAATGGTTCCCTAGTAGAAGTTGTGAAAATTCTCAAAACTTTTATCTTCAAGCATCTACAGTTCTGAAAAGAACTGTTTCCATAATCTTCAGTATGAAATTCGTGCTACAGAACGCTGATAATCGCATCACCACCGGTAGTATTGAATATTTTGTTGGCCGCGCATAAAATTTGCTCTCCGCTGTGCCCTCCAGTAGCTGTGCCAGCAAAATATCCTGCAGCGTACTGTTGCTGCCGTATGTTGCTGCCGTATGAAAAATCAAGGTAACATGCTCCGCACTGCCTGGAAGTTGACTCGTATGCAGCTCTCGTTTCTCAATGTCGCGTACCTTTAACAGCTGGGAGGGGGGAAGGGAGGTTGAGTTTTCGTTACTTATTGTTACGTATGTAAGAGTGGGGGTTGTTGATACAGTTACGTGACTGTGATTTTTCTTCGAAATCGAAAATTTTTGGGGGTTAAGCGTTACGTAATTTTAGGGGTGGTGGGGAAGTCATATTGAAAACGTTATTTATGGGGGGGTGGTATCAGAATCTGGATTTCAGCGTTACGTAATTTGTGTGCGACGCTCAAACACTCTTGCGATACGATACGGTTTCCAAAGAATCCTGGATGGACTTGTGCTGTTTGCAGGCATACTATTTTACTTCCGGAAACACCCGATTTTGCAGTGTAAGTAAATTATAAAATGATTGCGAGTGATGGATAAAATGATTTTTTTTCCATTTTGAATAGCTTCATGTGAATTACGAGCTGGATCTGTACGAGTCCGCAGCCAACAGGAAGCTGAGAACTATACCTGGTGCACCTCAAGGTTTCCTATGCCAAACTTAAGTGAAACAAACCAGCATGGAAGAGGTTTGTCTTATTTTTGTTTTTTCTTGTGTGTTTTTGTATGTTATCTTGAGTAAATCCTTATCCAGAGACTGCTTCTGACGTTGGCACTGCTGCTGCTTCTGGACTACTACTGCTGCTGGGGCTACTGCTGCTCCTGGGATTACTGTTGTTGATGGGACTCTTGCTACTGCTGCTGGCATTGCTGCCGACCATAAATTGTTTTCTCCAAGCATTTCCGTGAAAACTATTACAGCATGGTTCAACGATCAACTGAAAGGTTCAGAAAGGTTCGAAGGGATCGGTAGACTTACTTCAGCGGGAAAGCCAAGGTAAAATTTAATGTTTTCGTTACGAGAATAAATTCTTATGTTTTTGCTTTATTTTACTTCTTAGACAGATACCAATAGTTCAGCAATGGCGACATCGATCGGACAAGCAAGCCTACACAACTTAAACGCTGCGTTCGTATACGTGTTTTGTCGTTACCAGGAACAATTAAATTAAGTAATTCAAAGAGATCAGAAAAAAAAAATCATATGTTTACATCAAACTCTACTAGAAATTTGGGAAGTAAATTTTGAAAATATAACTAGTCCATACAAAACTAACATTGTACAATTTTGTAATTTTGTACATGATAAAATGATCAAAATAAAAAAATGAATAAAAGCTCAATTTTTTGTAAACTTTTTTTTTATGATTACAAAACCATTTCCAAAAATTCTAGCCAACAGTAGTGCTTATGTACTTTGCTCGTTTGGTTCAGCGTTTGACGGTTCGTTTAGTTTTTCAGACTCTGCGCCACTCTATTCACTCTGGTCAGGCCTATTTTTAAAATTGCTCTTTCGGTTATTTATATCTTTCCAAGAAATATGCGAATAACAATAATACTGTCAAGCGCTACTTCCACTGCCTCCGGGCAGTATCCATGGCGAGAATGCAAAAAAAAAACACAAAAATATTTTACACACAGTCACATCCTGAGAGTAACATCTAAGTTTCTGCCGTGCACTACCCGGGAAGTACAAAATATCGTCGGCAACGATATTTTTTATTCGCACGGCGGCAACATGGCACTACCCGGACATTGCACGGCGCTTTGGTATAAATACGTTCGAAATAGAGCTTTATTATTAATTAGAGACACCTTACCACTTCGGTGGCCGCGCCTGTGCATGCGAATGACCTACACCATTATAAAAGAGCGGAATTTTTTTTATGAATTATGAACTGGAACTATGCTGCTATACATTCGAAAATCGCAGGTCCAGCGATTCGCTGTAGACTTTGCAAACAAAACAATCAAGGTTAAATTTGTCATGATTATTTTAGCTTTTGTTTAATCTTTTTATTTTTCCTATATGGACTTTCTAACTGCGACCAGAATCATTGAACTATTGTGAGATATGCTCGGGTGTCTACTGTATCCCGCACACGCTTACACGCTCTCTTACACGCTTACTGTTCTTCTATACCGAGCCTTGTTCCTCCTGCCAGATAACACCAATTATAATTCCCTGGAGAAGTTTCGTCGTGTTTCGGCTCCGATATGATAAAACTTGTACACCCTGATTACCTGAAGAATGAATAAAAAATTAAAATCATTTTATTCTCCTCATTCATGAACTCAAATACCTGCCATTTTGTGATATTGATACACACTTTCCAATTATTCTAAAAATAAATGAAGTGGCAAGCAATGTAAATTGTTTGAAATTTCAGAAAAATCAATTGTTTCTTCGATTTATTTAGAAAAATCAATTACATCAACATTAATAATTAGTTGACCGTTACCGGCGATGCTCGGTATAGATTCAAAATTAAGAATCACCTTTTTATATTTCTCTGCCCCATTAGCGCAACTCACGTCAGAAATATTACGTCACATTTCACCTCTTATAGTTCCATCGTCATTTTAAATGTAACATCAATATTATTAAAACGCACAGAACTGAAATACTCATATTCAGTTTTATTTTGCGATTAAGGCTATTCTAACTACAGAAACTGGAAGTCGTCATTTTGGACTTTAAAAAGACGTCTGGGGTTTCTCTTTTGAAAGTATTTGAATTATTGGCCAAATACCACTTTAGGCTATGTTCCTGACACCGGAAACGTCATCTTGGAGTTCAAAATTACTATTGGGAATAATTTCTGGCCTCTGGGCATAATCCTGTTTCTGAAAATCCTAAGATTGGATTGTATTTGACCACCTTGGGATGTTCGCCAGAAACCGGAAATTACCATCACAAAATTGAATATGGCAGCTGTAGTTGATATGGGATGACCATTTAGGGTTGTTTTGTTTTTATTATTTTTAAGTTTAGGTCTAATAATCTGCAAGATCAACCACGATTGCTATAATGTTTGTAGTTACGTATTTGATGAAAATAGCTACATGTGTCTGACATTGGCGGCACACATTTATTTGTCATATATTATACCGTTCCAGCTGAAACTCAAAAACAATGACTTGCGACATTAGATTTTTTTACCTTATGAAAAACCACATGAATTCGAAAATCCGCGTAAAAAAATTCGTGAAAAAACGCGAAAAAATAACCTGATCGGTGCGTATATATTCAAAAACATCACATCGCGGGCACATTTGAATTGAACGTATTGATGTGATTGAAATTTATCAATTTTGGGGCTACTAACCTTCATGATTTTACATGTCTACGTAGTTTGAAGAAAAATATCTTATTTTTTATTTATTTATCAGATTGAGTTATTTGCAATATATTTCCATATTCTCTTCATTTGCCAGATATCCTCAAATTCCATTCATAAGCATTATCTAACATTTTAATGTAAAAAAGCACGCGAAATTCAAAGCAAAAGCCATCGCTTTGAATTTTGTGTTAGAGGCGAATTACGCATTCAATTTCATCATTATAAATGTTTTATGTAGTGAATAATATCTCAATTTTTAGAAATCAGGTACCTGTTGTTTCTCTTCAAATGTCTTTTCTAAACATCAACAAACAATTATTGAAAAAAAATCACATATTATCGCTTTGAATTTTGATTTAGAGTTAAATTGAGCATTAAAAGTAATTTATCACAAAACTACATGAAACATGCGTGTACCATATTTCTCCTCAAATATCCCTCCGAACATTTTAATGTAGAAAAAAAAACACATATCATCTTCATAACTATGAACTTTGATTTTAAGGATATAAGGAATTGAGCATAAAAAGATATGATTTTGCATGATAAGCTAAGTAAAGAAAAGAAAATACCATAACTTTTCCACAAATATCTATCCGAAACAATAACAAACATTTTATTACAGAAAAAAAAACCCATATCATCGCTTCAGATTTTGATTTAGAGGTGAATCAAGCACGGAAAGTCATGGTTTTTCATGTTTTTCGAAGTCTTGTGAATTATATTTTTAGTAATGAAATACCTATTATTTCTCCTCAAATGTCTCGTTTGAATATCAATATGAAAGAAAAAAAACACATGCCATCGCTTTGAATCTCGAATTATAGGGTGAACATTGAAGGTTGAACGAAAAAAAGTCAGGTTTTATTCGTGTTTTACATTATGTTAATGATATCACAGTTTTCATTATTAAAAAACCCTAAACATTTCATAAATATATTGCTTCGAGCTCTACGAATATTTTATTGCAATAAAACGTACATGTAACCGCTTCCTTTCTTGATTTAAAGCGATTTAAAATGATGGTGCTTGTTGTGCAGCGCAGTAACGGCTGGAATAATATCAATAAGATCTGCGTTACGTCAATCCATTTTTATATAGTGGATAAAAATTATTAATCATGCACCATCCTATAAATGAAGCGCGCTAATCAAATACTGCGCTATCAAAATAATCAAAACAAAGCAACCTGCATATCACCGTTGTTGCATCGCACACAATGAGGTTTATATCGCACAGCCCCGCCACCACGTTTTACGTTATGTGAATGATATCACAATTTTCATTATTAAAAAAACCCTAAATGTTTTACAAATATATTGCTTCGAACTCTACGAAAATTTTCTTGCAATGAAACGTACATGTAACAGCTTACTTTTATAATTAAGAACGATTTAAAGTAATTACTATTACCATTGCACCTCAGAAATGGCGGGAATGATAATAATAAGATCTGCGTTACGGAATTCCATTTTAATATAGTAGATAAAAATAATTAATCATGTTTCATCGTATGAATGAAGCCCTCTAATTTAATACTGCGCTATCAAAATAATCAAAACAAAGCAATCTGTATACCGCCGCTGCTGCGTCGCACCCCACTAGGCATGAATCGCACAGCCCCGCCGCCACGTTTTACATTATGTGAATGATATCACAGTTTTCATTATTAAGAAACCTTAAATGTTTCACATATATATTGCTTCGAACTCTACAAATATTTTCTTGCAATAAAATGTTACTTACTTACTTTCTTGATTTAAAACGATTTAAAATGATGGTGCTTGTTGTGCACCTCAGTAACGGCGGGAATAATTATCAATAAAATCTGCGTTACGTCAATCCATTTTTATATAGTGGATAAAAATAATTAATCATGCACCATCCTATAAATGAAGCGCTCTAATCCAATACTGCGCTATCAAAATAATCAAAACAAAGCAACCCGCAACCGCCGTTGTTGCATCGCACACAATGAGGTTTGAATCGCACAGCCCCGCTACCACGTTTTACGTTATGTGAATTATATCACAAATTTTATTATTAAGAAACCCCAAATGTTCTACAAATATATTGCTTCGAACTCTACGAATATTTTCTTTCAATAAAATGTACATGTCACCGCTTACTTTCTGGATTTAAAACGATTTAAAATGATGGTGCTTATTGTGCACCTCAGTAACGGCGGGAATAATATCAATAAAATCTGCGTTACGTAAATCCATTTTTATATAGTGGATACAAATAATTAATCATGCACCATCCTAAAATAAATGAAGCGCTCTAATCCAAAACCGCGCTATCAAAATAATCAAAACAAAGCAACCTGCACACCGCCGTTGCTGCGTCGCATACAATGAAGATTGAATCGCACACCCCGCCATCGCGATCTCTTTGCGGCAGGAGAAGTTTGGTTGTGTTTGTTTTGACCAAGTCCGCATGCCAGCCGCACCGGACTTGCTTCAAAACAAACACAACTAAACTTCCCTCTCGCCCGCGACGCACGAAGACGAATGAACCCCTAGGAGCGAATGAACCCTGGTCCGACATTTTTGTTGCATTTGAGCACGATATCGGACCGATGTTGAGCGAAATGTCCACCCGTTGTTGGACCGATCTATCGGAGAATCGGACGCGAACTGGTCCGACATCGGCCCGACAATTCTTACTGGGTAATTACTCACTCTGTGTGAGAGAAATTCTAGTTCTCCAAGGGGTTTGGCTGGTAGAGAAGGAAATTTGGGCAAAAATCAAGAGAACGGAAGAATTCTTGAGCTTGAGAGGGCTGACTCATCCTCGACAGGAAACATCTTTTCCTTTATGCCAACCGATTATGCACAATTGACACAAACTATATTGCATATTATAGATCGATCTGTTTTCTAATCGTATTAAATAGTTTCGTCATTCAAAACTGCAAGTATTATTGTTGTACATACGACATCACCCGCCGGGAATGGATTAAGCTGGGTGTCGAATTCTCACCGGAGAAACTTGAATTGGTCGTTTTATCTAGGTTTTTTCTGCTCTTAGGGTCCCTACGTTGTTTTTTTTTCCCGGGCCATAAAGAAGCCATTGAACATCATCCAAATTAGCTTAGTCGTCGTGCACCTGGACTTATCATATTAGGTAGGTCGGGACTTCATTCGCGGGATGTCCAGGCTTATGTCCAATACGTTAATCACGCACCTCTTTCGTATAGGGCTTGTAGACAGTAATCACTGCATTTACGTCGAATTTACTCTTGAATATGAATTATCCCCCACTCGCGGAAAAAACTCACTTTGCTAAATCATATACGTGTACAAAGTTTCACTCAAATCAAAAATTATCGTTACATGACGGTAGGTTATTACCCATGGTTTTATTCAAACAAGTTTTTCGCAACCACAAATGGCAATTACTTCTTCAGCCCCATTTGTGCTTAATGAGCTATGCCTGAGCGTAATTTTAACGTTATTCGAAAATTCTTTTGGCTCACTCACACAGCACTTTGAAGCCTGACCACTGCTGCTTGGGCAGTGAATTTCCACTCGTGCTTTGAGTCGGCGCGGCGTGGTATTCGTTTACACATTCTACCCATCAATTATCGGCTCCATATTCACATAGTTATGATAACAACCGGTCCCTTTCATAAATAAGAACAATATCCTAATAACATATCCGGGGGTAGATCAAGCGCAACAAATTAATCGCTGTATATCATAATGCTATTCATCACCGTGCCTACATGCGTTTGTGAAATCGTTACACCGAGATGCAGCTCTTAGCCGAGCTGCTAATTTTGCCTTGTAGGGAAGACTTTATTATATTATGTTGCCAGTCAAAACCACAAACATGACCAGCCTGGAGCGGCGAGGGTCACCAAATCAAACGCACCTAGTAACGCCTAATTGTATCCAGAGCAACGCATCTATTTGTGAGCTAGCTTATATTTCAATCACTCAGGTGGAAATAATACACGTCTATCCTTCGGCAAGTGACTGCGGGGAGGAATCTATACAAGCCCAACAAAAGACCATAACAACAGTTTGGCCTCGCTAGCCTATGAAAGCCATCTTACCATTACAAAATATAATCTTTCCTGAGGATGACCTTGATTGTCTTGACAAAATGACAATGACGGGCAAATAGTAACTCAAATCACATGTTGACATGTATGTCAACGATGGTTTTATTGCCGGACCTTTATCGAGAGGTTTTTGGCTGCCGGGGTTTTCTTGTACCGCTTGAGAGAACCGCTAGGCTTCGAATTCGGCGGTTGAAAGTTGATTCACTGTTATTGTTGTTATCGTTTTCCAAGCGCTGGCGCCTCTTGTGCCGAAAAGTAGACAATAACCCACGGAACTGTTAGTATTATTGCAGACCACACAATAATAATCCCCAGCGTATCGCCATGGAAAAACAAAAGCACAACCCATTGTCACACCATTAGGGACAGTAAAACCAATGGCTTAATACTTGGCTGATGGCATTTGTTCGGAGCGCAGACATTGAACCGCTTTTAATCGATTTCCAAATCGAGTAATAGGGGATTTAATTTTTCCGCACGGTATAAGATTTCTGGAATTGTTATCGATATGCGTTTATTTCTCTGGTTGTAGTAACAGCCAAGAGAGCCAGTCCGTATATTCGGCTATTCTCACTTTTGAGCATCGTATTGGTCGGCACTCGGTCAGCTACCCTTCTATGCTGACTTTCCGGTTTGGCGTCTGTTTTTTTTCCCCGAAGCCCAGCATCCGATAGGATTTTAGCGATGAAATGTTGAGCAATATAGAAGTCTACAGCAGACGTGTTGTATGGTGTGCGGTTTCAGTTTGTGCGAAACCAAAGCCAGCTAAAATCGGTCGCTTCTGGGAGCAGCGTTAAAACACACATACAATTTCGAAAACAGAAGCTATAGGTAGGTGGTATCTACAACCTTGGCTATAAACTTTGCTATGTTCCTGGAGCCAAACCGCTCCGGAAAGTGCAGAACGTGACGGTTGGCGGAATGGACGCGAAGCTGCTACATGTGTGCGCTCGGTGCTACAATCTCTTCTCAATAATCGCCAAGCGAAAATTTGATACTACCAGAGCAGAGATGAGACGACCCAATAAGCAATTACTGCAGCTTGGCAGGCAGGCACGAAAATAGACGGGAAAAAGCTCTCCTTTATTGGTGTTTTTATGTTCGCTTTTATTGCTTGTTTAATGGCTTTCTAAAGGAAGTTGTCGTAATCGAGAGGTGGATGATTGACGGAGGATTTTTGTCGTAAAAGTTACGCAAAATGCTCCGCCGATATCACTGCGACTTTTTACGGCGTGTTTTTTTTTGTTTCTCCCGTGGGGTTTTCACTCTTGCTGTGCGGAGACGGCAACAGCTCCATCGTTACGAGGTTTACGTACTTGCAGGGGAACAAAAAACCTATGGTCGACAGGTGTAGATCGCCTTGGGAAGTAGTTATCACGAGGGAAACAACATTAGAGAAATTGTTTTCATTGTTTTTCTTATCGTTTGGGTACAAGAGTAAATTGAATCTGCATTTTTTACCTTCTATTTGGAAATGAATTTTAAAGTTTGGGCCTACAACAAAAACGAGCTACCCAGTTGAATAGGGAATTTATTTTTAATTAACAAGACAAGGTTACATAAAAAGTCATTCTCGTTGCCTCACAAAGTTCTATGAAACCTTAAAAACTAAAGGAATCAGATAACAACCTGTCATTTTTTTATATAATACAGTTTTGCACAGAAAAAATACTTGCAAACCTAGTATAGTCTACGTCATACCCTAAAACTTCTTTTAAAAACCTAAATTAATCCAACTAGCGGCAGACTCAGCCTTTCTCATTCAAACTTATTATTTGTAAAAATAGATTGACATGAATGCTCAAATCCAAAAAGGTATCTTCACTCTTTGGGTTCTAAAATATTGATGTTGTAATTGAAGTATAAAATATGAAACTTGACGTAATGTTAGTGCTTCAGAAATAGCGAAATATAAGAAATGAATCTTAATTTCGAACAATTTAATCACGAGCGATACCGGGAACGTTCAAATAGTACGATACCACATTTAAATCATATATATTGATCAAAGCAGCTATAGTGTTGAATAGTCTTTGAATTTCTTTTCTTTACAAAACTTTTGATCAGTTTATCAAATTTTTATGAAGTTTGTTATTTGTAAGTTTGAGAGATGACTCGTTTGTATGACACTAGTTATGTTCAAATAAGTCGTGTAATACTTGAGATAACAGACTTTCGTTGTTTTACAAATTAAAACATAACGGTTGCTTAAGTTTGATTACAATCAAATGAAAAGGGAACGTATGGGGGAGCCAAACTTTGAAACTACGTGTTCGATCATAATTCATCAGTTAACCCTTAACTATCCCGTTCATTCGATATCAATATTGTTCAAATCTGTTGTGTAGTATCTAAGATAATGAAGTTTAGTGATTTTCACATTTCGATACATTACAGACGAAGTTACATTCCGATTACAGCAAAATTCAATAGGGTGTTATGAGGCAGCTAGACCTTTCATTTGATACTAATTCTGTGGAAACTGGGTCAACTATCTCTGAGAAAAGTGATTGAGCCCAAGTAATCATCAGAATAAGTTTCTTTTCATAGCTGGATTCCACATTTTTAAACATAACAGGAAAAGTAATAATCCGTTCGCAAAAAAAAATCATTAGGGTCTTATGGGGCTACAAGACTTTCCATATGACACTGATTTTATGAAAATCGGTCCAGCCATCTCTGAGAAACTTGAGTGAGATTAAACAGTCTCCAGAACACGTTTCTTTCTGTAACTTCTGAACCATATGTTCAATCTTCATAAAATTCAAAAGTTGAGGGTTTTTAGGTAGCCCGTTCATTTGAAACCAATTTTGTTCAAATCGGTTGTGTAGTTTTTGAGAAATTGATGTTTCTTGATTTTTACATTTTGATACATAACCTCTAAACTAGAAATCAGATTACAATAAAATTCAATAAGGTCTTATAGGGCAACTAAAGAGTGTCCACGATGAAATTGCCACACACAAAATTGATTCGCAAAATTCGAGTTTTCATCCGATTGCTATCAAGTTTTCAGGGATTGAAAACTAACTGTTAAACTTCATTTCACCATTTTAGATTGTGCACAACCTGTGAATCAACCGTTTTTTGCATGTAAACCAGTTCCTCGACTGTCTTCACTACCTTAGGTTGTATTTTTCAGTTCCTCGACTGTCTTCACTACCTTAGGTTGTTTAAGAAGGTGCTGCTTCATAATCACCCAGTACTTTCCGATGGGGCGGAGCTCCGGAGTGTTGGGAGGGTTGAACATTTTCGGCACGAAATTGACCTTATTGTCCGCATACCACTTCAGCACGTCCTTGGAGTAGTGGCATGAGGCCAAATCCGGCCAGAAGATTGTTGGGACGTTGTGGGCCTTTCAGGCACTCTTTCATGTACACCTGTCCGTTCATCGTGTCCTGGGTCACGAAAGGTGCACTCCGCTTTCCGCACGTGCAGATGGCTTGCCAAACCAGGAATTTTTTCGCAAATCTGGACATCTTCTGAGAGCGGGCATGCTCCGGAACGCTGAACTTATCCTTGGCCGTGAAAAACAGGTTGCCGGGGATCTGTTTGAAGTCGGCCTTCACATATGTTTCGTTGTCCATGATGCAGCATTCAACTTTCGTCAGTATGTTGAGGTACAACTTCCTGGCACGGCTTTTGGCGGACTTGTTCTGCTTCTCGTTGCGATTAGGGGCCTTTTGTACCTTGAACGTTCGAAGCCCAGCCTTAGTTTTGACCTTCTGGTCAAAACTTCGGCTTAGGTGCAGCTTCTTAGCCACATCCCGAACGGTTGACATCCCGGTTTCGGTTGAAGGCCCCAACCACGCGGTTGTGATTTTTGGTGTTGTAAGGATTACTTTTTCCTTCACTTCTGGGCTTCCGATCGGTGGTCAATCGTTCTTCGAACCGCTTAATCACTCGCGACACCGTGGAATTCGCGATTCCCAACGTTTTAGCGATGGAACGATGCGAGAGATCCTTGTTTTCGTGATTTTTTTTTTTTCTTCACATAACATTTATTTGACACGGCACAAATACAATTTAATGTTTAACGGCGCCAATTATATCTGATGACTTAAAAACTAAAGCAAATTTTTTATCCTCGCTGCCGACTACGAGCTGAAATTAAGTCTAACTTAAAACTAGCATGGGATTTCCAATCAGTGTTTTGTTGTTCAATGGTCGTCTGATAATCGTCGAATGGCATGTATGGATTCGTTCTGCTGAGCCACGATGTCGTGAGTTGGGACAGAGGCTCGTAGTCCTTGGGTCCTGGTTCTGTTGTGCGGGGTCTGGTTGCTGGTTTTGTGCTTAAGGTTCAAACGTGTTCTTGTCGTTTTGTTGGGTGTAGACGGAGGGGAACGGGACTAGACTGGGGCGTGGATGGATTTCAGGAAAACGTATATAAGGGACATGTAGGATAGGTCACGGCTCGCCAAGACATCACGAACAGGAACAGCCGGCTGTCTACCCTCGGCCTGCAGGGAAGCTATTAATTTAGACCTGGCGTCACGGTGTACAGGGCATGACCAAACCACATGCTCTATGTCGTGATAACCTTCACCACAGGCACAGATACCACTTTCCCCGAGCCCAACACGACGGAGGAGCGCGTCAAATCTATAGTGATTGGACATAAGCCGGGACATCACGCAAATGAAATCCCGACCTACATCCAACCCCTTGAACCACGGGTTCGTCGATACTTTGGGGATTATGGAATGTAACCACCTTCCCAATTCCCCTCTGGTCCAAGCATTTTGCCAACTGATGATCGTATTCTGACGTACAAGTGCGAAAAATTCATTAAAGGCAATTGGTCTTTCATAAATATCACCGTTTGTTGCGCCCACCTTAGCCAAAGAGTCCGCTTTCTCATTACCCGGTATCGAGCAGTGAGAAGGGACCCACGCTAAGGTAATCTGAGTAGATTTTTCGGATAAAGCACTCAGATGTTCCCGTATTTTCCCCAGGAAATACGGAGAGTGCTTAACATCTTTCATCGATCGGAGAGCCTCAATGGAACTGAGACTGTCCGTAAAGATGAAATAATGGTCCGTGGGCATTTTTTCGATAATCCCTAGGGTGTACTGAATTGCAGCTAATTCTGCGACGTAAACAGAAGCAGGATTATCGAGCTTATGGGAGACGGTATTGTTTTCGTGATGAATGCGCAAGATTTTATCACGCACGAGCTGTTCATTCGACTCCATTTCCGCGAGTTTTGATCACAGGACTTTAAATCTTGCAGGATGTGAATAATGCACTATGAACTAAATCCACCCAAATTTTCATTAAATTCTACCCAACGGTTAAAAAGTTAGAGCAATTTAATGGTGTGGCAATTTAATCGTGGACACCCTTTATACCTTTCATTTGCAATTGATTTCATTGAAATCGATTCAGCCATCTCTGAGAAAATCTAATGAGATTGGGAGAGCGTTACACACACAGGCAGAAAATGCTCAGCTCGTCGAACTGAGTCGAGTGGTATACGACATTCGGCCCTCTTGAGCACATTTATACCTTTAGTTTTTGCAGTGATTGCTATTCCTTTCTAGGAGAAAGGCAAAAAGTGAAATGATTGAAATGACTTTCAATTTCAACTTCAATCCCGAGCAAGGCCGCAAACAACGAAATAGTACAATATTAAATTTAAATGATGTTGAGGCCACATATTTTGATCGTAGCTATAGTTTTAAACCGTCTGTGGGTTTCGTTTCTTTCTATAACTTTCAAACCACATGTTTAAACATTATGAAATTCATTGATTAAGGGTTTGAAAGCCCATTTATTTGAATTCAACTATGTTCATAGCTTCGGAGATATAAGAGCGTTTTTCACATTCTGACGCAGCGCCAAAACTAAAAGTTTGATTGCAATGAAATTCAATAGCAACCTAAGCGGCAAATAGACCCTTCATTTGACACCAAGATAGAAAGAATCGGTCAGTCCATCTCTGAGAGTGCGAAAGAAAGGTGCACATACACACGTACACACCCACACACAAACATATACACCTATACATGCATACATGCAGAAAATGCTCGATTCGTCGAACTGAGTTGAGTAGTATATGACATTCGGCCATTTCAATCATTTTTCTACCTTTTAATTAGCCAGTGATCGTTAGAAGAAAGTCAATATGTTTACTTTCATTATGTGATTTCACATTTTTATGAACATCGGACACAGTTACAATCCGATTGCAATGAAATTCAATAGCAACCTATGGGGCAACTAGACCTTTCATTTGACACTAATTTTGTGAAAATCGGCCATCACTGAGAAAAATAAGTGAGTTTAAACAACCTCAGGATAACTTTTCTTTACATTACTTTTGAACCATATGTTCAATCATAACGAAATTCAAAAGTTGAGGGCTCTGGGGACAGCCCAATCATTTGAAACCAGTTTTATTAACATCGGTTGTGTGGTTTCTGAGATATTGATGTTTCATGATTTTTACATTTTGATACATAACCTCTAAACTAGAAATCCGATTACAATGAAATTCAATAGCAACCTATGGCGCAACTAGACCTTTCATTTGCAATTAATTTTATGAAAATCGGTCCAGCCATCTCTGAGAAAAGTGAGTGAGAAAAAAAGTTGCACATACACACAAACACACACACACACACACACACACACACATACACACACACACACATACACACACACATACACATACACACATACATACATACATACATACATACATACAGAAAATGCTCAGTTCGTCGAAAGAAGTCGAGTGGTATATGACATTCGGCCATTGGGACCACTTTTATACCTTCGGTTTTTCCAGTGATTGCTACACCTTTCTAGGAGAAAGGCAAAAATGTTTGGCAGATGATTTTTATATGACTTTACATAGGATAATATTAGTTGAAAATAGGCCAGCCTTTTGTTATTAAAAATGATAAAACTCCACACTAATAATTTGATCCACGTGACTATAAATTTGATAGAGATAAAAATATACGAGTTAATACTCGGTAATGCAACGCACAGCTGTTCGCAATTAAGATAGACCCTTTGTACTCTGCAGTCTGCACAATGTAAAGTCCCAGCTTGAGCGCCTATCCGGTCAACCACAAATCGTATATCAATGAAATGTGGATGAAAACTATCGTAAATATATATATCAATGAAGTCGATATATACAATCCTTATCATCATGCGCAGAAGATAGTTTTTAATCGTATATCATGCCAGAAGCTTGTTGATTTTCGATTTAAGGCGTGAAATCGTAAGACAGTACGAAATAAATCGTTTCCAGTCGTATGTTATCGTATGTCGAAGAAATTAACAGGTACTATTACTCCTCAGTACTTATGTCGCCTCCAAAACAGTACGCTTATACTGTTTTTGCGCATCATTTGCGAGTTTGTATGATATATATGACTAAGGATATTGCAATCGAAACATATACGTAGGAAAATGTTGACTGAGTAGCGTCACGGTCGCCATGTAACATCCCCATTATCATGTAACATTTCTAACAAGGTGCCCCCCCAGGTCATCCCCATTGATGAGATTTCCGTAGATTAACAAGACTATAGGATTTGAGTGTCCAGTATTAAAACTAGAGAAGACTGGTTGGTCATTTGTTATTGACTCGTGTGTTTATATTTTCATTGCAATGTTTGAGGTTGTACAAAGATAATTAAATTATTAGTAACATTTTATTTTTATTGGTTTTACATGTTCAAATCCCTTAGGGCACATCCAGAAATGACGTAGCCATCGAGGGGTGAGGAGAAGGTTTGCAGTTTTGTGACGAAATGTGACAAGGGGGAGGTAGGGGGGTGAAGCCAAGCTACGTAAGCAAATATGAAACTAAAAAAAAATCGGATTTTTTCTAATTGTGTCATTTATTGATGTCCCCTTATAAAAAGTGTCGAATTAGTTTCTTACTCCAATTACCAAAAAATCGCTTATTTCACCTGACTTTTTTATATTTTTCCTGATTTTCAGCTTGATTCGCAGATACACTACTCTTGAGTCTATCTAGAAAATAGTAAGTACAGGTCATTAGAACTTTTATACAAGTGGAATGTTTTTTACAGTTTGCTATGCTGTTGCGTGTTTGGAAGTATCACGCTACTGCTGTCTACTATCCAACCGGCACGAAATGAATCCACCATTCTAGCCACAACCCAAGAGGCAACAAGATACAGCGTGTTATATTGGTGCGTTGCTGAGGAGATTGCTCTATCAGTCGTTTCCCGCTGATTGTCAACATGGAATGAGATGTTTATTTTTTTTTGTTCATCTATAATTTATTTGACACGGCACAAATACAATTTATTGTTTAACGGCGCCAATTATATCTGGTAGCTTACTTTCTAAAGTATCTTAATAACTAAAAGCAAATTTTTTATCCTCGCTGCCGACTACGAGCTGAAACTAAATGTAACTTAAAGCTATAATATTTTGCATTAAAAGCACTGGTTTACTGTATGATGGTTTTCATTGCCATAGGTAAGCACATGTTCCACTGCTGTGCCAAGATATTACGGACTGGCATATTGGGTTGTCTCCCTCGGGCCTTGAGAGTATCGTGCGGGTCTGATTGCTGTTTCCGGATCCGGGGTCTTGACGTGTTCTTGTCGTTTGGCTGGATGCAGGCGGAAGGGGGTAGGACTAAACTGGGGCGTGGATGGATTTCAGGAAAACGTATATAAGGGACATGTAGGATAGGTCACGGCTCGCCAAGACATCACGAACAGGAACAGCCGACTGCCTACCTTCGGCCTGCAGGGAAGCTATTAATTTGGACCTGGCGTCACGGTGTACAGGGCATGACCAAACAACGTGCTCTATGTCGTGATAACCTTCACCACAGGCACAGATACCACTTTCCCCGAGCCCAACACGACGGAGATGCGCGTCAAATCTATAGTGATTGGACATAAGCCGGGACATCACGCAAATGAAATCCCGACCTACATCCAACCCCTTGAACCACGGGTTCGTCGACACCTTGGGGATTATGGAATGTAACCACCTTCCCAGTTCCCCTCTGGTCCAAGCATTTTGCCAACTGATGATCGTATTTTGACGTACAAATGAGAAAAATTCATTCAAGGCAATTGGTCTTTCATAAATTCCACCGTTTGTTGCGCCCACCTTAGCCAAAGAGTCCGCTTTCTCATTGCCCGGTATCGAGCAGTGAGAAGGAACCCACGCTAAGGTAATCTGATACGATTTTTCGGGTAAAGCACTCAGATGTTCCCGTATTTTCCCCAGAAAATACGGAGAGTGCTTAACATCTTTCATCGATCGGAGAGCCTCAATGGAACTGAGACTGTCCGTAAGAAGAAATAATGGTCCGTGGGCATTTTTTCGATAATCCCTAGGGTGTACTGAATTGCAGCCAATTCTGCGACGCAAACAGAAGCAGGATTATCAAGCTTATGGGAGACGGTTAAATTGTTATTGAAAATACCGAAGCCAGTGGACCCATCAAGAAGTGATCCGTCAGTGTAGAACATATTGTCGCAGTTGATGTTTCGATATTTATTGGAAAAAATTTTGGGGATCTGCTGCACGCGTAAATGATCCGGGATTCCACGAGTTTCTTCTATCATGGATGTATCGAAAAACACAAATGTATCGAAAAACATGAAATACAATGTCATAAAACGGGTTTGAGAATTAAGTTCGATTAACCTTTCAAAATTTTCAATCACGGGACGGTTCAAGACCTCAAATTTGATAAGAATACGAGAAGACAGGCTCCAAAAGCGGTTTTTCAATGGTAGTACTCCAGCTAAAACCTCCAAACTCATCGTATGGGTCGATTGCATGCAACCTAAGGCGATACGCGAACAACGATATTGTATTCGCTCGAGTTTGATCAAATGTGTGTTTGCTGCGGAGCGGAAGCAGAAACACCCGTACTCAATAACAGACAGTATCGTTGTTTGGTAAAGCCTTATAAGGTCTCCTGGGTGGGCTCCCCACCATTGTCCGGTTATTGTACGAAGAAAATTCACTCTTTGTTGACATTTTTTCATCAGATACCTAACGTGACAACCCCAGGTGCCTTTAGAGTCGAACCAGACACCAAGATATTTGTGTACCAAAACCTGAGAAATCGTTTTACCCATTAATTGTGTTTGAAGCTGAGCAGGTTCATGCTTCCTAGAAAAAACTACTATCTCAGTCTTCTCCGGAGAGAATTCGATACCTAGCTGTAAAGCCCAAGCAGACAAATTGTCCAAGGTATCTTGCAATGGTCCTTGCAAATCGGCAGCTTTGGCTCCTGTAACAGAGATAACACTGTCGTCTGCAAGTTGTCTTATCGTGCATGAATTTGCCAGACATTCGTCGATGTCATTTACATAAAAGTTGTAAAGAAGGGGGCTTAAACATGAGCCCTGGGGAAGACCCATGTAGCTAATGCGAAAAGTTGCCAATTCGCCATGCGTAAAATGCATGTGCTTTTCGGACAACAAATTGTGCAAAAAATTGTTTAAAATTGGAGAAAATCCTTGTCGGTGCAGTTAACCCGAAAAAATGTCAATGGAAACGGAATCAAAAGCCCCCCTAATGTCCAAGAACGCAGACGCCATTTGTTCTTTGCGAGCATACGCCAGCTGAATATCTGTTGAAAGCAACGCAAGACAATCATTCGTCCCTTTGGCACGGCGAAAGCAAAATTGAGAATCTGATAGTAGACCATTTGATTCGACCCAGTGGTCTAAACGACGGAGTATCATTTTTTCCATCAATTTCCGGATACAGGATAGCATTGCAATCGGCCTATAAGAGTTGTGATCAGAAGCTGGTTTCCCTGGTTTTTGGATGGCGATCACCTTCACTTGCCTCCAATCCTGCGGTACAAAGTTTTGCTCCAGGAACTTATTGAACAAGTTCAACAAGTGCCTCTTGGCATTGCCGGGTAGATTCTTCAACAAGTTGAATTTGATTCTATCTAACCCAGGTGCGTTATTGTTACAGGACAGGAGGGCAACTGAAAATTCTGCCATCGTAAAAGGTGATTCTATCGCGTCGTGACCCGGAGACGTATCGCGAACAAAGTTTTGCGTAGGAACAGAGTCCGGACATACTTTCCTGGCAAAATCAAATATCCACCGACTTGAAGACTCCTCGCTTTCGTTGACCGTTACGCGATTCCGCATTCTTCGGGCTGTGTTCCAAAGAGTGCTCATCGATGTCTCCCTCGACGTCTCGTTCACGAACCGACGCCAATATCCGCGTTTCTTTGCTTTAGCCAGGCTTTTAAGCTTGGTATTAAGCTCCGAATACCGTATATAGTCGTCGGGTATACCTCCCTTCTGGAAGGCCAAAAACGTGTCGGATCTTTGCGTGTAGACATCGGAGCACTCTTTGTCCCACCACGGAGTTGGTGGCCGCTCTTTGATCGTTACGCCGGGATATTTCTTCGTTTGGGCTTGCAACGCGGCGTCGAGGATTAAGCCCGCGAGGAGGTTGTATTCTTCAAGTGGTGGGTGATGTTGAATCGACTCGACCGCTTTTGAAATCATTTCCTCGTATAACTTCCAATCGACATTCCGTGTGAGGTCATACGGAATGTCAATTGGTCGCATGCGAGTTGAACCGTTGGTAATTGAAATAAGAATAGGCAGATGGTCGCTACCGTGAGGATCGAGGATTACTTTCCATGTGCAATCCAACCGTAGCGACGTCGAATATAAGGATAGATCCAAAGCGCTTGGGCGCGCTGGAGGTATCGGGATACGTGTCATTTCACCGTTGTTCAAAATAGTCATGTCGAAGTCATCGCAAAGGTTATAGATTAAAGAGGAGCGGTTATCATTGTAGGGGGAACCCCAAGCCACACCATGAGAGTTGAAGTCTCCCAAAATCAAACGTGGCGAGGGAAGAAGTTCTATTAAATCAAAGAGCAACCGTTGCCCAACCTGTGCTCTGGGAGGAATATATATTGAGGCAATACAAAGCTCTTTACCTTGTATTGTCATTTGACATGCGACAACTTCGATGCCTGTTATCGAGGGGAGGTTAATACGATAGAAAGAATAGCACTTTTTGATCCCTAAAAGTACTCCTCCATATGGGGTGTCTCGATCAAGGCGAATAATATTAAAATCATGGAAGTTGAGATCAATATTTGAAGTAAGCCAAGTTTGACAAAGGGAAAATGCATCGCATTTGTTTCTATTTATTAAAACTTTAAATGAATCCATTTTTGGTAAAATACTTCTACAATTCCACTGTAAGACAGAGATAGAATCCTTCGTATACGCAGATGAATTAGGCATCGAAGGATACAATCGCTGCAAAGAGGGGCCATTGGGCAGTCAACTGCTTCAAAAATGATCTAACTGTTGGGAGGAATGCTGTAAGAAAAATTTTAATTGGATCGGGTACATTGAAAGCTCAAAAATCCAGTCCACAATGTCAGAAAATTTCACTAATCCAGAGTTTGTTTCATCTACTGGGAGTGCAAAAGGAACAACTGGGGTTTTAGATGTTCCTGGCAGTGCTGGGAACTCCTTCTGGGACTTTAAATTTGCAAGCTTAGGAGGAGTTTGCTTCGGTTTTTCCGCAGCACTGTTTGGTTTGTTTGTAACTTTCATTTCACTTTGGGAAATCTTAGGACCTTTTCGGGGAAGTTTAGGAGAGGAAATATTTTTCCTCTTTCTAGACGCCCCAGGATTGGCATAAGTTGTTCCCGCTGGTGAATCGTCAGAATCGGTTTCATCAGAGGACAACAGATCAAAGGGGTTCGATGTTATGGTAGAAGTGGTCACGGTCTTCTTCAGCATCTCAGCGTAAGAACGCTTTGAACGCTCCTTAAGTGACCGCTTGATTTTATCTCTGCGCTGCATGTACACCGGGCATGTGGAGAGCTCATGCTGATTTTCCCCGCAGTGAATACATTTTTCAGCATTTACACTGCAAAAATCGTCCGCATGAGTTTCTCCACACTTGCTACATCGTGCCTTATTGCAGCAGTAGGCGGCTGTGTGGCCTAGCTGCTTGCAATTGGTGCAATTCATAACACGGGGTACATACAATCGTACAGGCAGACGAACCCGATCGATCGAGACGTGGCTAGGGAGAGCAGATCCGGCAAACGTAACACGAAACGAGTCTGACGGAATGTACACTTTTGTGCCTTTGACAAAAGACACAGACCGCAATTGCTTGCAATCTATGATCTTTACTTTTACGTCGTGACACAAAGCATTTTTGAAGCAGCAAAAACCGCTTGCCAAGATACACTCGACCGACAGACTCGAATCGGTTATGACACCGTCGATCTCCACGTCTCGTGCGGGTATATAAACGCGATACTCGCGTGTGAAAAGCTCGGAGCGAGCAATAGCGTTGGCCTGTTCCAGGTCGCTAACCACGACACGGAGCTTGTTGGGTCTGACCTTGGAGATTTCGGTCACCGCCTTGTACCCCTCCGTCAGGTCTTTCGAAATCTGCAGGATGTTTAACGGTTTCGATTTCGGTCCTGCTTTTGGCCGAAAGAAAACAGTAAAGCTGCCCTGAGATCCGTCCGGGTAAAGCCTGGGGCGACGGGGACTGGAGAATTAACAGAGGAAGGGTTGGCAGGAGGGACAGGGTCGGAGGGGCTCGAGGATGGTGGCACGGGAGGCGAGGGATCTACATCCATCGCGCTAAATCTAGCGCACTAGCGCCGACAGAACACGTACCTCTTTACTTCTCCTTTCAGCAGGGTTGGCTGTCCGAACCGTCGAAGCTGCAGCCGTTACAGCCAGCAGCACCAATACAGCAGCTCCAAACAGCCACCAGCAGCGAGCCGGGTGTGTGATCACTCAGCACAGCGACACAACTCGCTGTCAACTGTTGGCTTCTTCATTTTCCTCCTTTGTGTTGAGATTCTCGTCCACTGCTGTAGCACAAATCACTTAGCAGCCAAATCGGCTTATGCACCAGCAAACAGCCACGATGCGAAACAGTTGCACAAAGGCGGACGACCTTGAACCTTCACTCGACCAGGCAAACAATGCCAACACTTGCTCGCGCGTCTTTTGTTTTATATTCTATCGGAGCGATCACCAAACACATCCGATACTGATGCGTGTTCGGCACAGAATGATGTTCATTTTTTGTATCTTCTTAATAAGGAATAAAGTGGCTTTGCGTCTCGCGAAGCTGAGAGAATGATAAAACATGAAAAAAGGTGAGTAAATCACACCAGTGAGCGCAAGTATTTGTGTATTGCCAAGTAGCGACAAGTTTTGTCGATAGTGATTGAATCACATCTGCACTAGATGTCGTTGCGTGGCTATGAGTATTAGAGTGGTTCATTGTTTTAAGGAAAAGTTGGAAATGGATAGCACAGGGCCACAACAGACTTTTGACGTAGTATTGCGTATAATGGCAACATATATAAGGGTACAAATTGAACAATAGAAAATATCGAAAGCGTCAGAAAAATTGTCCACTTTCAAATGCTTTAAACTTAGTCAGCTGATCCGCCCTGATGAGTATTGTGAGCATCCGCTTTGGACCTCACGGCACAGTGGGCGACTCCATACAAAGACTGGCCCAGCGAAAAATTTGTCAACAAATGCGACAAAAACATTATAAAGTAATACCTCGATATTATTTTATTTATTAAGTTTATTTTTAATTTCGTTATCGAGTTACGTTATATCGAAGCAAAAAAAATTTTTTTTTTAATTTATGCAAGAATGTTAATGGTTACTCAAAGATAAGTGAACACCTATTTTCCATAACCTATCAGTATTTTTAAACCTTTCTCATGCCCATTTAGAAAAATTTTCAGAAGCAAAAAACAATGTTTTTCAATTGAAACAAGAAGTCACTCGAAGATACGTGAAAACCTATTTCCCGTCACCTATCAGTAGTTTTAAACCATTCTTATGCCCATTTAGGACAATTTTCAACAAGCAAAAAAAAAATTTTTTAATTTATGCAAGACTGTTGGTGGTTACTCACAGATGCGCGAAAACCTATTTCCCATCACCTATCAGTGTTTTTGAACCTTTCTTATGCCCATTTAGAAAAAATTTCATCAAGAAATAAAAAGTTTTTTTAATTGAAGCAAGACTGTGAATTATTTCTAAAGGATGCGTGAAAAGCAATTTCCCATCACTTATTAGTATTTTTAAACCTTCCTTATGCTCATTTTAGGCAATTTTCGCATTGATTTCATTGGTTTCAAAACTCACTACAAACATTTTTTTGAAGCAATTTATAGCCCAAAACAGTTGCTGTATCATTTATTTTCAATTTCAATACATTTTAAAAAGTTACGTTGTATCGAGTTACGTTATATCGAGGTTGGCTTATATCAAGGTTGCCTTATATCGAGGTATGACTGTATTAACATAATTTTTTTTTTTTAAGGCTATCCATAAAGTAAGTGATCCAATTTTTAATGATTTTTTGCATTTTTCCGCTTTTTTAAGATTACATGATATTTTACTACAAGCTACGACACTACGACACTGAAATCACCATATTGGATTTGAAAATCAAAACTTAATTTTCGGCTTCTGATCATCATCTTTTTTTCGGAAACATCCATACTGTATGGTAATTAACGCTTTCAGCTTTTCCTGGCAACCTGGAGAAACCATCTTGGATTCCAAAATAGTGTTAAGGGTCGTTTTTTTTGGCCCGATAATATATGGGTTTGGCCATTTTAGACTGTTTCTGCCTTTCCCCTAGAAAGGTATAGCAATCACTGGAAAAACCAAAAGTATAAAAGTGGTCCCAATGGCCGAATGTCATATACCACTTGACCTTTTTCGACGAACTGAGCATTTTCTGTATGTCAGTATGTATGTGTGTATGTGTGTATGTGTTTGTGTGTGTGTGTGTGTGTGTATGTGCAAATTTTTTTTCTCACTCACTTTTCTCAGAGATGGCTGGACCGATTTTTATAAAATTAATTGCAAATGAAAGGTCTAGTTGCGCCATAGGTTGCTATTGAATTTCATTGTAATCGGATTTCTAGTTTAGCGGTTATGTATCAAAATGTAAAAATCACGAAACATCAATATCTGAGAAACCACATAACCGATTTCAATAAAACTGATTTTAAATGATTGGGCTGTCTCCAGAACCCTTAACTTTTAAATTTCGTTATGTTATCCTGAGGTTGTTTAAACTAACTCATTTTTCTCAGAGATGGTTGAACCGATTTCCACAAAATTAGTGTCAAATGAAAGGTCTAGTTGCCCCATAAGTTGCTATTGAATTTCATTGTAATCGGATTGTAACTTTGTCCGTTGTTCATAAAAATGTGAAATCATATAATGAAAGTAAACATATTGACTTTCTTCTAACGATCACTGGCTAATTAAAAGGTAGAAAAGTGATCCAAATGGCTGAATATCATATACTACTCGACTCAGTTCGACAAATCGAGCATTTTCTGCATGTATGCATGTATAGGTGTATATATTTGTGTGTGGGTGTGTACGTGTGTATGTGCACCTTTTTTGCACTCACTTTTTCAGAGATGGTCTGACTGATTCTTCCTATCTTGGTGTCAAATGAAGGGTCTATTTGCCGCTTAGGTTGCTATTGAATTTCATTGCAATCAAACTTTTAGTTTTGGCGCTGCGTCAGAATGTGAAAATCGCTTTTATATCTCAGAAGCTATGAACATAGTTGAAATCAAATTAATGAGCTTTTGAACCCTTAAACAATGAGTTTCATAATGTTTAAACATGTGGTTTGAAAGTTATAGAAAGAAACGTAACCCGCAGACTGTTTAAAACTATAGCTACGATCAAAATATGTGGCCTCAACATCATTTAAATTTAATATTGTACTATTTCAATGTTTGCGGCCTTGCTCGGGATTGAAGTTGAAATTAAAAGTCATTTTTATCATTTCCCTTTTTTTAAAGTCATTTCAATCATTTCACTTTTTCAAAAGGGCCAAATATCGTATATCACTCAACTCAGTTCGACGAGCTGAGCATTTTCTGTATGTGTGTGTGTAACGCTCTCAAAATCTCACTCGATTTTCTCAAAACTGGCTGAACCGAATTCAATGTAAATAATTGCAAATGAAAGGTCTAGTTGCCACATAAGACCCTATTGAATTTTATTGTAATCGGATTTCTAGTTTAGAGGTTATGTATCAAAATGTAAAAATCACGAAACATCAATATCTCATGAACTACACAACCGATTAGAACAAAATTGATTTTAAATGAACGGGCTACCTGAAAAACCCCTAACTTTCGAATTTTATGAAGATTGAACATGTGGTTCAAAAGTTATGGAAAAAAACGTGTCCTAGAGACTAATTAATCTCACTCATGTTTCTCAGAGATGGCTGGACCGATTCTCATAAAAGCAGTGTCATATGGAAGGTCTTGTTACCCCATAAGTCCCTATTGATTTCTTCGGCAAACGGATTATAAATCTATTTTTACAAATAATAAGTTTGAATGAGAAAGGCTGAGTCTGACCGCTAGGTGGATTAATTTAGGTTTTTAGAAACTGGAAATCATCATTTTGAAATCCACAATAGCGGCTTGAGTCGATATCCGGTTTTCAAGCATCATCCTAGTTTCGAAAATGTCTATTTTCGATAGTATTTGGCCAATTTTGCCTATTTTTCAAATTTGAAAGTTGACATGTTGGATATCAGACAGAATCCAGAAGCCATCTAGATTTTAAAAATAAAACCAGGTGTTTGTTCCCTGATTTTGAGCGCCGTCTTGATTCCAGAAATACTTAGTTTGAATAATATTAGGGCACTATAGCCTGTTTTTCCATAAACTGGTAGTCGCCATCTGAGAATTTAAAATGGTGTCTGGAGTGAATTACTTGCCTTTGGGCAACATTCCAATTTCGGGAATATCCATGTTTGATGGTATTTGACTGTATCAGACTTTATTCGAGAAGCAAGAAGACGTCATTCTGAACATCAAAAAGGTTTTGGGGACGGATTCTGACATTATCCCGGTTCTGAAAATACCCAATTTAAATGGTATTTTGCCGTTCTACAGTTGAAAACACCGCAGAATCGAAGGGAACAATATCAATAAGACCAACTGTGTTGCGGAATTTCATATTCATTCATATAATTAACGAATCGGGATTTTTGAAACTATTTATTGTTTTGATCAGTGACTTAAAAACCTAAATTAATCCACCTAGCGGTCAGACTCAGCCTTTCTCATTCAAACTTATTATTTGTAAAAATAGATTTATAATCCGTTTGCAGAAGAAATCAAAAAGGACCTATGGGGCAACAAGACCTTCCATATGACACTGATTTTATGAGAATCAGTCCAGCCATCTCTGAGAAACATGAGTGAGATTAAATAGTCTCTAGGACACGTTTCTTTCCATAACTTTTGAACCACATGTTCAATCTTCATAAAATTCGAAAGTTAAGGGTTTTTTAGGTAGCCCGTTCATTTAAAATCAATTTTGTTCAAATCGGTTGTGTAGTTTCTGAGATATTGATGTTTCGTGATTTTTACATTTTGATACATAACCTCTAAACTAGAAATCCGATTACAATAAAATTCAATAGGGTCTTATGTGGCAACTAGACCTTTCATTTGCAATTATTTACATTGAATTCGGTTCAGCCAGTTTTGAGAAAATCGAGTGAGATTTTGAGAGCGTTACACACACACATACAGTAAATGCTCAGCTCGTCGAACTGAGTTGAGTGATATACGATATTTGGCCCTTTTGAAAAAGTGAAATGATTGAAATGACTTTAAAAAAAAGGGAAATGATAGAAATGACTTTTAATTTCAACTTCAATCCCGAGCAAGGCCGCAAACATTGAAATAGTACAATATTAAATTTAAATGATGTTGAGGCCACATATTTTGATCGTTGCTATAGTTTTAAACAGTCTGCGTTTCTTTCTATAACTTTCAAACCACATGTTCAAACATTATGAAATTCATTGTTTAAGGGTTCAAAAGCTCATTAATTTGAATTCAACTATGTTCATAGCTTCTGAGATATAAAAGCGATTTTCACATTCTGACGCAGCGCCAAAACTAAAAGTTTGATTACAATGAAATTCAATAGCAACATAAGCAGCAAATAGACCCTTCATTTGACACCAAGATAGGAAGAATCAGTCAGACCATCTCTGAAAAAGTGAGTGCAAAAAAGGTGCACATACACACGTACACACCCACACACAAATATATACACCTATACATGCATACATGCAGAAAATGCTCGATTTGTCGAACTGAGTCGAGTAGTATATGATATTCAGCCATTTGGATTACTTTTCTACCTTTTAATTAGCCAGTGATCGTTAGAAGAAGGTCAATATGTTTACTTTCATTATATGATTTCACATTTTTATGAACAACGGACAAAGTTACAATCCGATTACAATGAAATTCAATAGCAACTTATGGGGCAACTAGACCTTTCATTTGACACTAATTTTGTGGAAATCGGTTCAACCATCTCTGAGAAAAATGAGTGAGTTTAAACAACCTCAGGATAACTTTTCTTTACATAACTTTTGAACCATATGTTCAATCATAACGAAATTTGAAAGTTAAGGGTTCTGGAGACAGCCCAATCATTTGAAACCAGGTTTATTGAAATCGGTTATGTGGTTTCTCAGATATTGATGTTTCGTGATTTTTACATTTTGATACATAACCTCTAAACTAGAAATCCGATTACAATGAAATTCAATAGCAATCTATGGCGCAACTAGACCTTTCATTTGCAATTAATTTTATGAAAATCGGTCCAGCCATCTCTGAGAAAAGTGAGTGAGAAAAAAAAGTTGCACATACACACACACACAAACACATACACACATACATATATACATACAGAAAATGCTCAGTTCGTCGAAAGAGGTCGAGTGGTATATGACATTCGGCCATTGGGACCATTTTTATACTTTTGGTTTTCCAGTGATTGCTATACCTTTCTAGGAGAAAGGCAAAAATTCACATCATTAGCATTCAAACGTTTCAGTTCATATCCTCATATTATAATTGATCCTTAAATTCACTGAAAAACAACCTCCCAACATTCCCACGCGTTTCTTGTTGACCTACTACCGACAAATAACGTCCTCTGTATTTCTACAGGATCACATCATCCAATATCTATATCGCCATCAGTGAGTTGTTGTTTTTATCCGAGAAAACTGTGTCATTCAAAGTATCATCATTATTTCTTACTTTTATTCGCCAAAACACCATAGACGTCACATGAATAGCCGCTATACCATAACCGAAAATATCCCCGCAGAAAGCGTTTTCAAACGTTATTTACCACATCGTATTCTGTAAGGTGATAAATGTGTTTACTGCCGGAAAAAACGCAAGCAAACACATTAAACATGAGCGCTTCTACTAGTACACCATGGAGGAATCACTTTTACAGTCGTAGAGTCGGGAAAATTTTTCATTTCAATAATTCAGCCTAATTGATATTCCATACAAGTGGCTCTACTAAGCGGTTTTTTTTCGCAGTCTAAGGGCTGCCTATATCTGAACTCTCCTCGGCTATTTGCCTCAGCTTATTTTAACGTTCTTGAATTGTTCGGTGAATCTGCAACTTACACTTTTATTTTTAATTACAACAATTACTTGTGTAGCAGCTGGAAGAACTAATTTAGAAAGAAATATCCTAAAAGAAAACATTCTCCATCATTGCTAAGGTATGCTTGTCACAAGATGAAACACTGCAACAGAGTAGTTGCTTTCTCCGGGGTGCGGTAAACGTAAAACGACAAAAAAAATCTGCTTCTACTTAACTCCCAGGTGCAATTCTAATCATACCTCCGGAACACGCTACTGCTGTGCTGTGGCCACCCAAGACCACAGTAACCGTAATGTCAGTTTACAGCAACGACAGGATCCACCCGAAACCCCGTTCAGGCGGTGACTGTTGCTTGCTCTGTGGCTAACCTCCAAAAGAACGGCCCCAGAGTCAGAGGATATTGAAATGTGTGTAAAAGAAATATGAAATTGTGTACAAGCTCATGGAAAATTCATAATACCGCCTGTACTTTGCAGCTTGTTGTTGTTCTGTCAGTTTATGGTATATTTACTCTGAAGTTTTACAAAGTTGCCCCGGTGCAGCGCTATCGGGATTGTAGACAAAGGAGGGGGGTTCTGTGTCTGCAGTGGAGATGATCACTGTAACAGTTTGGCTACTGTGGGAAATCGTTTCATTCTACACCGGCTGCACAATTTTCACCCAAGAACCATCCGGACACGATGGTGGGGAAGGCGCAATACTGCATCGGGAAAAGCCACTCGTCTGCAACGGTTTGTTGATAGTTCTGATCTTTTGTTCAATTGTTTGGCAATTATTGCGCATAGCGTTGGCTTGGCATTGGAAATATGGGGGTTTGCAGTTTATTTCTCCACCAGGCAAGCCAGTAGTTAAACATTCCATTTTCGCCCGGCAGAGTCATTCGGATAGACGCTATCGGGGTTAATCGGATTTGTCAAGGAGTTCAGAGGGACAGAATCAGTGCATCAGAAGAGAGAAGTAAACAAGAATTTAATTTGATAGATGTTCGTCGTCTATTTAGGAAGTGATGAGAGTCCGAGAATTTTTTTTTCGTTAGTACCAACTTAATAGTAATATCCAACATGCACTTGATTCTACTCTGAGATAGTGAGGCTCTTTGATTAAAACCGCAAAATATTAGCCGGTAAATATTGAATCCACTGTCATGGCATCATTATTCTGGGATGCGCGTGAATTAAATGAGGTATATAACCTGGAAGGATAAACAAATAATGCCGAATCACCCCAATCAGTATTAATTGTAAAAATTTCTGAGCACTTTGAAGAATTTACATTTTTTGGCACAAATCACATACCGTAAACTGGGGTGACTTTGATCACCAGGGTGACTTTGATCACTGTACCTCTTTTTTGAAAATCTGGTAAAAAAAGCACTCGTAGTGCTTGGGACTTGTCGTAATCTTCACTGAATGCGTGGATATATGTTCGCATTGTTACTACTCATGCATTTCCTGCTATTTCAAGAGTGTTTTTCTTGCTAAAATAATAGTTGAAAATAAAGTGTATTTTTGGCGATTTTTGTTGCATACAAACAATCGGCTCAAGCAGATTCAAAACAACAAGTTGCAATACGTAAAGTTTTTTCATTTTGTTCCCAGATTAGTTCTTAAGATGAACAAATATTATAACAATACATTTTATTGTTATTTTTGCAGGTTTTTATTCAAAGGCAATGTTAAGTCCCAATATTCTCCACAGCGTATTACATATTTCTTCTTAACAAAAACCTAAGACGTGAAGTAACATGCGAATTTGGCCAATTTCATAAGTCATATTCCTCGTGGACTAGTTTTTGATGATTTTAGACCACCTTCTCTCTCAGTGGATAACAATTCATATATATTCTAAAAATTTTGTATGAATCTTGTACATTCGCCATTATAAACTGTTCACGTAGAATGTGAATGGCCCCCCAATTGCTTTCCATATTTATAAACTCGTTCAAGCCGTTTAAGGCTGTTCAATTTAGTGAAAGTAGCAAAGTGTTACACCAAATTCATCAAAATAATGAAGTGATCAAAGTCACCCCGGAATGATGATTGGTGTAAAATTTTTAGAGCATATTTAAAAACAGCAAAAATGTTGTTAAACTTTTGAAGTAGTGACTGAATCTTTTTCAATGCATGCCAGTACTTATTTTAAAAATATCGAATAATATTGTTTTCAGTATATTCTGAAAATATTTGAGATACAATCAAAAAAGTGATCAAAGTCACCCCAGTTTACGGTACCATTTTGTAGCAAAAACTGGTATCTTTGCCGCAAAAAGAACATAATCTAAGTTCTAACAAGGTTTCATTAAAAACATTCAGGAGGTTCCAATATTTGTTCACTGATCATAACACAATAATCGAAAGTCATAGTATTTAGAATTAGTTGTGTTCAATTACTTTCCGGGACCTAACTAACCTAACCAAACCAAACAAACGGTATCTTTTGAATAATTTGCACCATTTTCTAGCGAAGGCATTCAACTAGATCAGTAAATGTTGCAATTTAAAGTGATACTTCGCTATGATTAATTCTAACAACATCGGCAAATCAAACATCACAATCCCAGTTTACTGCAGGCATATTTATCCTCATCAGAGCGACTATCTCTTGTTTGCATATGTAACTAAAACGTTCATTGAAAACGCTACACACGCCCTTCACAGCAGCATGTTGTTGAACAAACAATTAAAACCGGAACGGAAGTGATGGTATAATAAAGCAAGATAAGCTGCTTCAACAGCGAATGCAGGGAACAACGCAATTTGATGGTAAATTTTTCAAAAAACCGCTTACATAAATCTGTTAAATCATACTTCTGTCTTAAGGAGTTATTTCAACTAACCAAAATCCTTTTTATTCCAGTTTTACCTGAAGACAAATAATTGTGATATGAGTGATTGTGTACTCATGTGTTCAATGTTCACACATTTTTCACATACCAGGTGATTAAGCACAATTAAACCCTCTCAAGAAAAGGGTTCAAGATTTATCAAATTAGTGAAACCCATGAAAGCGTGGAACGTCGGTCGCTGCGTCTTGCATAAAAACCGTAACTCGGTTGTTGTTCTTTTTCTGCCAGCCGCGAAAATCCTTACGATAGCTTAACTTCGGCTTGGGTGCTTCAGGGTTGTGTAATTTTGGTAAATCGCCTTTGTTGGTTCTAATTAGCTACACAGAATGCGTCAATTAAGTAGATCATAACGTAAGCAGTGAGATGGGGCCTACTTCATAATGCTAAATTTAATACGATGAAAGACAGTCTTTGTTTGCCGCCGTTTCCTTCAAGGCTCATTACACAAACAAGTTTATAATCGCTTTGCATGCATGTTGTACACTGCGAAAGGGGCTTCTTGTTCGCAATCCTAGCGAGTTGTTGGATAATTAATTTCAATTACGCTTTTTGATGCCGTATTGTTCTGCGTGTCTGAGAATGAGCACAAATGAACACGAGGACCGGTTGTTCATTTGCACGAATTATGAATCGAGCCAAGCAACTTCTTTTGAAAATCCAACAAAAACACATAGCAAAAATTAAAGTTCTCCCATCGATACTAAATTGAGGCCACCATCGCACCAAACTGGTGATTGATGATATAATATTGTTGACAGGAACTGGTAAACAGAGAGTTTCCGCAGAAAAAAATGTCTCAGAAGGTTCTGCACAATTTTGTCCGGCAAACGTAATCCACCATACCCACCGTTTCAACCTCCAATGGAGTCGAGGTCATCCGCTGGTAAAGACACCGCCGGGACTTGCTTTATCGCTTTTTAATGCGATTTTCCTCCTCACGGCCGCTGGAAGCCACAGCCCGATGGAACTCCGCAAACCGCTATCTGGGTCTTCCTCTGGTTCATTTTTATACTCATATGCAGTCAATTTCAATATCGTTTCTCAAGAAGCTCAAAATAAGCGAAAATCGCAGGATGGACTAGCGCCGAAAGACGCAGGTTTATTCTCGGAGAGTTTCGTAGAACAACTTTGCACATCGACATCGCCTGTGTGCAAGCGCAAGGATAAACGTACAAAAAAAAGCTGCCACTGTCGTACACACAACAAGATTGATTATCTTTTATTGACCACTTATGCAGTGCTGATGCTGTTGTAGAACATAGCACTTGAATAAACTCCACTTGCCAGCTGCCGAAGAACGTCAGCCGGAGGAATTCGACCCGAGAGGAAATTCCACCCGAATCCACAGAGCTGCCACCCCAGTGATGTTGTTTTCGGACATCTGGAAGGATTTCCTCTTGTTTGTGGAAGCACTATTTTTCATCGAACAGTATCCTGTTCTTGGTGCGCTTTTCCTCCTCTTCCAGTAGTTTATGCTGGACCACGTTTCGTGAAAGCAGGAAAACGAACGACAACTTCAGTTGTTGGTATGGATACAAAAAAAAACACGTCGGCCTCAATAGTCTGGTAGTTTATCTCCCGGAAGTGACCTCCTGTCGGATGAATAGTTTCAACTGTAACATGGTCCCGACTTGAGCAGTCAATTGTTTTGGAGCAAAAATCCGTCGATTCAACGGTTTTGCGCCTAATATTAATAAAATTCAATTAAACCTAAAATAAAGATTAGAGTATGGTTCGTAAAATACAACAGTCAAGTGGTTGATGAATCAATCTCAGTGAAGCCAAACAACCGAATTGTCCCTATTTGTAGTTGTAACTTCTAGTGACTGATCGGATTAATTAAATAACTCAACTCAGTGGTCGAGCTATAATTACCACTGAAGCCTTCAGCCACAATCTGTCAATTTGCGACATTCGACATCCAGAATAGAATAAATATTACAAACAGCCCCCGTTTCCCTCGACAAGCGGTTGAAATGTGTCAACGTTCCGAACCCACCCCAAGCCAGTGTCAGTTCTTTCGATTGCTCCCCGCTACCTACCTGGTGGAACACGACATCAGAGCTTCAATTTTCAATTCATTTCCCATAGCTCATCAATCAATCGACTCCCGTTCAGCCGGTTTCCTTTACTTTCGCCGTTCGTCCGGCTGGTGCTATCCGGTGACAAACGAGATCTCGCGCTCGTTAATTCGCGGCTCGTGCTGGTCTTCTTATACTCGCCAACGATAGAGCATTCTGACAGCTTGGTCACGTTGTTTTAACTTATAATTGACCCTTGCTTCTACTCTAGGTAGCTACTTTGTACTTATTTGTAAATCATATATTCAAGCTGAAAGATTGCCACAGACCATTCTGTTCAAAATCAAATGACTTTCCTATAAAACGAAAATGGTTTTAGTTCGATTGAAAGAAAATTTAACCTCTTAGTAAGTAAGTAAGTAAGTAAGTAAATTCATATATTAATACTTTTTAGTTATTTTAGAAAATCAAATCAGATAAATTCGCAGAAAAAATTGTCTTTTAATACTGATATTTATTCCATCCTTCTTCTGCAACATATTTTTTTCCAAGTCCGGAAGCAATGTCAAATTTCACATTATACCACCAGGACCAAGCAACTTTTTAAAACATTTTTCTCAACCTATGTCCAGTTTCTACGCATAATTTTGTTTCCTGAAATATACATATTAGGGAGTGTTTGAATATATTTTGCAGAAGCTGGAAGTTACCAAATGAATTCCAAAATCAAGACATCAGTTTTCGGGTTATTTGGCGCCTGTCGATTCTGAATGGTTGGAAGGTATCTGAATGTTATCCAGCTCTCCCGGTAACAGAACTCGCCATCTTTGATTATAAAAGGCATCGAATATCGACATTTGACCCCTGTAAGTTGCTCCGAATTCGAAAATACTCGTACTGTACTGCCCATAATCGCATATTTGTAACATTTGCAAAATTGGTTGTTCGAGCAATTCGCACTTTTATATTTTGACCTTAAATGCATTGTTACTAATATATTATCGCAAATAGACACTTTAACTAAACTTAGTATCATGAAGAAAGCACTACTTTACACTTTGTATACATTGAATATTACTTTTGAAGTCAAATTGGTTGAAATTTTTGCAATGATACATTTATGCCGTCACTTTCAAGCTACTTTTGGAATATATCACATGGAAAAAGAAGTTTTTCATGTATTCAACAAGCATGAGCTGAACATCAGAAACGGATCACCGGTGGTTGGTTACCGGACCAGAATAATTTCCGAGTTCCAAAGGATGCAGATGTGGAGTTGGATGGAAACTTTTTTGACAAAAAAGTTGAAAAAGTTAAGTAGTGTGACAATTATGCGGTTATTTACGCTATGTGACGAAACAACTTGGTATTTTTTACGACTTTTTTCACACAAACATAAGCATATTTTTCCAGATGTAAAAAGTACATACAATTCTAAGCATTTCCCAATAAAAAGCACGAAATCCATAAAATGTCGAATGTTACAATTATGCGATCACAGGCAGTGTAGGATATATAATCGATTTACGCAGATTCGCAGAAACTCGGCACGAGCATCTTAATATTTCAAAATGGCGTTGGACATTCGGTTTCTATGCTCCTTCCTGAACTAAATAACCCGCAATGGTTGCCCCCACTACCGACCAAAACAAACCCACCAAGACCAAAATAAGCAGCACTTTACCACAGCTAGCGATAAATTTCGGTCTATCTAACACTAACAATTGATTCGCAAATCATCCGACCAAACTAACACGACAATGTCGTTCACAAACGAAAACGTCCTCCAAACAAATTTAAGCTAATTTACGGGAACGATAGTTTAGCGCCAGTAGTGAGCGGTTGTCATTTAGGATACACGCTCTTACAGCAGTACCCAAATCAGGGTAATTTTCTACTCAATGCAGGTTACAACTTCCTTATAACCCCCTCTCCTCTCATGGATCGGCCCTTATCCCAGCCATTAAGTCTGTTACTACTTTCCTTGTATAAAAACACGTACCCCAAATATGGTATAAGTTGTTTATGACAGATAATAATATGTTACTACTTTCCTTGTATAAAAACACGTACCCCAAATATGGTATAAGTTGTTTATGACAGATAATAATATCATATTTATATTAAATTCTCATAACTCATTCTGTATTTTAATTTTTTTTTTAAATTCAGATGCCCGAATCTCAATCGGTTTTTTTTCAATTTCAACAATTATTTTTAGTATTCGACATCAAAGAGTAGAGAATAATTGACGGATTTCATTCGACAAGATTTGTTCTAGTTTGAATCTATACAAGGATGGGAATCACATCGAATTACAATCATGAATTTGTGAGTCATTTCCAAAAATGGCAGTGATGGTTTGTCGGAGCAAAGACGGGCTGGTTATTATTTGAAATCAATAAAGTTTCTATAGATTGATTTCACGCGAGTGAAAATAGTTGACAACAACAACGTGTTGAATCGAAGGACGTATTAACTAAAAACAATTGTTAATAAGAGTTCGATTGTTTGAGTTATTTTAACTTTAGATGTCTTTTCGGCTGAGCAGTCTCAAAAAGTAGAACGACTTTAATTTTTAACGTTTCGTCACTGACTAGCGTCTTAGGGAAAACTGCATTGGTTTATTAACGGTTAGTAGCTGATTTACATATTGAAATGATTAACAAATAAATTAAGTCTGATTGTCTGTGACTTTTGTATCTGTGATTAACAGAAGTCTTGTTCTTTCCTCGTCAACATGCTTTTTAAGCTTATCGTCAACGCTAATTGGGAATAATTAGGGTACATTATGTGATAGTGATGTTTACAAAATTTGTGGTATTCTTTTAAACTTATCAATATTCTGAATAAACTTACTTAATCTGGGACCGGATGGCGGATGGCGGATAGCGAACGGAGAGCAGAGCTCTACATTTTCGAAACAAAACAATGAAACTGAATATCTCGCGCTGTCATTTCGAAATCAAATGTTATTAGCTCCACATCGCGTCGTTTGATGATAGTTATCTGATACCGCAAGCCGCAGTTAGAACGGCAATGGCATCAAAGAAATACGTCACGCAAGTTCCGATCAAAATTTTCTCCCTCTTTCTTTTATATGCGTGAAGTACTGTATGGAAGCGTCCTGTCTCCGTCAGCGCTCATTGTCATTTTCAATTGAGAATGTGAGAGTGATGGTGATAATCTACGCTTTCAATTGAAAAGCATTTGTATCAATTTCAAGCCCTTCAGTTATCAGAATCAAAGCAAAGGGGTTTATGTGAATCACGAAGTGCTCGAAAATGATACAAAAGCTTTTCAATTGAAAGCGACGGGTCAAAGCATCACTATAACTTGATAATTGTCAATTGAAAATGACTTTGTCAGGATCTGATGGAGAGTAGTTAAGATTTGGAGGAGGAGTGGGCCAAAGACTTCACGGGTGTGATGAGTCACATGACTTACACCATGATCACATCACATGATTTGCCAACCTGTGCTTTGAGTAGCGTAGGTATACTTTTTGTTGCCAAAAATGTTTACGTTTGGCGATAAGCTACGGTTAACACAACTACACCACATTGAACCAAAAGTATGCAAAGCGTCACAAAGCAACATTCGTAAATTCATGCTGAAAAATGATCCAGTTCTTCAAGACCTCCTTATGTGATTGAGAATCGTGAAAATTTGTTCGGTATAACACCTTATAGCTAACTGTGAAACATTTTCACGAATTAATACAATTGGTGCTCACCAGTCACCATCAGCAATCAGCGTCTAACTGTAGACAGTATTTTTTTTTCTTTTTTTTTGGTTCTCTTACTCAACAACAAACACGCTCAGAGAGAAATGAGATTATGTTTATGTAAACTCTCTCTCTCTCTCTCCTCTTTATGCCAGTATTTTTTTGTCCAAATAATGTCTGCTCAAAATAATGTCGAAACAAGAGGCATTGCGCAATCGCATTGTACAGTTCCAGTTCTGCTCAAAAATCTCGGCAGAAAATGGGTTCGCCACAAAAGGCAGAAGCACGAAAGGAAGAATCATGAAAGGCAGAATTCCATGACCGTACACACAAGGCAGAATATTCTTAAAGGCGGAAATATGAAAGGCAGAATCACTGGAAGCTAAACCTGACTCACGATAGCCAGGTGCGTGATGGCAAATTGGTGCGAATTCTGGTCACGGTAAAACTGCTACTCTACATTTATTTTTTATTATTATGCGGTAATCAGACTAATAGCTGGCTAAATAACTGGACAATGACCAGTTTTGGCGGGAGGTGCAAATCTAGCCTAAGTATTAGGTGTTAGGTGTAACTTAGACTAGCCCCAACGGCTTGTTGGGTATAATCAACATAAAACATTTCATGCGGCGAAGATGCATAAACGAGGACAAAGAACCGAGGCGGAACAAAGTCGCCGTGGTTTCCGTAATCCGAGCCGGCCGCCGATCCGCCGTCGGAAGCGGCGGCCTTCCGCATACAAACGACTGATCTACTGGATTTATAGGAGTACTCAAATAGGTTTTCTTTCCCTTAGTCAAGTTCGAACGAGCGGTAGCGAGTAAGGATAACATACACTTAGACAATAGTGTGCTAGTGTGTGTGATTAAAAGGAAAATAGATGACACAATGTTAGTAAAGCACAAAACCAAAATCGAATCTGCCATTTTATGATTCGGCCATTCGTGCTCTTTGTGATTCTGCCTAATGAAATATCCTGCCTTTCGTAATTCTGCTTTTCGTGATTCGGCATTTCGTGATTCCGCCTTTTCATTTTCCGCCTTTCATAGGAGACCCGTTCTTCTTAGTTTAATCATGATTTAAGTCCAGTGGTTTAGCTATCAATCAAAATCGTGTACCAGAATGATACTCTCAAATTGGTCAAACAGCTAGACACGTATCACTAGAGACCCTACTGTGGTCATCCACTTATATTCAGCAACTCCCGGTGGGAGCTTTAGTCGTATGCTGACTGGGAAGGGGAGTCGTACGAGGCAGTTTCCCCATGCTAGGGGCGGCGTACAACAGCGTCTGACCCGGATCAGGTGGCTGGATGGCCCCGTCGCGAGGCTAGGTATCGCAGCCCAAGTAAGGTAGCATACCCAAACTGAACAATTACAACAAAATCTAGATATTAATACTTACTTTACTTTACTTTTTTGGCTAACAGACCGTTCTTCTGTCTTGGGCGGCTTCTTCTGTCTTGGGCAGCCGTTCTCCAGTCTCCCCGTACACCAGCAGATCGTGCATCTTCTTCCACCGCGCACATCCACCGCGTGTGAGGCCTACCACGGCGTCCACGGCCTCTTCCTGGTTCTCTACTGAAGATAGTTTTGGCGGCTCTCTCGTCAGGCATCCTGGCTACGTGTCCAGCCCACTGAAGCCTGCCCCGCTGTATTACCTTCACTATATCATCATGTTTGTATACCTGGTACAACTCGTGATTCATGCGTCTGCGCCACACTCCACCTTCCAATTTACCGCCAAGTATCGATCGCAGAACTTTACGCTCAAAAACTCCGAGCACTCGTCGATCAGCTTCCTTCAGATCTAGATAGTAATACGGTATGGAATAATCCGCATGGACCTAGGCGCTCGAAAAAGGACAACGATTATTGGAAACTCGGTACTTGGAATGTAAGGACTCTACTCGAAACGACACGCGCAGGTATTCTGGCTAGAGAACTGTGGAAGGTGAATGTGGAGATTGCAGCTATCCAGGAGGTGCAGAGGCCTCGTCTAAGTACCACATCTACTACAGAGGCAGCGTGAGAGCTGAAAGAGGAATCGGTTTCGTGGTAATTGGGAAACAAATGAAGCGTGTCATAAGATGGTGGCCGATCAGTACCGTATATGCAGGTTGAAGATTAAGGGCAAAATTTCCAATTACAACCTAATCAATGTGTACGCATCGACTTATGATAAACCCTTTTATTCTCTTTGGATGGTTGATCTTTCTCGGTGAAATATACACACTATGTTTGTTTTACATGACGTTTCGGCGTACGGGTTTGCAAACTACACTGGTGGGAGAAGAATGTTGTAATGTCATATCTGACGATGGCCGAATAACAGTACGCCGAAACGTCATGTGAAACAAACATAGTATGTATATTTCACCGAGAAAGATTAACCATCCAAAGAGAATAAAATTATATGGTGACAAAAAACCCCAAATAATAATGATAAACCCGTTGACGAAAAGGAGAAGTTCTATATCTCCTTGAGAAGACTTGCACCGTGTGCCTAGGACATAACAATAAGATCGTCATCGGAGATGTAAATGGACAGGTAGGGGAGAAATACTTCTTTTGCCTCGTAATTGGTAGAGAAATCTTCCACTCTTTACAAACGATAATGGCCTGATGCTTAACAACTTTGCTGTATCACTTATTTTGCACACCGGAATATTCGTAATCACACCTGAATACAGCCAAATGGAGTGGCCTGCTCTCAGATCGACCTCCTGCTTCTGATTCGATGGCACTTTTCAGACATTACAGCCGCAAGGTCGTTCAAAGGACCAAACGTTAACTCGGATTATAGTCTCGTGGTATCCTATATCCTCGTCCGGTTACAACAATATCGCACGCTTAGCCTTGGGGCTAATACCGGTCTCGATTAACTAGATTAGTTCGTTATCGATATTGTTCTGGCAATTTGGAAGTGTAGGATAAGTACAACGATACCCCGTGCCCCAGTGCTGAGTCGAGAAAATTTCCAGCTCGAAAAGATCCTCGACTCGATCGGGAATCGAACCGTGTGGGAGAGCTAGCCGACCGGCATCGCTAACCACAGAACCACGGGGACCACGTCCGGTTGTCCAACGTATTGAAATCAAGGATAACGAGGAAGAGACGGTTAGACATCCAGCGGCTATCAACTGTAGGAGTGGCTGCAGAGTACTCGCAGAAAGTTGATGAGTGGATCGATGAGAAAGTTGGAGGAAACCTAAACGAACAGTGGAGACATATCAACAGTATGATCAGCACCACAGCGTGGGAAGTGTTTTATGCAGCTGCGACAACCACACCCAATGAGTGGTTTGGCGCTAAATGCCAGCGAGATACGGCTGTGACATGTCAGAGCGTAGGAAAATATCGAGCAGCTAGAGCCGCTGAAAAGAGACTTCATCGCCGGAAGAAATATCAGAACTGGGAACGTGTTTTTGCGGAGGCAGAAGGCTGCTTCTGCAGGCACGGTGCAAGGAGCTTCTACAAAAATATTTAGCTTCTCTCATGTACAACGATAGGGGATTTGCAGACTCACCATCTATTCATAGACTTCAGGGCTGCGTACGACTCAGTTAAGAGAAATGAGTTACGGCAGATTAGACTGAATCGTGTCACCCTTGATGGCTCCACATCAAGCATCAGGGTGAAATAGCGGACGTTTTCGTGAAATTGGATGTGAGGCAGGGTGGCGGGCTATCAAACTTATTATAGACCATCGGATTGGAAGATGCTATTGGAAGGGCTGGCGTGCAGAGATGTCGTTATCATTGGTATTAATTGTTGAGCGGTGGAAGAGGTCCTTGGACCTCTCAAGAAGGAAGCTGCGAGAGTTGGGTTTGTCATAAACTCTGCCAAAACGTAGCACATGATGGTTAAATGGAAAAAGGAAGCCCACGAATTGTTGGTGTTGCGGACAAACTTATTGACCTAAACACATTGGTGCCTTGCGACAATCAGGTTAGCTGTGAGATGAAACGGACATTAGCGGCCGCAAAAAGGGCCTTCTACGCAACTGAGGTCCAGCAGCCTGCAAACCCGTACAAGACCAGCACTCTAAATGAACCGTAAGGGCTGAACGGTAAGCTCTTGGTGTGTTTGAGCGTAGAGTCTCGCGATCAGTCCTTGGCGGCAAACTGAAAAATGGTGTTTGGCGCAGACGCATGAACCATGAAGTGTACCAGGCATACGAATCGGCAGATATGGTCAAGCAGATAAAACACGGCAGGCTACAGTTAGCTGGGCATGTAGCTAGAATACCGGACGAAAGATCAACAAAAACTATATTTAGCAGGAATTCCGATACAGGCCGCCAACTTCGGGGTAGACTACGTGACGTATTTTGAATTCAGCACTACTCTCAAATCGCATTTCACGCAGTGTTTCATGCGTTTTCTACGTAGCTTACGAAAATCACGGAAGTTTCGTATAAGAATCACATGGATTTCAGAGTGCACGTGAAATTGGAATTTAACGCGGATTTCCTGGAAAAATCGAATGTGATATGTTTATATTCTTCTTCGGTTCAACGCGGAATCTTTAAAATATTCTTTTTCCAAATCGTTTATTCAAAGTTTGAATATCCAAAATCAAATGCTTGAAAATTAGATGATTCTTTCTAGTCTTTTAATTTTTTTCTTATTTTGAAATTCAGATTGATATTGTTCCCTTAGATTCTGAGGCATATTTGAAAGGAGAATGATCGATGTTTAGAAACCGAAAATCAATTTCATTTTAAATTCCAAATGGCGGCTTCAGATTCTGGACCAAAGCCGAAAATGGCCAAATATTAACCAGTATGTTTTTTTCTGGACCCAGGATGGTGTCGAAAGACGAAGAATCGACTCCAGCCGCTATTTTCACCTTCAAGATGGCGATTTCCAGTTTCAAAATTCAAATACCAACTAATATTTAGGGAACGCAAGAAATCGATGCCATTTTGATATTCAATATATGATGACGAGATATTACCTCTCAACCGAAAAAAGATTCAGTAGACAGAAAAAAGTGTGCATCTCTTCCATCTGTTTTTTTTTTTTTTTTTTTTTTTTGTACGAGAGCTGACGGTCATTCTACATTTACGAGCGAAATCCTACTGCGATGCACTCTAACGAAGAGAGATCAAATGAAAGTATTGACCATTTACAAGCCTAGCTCCAAGTTCCAGCAATGATATTTCAAATTATTTAAGTATCAACACTGGAGTAAAATGAAATTTAAAAACAAAATTGGCATTTGAGATATAGCAGTTCAAAAACATTGTGAAACAATTGAGCAAAATATAGACGACTGTAAATTTTCTTCATTACACCGATATACTAAAAACCTAACAACCAAAACGTAAAAAGATGCCTCAAAAATCATGCAGTCAGCACAAGAATAAGAAATGAAAATAACGCTGATGATAATATCTGATAAAAGTTCTCAAGCTGGGGTGAACAACGTGTTAATGAAACAGACGGAAATTACTATAATTGTATGATTATGAGATAACAGACAAACATTCGCCATTAAAGTAGATATTAGACAGAGTAACAGGAAGGTCTTCCTTTTTCATCTTGAAACAGTACGAGGATTCTTTTAACGCTGACATTCCAGAGTATATGTAATGAGAAACCAAAAGCTAGACCAGCATCAATTGAAAATGCAACTGACCTGATCAGTAGAAAAAAGCTGCACGGATTTCTTTGGTCTGCTTATTACCCTCCCTGCATTGTTTACCAAAGCTTTAAAGATAATTTGCAAACTGTAAATATGTGTTCAGCTTTTATTTCGCAAGCAAAGCCCGAGACGCTGAGCAAAGATAAAACCGCACCGGCGAAACGGAATGGTGCTCTGACGCTGGTCAGACGACTGATTGGATGGACGGCTGCGACCACACCAGTAACCTACCGTAACCATAGAATAATCTGCCGGCAAATGGTGCAAAATGTCATCAACAGTCACCATCCTCGGGAGTTTGTTTCACCCGCCGCCGTAATCCGCCAGCCAGCACTCAAAGAATGTTTGGGTAATCACCGTTGTCAGGTAAGCTATGATATATAGAGCCGGCCATCAGCGATGATTATTCATAACGAAACGAAAGAAGAAGCTCGAGAAACTGGGTCCACGTGCCACATTAACATTACATTATAAAAATTGATTCCATTGATTATCGCCAGTCATTGATAGTTTACGAAACGGCAGCTGTGCCAGTGATAAATCGACGACAACCCGAACAACTTCGGTTCCCTTCAATCATTTCCAATTACCATCGGGGCTCTAATTGACTTATTCAAATTAAGCAACATGGCTCCCGTATAAATTCATTCTGATTTCGCAAACGATAATAGATTAATCATTATTCTGCGAAAGAGACCGCAGCACAGGTCTTCCGGATCTCGGAAATCAACCACCGTCGGAAGGCACGAGTCGGAATGGGTTTAAAATGAACGTTTCCAACGTTCGAACGCTGGGAAAAATCAATTTATGCAAATTGACGCAATAGTTGAATGTTGGACAGGTCATGCAAGTTGCTAGCAGTTGCTTTAATTTGTAGATGATCATTGTTTCTGCTGACCTACATTTGTGTCTGCTCATGATCAGTATTCCATTCCATTATCGGCACAAAGTACCGTTTTATCACGAGTTCAAAAAAACTTCAGCAAATGGAAATAAAATTCATTAATGTGAGCAGCAAAAAAAACAGACAGTCGTTTCATTTGTGCACTCGATGCAATTTTACAATACTTGAGTTTGACCAATAAGTGATTTACGCAAAAAAAATCGCTTTTCGATGACACTGCTACGGTTCCATGGGATCGGTTCCAATCGCCATCAAAGCACGCAAACGTAATTGACCTTCCAACCGCACAAAACGGTTTCTCGTTCAGTTTGTTACAGAATCACTTTCAAATTAATGGAACAAGTAAAATGAACATCATTTCGTGGCTCAGAGAGAGGGACAGAACGGGTGACATAAAATGCCTATCGAGAACAGCAAAAAAAGCAAATGGATGGCACGCACCGTATAGTTGAAGTACCTCTCGAAATCGATTTTTTATTTTAATTCTCTCGATTACACTAACGGAAAGCTGCACTTTTTGCGCCGACAGCGGAATAGACGGATGTCAACGGCTGGAATTAACGCTACATGAAGGATTATTTGCAACTCGAAATTGATAGAAACACATACAAATTTATATTTACGGTGTGCCCGTCAATTTAATTAGCGCCCATTTGTAATATTTATGATTATGTGTTTGTTTAATTTTCGACCGTAGCAATGAGTTTATTGCCGTCCCATTATACCTAGTGAATTACACATGGTAGCATTTTAGTCGCCTCTCTCGCGGTGCAGACTTTATGTGAAAAAATCTTAATTGGTATGTATTTAATTACGGTGGCAAAAATTCATTTCAAGGTGAAGTTCTTTGGCGTACATTGTTTGAAAATACACTAATCCTTCTATTAAAAGTTCTTTAGAGAAAGATGCGTCAGCAATACGAGTCGGCAATTGGCAAAAATTTGTTAGATTAGATAAAAAAAAAGTTGCTTGCTGCATTTTGTTAGCTCAATATAATCTGTTAACTAAATAGTAATTTACTCAATGAAGGCTATCAGCATATTCGATTTCTTGTCATCAACGGCCTTCATCATCTGTGGCGCCAGTAATTCTCACCGATGGCACCAATTTTGCAAGTGGCTATCTATCATTCGAAAACATTCTTTCCGGCCCATTTAACATCATCATTGTATGCCGGAACCGGTACACGTAAATGGTCTCCGAACGATGGCACGTTTAGGCAGTTATACTTTATCCCACACATCCGGCCCATCCATCAAACGGAACCTCGGGTTTGTTATACGATCGGTGTCAGTGCGTGAACTAGACAATAAAGCCTGGTTGCAGTATCAGCCAAGCGCACTACTGTTCTCTACTATAAATTGGTATCTAATTGCCAATAAAACGTCTATTAATTATTGCTCTCCAACATACATAAATATATACTTTTCTGTCAAAACCGCATCATAAAACTTGTGCAGCTATTACCAGTTTGAGGTGAACCTTGCTGGGAGAATAAAACGTGCCAGAGCACCGGAATCGATGGAGTCCAAACCGCAATGCTCTTTTCGTAAACAAAAACCCCCTTTTGCAGCTAGCGGCGTGATTCACACCAATGAACAGAGGAGTGCTCTTCAAGGTTAGGTCAGATCATGGTTTTTCTTTCGATAAGAAAATCAATGCGAATATATAGTTAAACTTAAATGCAAACAAACAATTGAATTCAAAAGATAAGGGACATAATCTAAGTTTCAGAAGTATAAAATTACCAAATTGTGCCTTTTTCATTACGAGGCGAAGAAACTTCACACTCACGTGCACTTACCAACAACAGCTTTCACATAAAGCGATGGCAGCCTGCTAGCGAAGAAATGGCTGCATGAAAATTGCAATTTCCGAATGCAGTGCTATGCAGAGCAAACCTAACTGCAGCTCGCACGTTTCATCCAATGGAGTGCTAACAAACAGTCGACAATATTACGAGTAGAAACTTTACCGAACGTAACCGCAGAACAGTTTCGGGTAATGCGAGGACCTATTTCATGTACCGGGATGCCGCTAGCGGTTTTGGGGAAAACATTTGCAAGATAAACTATTTATTTTGTCGAAAAACAGCAGGTCAGATCGGGAAGTAGTATATTTAGTAGCGTTATGACTACCTAACAGGGTATTTACTCGGCAAACAAATCACATCTATCTTTAAAAATTACTGAAAGAGATTGGGATGATTATTACGAACAGAATATTATAAGAATTAATAAATAGAGTGTGGATGAGAAATCTTCGACCTAAAAATTGAAAAACGGTCATTCTAATAGGAAAACTGTTTCATTCTCAACTGCATCTAAACTAACACACGTATTGTGATTAGCCTCGAGCATTGTTTTGTCCGTTATGTAGTGATGCGCGTTAAGTCCTTCAACATATTCGTTTGTTTTCAACTCTACCTTTTTATTCCAGTGAAATTGTTTGCCAAAGAGGCACGTTTCTAACAAAGGAAACAAAAATATTCAGACCATATAGTAATTTAAACATCAGTTATGACTCGTCTACAACAAAAAAAGTTTACGTATTAAGTGCGCAGCTAAGTTTTCGCTGTTTTTGACGTAGGACTACGTCTTATCTCACTATATCGGGGTCCATCCAGCGGAAACTTAAACAAGGTGTAACGTCGGAACAATAGATTTTAAACGATAATTTCTGTCGTTGATTAGATAGAATGATGAACTTTGGAACCTGTATGTAATCATTATTACTTCATAGCTCAGGAGCGAAAATTGATGAAAACTTTCAAGGTTGAATTTCCGCAAACAATGAACCAATCACGTGCGAGTATGCCTAGCACAGACACCATCAGTAGACACCAATCGTCTACCGTAATGTTCTCTATATCAGTACCAAAAAATGTGACAGTTTCTCCCCGCCCCAACAGGTCAACTAATGTATGCTTTCCGGAACCTATATTATGTTGATGTCCCAATGGTAAAGCATATCTGAAAAATTTGTAACAACCCCCATTAGTTGACAACTCGGTGATTGATGCTCGTCTCTAGATCGACACGCAACGAATAAAGAACAGCGCAGCGAATATTTCATTTTGGGCTTGTTTTTTAAGGTTGCACAACGCGTGGAGCGGCTTTGAGACATTGTTGTTGTCTTTCTTTGTTTTTGATTGGTGCTAGTTTTTAAAGCAACTGATGATATATTTCGTGTTATTTTTTGAAACTGATCGTAATGAAATTATTGCAGTGAAATTTTATAAATTAGGATGCTCTATTATACAGCAAAGACTAGCGTGTATAATGTCTAATTCGTACTTCAAATAAACTGTTTAGTCTTACGTTGCAATATCATACAACCTTTAGGATTTGTAGTATTTTTAAAAAGAAATGCAAGTTTATTTCGAAAAAAATCAATCACTTGTAAATGGCTCGGCGGGTAGCTCCTGCGTTAGGCCTGGATCCTAATCGAGCAATCAATTCGTCCAATTTAACGTTTTCAAAGGATTTTGCCCTTCCTTCACGCGGACAGTCATCATCAATATAGGGGGGGCCTAGCGTGGTTGGTAGCGTCTCCGCCAACCACGCTCGACGCCTGGGTTCGAATCCCAACGCCGACATAGGTGTCGATGGTTGTGGGGTGGCGTGATCCACTCACAACCAACCCAACTGGTCTAGATTCAATCCTATCCGACACCGGGAGATTTTCTGAGGCGAAAAATCTCTGGGATCACGCCTTCCATCGCATGAGGAAGTAAAGCCGTTGGCGCCGGTCCGTTAATCAACGGGTCGTGAGTTAGGGTCCTGGGTGGAGTCGTCTCCCGGGCGTCGGTGATTGGCACAAAAACAGTGGCGGAACTAGACCGACGGAAAATAAGCGAGAATAAAAAAAAGTCATCATCATCGCAATTACCATCTTTAAAGCGATGGAACCAATAACGGCAGGCTATTTCACTTAGCGCAGCATTTCCATTCTTTGAATTATATGAGAAAATTTACACTTCTAGCAAATAACGACTATGTGGAACAAAATCAGACATTTTCAGACAACAAAAAGCATATCCTGCAACATTTAAAGCGTTAACGTGTGGTTTGTTTACCCTATGACTCAGCTTGGCTCATCACGTTTTAGATATGCCAAAATCAAACAGCACTTTATGCTGGCGCCATCTATTGACGAACAACAGGAATATAATTACGCACCTGATGTATTAAATAGAAGAATAATCATTTTCATAATTTGGACTAGTACTATGTCATTTTCAGGGTGTCTTCTTATCAGTTGGAGAGGATTTCCCGTTTTTTTTTTGTAAAAAAAAAAACACAACACAAAGACATAATATTCTCCATATTATTAAGGGTACGTTATGACTTGCGAAAAAAAATATATTTTTTTGTCAAAGGAGGAAACAAAATATTTAAAATTAGTAAAAATGTCACTGAATTTGAGATTGCGTTTATATTAGATTTGGATTTAGGTCGGATTTGGATTGGATTTAGATTGGATTGGATTTAGATTGAATTTGGATTGGATTTGAATTGGATTTGGATTGGATTTGGATTGGATTTGGATTGGATTTGGATTGGATTTGGATTGGATTTGGATTGGATTTGGATTGGATTTGGATTGGATTTGGATTGGATTTGGAATGGATTTGGATTGGATTTGGATTGGATTGGATTTGGATTGGATTGGATTTGGATTGGATTTGGATTGGATTTGGATTGGATTTGGATTGGATTTGGATTGGATTTGGATTGGATTTGGATTGGATTTGGATTGGATTTGGATTGGATTTGGATTGGATTTGGATTGGATTTGGATTGGATTTGGATTGGATTTGGATTGGATTTGGATTGGATTTGGGTTGGATTTGGATTGGATTTGGATTGGATTTGGATTGGATTTGGATTGGATTTGGATTGGATTTGGATTGGATTTGGATTGGATTTGGATTGGATTTGGATTGGATTTGGATTGGATTTGGATTGGATTTGGATTGGATTTGGATTGGATTTGGATTGGATTTGGATTGGATTTGGATTGGATTTGGATTGGATTTGGATTGGATTTGGATTGGATTTGGATTGGATTTGGATTGGATTTGGATTGGATTTGGATTGGATTTGGATTGGATTTGAATTGGATTTGAATTGGATTTGGATTGGATTTGGATTGGATTTGGATTGGATTTGGATTGGATTTGGATTGGATTTGGATTGAATTTGGATTGGATTTGGATTGGATTTGGATTGGATTTGGATTGGATTTGGATTGGATTTGGATTGAATTTGGATTGGATTTGGATTCGATTTGGATTGGATTTGGATTGGATTTGGATTGGATTTGGATTGGATTTGGATTGGATTTGGATTGGATTTGGATTGGATTTGGATTGGATTTGGATTGGATTTGGATTGGATTTGGATTGGATTTGGATTTGGATTTGGTTTGGATTTGGATTGGATTTGGATTTGGATTGGATTTGGATTGGATTTGGATTGGATTTGGATTGGATTTGGATTGGATTTGGATTGGATTTGGATTGGATTTGGATTGGATTTGGATTGGATTGGGATTTGATTTGGATTGGATTTGGATTGGATTTGGATTGGATTCGGATTGGGATTGGGATTGGATTTGGATTGGATTTGGATTGGATTTGGATTGGATTTGGATTGAATTTGGATTGGATTTGGATTGGATTTGGATTGGATTTGGATTGGATTTGGATTGGATTTGGATTGGATTTGGATTGGATTTGGATTGGATTTGGATTGGATTTGGATTGGATTTGGATTGGATTTGGATTGGATTTGGATTGGATTTGGATTGGATTTGGATTGGATTTGGATTGGATTTGGATTGGATTTGGATTGGATTTGGATTGGATTGGATTCGGATTGGATTTGGATTGGACTTGGATTGGACTTGGATTGGATTTGGATTGGATTTGGATTGGATTTGGATTGGATTTGGATTGGATTTGGATTGGATTTGGATTGGATTTGGATTGGATTTGGATTGGATTTGGATTGGATTTGGATTGGATTTGGATTGGATTTGGATTGGATTTGGGTTGGATTTGGATTGGATTTGGATTGGATTTGGATTGGATTTGGATTGGATTTGGATTGGATTTGGATTGGATTTGGATTGGATTTGGATTGGATTTGGATTGGATTTGGATTGGATTTGGATTGGATTTGGATTGGATTTGGATTGGATTTGGATTGGATTTGGATTGGATTTGGATTGGATTTGGATTGGATTTGGATTGGATTTGGATTGGATTTGGATTGGATTTGGATTTGGATTGAATTTGGATTGGATTTGGATTGGATTTGGATTGGATTTGGATTGGTTTTGGATTGGATTTGGATTGGATTTGGATTGGATTTGGATGGGATTTGGATTGGATTTGGATTGGGTTTGGATTGGATTTGTTTTTGATTTATATCTGATATGAGTCAGTTTTGTCTTTGATTTGGATTGCATGATATTTGATAAATGTTTGGCCAATTTTCGAATCAATGTAATTGCATTTTGTGCATCAAATTGAGATAGTTCAATTTAAATAAATTTGTCTGAATTTGGGATGGGTTGCAATCAAATGCTTTTATAAATTAAATTTACATCTGTGACTACTTCACACATTTCATTACACAATATTCTGTTTCCCAGAATTTGACCTTTTCGAGCAGAACAAGACAGGAATAATTGTTCTACATAATTAGGCCTTCACTGCAATTCAGTACGTTTCCCGTACAAAATAACACTCAACTCAACTCGAAAACCCCATTTTTCCCATTTTAGCAAACCACCACAAACAACCCTCCACTGGCGGTTGCTGTTGAAGTGACTGATTGCTGCCACATTGGTCGAGAATTATGGCGTTCGACAGCACATCAAATGACTATCATCGAAATGACCGACCATCGTTTCCGACCTCAATTGTACGGTAGACAGCATTCGCTTTAGCCGTATCGCAAAAATTGACAAACTAACGTGAACGTGTGGAGCTGTGAAGAGCGGAAGGAGTGAATAATCAAAATTCATTTAATTACACTGACAGATGGTTCTACTATGACAGGGAAAAAAGGAAAATCACTGAAACAATCAATCTGACTACAGATTTGGCTGGAAACTATATCTGATCTATTGTAGATTAAATCGGACAGTACATTTAATTGACTCGAGCACCATGAATAATGAAATAATGCTCTTGAATGTTCGATTATCACAGATGGTAATGGTTGATGCATATTCCGAGCGAACAAAGATGTATCATGATAACTGAATGGGCGAATATCATTAAGCAGTCCAGAAACCGTGCCATTTGGTTCAAGGAGTGAGTATCATAATTAGTATCTTAATTTAAAATAAAACCACAAGTGGTATAATTGGTGCTACGGGTTTCCATGTACCTATGTAGTGTGCTGTTTCGAGTAGGGCTTCGGTACCATCAGCAGAGCAACATGCAAATTAAATAATTAGTGAATCTGTTTAAGTACTAAATTACATACTTGTCAGCGATTGTGGTTAGCTTTCAATAAACCACTAGGTTTAACGCTTCAGTGGAGCGCACTCGATTACACATAATGGCGCAATGAATACCACCTGTTGAAATATATTACGTACATTTTCGTTAAATAATTGAGATGAAATGCCGTAAGATTTGGTAAAGTTTTCAGCGACACAAATACTGCGCATGAAAAATCAATTAAATTTAATTTATTTATGATACCTTATATTTAGCTATATATCATACATTGTAACCAGAAATAAGAAGATAATAGAGTAATTCATATAAAGAATTTTCGTTTGTACTTAGAATACAATTTTTAATGATAACCTTCCAAAAGAACTTAACTTAATAATAACCTTCCAAAAGAACTTAACATAACATGCCCTAAGAAGCACAGCAAAATATTCGACTAAAAGATGAAATATATCTCCACATCCTGTACGCAAAGTTTTTCAACATTGGGAATGCTTTTTATGGCTTCCAATCTAAGCTACCGTATCTTTTGTATACGCGAAAACTTCCCATTGACAAGCAAACAGTGCCTAAAGCATTCTCTGGTACTCGAAACGAAAGTTCCTCCTCGTACATCAGCATTGGTTTCTGTCAGGTGACTGAGTAAAGAAGGAGTTTTGCAAAATTCTCCTGGTACCAATGCGTGAAAAAGAATGGCTTTCCACGACGGCAAAGGGGGAAAAACTTTAACAAGCAGCACCGAAAGTAAACGACTGATTACCAAACAATGAGCAAATGAGTGAAACACAACTTTCTCGTTGCCAGTTGGTTGTGGCCAGAAACTGGAGGCAGATGAAAAACAAACCATCAATGAGAACCCTCGACTGGTAACCCATAAGGCTCACGATTTATTTCTGATGAAATAAATCAGATTAAAACAAATTTTAGATAAAACATTATAGCATTAAAGTTATGAAGTCTAATTCTTCACTCAGTTTATAAATTAAAACTGAAACGTATGATTACACGAGTAATCTTTTTTTTTTATTTACACCTCTAACCTAAATGTCAAACATGGACTTAAATCCAAAAACTTCTATCCCTCCTGATATGGTGACCGCGGCACATCACAGCACATGTGGTCCACTTCACGTTCAAACCCCACGTACAGTTTCCACAGACCCACCCACGGCGGTGTAAACTTTTGTGCCTGGAAAATCTAATACTAATCAACGGCGGGTTCCACAACGTAACTGCAACAAAATTAGTTTCGAAAACCACTTCATTGATAGGTTCGACATGTGGGGACACATCCAAACTTTCGTGCCTGACCGAGGCTACCCATCGAGAATTGGGACAGGGAAGCCACGATATTAAAACAAACCCGAAGACTAATTAATCATGTGACGCCATTGTAATTAGAGCTGTTCGGTGAACAATTTGATTTTATTTGTCTATACATTGATTTTATTGTCTATACATACTTTTCAGAGTTTTTAGATTTGATAACTTGTATGGATTCTATAGATTTCATTATTTTTATAGATTTTAATTAGATTCTATAGATCTAACAGGATTTTTAGATTTTATGGATTTTATAGATTTTATAGATTTTATAGATTTTATAGATTTTATAGATTTTATAGATTTTATAGATTTTATAGATTTTATAGATTTTATAGATTTTATAGATTTTATAGAATTTATAGATTTTATAGTTTTTATAGATTTTATAGATTTTATAGATTTTATAGATTTTATAGATTTTATAGATTTTATAGATTTTATAAATTTCATAGATTTTATAGATTTTATAGATTTTATAGCTTTTATAGATTTTATGGATTTTATAGATTTTATAGATTTTATAGATTTTATAGATTTTATAGATTTTATAGATTTTATAGATTTTATAGATTTTATAGATTTAATAGATTTTATAGATTTAATAGATTTTATAGATTTTATAGATTTTATAGATTTTATAGATTTTATAGATTTTATAGATTTTATAGATTTTATAGATTTTATAGATTTTATAGATTTTATAGATTTTATAGATTTTATAGATTTTATAGATTTTATAGATTTTATAGATTTTATAGATTTTATAGATTTTATAGATTTTATAGATTTTATAGATTTTATAGATTTTATAGATTTTATAGATTTTATAGATTTTATAGATTTCATAGAGTTTATAGATTTTATAGATTTTATAGATTTTATAGATTTTATAGATTTTGTAGATTTTATAGATTTTGTAGATTTTATAGATTTTATAGATTTAATAAATTTTAAATCAGCTATAGATTTTATTGATTTTATGAGAAAGGCTCTCGTAATTTTACGTTAATCGTGTGGTTCTGTCGCATACACAAGCTATATCAAATATATAAAATCTATAAAATCCATAAAACCTATAAAATTCAAAAAATCCTATGGATTTCATAGATTTTATGGATTTTATAGATTCTATATATTTTATTAGCTTGTGTATGCGACAAGACCGCAAGATTAACGTAAAATTACGAGAGCCTCTCTCATGTTGATGTATTTCTAGAAACAGATCAGTGCATACACTCTATTGGGGTCGGTCAGAAGCGGTAAATTATAGCAGTAATTCTCTTTCATTTCTCTGTTTGTGCAATAATTGGTTTCAGTTTCGGGTGATACTCGTGTGGTGGATACGGCCCCTTTTAAGATAAGCAAAAGAAAGTAATATAAACTTAAGTAGTGTAAACACTGTGATCAGCATAAACGCTATCACGCCACCCGCGCGAGGAACGGGCGACGGCGATTATGCTGAGCACAGCATTAAAGGTCACGTATCGATCTGCGATCGTGCGGCCTGTATAGGCTAAGAAATAGAAATAATAAAGCATTATTGAATCGACCGTACACTCGAGAGGTTCGAGTTCTCTTTTAGTAACCGAAACCCACATAAACACATATATACAACCACCAACATTTCATGGCGATCCTGCCAGGAGGCGATCCTATGATGGTGTATCGGTTCGGCGTCGCTTTACTGAAAACTTAGAACCCAGTTATGAAGTGTTTGAAATTGTGCAACAAAGATATACAAATGTAAAATGTTCAAAACAGTGAACAATAACCCGAAGAGCAGTAGAAAATGAGCAGTATCAGTCAGTGGAATTGTGCAACGTAAAGTTAACGATGAGGCGATCAGAAGATTCCAGGTTCCTCGAATGAACCAGAAAAGACCAAATGCACCAATAGAAGAGGCCACAAGCCGCAATTTCTAGTGCATTCCTTGTGCAATATTGCCGTCATCATCTAACGCAATTAAGAGACACTTTGTACGACCATATCAAACAACGATCATTTATGCCGGAAGAGGCCGAAGCATACTTGAAACTTTCGGAACACCTGTACCACCTAGCTACAAATGCAGCCATCGGATATAGCGCACCAACGACAACTTTCAACGCTCTGGCAGCCCTATACGATGAAATAGATACAGTGCTGTTGTGGAATAATATGGGAAATCACTGAAATATACAATGGACCAACTCGTTTTAGACTAAAGGAGAGTATCGTGAGTTGTTTAATAAAACTTCGCAATATTTAAAAATATACCTTTTAGGTAACAACAAGAAATATAAGTATTCTATTTTACTTATGGAGTAGCAACGAAAAAAAAAAAAATAAAAACACTAATCCACGTATACGTGTAAGTAGATATGGATATATATATATATATATATATATATATATATATATATATATATATATATATATATATATATATATGTATTTTCCTCGTATCAAAAACACTCTATACTTATTATGACCATTCCTGTCTGAAAGAGATATATATATATATATATATATATATATATATATATATATATATATATATATATATATATATATATATATATGTATATATATATATATATATATATATATATATATATATATATATATATATATATATATATATATATATATATATATATATATATATATATATATATAAATAAATAAATAACTACGTAACATACAACCTATGCTTTAATGCTAAATGGAAAAAATTTATGAAGCTGGTGACACTCTAAACAAGTTGCTAGCTAGTTTAAAGAAATTTAAGAATTTGACAGCGCCGACTAGGCATAAAAAGATTAAAGCGGTATACGATCTATTACGAGAAATCAAGCAGATAACAGTAACCGCTGAAGGAACCGCCGACTATATTGTCATTAGAAAAAGATACAAAAAATTAAAAACAATAGCCATTGAGTGTTTGACCTTGTTAAAGGGAGACTTAAATTTAACGATTACAGAAAACGACCCAAGAGACATAGGAGACGAAGACGACGACAAAGAAAGTAATTTAAGCGAAAAAAGCCAAAAAACGATCAGCATGGCTCATAAAATTGATTTGGGAGTGGCTATCCGAGTCGTTGATAAATACGACGGGGATGCTGCTTCTCTCCAGTCTTGGTTGGACAACGTGGATGTCCTACGAGCTGATGACCCGGAAGTACCGGAAGTCAGCTTTATTACCTTTCTCAAATCCCGATTAGTGGGCGCTGCACGCGGATCCCTCGAAGGAGTTCAAACCCTTGCGGTAGCGAAAGCCACACTTAAAGAGAAGTTTGCTGTCCAGCTCACCCCCATAGCGGTGGAGGCTGAATTGCGATCGTGAAAGCAGAGGAGTGGTAGAACTGTTACCGAATTCGGCAGTGAAATTGAAAAACTAGCCACGAAACTGGCAGCTGCATGGGTTTCCAAAGGCCCCCCATTTACTACCGAAGCTTCCGCTAGGCCAGTGGTGGAGCCTATAGCCGTACACACCTTTATAAATGGTTTAAGAGACAAATCGGCAGCTTATTTAGTAAAGTCCAGAAATCCAAAGACTTTGACTTTGACTATTTCTGATGCATTGGAGGTTCAACCTCAATCATCGACGGAGCCAGCATTCTGGGCTCAGGGAAACAGAGTTCCCCATTTCAATAATCATTTTAGTAACCGAAACCCAGGCCGTAGAGGAGGCCGCAGATTCAATAATAATAACCGTGGTTATCGTCATAATAACAATAATCAACGAAATTATAACCAAGGTTATTGCAATAACAACCATGGTTACGATAACCACAACCCTGGATATTTTAATTACAATCAAGGATACAATTATAATAATCGAAGCAATCGACGTAACTTCAACAATAACCACAACAATCTTAATAATAACTATCCTAATAATAACTACCAAAATAATAATAACAACAATAACAACGGAAACAATGCTCCTCGGAATAACAACAACCTCAACAATAATAATAATCCCAAGAGACGAAATGCAAATGTGGCGGAGGAACCACAAGAGCAACAACCCCGAGCAGAAGCAAATGTAAGAGAGTTTTTTCGTGAGTAATTTTAACGGCGAGAGAGCTCTAAGATTGAATTTCAAAATAGATAACACTAATTTTCTTTTAGTAGTGGACAGTGGAGCTTCATGCTGTCTACTCGATAAGCGTCATTTAACGAAAAATTTAAATTCATATCTTGACACATCACGGATAATTGAAGTAAGTGGTGTAAATGGAGTAACCACTACACTAGGTACAATAGATACTTTTACAGAATATAATGGCTACATGTACCCGATTACGTTTCACATTATGGATGAGCTACCATCCAATGTCATAGGTTTAATTGGAACCTACTTTTTGAAAAAGTTTGGAGCAAAGATAAATTTTGAAAATTCTAAAATGACATTAAGAATCCCCCGATTTAAGGAAAATTTCATAATTCCTCCACGAACTGAAGTGATTGCTTTTGTTGAAACTTGTTTCTCAGAACAAATGGTTATTCTAAATCAGGAGATACAACCACAAGTATACATTGCAGGAGCAATTGTAAAACCTGAAAAAGGAAAAATTCCTGTTAGGATACTGAACATAAAAAATAAAGCTGTGAAGGTTGATAATTTAAAACCTCAAGCAAAACCTTTAAAAAATTATGATATACTTGAGATTGACGGTGCATCAAAATATAATGTTGCTAGAACGAAAGAACTTTTATCAGAATTAAAACTGACTGAAATCCATGACAAGGACAGACCAGTGATAGAAAGATGGTGCATAAAATATAACGACATTTTTTGTTTGAAAGATGGCAAATTAACAGTGACGAAAATTTATCAACCCTCGCTTACTGTTAAGCCAGATACACATCCTGTATATACCAGACCATATAAATTACCACAAGCTCACAAGGAAGAAGTCCAGAGACAAGTAGACAAAATGTTGAGCGAAAATATCATTGAGAACGCTATTTCTGAGTGGAATAGTCCTTTATTACTGGTTCCCAAGAAATCAGCTCAGGATGAAAGAAAATGGAGGTTGGTCATAGACTACCGCAAATTGAATAACGCATTGCAAGATGATAAGTTTCCACTTCCTAACATAGAAGAAGTGATTGAGTCGCTAGCAGGAGCAAAATATTTTTCTCATTTGGATCTTTCACAAGGATATTACCAATGTGAACTGAAGCCAGAAGATAGACCAATTACCGCTTTTGGTACCAGCGGAGGACAATATCAAATGACACGTCTTCCTATGGGATTAAAAGTGAGTCCTTCAACATTTTCAAGATTAATGACCGTAGCCATGTCAGGCCTTAATATGGAGAGATGTCTTGTTTATTCAGATGATATTATTGTTTTTGGAAAGACTCTGGAAGAGCACAATAGAAACCTTTCAGATGTTTTCGAACGTTTACGTAAAACAAATTTAAAACTTAATCCGCAAAAATGCAATTTTTTTAAACCGAATTGTTGTATTTAGGACATCTGGTATCTGTAGAAGGAGTAAAACCCGATCCTTCAAAAATTGAAATAATAAAACAATGGAGTAGTCCACGAAGCGCAGATGAGGTAAAAAGGTTCGTTGCTTTTGCGAACTATTACCGTAAGCACATTAAGGATTTTGCGAAACTTTGTAGTCCTTTAAATAAATTAACTCGAAAAAATGAAGATTTTAAATGGACGGAGGAGTGTGAACGATCCTTTCAATACTTGAAGGAGTGTTTCATGAATCCACCAGTCCTCGAATACCCGAATTTTTCGGAGAGTAATATTTTTTCCTTGCACACAGATGCATCGGGAAAGGCTTTAGGAGCAGTATTAAGTAATCAAAACACTAGACCCATCGCATTTGCGAGTAGGGCTTTGAATAAAGCTGAACTGAATTACAGCACTATCGAGAAGGAGTTATTAGGCGTCGTATGGGCAATACGCCATTTCAGACCATATTTATATGGCAGGAAATTTGAAATTTTTACAGACCATCGCCCATTAGTTTATTTATTTACACTAAATGATCCTTCAAGCCGATTAACCAAGTTCCGTTTGGCTCTAGAGGAATATAAGTTTGACGTTATATACAAAAAGGGCTCGGAAAACGTAGTAGCGGACGCGTTATCACGTATTTCGATCGAAGATCTTAAGGCTCTAACACCAGCAGGTACAGCTTTTATTTGTACCAGAAGTCAAACCGCGAAGCAGAAAATACAGTCTGATACATCGGTTAAGATTGATACACCGAATCCATGAAGAAAAATGAAGCGCTAGAAGTTCAATTAGAGCAGGGTATTATTTGTATCGACCCTAATACGACATTGACTCACCTACGGGGAGTAATGAACCGATTAGTGGATCTTATCAAAGAAACCAAAATAAAAGGCCTAATCGTTAAAAATACGATTGAAAATAAAAATTCAAGGACAAAATAGAAGTCCTCGATATAAAAGGCATGCCGCCTATAATTATATTAGGCAGAAATACTCGTCAAATAGACGATAGAAATGAACAAAAAATTATTATAAATAATTTCCATGTATTGCCAACTGCAGGGCATGCAGGAATAAGAAGAACAATTAATACTATAAAACAACGATATCATTGGGAAACCTTAGATAACGATGTTGTTTCATTTATAAAGAGATGTACACATTGTCAGAGAAACAAGAGCCATTACACTAAACAACCAATGCAACTGACAAGCACAGCTAGTCAAGCTTTCGAAAAAATATTTCTGGATATGGTAGGTCCATTATTGCCGGACGCAGAAGGTAACCAGTATATACTGACTACTCAATGTGATCTGACGAAATTTGTGACCGCAACACCTATTATGGACAAGACAACAGATGCCGTGGCCAAAGCGTTTGTTGAAAATGTCATTTTGAATTATGGTGTACCAGCACAGGTTCTAACAGATAGAGGTACCGAATTTATGTCTACTGTATTTGAAAAAATATGTAAACTATTACAGGTGAAGAAGCTGAATTCTACAGCTTACCACCATCAAACAATCTGAGCGTTGGAAAATTCGCATAAAGTTCTTGGAAATTTTCTACGCATACAAACGAACAACTCTTATGGAAGTTGGTCTGCCTGGATACCGTTTTACAAATTTGCCTATAATACAACGGTATATAGTGCAACAGGTAAGACTCCGTTCAAATTGCTTTTCGGAAGACTTTTCACCCTTCCTTCAAATCTAACTGGACAATACCAAACAGACCCAATATATAACATTGACGACTATACGAGTATTTTGAAATACAAGCTACAAGTTTCTCAAAAAGAAGCTAGGGAGAATCTTCTCAAAGTAAAGGCAGATAGAGTTTCAAAATATAATCAAAACGCCAAAGACACAAATTTTACAAAAAGAACATTGGTCCTCGTGAAGACCGAAAAGGGACCTAAAGTAGAAACAAAATATAACGGACCATATGAAATTTTAGAAGATATGGGATCAAATGTAAAGATAGCAATTAAAAATAATAAAGATATAGACATAGTTCATAAGGACAGAATAAGAGAATTTTTAAAGTAAAAAAAAAAAAAAAAGAGAGAAGAACCTACATTCAGTTTTTCAGAAAGATAAGAAGATGAAACCAGAGTAGTTTATAATGATTATTTCCATGAATATTTTATATAAATGCTATTCTTATACATAAACATTTTATACAGAAATATTTTATATAAAAACATTTGATACAAAAACATTTTTATACAGATTTTAATATATGTATATGTACGTGTGTGTGTATATGTGTATATGTATATATATATATATATATATATATATATATATATATATATATATATATATATATATATATATATATATATATATATATATATATATATATATATATATATATATGTATATATGTGTATGTATTTGTATATATATGTATCTCCATCATTATATATTATATTAGAGTAATAATTATAAATTCAAACTATAAATTTTTTTTTTTTATTATCCACCAATTTCAATTTGTATTATTGATTTTCACTTCATATGTTTTATTCCTAATTTCAATTCAAACATTATATAGATTTAAAAATTAGAACTTAAGGCTAATTTTTAAATTCATTAAGAAAGGGCGTGTGGTGGATACGGCCCCTTTTAAGATAAGCAAAAGAAAGTAATATAAACTTAAGTAGTGTAAACACTGTGATCAGCATAAACGCTATCACGCCACCCGCGCGAGGAACGGGTGACGGCGATTATGCTGAGCACAGCATTAAAGGTCACGTATCGATCTGCGATCGTGCGACCTTAATAGGCTAAGAAATAGAAATAATAAAGCATTATTGAATCGACCGTACACTCGAGAGGTTCGAGTTCTCTTTTAGTAACCGAAACCCACATAAACACATATATACAACCACCAACATTTCACTCGGTTATTATATGTTGTTTTCCAGGAACTGGAAGTGACCATTTTGGATTTCTAAATTGCATCTGAGGTCGATTTTTGGCCTTTGTGCATAATCACCATTACAGAAATACTTATGGTATGTAGTATTTGGTCTTTTTAGAGTGTTTTACAGAAACCAGAAATCACCATCTTTAAAATAAAAATGACGTCTGGAGTTGATTTCCGGTCCTCTTTATTCCAGAAATATAGGACAGTATCTAATTCAGTTTTCGGCTCTGACTGTTCAAAACAAGGCTCTACATTTTTCAATAGTACAATAGTTAGCATCACAAAATCACAATTTTCCGCATTTTGGTGGACTCGTAGCTAATATTTCAATCATTTTCTGCAAGCATGGAGAAAATTCATTGAAAACTGACTGAGTTTTAAGTAATTGAAATTGAACAATTTTCGTGACGCTGTTTAGTTTTTCAATTCACACCTTCTGTCAGAGTGTTGCCGTAAGAAGTAATACTACGTCAAAAACGGTCCTTAGCAGGATCTTGAATCTATCACAATATAGTGTAAATGTAATTACCTTATCGAGAGCATTCCAGAAACAAATTTATCTATCTGTTTTTGAGAAATGAGTTTATTTTTTCATTGACAGCAAACTCATGTGTATTCCTCGTCATCGCGGATTGCTAACTGCAGATGACGCTGGATGATTTCTCTTATAGCGTTTCCCTTTAATTTCAACTTTTCTGCTGTGAGAAACTTTATAACAGCCGCCAGATCGACCGGTACTCCAGCACCAACGCGCATTATTTTCACAACACAACAGACGATGAATTCGACCTATCGCGAATTAAAGCCTAGCATGAGATGAATGCAAAATTGTCTTTCCCTTGATTTGGTATTTTTGCCACGGCCAACAAATGGTTCTTTTTCGTGCTTTGGATCAACCGCAACCGGGAGCTGGAGGTGGGTTGAGGCTCTGATACGTCTCGGAAGTCACGGACTCGTTGGCGATCTGGTCATAGTCAACGGCGTCTTTGAGTTTTTTGAGCTCTCGGCTAGCGCTGATAAAGTTGGTTCCACTATCACTTCAAATTGTTTTTGGAGTACCGCACACTCTACATGATTGTTGAACGTCAGTATATCCTTTTCGTTCGTCAGTATATCCTTTTCGTTGATCTAGACGGAACAGAAAACTTTCAGAGGCACACAGTTCATCTGTCAACGACCCTTCTCTGGTAGGCTTCTTGGTTCTTCGACGAAGGTAGTTTTCGCTGAAGGAAGATCGTAGTTTGTTGTCTGTTTGCTCGGATTTCGATAGTATTTTAGACCATTTTGTTTCGCTATGACAGAGGAATTAGGGTCCTCTGAACCACAGCACCTCTGGTGAAAGGTAAGATTGCGATTCCCATTTGGTTCCGTCATACGCTACATTTTGCTTGGTCGGTACCCAGCGCTAGTCTGCCGCTTCGATGACATCGTGTATTGATGGTACCATAAAACTCGAAGTGAATAAACTGCGTGGCAAAAATACAATTTTCCCTGCCATCAACGAATGCGTACATTTGAACTCTGGTCCATTTTTCGTGTAGAGGTCCATTGATTTGTTCGACCCATTGGAGGCTAGCTACAGTTTTCAGTTACATGAGAAAGTGAAAATTTTCTGTTCACGTGGAAATGTGTATGGCCCCTTATATAACATTTTATCGTCGTGCGTTGCGTATGCATGGATTTAAGCATCGCGGGTATGCATTCAGTTGAACTGATGTTGAATGCCACAAAAACTGATTTCATAAACTAGAGTACTTTGTTCTCTACCCAACGAGATATCAATTATCACAACAAACAAATAAAAAATGTATAAGCATTGGTTCTGTCGTTCCGCTGGTCTCGATTTTTAGCATGCACCCTACTAGAGTAAGACGAAACACTACGTCAACAAATCGCATTTGACAGGAAACCAACCAAGGGTCCAGCAACATAAGTATTTTTGAATACTTCAGCTTGACTGGAAGCTCACTTGTCGTTACAATAGTGCAAATTGTGTCATCTTAGTGAACAACTTAAAGTTTTTCGCTTTACTTAAACTCCCCTGGCTTGTTTACGCAATAAACTGTGAAAGAAACAAACGTTCAAGTTGATGTCAACCTCACCTTCCATCCGCGTTGTATCGAATATTCTCCCGGTCGGATAAAAAAAGCCGTTACGATAGAAGAAGAGAAATCGCAGAAAGTTTGATGATGATAGATGATTCAGCATAAAATTATCTCAAATTATCATGCAGATCACAGCTGCAAGATGACGAGAACAGACGGATCCGTCTCGTCGTTTGCCCCGCAGTTTTTTTTCTCTCTCTCTCTCGGCGCTCATCTTTGGCTAGAAAAGGTGGCTCCCAATCGTGACTAGCCCGCTAGCGACATTCAGCCATTGCCGCTGATCTGGGATCCCACGGATAAAAGCTCACAAGCAGAAGAGAGAAAAAAATTAAAATATGTGATAAGCAAAAGTGGCAGCCGAGTTGCTTCCCATCAAAGGATAGTGCGCGAAAGCTGTTTTCCGACTAGGAAAAAAAATATAGACAAGATGAATAGATAATTCGCTTGAGATTTATGACTCAATCATAGAAACTTTTCTTTGGCTGTCGCGTTTCCTTCCGAACTTTTGCTGCCATTACTGCCGGTGCTTGAACACACTCGGCTAGTAGGTCTACCCATAAAACCAGTGTGATGATCGCATGATATCTGCTCTGCTGGAAAGGGTCGTTTTTCGCTACACCGGCAAAGCGAGGGTGAACGCCAATGGGGCTTGTTATGGAGAAAATTTTATCCGCTTCTATGTTGTACCTATTGGTAGTGCTCGTGCATCAGTCCTAAAACGGGAATAGATGACATCCATTTTATGACTGAATTTATTCTTCTCCGCCACCAGCATTCAACGTGCCGAAAAATCCAGTCTAGTGAACTACCTAGATAGTAGTAGCACGGATACTATGTTGCTTTTGCTAGTGTAGAGAAGGAAGTGCAGGAAGTCGAATATAATGTTAACGTTTATTGAATAAAATTATTTTGTTTTACGATAAGATTGAATATAGATACTGGGAAAACTCATCAATGTTTACACTGATGGCATATTATTGATGCTAGTAAACATAACATCGTACGTGTTGCTAAATTTTCTTCTTGTATGAATATGCAATACTGAAGACATTTTTGGTAGATTAAAGGTATTTTAAATAGCAACAAGTTGTTTAAGATGGTATGCGTAGATGACGAAACTGCATTTTACCACCTTAGAATTGTAGTCTGCCACAAAAATTAAAACACCATAAGTTAAGCTCGCCAAGTAAGTATTAATTGAACTCCTTATGTTTGATCTATTTATAACTAGTACACCAACATATTGACGGCTGATATCACAACTAAAACGGTCGTATTTATTTTAGCAAGTAGACAGTAGGATGGCTCTAGTCTTGTTTGTTGGTTCACAAAATTTATAGCTCCATTTCATCATCCTCCAAGCGATCCCCTTCCTACCAGTGCCATCGCCGGTCGTTCTCTTATACTCTGTTGAGCGTGACTAGTTTTTTGCGTCCGTAGACAAAACTACGGCCCCGAAAATGCAAAAATAAAACGTTGAAAATCGGCGGAAACTCACCATAAAAAATTTATGGCTCATGTGGCACTCCTACTTTGCCCTGAGGTACACCACCCGTGGTAGTATAATTTTACGCAACAATTCTTCTTACTTGTGACGGTGAATCTGTTTTCAAGACACATAACGGTTTCCGGCAGAAATCTTAGCCCGTACATTTTGCTCCAACCGTACGACAGCAAACGTGGCACTTGCCTGGTGGTGGGCTGAGCCTTATCTTGGAATTTGTCACAAACCAACACGCCAAAACAGCTATGTTTCGCGGATACGACTTTTCGGACAGACGGAGAAAAGCTAAAACCGTATACATATATCTTCTGTGCTGCCTACCTTTGCTGCCGAGAGAATCGGCCGTATTTTGGGATAGCCGTCAAGGTTTAAACCGGGGCTCGGATTGCTCGGTAGTAGCTCCGGAACGTTTTCCGCTGGTTTCTTGCTTTTATCGGGGCAGGCTCGGATTCACATGAAGAGCATTTTCCGCTTTTCGTTTTGCTGGTCCAACAAATTGGAAGCAAGCAGCATAGTTCCGAAATTTAATAACAGATAGAGTATGAGAAGGATAGTACAAGTTCAAAACTACTATTCGGGATTGAACTGAAAAATCAATTAAAATTATAAGTAATATTTTACAAACAATATGCACCTTAAGGAATACGACTATAAGAATGAGAGTCGTTTTGAAGGTTGACTTTCGAAAATAATTTTGACCTTTGTAACACAGTTTAATTACTTCCGACTGGGGACGCTTCTCCTTACCTATTACCCATCTTTGTTTGTTTGTGATACTAGTACAATTAATTCTGCCTATTTAATTTTATTTTACTGCAACTTTCTACAGCTATGGCAATCCCCTCACAATAAAATTTCCCGCTCGGATGATCAACCCCAACGAAAGCCTAATCCGCCACTGACAGCGCGTGAGAACTGCTTGGTAGCCACTTGGTGCAACAGAGCAGCTTCAAATCTCCAAGAACTGAGTGTTTCTTGAACTCAGACCACACTCTTCCACCACTTCCTCAGGGGATACGTTAGAAACAAAACATGTACAGCATGTGCCTTGCCTAACTTGCGAATGGTTGTCGTTAGTTACGTGTCCCGGTTAGGACGACGGCGACGCAGAATGCATCGGTACGAAATACGCCACGGCAAAAGCGCACTACGGCAGTAAGCATAGTTCAGTGATGTAAATTTGCTTGCTTATTTGCGTAGTCCATCGAGGGGTAGATCTAGAACATGCCTCTTCGTGGTACACGAAAGCCCACAGTTTTGTATTAATACTGTGGGATGTTGAATTTATAACCAGTTTAATTAAAAACTTTAGTTACATGGGTTTATTCTTGCCCACTGTGAGAGGTGGGCCCAACTGAGCATAGCCTCACTGTATCCAGAGTGACCCGATATTTGGTGGTCTCACAGGGGAACTATAAATTATGAACGCTGCGCTAATTTGGCATTTGGCAGGCAGCAGCAGCGTGCTCGCTAGTTTGTGGGCGTGAATCACTAGCTAAAACTAGGATTATAATGTTGTCAGTATCGGTTATAAATAATCTGTGAGTTTCGGTTTAAACTCGTAACGCGATCATCCCTGCGAGTATAAAAATACGACGCCGAGAAGTTGTTGAATTTTATTTTTCGAGCAAAATGTATAATGTTTTGTTAAGCTATCGACGAAACTAAATAATTTTACTTTGACCTGCTGTATCTGCCGAAAGCATAACCTATTTTTAGCAATTGCTTTTTTCAATTAAATTATAACAACCGATTTTTTTTTTTCGAGTCGTAAATTTCACTCTCACTGCCATGAGTGAGTTTTGTCACCAACCTCAATCAACGGGTTCATTCCCATAGATAGCAAAATTGTAAAGAAACATCATTTTGCATGAGCGCAAATATTAATCACGTTTAAAACGTTCGCCATATTTGGCGCCGCACAAATCGAAGCATTCAACGTTTCCTCCAGACGGGGATTCCCCAGTCACACCGTTTCACCAAATTCATTCAATCAATTTCACTTACTCCTGTCGCCGCTCTCTCAATTCTCTAATGAAACCAGGTACCTACGGTCGTGACGGCCGTGACGCACGAACACTGTGACGGAACCACCAATAACAGTTTCGTGCAATTAACCAACCCGTGGGATCACATTAAAAAGCCGGAAATCTCATTTTCATCCACGTTGGCATCGATATTCGACGCTAGCGTCATCATGTGGCTCCATTGTTGCCGATTGCCGGCGCTATGAAAATTGTTCCAGCATTTAGCGTCTCATCCAGGAGAAATTTTCATTAACGGACTGAACTGATAGAATAAATTCCGGAAATAGTCAATAAGCGTAAAGCTTTGCGGTGTATATAAAATTAGTCTAAACACAAGACAATTCCAACCGGTCAACTCCAAACTGTTATGGTTGATGACAACGAATCACATTTAATTTAATTTTAATTTCTATAACAAGAACAAGCTGCTGAATAGGTACAGCAAAATGCTTCGTTAGAAGAATATAGGTACGGCTCACAGAAAATTGTAATTGAATTCAACTGTTGCGGTACAAAGTGTCTCCATGCATGCGAAGAAAGCGGGCGCATGGTATTAGGTAAAACTGATAGACTTTATATCAAAAAAATATTTAAGGATGGATTTGTTAGTTGCTTAGGTATTTATGATAAATATTAGTAAATAATGAGTTTGTATGGCCAATTACAAACTGACTTCTCAACATTGTTAGAAATTTGTAATTTTATTTGTTAAGATTTGTTTGCTTCCGCAATTAGAAATAATCATTCGTAGGGATTTGAACCTACTTGACAAGCTTTATATTGAAAATGATACAATTCTCTGATAGTCTTGGAATCTCACCAACTTTATATTGTTCAGACGAATTTTACCAGTCATGCTACCAATGTCTTTTTTGTATATTTTCTTAAGCTGAATAGTTTTTCAAAATAATAACGGTTATGAGCGGTGTGTCGTAAATAGCAGGACTAGATTCATGTCACGTTTTCTTCCACACGCGCTAGAGAGAGACCAACAGATATGTGTGGGCATTGTTCGTGCTCAGTGTGTTTTTGTTGTTGTTTTTTGTTACAATGGAGGTCGCGGAAAACGGGGTTTCTTTGAGAGCGCAATGGTTTGGGAAGCATTTGCAGCTCAACCAGGGCTAAAAGTTTCCATTGTCAGCAACAGAATATCGGCAATTAGAAGCTGTGATTTTCAATTTTTGCACGAACGAACTAAAAATGAAATCACTTTCAGTTTCTATCAGTAGTAATACTGACTCGCCACATTACTGCGATTTCGCACACGCTGTGTTGTTTCAGCAATGTTCATGTATTTGGAGGATATAGATGCTTATCTTATCCATCGACTCTGTGCAATGGATTGGCTCAAATCAAATAATTTCAACTTTTTCCTTGGCAATACAGTGATCACCCGATTATATCTCACCCTGATGATTTTTGGCGTGATAAAATACGGAAAGTGATAAAATCGGGAAATTTTTCAAATTTTATTGTTTTTTTATTGAAGATGTTAAATCAATAACTAAATACGACATTCGCTTCTCTGCTATCGCCGAGAAAGGAAGCATCTCTCAACGTTCCGTTAGCTGATCTCCCGATAAAACAATACAGCTTTGTATTCGGTCGGTGCGTTTATCGCTTGTGTCTTTCGGTGCCGATGCGGACTAGACATAGCCGTCCAGCAGCCGGAGAAAAGATTTCGACATTGTGCGCAGACGGTATCCGTACTGCTTGTGTTTTCGGTGCAGTGACAATGAAAAAGCCAGCAGAAGGAGCAGTTCCCCCCGCGCCGCCAGGCGCCGGCTACCCCCTAGCGGCGGTGACGACTTTTGCAGCCGCTGTTGGAGCATTGCTCGTTTTGCCGAGACGCTTTGTTCAACCTGCAGTTGGAGTATTTTTATTCTGCCACGTCGCTCATCACAGGATTAATCCAGTTAGCAGGTCGTGGAGGCAGCAACCCCGAAAGTTTGGTGAAGTATTCACTTTCAATATTATTAATTTTATTATTTCATTTACGGTTGTCTTTTTTTGTATTCAAATAATCTTATTTATTATTATTTTTATTATTTCATTTACGATTGTCTTTTTTTGTATTCAAATAATCTTATTTTGGCAAATTGTTTTTTTATTTAATTACCAATAATTTGACACCCCATCTTGTCCTGGTATTTTACCGTTAGTTTGCGGTAGAGCAAATTGCTCCCACCAGTTTGAATAAAATGGATGATATGCAGAAGGAATTATTCCTGGATATCGAAACAAATGGGGAAGAGATTGAAATCTCCCCCATCAATTCCCCTGTACCTTCCCATATACCCTCCCCTTCACCTAGCCCTGTACCAAGGGTACCAGAAGTAAGGGTAAAAGCTTACCCAGATAACTCGAAAGGTCCCTACGTTGTCTTCTTCAGGCCAATAAAAAAGCCTTTGAACATTATTCAAATTGGCGAAGACCTGGCAAAAAAGTTTTCAGACGTAACCGAAATTACAAAGGTTAGGCCGAACGAACTGCGAGTTGTCGTGAATAGCTTGAAGCAAGCAAACGCGATTGCTGGCTGCGAGCTCTTCACGAGAGAGTATCGCGTGTACATCCCTGCCAAGGATGTAGAGATCGACGGTGTGGTTACCGAGGGGAATCTCACTGTCGATGACATTTTGCGTCACGGAGTGGGCTGTTTTAAAAACTCTGTGATGCAAAGTGTAAAGATACTCGATTGTAAGCAATTACATTCAGTATCCATCGAAGAAGGGAAAGAAGAAATTCTCCCCCTCGGATTCCTTTCGGGTGACCTTTGCTGGATCTGCATTGCCGAACTACATCCTTCTAGACAGGGTTCGTCTGCCTGTACGCCTTTTTGTACCGCGGGTCATGCACTGCCAGAACTGCAAGCAGTTGGGTCATACAGCCACCTACTGCTGCAACAAGGCACGCTGCAGTAAGTGCGGAAACAATCACGCTGAGACCGTCTGCAACGAAGACACTGAGAAGTGTCTTTGTTGCGAGGGCCCTCGGCATGATCTTTCGGCATGTCCCGCATACAAACAGCGCGAGGAGAAAATAAAGCGTTCCCTCAAGGAACGATCAAAGCGCTCTTTCGCAGAAATGCTGAAGAGAGCTGAGCCACCGTCGACAGGAAACATCTTTTCCTTTTTGCCCACCGATGAGGGTACATCTGACGATCCCGTCGAAGGGTGTTCTTATGCTTTGCCCGAAGGATCTAGGAAGAGGAGAATGCTCAACTCTCCTAATCTTTCTCGTAAAGGTCGTAAGATAACCCCTAGCGGAATGATAAATAAATCAACACATAAGGGAAGCGGTGAGGAAAAACCGAAGCAGGTACCTCCCGGTTTTAATTTTAATTCAAACCAGGAGTACCCACCGCTTCCCGGGTCACCAAAAACCCCTTGTGCACCAATTTCCCTAGCAGAGCATAAAAAAGAAACAGGGTTCATAAAATTCTCTGATATTGTGGACTGGATATTTAAAACATTCAACATACCAGATCCCCTTCAAAACATTCTTCTTGCCCTTCTCCCTACAGTGAAAACCTTTTTGAAGCAAATCACAGCAACTTGGCCCCTCATTTCAGCTATCATATCTTTCGATGACTAATACGTCGAAAGAGGTTAGGAATTTTGTCACTGTGTTACAATGGAACTGCAGAAGTATCATCCCCAAATTCGATTTATTTTCACATTTGATAAACACATACAATTGTGATGCGTTCGCGCTCTGTGGAACTTTTCTCAATTCAAATGACCAACTTAATTTCCACGATTTTAACATCATTCGTCGAGATCGAGACTCACACGGTGGAGGGGTACTTTTAGGGATCAAAAAGTGCTATTCTTTTTTTAGAATCGACCTCCCCTCGATCTCAAATATTGAATTCGTTGCCATTCAAACGAATATGAATGGAAAAGACCTATGCCTTGCTTCGATATATATCCCTCCGTCCGCGCGGATTGAACAGAGGCAACTTACTGATATAGCAGAGTTGCCTCCCGCGCCTTTTTTGATATTGGGAGATTTTAACTCTCACTGTTCGCTATGGGGGTCGCTGTACGACGACAACCGATCTTCTTTAATCTGTAACTTGATCGACGACTTCAATATGACACTTTTGAATACTGGGGAAGCGACACGTGTACCTAATCCTCCAGCACGTGAAAGCGTGCTTGACCTATCCCTTTGCTCGACATCACTAGCGTTAGATTGCCGGTGGAAAGTAATCAACGATCCCCACGGTAGTGATCACCTACCAATCGTTATCTCAATTGCTAATGGGTCAACTCCAACGGATCCAGTCAATATTGCGTATGACCTCACACGTAATATCGATTGGAAGTCTTATAAGACGATTATTGTGGAATCCATCGAGTCCTACGAGAAACTTCCTCCGGAGGAAGAATACGCGCTCCTTTCTGGCTTGATCATCGACGCCGCGACTCAAGCTCAGACGAAACCGATACCCGGGGCAACGATAAGACGGCGTCCTCCTACCAAGTGGTCGGACAAAGAGTGCTCTGAGCTGTACGCGCGAAGGTCCTCGGCGTATAAGGACTACCGAAAGTACGGATCTGTTAAGCTGCTTCGAAGGTACGAGGTGCTGGACAGGCAGATGAAGAGCTTGATGAAAGCGAAAAAACGCGGATACTGGCGGCGGTTTGTAAACGCGTTCTCGAGGGAAACAGCGACGAGCACTCTTTAGGATACCGCCAGGCGCATGCGGAATCGTGACGTTTCGAATGAGAGTGAGGAGTATTCAGATCGCTGGATCCTTGATTTCGCCAAAAAGGTCTGTCCGGATTCTGTACCAGAACAGAAGACCTTTCGCGACGCGTTTTTAGTAACTACGGAAGAGCCTCCATTTTCGATGTTGGAATTTTCGATGGCTCTCCTCTCGTGCAACAATAAAGCTCCAGGGTTGGATAAAATCAAATTCAACCTGTTGAAGAATCTACCCGACTCTGCGAAAAGACGCTTGTTGAATTTGTTCAACAAGTTTCTTGAGCTGAATATTGTTCCGCAAGACTGGAGAGAGGTAAAAGTCATTGCTATTCGAAAACCTAGGAAACCTGCCTCTGATCACAATTCTTATAGGCCGATTGCTATGCTCTCTTGCCTCCGGAAATTAATGGAGAAAATGATCCTCTCACGGTCACACAAATGGGTCGAAACAAATGGTTTACTTTCAGATACTCAATTTGGCTTCCGCTGGGGCAAAGGGACGAACGATTGCCTAGCGTTGCTTTCTACTGAAATTCAACTCGCCTCTGCTCAAAAAGAGCAAATGGCTTCTGCATTCTTGGACATTAAGGGGGCTTTTGACTCTGTCTCTGTAGAAGTTTTAACCGAGAAACTTCATTTGCAGGGACTTTCACCAAATTTGAATAATTTTTTGCTCAATTTGTTGTCAGAAAAGCATATGTATTTCTCACATGGTGATTCGACAACTTCCCGAATTAGTTACATGGGCCTTCCCCAGGGCTCATGTTTAAGTCCTCTCTTATATAATTTTTACGTCAATGACATCGATGAATGTCTTGCAAATTCATGCACGCTAAAGCAACTTGCAGACGATAGCGTTGTATCCATTACTGGAAGCGAGGCTAACGATCTGCAAGGACCATTGCAAGATACCTTAGACAATTTGTCTGGATGGGCTCTTAAGCTGGGTATCGAATTCACCCCGGAGAAAACTGAGTTGGTCGTTTTTTCTAGGAAGCATAACCCAGCTCAGCTGCAGCTCCTACTTCCGGGTAAAACGATCACTCAGGTTTTAGTCGCTAATATCTCGGGGTCTGGTTCGACTCTAAATGCACCTGGGCTTGTCATATTAGGTATCTGACACAAAAATGCCAACAGAGGATTAATTTTCTTCGTACGATTACCGGAACTTGGTGGGGTGCTCACCCAGGATACCTTCTAAGGCTATACCAAACAACGATATTGTCAGTTCTTGAGTACGGCTGTTTCTGCTTCCGCTCCGCCGCGAACACACACATTATAAAATTAGAGAGAATACAATATCGTTGTTTGCGTATTGCCTTGGGTTGCATGCAGTCGACCCATACGATGAGTCTTGAAGTGTTAGCGGGTATTCTTCCGTTGAAACATCGTTTTTGGAATCTCTCTTACCGGTTGCTAATTCGATGCACAGTTATGAACCCATTAGTAATTGAAAATTTCGAGAGGTTGGTCGACCTTCAATCTCAATCCAGATTTATGACTTTATATTTTGACTATATGGCTCAAGATATTAATCCTTCTTCATACGATTCCTCCAATGTCGCACTTTTAGATACTTCTAATAATGCTATATTCTTCGACACCACCATGAAAGAAGACATTATTGGTATCCCGGATCAATTACGACCGCAAGAGATCCCAAAGATTTTTTCCAATAAGTTCAAACATGTTAGTTGTGCTAAAAGATTTTTCACTGACGGATCTAATCTAGATGAGTCCACTGGCTTCGGTGTTTTCCACGAAAATTTTACCGCCTCCTACAAACTCGATGCTCCTGCTTCCGTGTACGTCGCAGAACTTGCTGCTATTCAGTACTCCCTTGGGATCATCGAAACCCTACCCATAGACCACTACTTCATCTTCACAGACAGTCTCAGTTCCATTGAGGCTCTGCGATCGATGAAGCCTGTGAAGCACACCCCGTATTTCCTGGGGAAAATACGGTGGTTTTAAAGTGCTTTAACAGATAAAAAATACCGGGTTACCTTAGCGTGGGTCCCTTCTCATTGTTCCATTCCGGGCAATGAAAAGGCTGACGCTTTAGCTAAGGTGGGTGCTATTGATGGCGATATTTATGAAAGACCAATTGCTTATGATGAATTTTATAGCATTTTGCGTCAGAGAACACTCAACAGTTGGCAATCATCATGGAACTCAGATGAACTGGGACGGTGGCTACATTCCATTTTTCCTAAGGTATCGACGAAAGCATGGTTCAAGGGGTTGGATGTAGGTCGGGACTTCATTCGCGTGATGTCAAGACTTATGTCCAATCACTACACATTAAACACGCATCTCTTTCGTATAGGGCTTGTAGACAGTAATCACTGCGTTTGTGGCGATGGCTACCATGACATCGAGCATGTTGTTTGGTCGTGTACCGAATTCTTTGGTGCTAGGTCCAAGCTAACAGACTCCCTTCGGGCCCGAGGAAGACAACCGAACGTTCCCGTTAGAGATATTCAGGGAAGCGGTGATTTCCAGTATATGTCAGAACTATACTTGTTCCTAAAAAATCCCAACATTAACTTTAAAAAAAAAAAATCTTTTGTATATTCACCAGAATACCCAACCCACTATGTACTGATTGACGAGCATACTGGAGATACAGAAAACTTGCACAAAGCGGATACAACGCGGCACTCATAGCGAGACTCTGCCACGATACATACTTCTAATCTAAGCAGTGCAAACAAATCGAAAAATTGAGTAATTTTTTAGATATTAGATATAAGCGAATAGTTATCAATTACTAGAGATAAGTCAGTTATATTTTTTATGTAAATCACCTCTTTAAAAACAATTGCAACTCCCAACCTTAAAATTCCCAACCAGAAAATGACAATGCCATACTAACCCCAGTAAATCGGGCGTAACGATCACTCCTTCTAACAAAATTCGCTTCTTTTTAAATTTAAAAGCCAATACATTGTAAACACTGCTCCGTTAACCTACCGCATATGAGCTAGAAAATAAATAATCTTAAACCAGCTAAATACGTAAAATCAGCGATTTTAATTTTTTTTGGAAAATTTATCTGTACAAACATATGAAAAAAGCTGCAGTTGTTTTTTCATAAATCGATATATCTGAATAATGACAAAAGATAGAGAAAAGTTGTCAAGGGATGAATTTGAGAAAACTGTCTGCGCTTTTATAAAAAAAAAAATATTTAAAAAATTCAATTTGAGATCCTGTACTGAAAAAAAAATTCAAAAACAAAAAGTGACTATAAAAAATCGATCATCACTATTTTCTTAAAACATTTTTTTAAATAGATAATTCAGTTGCCTAAAACTTTTCTGAACAAACCTTAAAAAATAAGAAACCTGAAAAAATCGATGTAAAGTTGCAAATAAATTACAATTCAGTTTTTTATTCGTTCATGTTTTTGTTTGAATTGGTAAAATGAATTACTTGCTTTTTTGTAGCGCAGTACCATAAGCAAAATATTAGATGTTCTCACAAAACTTAAATTTGCCGAAGACAGCATGCTAATATCTCTCACATATTGCAACCAGAAAAATCTTAAAAGGTAAATAACGGTTTTTAATGCCTTCTCATAGAAAACTTTATGTTGCTGAAACTTTACAGAAGACATCATGTTTTTATCTCTTACATATTGATGTAAGAGAAAGAAACATGATGTCTCTTGTAAAGTTTCTTGTTTTGAGATCACCTGATACCTGATACTGCCTAAGACACCAAGCGTCTATCTTTATCTAATGAAAAAGTAAATATTCTATCTCACTTTAAGGAGGATTGATTACCCAGCTTTCTACATCAAATGATGCGTTTTCAAATATTTTGAAACTTCTCCGAACATATTATACGGTTATAATAAACATTTGTATCACTATTCAATTATTCGCACGATAACAGCAAAATGTAACATTGTGCATCGGTTGAATTTTTAATGTAAACTGCATCCAGAATTACTGCATTACACAGAATTATGAAAAATATCTTAAATATTGAAGCGTAATAAAAATTCAATTCACCCTGACATTTTTTTAATGAAATGTTTTATGATGATCAAATCGGGTGAAAAATGTGATAAAATCGGGGGCAGATAAAATCGGGTACAGATATAATCGGGTGATTACTATCATTTTTTTTTTCACTGATTTGATTTTTAATGAGAATTGACATGGGTGACAATCAGTTTCAACTTGAGAGAATAAAATTGCCGTTGAGTCATTTTCATTTTGCAGTTTTGAAACAGCTTAAGTCCAGTATCATCAAATGTGCCAAAAAGTCCATGAAGGCAAGGATCCCGGGCACCCCGAGGAAAATTGAAGAAGAAGTGCCATTATCTGTCTAATTGTTTCACACCTCAAAAGCACATTGTATGGACTTCTAAAAATACAATAAAAATTATTTTAAAGAAAAACTTATTTACCAAATGTGTTTTCATTTGGTAGCTATACTTATGTCTCTCCCATAAAACAACCTGGCAGCTCATTGAGCAAATTTTTTTACATTTTGAGTAACCTGAATAACCTTTGGGCTATCATAATCACTGATATTCGTTAAATAATACGTTACCCAGCATTTGAGACGAAACTATTCAAACGAATTATGATTTAAAATGTTTGAAAACACATTTCGGACACCCATTAACCCACTTGACCCAGTATAATATGATTACACTGGTCGTCAAAAACGAAAAAAAATATTGCCCTAAAGCTCGAACAGCAAAACAAAAGATTATTGCTTTTCAACCGTTTCTGTGAACATTGATGCCCCTAGCAAGCTCGGAAGTGCGTCGAACGGTCGCAAAGTGATTGATCGTCAGGTTCGTCGTTTCCACGTTTACTTACGGTAAAACTTTATTTCAATCTCTGAAGACTTTACGCACTTCCGGCTTGGCTAGTAGCACCACAAATTACAGTAACGGTTAAAAAGCAACATTTCAACATTTTCTTTGAAAAAAACCTTTGGAAAAAAAAAACCCAAGCTCAATTTCTAAAATATTTTCAAACGAAATAAAAGACAATTTACTAAAAGTCATCCTTTGACAACTTTTCTATAGCTCTTATCATTATTTTACGTCCATGAGATCTATAGACGTTTAGAAGGAAAATAAGTGAAAATTACTGGACAGACACCAACCATTTATTGTGATATTCTCTATATCAATACCAAGAAAAAAAGGTATTGGGTGGCGTGATCCACTCACAACCAACCCAACTGGTCTAGATTCAATCCTAGCCGACACCGGGAGATTTTCAGAGGTGAAAAATCTCTGGGATCACGCCTTCCATCGCATAAGGAAGTAAAGCCCTTTGCGCCGGTCCGTTAATCAACGGGTCGTGAGTTAGGGTCCTGGGTGAAGTCGCCTCCCCGGGCGTCGGTGATTGGCACAACAACAGTGGCGGAACTAGACCGACGGTAAATAAGCGAGAATAAAAAAAAATTTCAAAGTCTCTCCGTACCAACAGGTCATTTAATGTCTGCTTCCATGAACATAGACTGATTTGATGTTTCGCAGGTAAAGGTTTTTCGAGAAGTTTGAAACAATTTGTTAATCTACTGTTAGGACCTAACAAAAACTGATGTCTCGAAAGAAAATTTGCTACTAAAGGCAACAGTACTGTACAGTACAGGTAGAGAAGCGTGCCGCTGGTCTATCATTGCAGCGGTACACGGTTTCTATTCGTGGGCAATCTGATGATGATTAACACTTTATCTCATGGTTACGAAGAATTGAACAATTCTGCAAAGGTTATAAGTTGTTTTTATTTCATTTCATCTTCGATGTTCACTAAATACTCGTGACATATAAATTTATAAAAGGATGATAAAGGTGACAGTACTGTACGGTATTGTCGCCTTCAGTAGCATGTTTTTTTCCAAGAAATCAGTTTTTATAAGGTTCCACCTGCAGATTAAGAAAACGTTTAAGTTTTTTCCAAATAACCTTCGAGACATCAAAATAGTCTAAGCTATTTGATGTCTCGAAAAGTCAATTTCTTTAGATTTCTTTAGATACTTTTACAGAGAATATCACAGTAATTGATTATTGGCTACTCATATAGTCTGTGCTAGCAATTTTCAATAGCTTCTCAAAAATGAGTCGTGTCCCAAAAAATTGAACCAAATGGCAACTTTTGTCTATAGAAACGTCTATGCGAAGTTTGAGCCAAATCAAAAATGACAATTCAAAAAAAAAAATTAAAACTGGAACATTTTTTGTGGAACTGCTCTATCGTGGTCCCATTTCCTTTTGTACATCCAAGAAATATAGGATAAATTATTCATAGTGGACCCTCTTTCTATAATGGACCACCTTTCAGATTTACTAGATTTATTTTAACATAAACCGGTATTCCGAAATGATTGGCTAGGAAAGATGTTTCACAAGGAAAGTTCTCTGAAAACCGCTCGACTTTTGTATAAACTGAGTTAATCAGGTGGGTGGTTCACTATAGGAAAGAGGCCCACTATATGTTTTTTTACCCTATTTATATTATTTGGAAGTACAAAATTATTATTATTATCATTTTGGAAGCACAAAATTATTATCTACAACTTCACCGAAGACACTGTACCGATAAAAAAACCGGTTTGACGCAAACAATATGTTTTAGCAATAACAGGCACTCGGGCCTGGAAATAATCCCAAAGTTTGATTAATGGGTTATATACCTTTTTGGTCGAGAAAAATGAGGGAAGTTTGAATTTATTTTTAAGTGCATAGCACCATTGACTCAGCGGATCAACCGAAATCAAAAAACTCATATTATTTCATTAGTTTAGAAGTGTGCCGGGTCCTTGAACGATCGCTTTTATGAGTATTTTGTTTTCAGTGCAAACGGGAATGTTTATTCCTAAAAATGCACGTTTTGAGCGCAAAAAATTGCATTAAAATTTTTTTGCGGCAAAATGTAACTGTGTGTTTCAAAAAGCGATCGTTCAAGGACCGGCGAATTTTATAACGAAAATTTAAAAAAAAGATGAAGGAAATCGGTTCAGTACTTTTCCCGCAATCAGGATCACGGCAAAGTCATTTTCCGGAAAAAACTATTCCGAGATAATCGCGTGTTAAGTTTCAAGTTTAGCTTACGCGGCCGTGGCGAGGCGCGTTGCAAATCGCTCTAACTTTCTTCCTATTGCTCAGATCTTTATGAAAATTTGTGGAAATGTTCTCAAGATGTCGTATTTGAAGATAATGTAATAAATTTTTTTCCGGTTTTTTGAAAACTAAAAAGGTATACTAAAACTGAAAGGGTAGAAATACCTTATATGGACCACTTTCTTGATTTGTAAATTCGCAGTTAAGTGAAAATGAGTTAATCTGACGAATAATCCACTATATGAAGCGATTCACTATACTGAAGAGAAATGTCCAGAGAGCGGGAAATAATATGGCGTAGTTTGCTGTCCCTATCGGTCTACTTTTGCAGCGCTCTTATTGAAAACGATTTGCGTGATTCTGATGTAAATCTTGTTAAAACTAATCTATAGCGTACCCTTCTTGTATAGTGGATCACTCATCAGATTAACTCAATTTCACTCAACATTGGATAAACATAGTGGATAAATAGTGGATCCCTTTCCAAGAGTGGATCACCAATTTATGCGAAAACACAGAGGATTTTCAGAAAACTATCATCAGGAAACTGCTTATTCGGCCAATCTGCATCAGAATTACGAGTAACAATTATTAGGGCAGAACTACCTTGGATGGACCACTTCCTTTCCAAATTAATTCAATTCTTGTGAAAATTCGACGGGTTTTCAGAAAACTTCCATCGTGAAATATCTTATCCAGCCGATCTACATCACAATCATGAAAAACATTTATAAATTCCGACTTATGTTAAGAAAATTGAGTTAAACTGACGAGTGATCGAAAATAAGAATGGTGTCCACTATAGGTTAATTTATCCTATGTTTCTCGTGATTCTGATGCAGATTAGCTGGCAAAGATGTTTTCCGATGGATTTTTACTAGAAATCCCTCGAGTTTTCGCATAAATTGAGGTTATCTGACAGGTGCTCCAATGAAGGACTGAGTCCATCCAAGATAGTTTTACCCTAAATTCCGATGTATTTTAAGTGAAATTGAGTTAATTTGACGAGTGAACCACTGTAATAGAGGGGTCCAGTATCGGTTAATTTACACTAGCAAGTTAAAATTTTTCTCGATGGAAGATTTCTGAAATCTCGAATCATGGTTTGCTAATACCTGCTGACCTATGAGATATCCAATTCACAAAATTATGTATTTTTTTCAAATTTTGTGTAATGTTTTCACTTAAGTACTTAAAAAATTTCTGTACTCGGAAGAATACGACGTAATTATCCAGTTCCTATCGAGAAAAAAATTGTTAGAAATTAATTTGAGTGTACCCATACCCATAAAATCTCTGAAACTTGAAGAGTTAGAAATGTCGCAGCATCGCAACGCCACCTTCGTGGCTAAATTTCGAACTAATTCAAACATCCGAAGTGAAGCTCTAACTATACCAAGAAGCTTTGTAGAAGATTGAAAACCGGTTGGTCAAACCCTGAGAGCGCTAATAATTTCGTTCCGCTAGATTCCATTCCTGGCTCAGTGTGCACCGTTGGGCAAAGCGACGAGTGCAGCGAAAAGCACACCACGGTGACATCTGAAAAATCTCTCCAGAGTGATAATAAACTGATATGATCTTTCTCACACGAAACGACAATTCGCTTAATAACTTCACAATAGAAGTGAAATATTTTTCTGCGAGCGGCAGAAACACAGCTCAAATCAGATTGAAGAAATTTTGGTGCAATATATTGCTATACGTAACACTTATGAGCAAGAAGTGACCGGTGAATACCTACTTTGCTCTTTCCGCATACAAGCCTAGTCTACTGCCTGTGCTAGCCCAAAAATCGTGGGGGGGATCTCAACTCCTGTTGCTTGATGATACTAGTAAATATTTGATACATATCATTCGCATATGAAAAATTGTTCCGATCATGGTATATTTTTGGACTGGTCCGATCATGATACAACACTCTATTTTTTCAGAAAGACAAAACTTCTATCTACAACTTTGCCGAAGACAACAATTTTTCATGAACGCTTTTCACAAATTGGCCGTGATTCAAAAAAAATACCAATAGCACAAAATGACGTTGTTAACCCATAGGAACATCTGTGCAAAGTTTGAGTCAGATCAAATATGGTAAATTAAAATGGTTGCTTAATATACTGACGTTATAATAGTCGCTTGATAAAGCTGGTGCTTTTAACACGATGAGAAAATTCAAAAACCTTTTCTATCTTTGCCTGAACATCCACCATCATGGTAGAAAATTTATTGTGAGTCATTTTTATGGACGTTTTCTTTATGCCGTACGGCGTAGTCAGTATCTCGCATTTTGATCAGCCGCTATGCTTTCCAACATCGTGCTTTTCGTGTATTACCGCGACATTCAATCACTTCCCATTATTCAACGTAGTTTGATAGGTCTACAGTGTGATTGTTCCCCCGTTTGAGTCTTACTCCGTTCTATACGTCAATTCAGAGTTTCATATAATTAATATCACAATAAGACAAATGGTAGAGTTAGGTTCAGAGAATTTAATAAGCTTTTAGTACCTACCAAAATTCGAGCTCTTAACCTTTTGCTTGTTAAGTAAATTTAGTAATCAATAATCACTAATGAATTATACAAGATTATACAATCGACGAGAACTACATAATAAAACGCTCTGTGTATAATTTGTGAATAAACGAATTGTTCATTACTAAAGCAAGAAACCTGCAGTAATTAAATAACCAACGCAAGGTGATTAAACCAACTAGCTTAGCATCAGTGCAATCTTCGCTGCCGAAGCGAAGCCGCGAGCTTACAGCCAACAACAGACGTGTCAGCCACAAACTAATGCTGCAAGTTAATGTAAACTAAGTACAGATCTACGCTAGTCAGAACAAGGAACACAATATAATTTGCCAAGGGCTCACTGATAAGTGCATCAACGTTCTAGATCTTTCGCCAAGCGCATTTTCTCCCGGCTTAGTGGTATCAGACAATATGCTGATACTCATGCTGGAAAAGCCGGGGTCTTCTATAGCGGTACTAAAACTGCATGAGTCCACACATATATAGCATCAATTTCGCTCGCATTGCTGTATGACTCGAAGTTAGAATCTGAACAGAAGCAAAGATTATGCCAGAGTAGGATAAATTTGACGTTAATTTTCATCGTTCGGATAATGAAAGACCGCAAGAGCCCGACAAGTACCAGCACGGCAGGATGACACTTTCTTCGATGAACGAACGAGATGTGATGTGTCTTGGCGGCACAAGGAGATTCTGACTTACGCTCTTACACCAACCAACAGAGATAAGAGCTGAAAGTACTCGAGGAAGGCCGAATAGAATATTCATAATTAGTAGGATTGGTTATTAAAGGAAATTACCTACATTATAATGATGAAAAAATGCCATCGAAAGCGTAAATCTTATTGTGCTTTTATCTGAGACGGAATAATGTGTGTGTGCGTTTAGTGGAGTGATTTAGTAGCTTTCACTTATGGTAACAACAAATTGAAATAACTTGATCGGAGCAAAAATTTTTTATGACATAACTATGTCTTTGTTTTGTATGCTATTATACACTTTGTGAAATTGAAAATAATCAAATAAACGCTAATAGCTATATGACCAAAAATGGATTACATAAATCAATCTGCCCTTGTATAGATAAAAATAATATCGGAAATAGGTTCTAAAAACCATAAGTTTTTCAACAGGAATTGAACTTTATTTTATTTTCCTTAGTGCCCATTAAGCAATCGTGACCGGCACAGCGCCAAAAGTGCAAATAAACAAGAAAAAGATCTTGTTGAATAATTAAAACACCATTATAACATCAAAGAGCAACTCGCAATCATAAGCAGAAACAAAATCTCAGCGCATTATATGTCACAATCATGCACCGGCTTGGCACGTAGGTTACTTGTAGGCGAAATTTCAATTAATCAAAACAGGGCGTTACTGTGATCTACAGAGCAGTCAGTGTTTAACTTTCAATGAATTACAGAGAGTTAACTTTTCCATGCTAATGTTCCTGCCCCGATACGATTGATTGCGTCCTATACCCAAGTCGGTATGTGGTCCTGGGTCCTCCCAAAAGCTTTCTATTAAGTATTCAAACAGAGCAATCTGGAAACTGGCCAGCAAGTGGTATGAAATGCTTCCAGAGACACATGGCGAGTGTCTTCCTGCATTAGCTTTGTGTCGCCAACACGTCCCAAACCATAATCCTTCAATTACGCTCTAGGATGCACTGAATCGTTAGGTACCTAGCCCTTGTTCGGAAGTGGTCCGGCTGGTGGATTACGAATTGAATTATGGTCCGTTTTAATAAGTTAAATGATGGTAATGAAAGATTTATGTTCAAACCGGCTGAAACTCTTTGATCGCACTCGCTGCCCTGGAAGGTTAGCAATCCCTTTGACTGTCAGCAGCAGCCGAATTGGGTCCTAAAGCTATACCAGTTTTTATATATCTATTGAAAAAGCCGCGTTTTCTGATCAAAACGTGATTTTTAAAAACTGTTTATCGTTTTCCCTCGATTTTTAAATGAAGAATAAAAAAAACTGCTCGAAAGGTCTTAGATGACGTTTCGCCCATGTACGGTATATGAGAGAACTTGCGCTCTTCCAGCTGATATATAAAAATCAGAAAACCGTTTAAAACTTTAGGACCCCATTAGGGTTCTTTTTCCGAGCTCGGTAACGGCTCCATCAAAAGCCATTTTTTTAATAAAGGCATTTTAATTTTCAATATACAGCTGGAACCGATTGAAACGAGAGAAAATTTTAATTGCAAAACCTGACAGTTTGGGTGACTGACATCGATCGATGGGTGCTGTTTCCGGAAGTTGTGATTCCAAAGTTGGCGCTTCTGTTCTTTCACGCCACTCGTTCATTAACTACTGAACCTTGATGGCAATCTTCCCATTGCGACCACAGAAGCAACTCCGTCAAACAAAAAGGAAACTTTTCTTCGCTCTTTTCCACAATCCATTACGGCGAAATGATTGATTTTTATGATAGAATTAAACTTTTACCTCACCAAACAGTTGACATATTGCTCGAAGATGACGAGCGAAAGTGCCGCCCGTGTCGATTTTGTTGAATGAATTAACAACGCGACGCGGCGGCAGAATCACTGCACTGTCGTCTCCACCAGGCACACCAGCATAGTGGCGGCGTTTCGTTCCGTTCCCACAGGCACTGTTTAGCATTAATCATCCCGCGACAGTTTATCAGACGAACACGCTGGACTAGTGCCCGCTGTTGAGCTCAATTGAGACGCCTTCCGGTAGTCCTCGTTTTGGGTTCGCACCAGCAGCAGTAAGCAGCGCCGGCGTATGATTTTCCAACTCGTAAAGCAGTATGAGTTATGTCTAAAACATGGCTGCAAGGTGTTATAAATCTGGAAAATAAATCATTATTTTTCTTGCACGTTTACCGCACAGACTTTCGGGGGGTGGCACAGCCAGCGTTGGCTGCTGTACCTAACCTTTTGTCTTTCTCCTGGAATGGAATAACGATCGCTGTGGAAACCAGTTTATGAAATAAAGCCCAAGAGGCCGTGTGTTATGTTCCATTAGTATGTAAGCTTCCATTAGTTCCATTATATATGTAAGCATAATATTTTTAGGAGTCTACCTGAACCAAAAATGTACATTTTTTGCGTCCTACGGTGGAAGGCAATTTACGATTGCCTTCCACAGAATCATTAAAAATTGGATTCCTAATTGTTTTGACCGATTAGGATTAAAGCATTAGCGAACTTCATCGAATCGTTTTGAGATTTGGCTGGAATGAATTTTTTTCTCAAGCTTGTAAAGTTGTTACGATTTCTCGCTACACTTGCGGGTGACTGTGAAATCAATGTCGATAAGGAAGCTACCAGACTCAGAGACGAAAATGCCCAAATAATCATTTTAGGATGATTATAAAATTGATACAAAATCCCGTCAGGAATCGTTTTGGACTCATAATAATTTTAGAATCAATTAAGAGTCGTTATATAATCAGAGCTTCAGCTTGAACGACCGTAATTGGGAGTCGTTGTCTAATCAAAGAGAACTAAATTGAGAACCATTATAGCGTAACATTCTAGCATCATTTCGAAATTATTCATTTAAAATCTTTTCAGAACCGTTTTAGAATCATTGGCACCATGACACGGGATTATTCTAGTTTTCTTGATATTTTTCTGCTTGCAGTAAGCAAACAAGAAAAAACGATAATAACACTCGCAAATCACCTGCTGCTCTGCCAGTTCAACAAGCCTCTCCATTTTACAATAGTAAAATCAGAGCCGGATTTAGGGGGGCCCAAAAGGGTCATGGCCCCCATATTTTGAGGCCCCCAACAAATCAAGAAAAAATTAAATTTTTCTGCAGCAAAAACGAATTTCAAAAGTCTTTGATTCCCAGTAAGGAAACTCGCTTACTAAACAGTTTCTTCTCCAAAGAATATTTCCTTTGAGTTATATTTGCACAATTTAATTTCGAACAACAATATGCAAACTGAAATTGCATTGCATATCTACTTGTTTGATTCTAATGGTTACAGCGCAACAAGGGTTTAGGGAGGGGGGAAGTTTCTGCCCTTCCTACCGGTAACTTGTGATATTCTCCGTTACGTTAGTAAAGCACAAAGAGTCCCAACCTTTAAATTAAATTTATTAAACGTACGGTAGCCTAACTTCTATCTTCTATCTCACTTGTTCTTAAACCACTCTATGCCTTTTCTATTCTATATAAGCGAAAGCTCTAATGACCAGGGAAGTTGAGAACGATGATCAATTAATGCTCTCCATCTCTGGTTACTCATGCGCCGCTGAGTGCACCGCGTGAGCGTACTAACTGTCCTACTTTTAAATGTTTATTATTTTACCTGGACAAGAATGTGCAATAGAGTGTCCCAAAAAAATCGTTGTTGAAAAAGTCAAGGTGCTCAGCCCTAAGTTGAAAGATAATGTTATTTATAGCATTTTTTGTAGAATATTTCGACTTTCAGATTGCCCAAACGTGGTTTACGAAAAAATTACTTTTTCAAGCTACAGAACTTTTTCAAGCTACAGCTACAGAAATCTGTTCGATTCCTATATTTTTCCATATATTTTTTTATTTTTGTGGAATTGTTTTTGAATATTTTGCATGGTTTGGTTCAGCATCGCATTCAATTATTTGACTCACAGAGCCCATTGAACATCACAAAAAAGTGAATCTTTTTAATAATTTTTAGATAAAAGCCTCCAAAACACATACAAAAAAATTTTTTTTGATCAAGAACTGAAATTTTCACTGCTAAGCGGGATTCAAGACGAAAATTTACATGAAAAAAAATCCTTGATATCTTATCGGGGGGCTGAGATATTGGTGTTTTTACATGTGATGGAAAACTATGCATTTTGTCAAAAATGCCACTAAAGCTCAATATCTCCATTGCACAGTGTTTTATTTTGCCGTTTGTGGGTATAATTTCCTGAATAGTGATTCAAATGTTGATTATAGCCATAAGGTATGGTAATCATTTTTCTTTCTTAACAATGTTATTTTCTATCTCCCAAAATAAAACAGTTATCAACCATGTTTGTTAAAATGCATAGTTTTCCATCACATATAAAAATACCAACATCTCAGCTCCCCGATAAGATATCCACGGTGCTCCCACAGACCGTTATTATAAAATAAAATGCATCAAAGAATCTGAGTACACCATTCGATTCGTTATGACGTCCAGAATCTCTGGTCAAAATTTCAAAATCATCGTACGGTGCATTTTTGAGTAATGCCCTTTTGAAGGTCGTAAAGTACAAAAGAGGTATATAAAAACGACGAAATACTTATTGTAAAGCACGTATTTGCCCACCATTTTATGAAATAACTTCCAAAATAGTTTCTACACATTCCAAGGGTTATATTTCACAATTGGTGAAAAGATTTATTTTAAAATCCCACAGTGCACAGTGATCTAAACTCGAAAAATCGTGGTCATCTAGATTTGACTGTGAAAAATTGATTTTATGTACTCAATGTCTTCAGCAAAATTGTTTCAAAGAACTAGGCCTTACTTTTGGCATTTTTAGTTTTTCGATCAATCCACCTAACAGTTAGATAAAATAAAATATTTTTTCCAATTTTCAATATACCAAATAGCTTTCTTCAGCAAAGTTGTGGAAAATTTCGAAAGATAAACAATTGCTGAATACTGCGATGTCCTATCTTTACGTTGGACACGACAAAATAGAGTTTTTTTTGTGGAACACCTCTCCTCAAAATAAGTTTTTGGTCTACAATTTTATCTGTAATGGTCAGAACAATGCACAATGTTCTAAGATTTCATTCATTCAACTAAGATTCTCTCAAAACTTTATAAAATTTATTGTTTTGACAATCATAGATGAAGTTATAGACAAAAAACTGATTTTGAAGAGGGGTGTTCTGCAAAAAACTCTATTTTGTCATGTCCAACGTACAGATAGGACATCGCAATAAATTTTTTGAAATTTTCCACAACTTTGCTGAAGGAAGCTTTATGGTATATTGAAAATTAGAAAAAAAATTTCTTTTACCTAACTGTTAGGTGGATTGATCGAAAAACTAAAAACACCAAAAGTGAGGCCTTGTTCTATAAAACAATTTTGCTGAAGACATTGAGTACATAAAATCAATTTTTCACAGTCAACTCTAAGCGATCACGATTTTTCGAATTTAGACCACTGTGCACTGTGGGATTTTCAAATAAATCTTTTCACCAATTGTTAATGTCTTGAAATATAACACTCGGAATGTGTAGAAACTATACGTGCTTTACAATAGGTATTTCTTCGTTTTTATATAACTTTTTTGTACTTTACGACCTTCAAAAGGGCAGTACTCAAAAATGTACCGTACGATGATTTTGAAATTTTGACCAGAGATTCTGGACGTCATAACGAATCGAATGGTGTACTCAGATTCTTTGGTGCATTTTATTTTATAATAACGGTCTGTGGGAGCACCGTGATATCAAGTATCTTTTTTCATGTAAATTTTCGTCATAAATCCCGTTTTGCAATTAAATTTCAGTTCTTGATCCAATTTTTTTTATTTGTGTTTTGAACAGTTTTTTCTAAAAGTTATTAGAAAAACTAATTTTTCTGTGATGTTTAATGGTCTCTGGGAGTCAAAAAGCTAAATGCAATGCTGAACTGAACCATGCAAAATATTCATAAACAACCCCACAAAAATAAAAAAAAAAATATGGAAAAATGTGGGAATCGAACAGAATTGAAAAATGTGCAAAAGAGTGGGTTAGTAGCTTAAAAAAGTCATTTGTCATAAATCACGTTTGGGCAACCTGAAAACAGTTTTTTAGAAAGTCGAAATGTTCTACAAAAATGCTAAAAATAACATTATCTTTCAATTTAGGGCTGAGCACCTTGACTTTTTAAACATCGATTTTTTTTTGGGACACCCTAATGTGCAGGTTTTCACGGTTCTTCGTTTCCGCCCTATTTTATCACAGTAGATCTGGTACAAGACCGCTTCTCTCTTTTGGGCTCTACCTATATCGAACAAAGTACGGAACCCTGTAGGCTAATGTGAGAGGAGTTAGATGGGTGCCGTTACATCCACCCCCACTTCGATATAAAATTTAAAATGTTGACGTGTCACGTGGACTAAACCGTCTTTTTCGAAGATGAAAGTGATTAAAGATAGTTTGCGTACGACTCTAAAAAATGAAAGACTGTCAAATTTGGTGTTGTAAAGTGGCGAATACTATGCTGATTTGGTTTCAAACAATCAAAAGTGGACAATTTTCGTGACGCTCCGATGTTTTGGGATTTTCAATTTGTACCTGTAATATATGTTGCTGTAAGACGTAACTCTATGTCAAAACACTTGAATTCAACTAAATCTAAAGTAAAATGGCTGGTCCTATTTTGATACATTTTTTATTCCGACCTTGGAACAAATTCTATGATCAGATAAAACAATACATTTGAATAAATTTACGTCGGATTTACTTTAAAATAATGTTTCTGCAAAGTGGACAGATAATTTGTTTTGATAAACGTAATTTGTCTATGATTTCATGCGAATAGTAAAAATGTAACATGAAAACCTATGTACCATGAAAATAGTCTAAATTGTTCCGATCATGATACATTAAATAAAAAAAATTTAAAATTATGTCCGAACCATTTTAGCATCATCTTTGAAGTAATTCAGTTTAGAATCTTAAGTATCAACAATCATTCCTGTGATTTTTGGTGCCCCTGGACAAGATAACTTTCTCAGAAACTTAAATTGATTTTACATTATGCCAACGTAGAAACGACGAACTCGATGAGCAATTTCTCTGCCGCACTCTGACGCACTCCTGCATACACCAGGGGCACCAGAATTAACAGGAACGGTTAAAAAAATTGAAAAAAAAAAAGATTTTTTTTTCATATTAACACTTTAAATGGATTTCTAAACTGGAGGTCGAATTGTTGTTTGTATTTAATATTGACGCAATGGAAGTTTTCGTGTTAGTGTTTGTTTTCTGCACAAGAGAAAAGAAAGAGTTTTGTGACCTACGAGACAAAGGCATAGAAACCTTTCCCCTCTCTGCTGCGTATTCTCAATGATCTGCTGAGAAGCATAAAACCGAGAGAGCGATAACACGGAAACGATTTGCTCATGCTTACTCAAATATATTTATTTATTCATAAATTTGGTGCAGGTTTTAATTCTCACAGGCTCAAAACAAAAGGTTTTGCTTTTTTTTATGTGTGCTTTTGCGCTGTATTAACATAATATTTTTTTTATTTTTCACTGGTAAACTCCATACATTAGTGCGTGGCCCCAACCGCTCTTTTTTATAACTTGTTGGTTTGAATCGGATTCACATTGTATAGTGAAAATTTTTGCATTTCACTGAGATATATGTGGCTTGAACAGCATCCAATTCAATTCAATAGGGTGGCCAAAAAACGGCTTTTTCGATGTATTCTACATTCAAAAATTCATAACTTTTGAACCAGTTCATCCACTTTTGATCTTGTTAGATCAAATTGTAGGTGATTATTTCTACACACTTAACTGTACAATGGTTTCTCGGTAATACTTAATACCGAACTACTTGAAAACTTTTTAGTTTACCGTTATTCCGTAAAAAAAATACTGAGAAATCGGAAAGCGAACGTGTTTACCGGAATACCGTAAATTTGTTTACCGAAGAAAACCGTGAAATAGAGAAATTACGAGTTCAGTAAACTAAAATACCGAAACTCGGAACCCTGACATCATTTAACCGAGATTTCATCGAACAAAAAAGCTTTTACCGAGATTCCGAAAAACAGAACTGTCAAAATAACGAGTGCTCCACTAATTGTTTTGTTCGTGTTTCGGTGTAGATGTAGAACAAGCTGGATTTGCGTCTGATTATTACTATGGAAAAATCTGCAGACCAACTAAAATATTGAGTGAGTATACTTTTTTAGATCTGGTTTTTATTTTGCTGCGAAAAATATTTGGAGACAAATGATTAATTCAATTCTTTCTTCACTCAATTTTGCAGGTTATCGACTCGCTTCGCCGGATGGAAGTTGCAGAGCGGTAGTTGCTACTTTATTTCCTAGAAGCAATACAACTGTCCTGTTTACACTAATGCTCTGTTTCGTTGAATCAGTTGACTTAATAATTAATAAATTTATTTGTATATTCAAACGGTTTTAATCATATTCTGAGTTTTTTTCTGAAAAAATCGCAAATACGTACTTCAGTAAATTTTACCGAAGTTCTCGTAATAATCGACAGTTAAATTTTCCGAGTTCCGTAATTATTTATTGAGTATTTCGGTAAAACATTACCGAGAATCTCGTTGAAGTTTGACAGGTTTTCAATTTTGGGTTTTACAGAATCTCGGTATTTTGATGTATTACTGAGATTTTTACCGAGATCTCAGCTGTTGAAATCTCGGTAATGTATTTTACCGTACTCGGTGATAATATCTAAGTGTGTACACACTTAGATTTTATTGCCGGAACTCAACAGCTGATAAATTCAGTGAAATGTTCTGCAAATTTTCGGCAGAATCCTCAAGAACTTCGGCAAATGAAATGTCAATACCTGCTGGTTTACGGTAAATCGATATATTTGCTGAATGTTCGTCGAAATATATTACTGACATTTGTTAAAAACTTCGCCGAGCTCGATCAGCTGTTGGGAAATTTGCCGAGATAAATTAAGTGTGTAGTTTCCGAAAAAATTCCAAAAAATAAATTTGTGTGTTTTTACGTGCTAAACTATAAATTTATTGCAATTTTTGTCATGTTTTCACATCGAATTCACTCAAATATAGAAAATACTTATTTTTTCAATTTCTATTCCAAGCAGTAAATGTGGAGCTGACGATTGAAAAATGTACTAACTGGAGAAATAGTTAATTAGAAATTTTTCGAAAAATATAGTCCAGCAGGTGGGACATGAACCCACAACTTCTAATCTCCGGTTAGATGCGTTCCCGATTACACCACCGCAAGACGTATAAGTCGGCCTCGCTAAATGGCTATTTTGTATCGCTTGCACACTTAATCGCACATCATCATTTACTCCGTAGAGAGTATTGTTTGGTGGCTGGCTGTTTTTTCGTAACTCTCACGTCACAGTGGGATTTACTGCATCAGTAAGAGATCGGAAAGCGCCAGTCTGTTGCCGTCTCTATGTTTACGATATCAGCATTGCAATTTATTTCTCTCAAAAAGCCGTTCCAGTGTGAAAATTGAAATGAAGGTTGCTTTTTTTAGTAGGGGATGTTTTGTGATGAATTTATTATTTACTAAAATTTATTCAGAATTTTTATTGTGTGTTCTGCCACAAACGGTGACATATCAACGCTATTACATATATTTTAAGCTTTATTTCATTAAAAGATTGTAATTGCTTCCGCAGTTAAGTGAATATAATTGTAGGAAAATTGTAAACCTACAACCTACTGATTAGATTAGGGTTTATTTAAATTTTTTTTTCTTGACAAAAAAATTTAAAATAAACCTTAATCTAATCTTACACCTATATTACTGACTATAAAGTGAGCTAATCGTTGAAATTGAGGATTGCAACGATTTTTGTCGGAACTTATTGATAATTTGGTTTGAATTATTTTCATATGTTTCCACATTAGTAAGCCTGTGTAGTTAATTCGTGCTAAACCAGCGAAGACGCTTCAATATCATTTTCAGAAGTTTGTTCTGAATCCTTTGAAGCATCAGCAGTTGTACAACAAGTTAACAGTTTATTCTTGAGACAAAGTCTAGAATTTTTGTTGATACAAAGTTGCTTAAAATCAACGTATCTGTAACATTGTAAAATAATTTTTGTTCTATCCACAGAGATAAAAATGTTTGGTACTTGATTTTATCGTAAATTTGAGAAATTCTAATTTATGATAATTTTTCAATGATCGCTTCATCATATGTAACAACTTTGCAAAGAAAAGTTTTTCTCTTAAATATTGCTATCGAGCTCTAGATCCAAACTCTCCCTAAATTCGGTTTCTGGACTATTGTGCAATGAAATAGTTTTTAACCATCCCTGCAAATTATAATTAGTGATTAAGCGTCGTACACAAATTACGTAACGCTAAAAATCTAGATTTCAGACTCCCTCCACCCCCCCTATGTAACGATAAGTAACGTTCGACATGACTCCCTCCCCTAAAATTACGTAACGCTGATCAGCCTGACCCCCCCCCCAAAATTTTCAATTTCGAGCAAACATCACAGTTACGTAACTGTCTCTACTACCCCCCTTCCCCCTTCGTAACAATAAGTAACGCTGACTCAAACCCCCTTCCCCCCTGCATTCGTTACGTAATTTGTGTACGACGCCTTAGTAACTGCTCGCCGGTTTCGTCGCTTCTACGTTTGCTTACGGGAAAACTTCATTTAAGTTGCTGAAGATTTTACACACTTCCAACTTGGCTTGAAGCACAAAAATACACAGTAACAGTTGAAAAGTTATAATCTTTTATTTCTTCCAGTTTGAGCTATAGAGCGTTTTATTCGCTTTTGTCGACCATTTGTCAACACAGGGTTTCTCTTGAGCTCAAACTATAAAAAATGAAAAATCAAAGCTGTTGAGCCATTTCTGTGAGTATTAATACCTTTAGCTAAGTCGGAAGTGCATGAAGACTAGAAACTCAAATGAAGTTTACCAACAAGCAAACGCAGAAGCAACAAACGCGGCGAGCAGTTACTCTGTGCCCTTTGACGCACTTCCAGCTATATTAGGTGCACCAGAATTCACATAAATTGTTAATAAACCATAATCTATCATTCTGTTTTGTTGAGTTTGAGCTACTGGGCATTTGTTTTGCTTTTGTCGACATTTAAGATCCTTTTTGTTTAATATTGAAATTATTTAGACTGATGAATTTTTTTCCAAACAATTTCAATTGTCCTAGATTTATTTTAAACTGTTTTCAAGAATTGCTTCACAATCGCTTTTAACTCATATTTTCTATTAAAAACATTTTTATTTGAAAAACTACACTGATTTCAGAATCTTTATAGTATCACTTCAGGTGTCACTTTTTGAAATAGAAGTATACTTTTTGACGCTGTTTAGCTTTTTGACGTGTTGATGTTACGATAACTAATTTTAAATACGCATTTACTCGTATGTCAATTTTTGTATAAATTGTATGTATAAATTCTCGAAACGCTGGGGTTTTACGCCCTTTTAAAACTTTCTCGATATCTCAAGTAGTTATGAAACTGTGGCAGATATAATCCTCGAGAACAACTGAAGAATAATAGCGATAACAATCAAAATAACGACCCTACCATCTTGCAAAAACTATCATCTATAAGCGTAGCGTAAGTATCATCTATGAAAAATACGATTCAATTGAAAGGTTTGCTCCACTACGATCCTATATACTGTTTGCGTTTCACTTTTCGTACTTTAGCGTTCCATTGATTGGAGTGTTTCCGGGGAATTTGCCCATCACGATAAGACATTGATTCATTTCACTTATTTTTCTGCGCTCTCGTGTGGATGCTCTCGAACACGCCGTAATCGTGTTCGTTCGGCCACACTCTAACACTAACAGTCACCTAACGAAGTTAAAGATCACCATTAACGTCGTTTTCGAGTCCGGATTTTTTTTTTTTCTTAAACCCAAACCGTACTCAATTTTCTTAAAAATTGTTCCTTCAATCCATTAGGATGATGGTGCGTTCGTCGAGTGTCGTCTTGTGATTTTCATTATGGAGGACAACGGAACTGAAAAAGTGTGCACCACCACAATAGGTTAAATTGAAATGCAGACTACAGGACAAGACACAGATCATGGAATGCGGTGTCTTGTTTATCCCTGAACCGGAAAATTGAGGGATATGATGTCTCACCGTACTTATATCTGTCTCGCTTTTTTCGTAATGCTTACTACTGCACAATACTGTTCTATTCGTTAGAATGGCCTTTTTTCAATGATAGCTTTTCAATGGAAAGTTATACGAATACCCAACTGAACATTCTTCCCACAAAACACACTTCTGTGAAAACTACTTGGTCATTCTAGGCTCCAGCAAGATGAAATTGTATAGCTGTCCAGCCGACACCTCCCGTTTGCTTGACCCCGTAGAGTCGGAAGATCAGATATGAAAGGTCAAGCGAAAAAGAAAATTGAACCTGATACTGTGGCACCCACTCACACTTTGTGAGGCGGAAAGAAACCGAAAAGACCAAAATAAGATAAGAGAAATAGCTTCTCCTCCTTTCTCCCACTGTCTTAGATCATCCGTTCTTTTTTCAGGTTCTTTTCCCTTGCCTGCTGGAATGGGTGCAGTTAAAAAATAATGCTGGATGGTTTTGTCCAGGAAAAAAATTGTTTCTTTCATCGTTAATGCTAAGATACCCATTTACGTGGAGGAAATTTCAATCCATCTGCAGACGCATTCGATGAGAAGCCAACTGTAGACAAGAGAGCCCGTTTGGGTCACGTTGCGTACGAATTATGTGAGCAGCAAAATGTGAAGCGAAATTCATACGGTTACAGCGCTGTCATTCACAGAAACAAGTGGGAATGGATTTTCAGCGAGTGTATGAGAATAGCGTTATGTGGTGAAGAAAATTCAGACTTACCGAGAAATTGCAAAATTATTTTAACGGAGATTGACTTAATCCAAAAGAGATATTTACATTTACAACGATTTTAAACCTGAGATAAAAAAGACACCAAATGATATAATTTAGATTGCTGGTGGGCTCTGAGTTGGTTGGGATCTTAGATATACGAGATTTTTTTCGAGAAAATTCATATTGTGGATTGCCTTAACTTTAATTCCTAACATTAAAAGGCATTTTATTTTCCATACATTAATGTAACAGGTACTATTGCCTCTGGTTTCTTCTTTTTTTAGACTATTTCAACTAGAATTCACAATCTATTTCATGCTGCTCTGGAAAAGGCAGTAATCTGTTCCGTACGCACTCTTTCCGCTAAATTTGTTAGTTCACGGTCAAAGGAGTAACGAAATCTTTGCTTTCCAGTCCACAAATGCAGACTACTTGCCTGACAGAGCACTTTTTGGGGAATTTGGACTTCATAATTTTACATTCTTTCGTAAAACTCTTCCGGCCAATCGAGATTTAAAATTGCTGCTCAGGAATTTCACCGAAAACTGACAAGCATTACGTTTCATTATCACCAAGAAATAAATCGTATTTGATTAACATTTTGTTACTTTTTTAATTATAACGTAGAAGAAATTGTTTTTAAAAACATCAACATCAAGCTTATGAACAAAGCAGTCAATATCAACAGGAATCAAAGAGAACCAATCAGTACCCATTTTATTCCAGTTATTGCCCAAACATGATAAACCCCACTTTACACCCATAACTTAATCGTATTTCAAACAAAAGATTACACGTTGAAACGGCTTATATTTCTCTCGTTTACTATCTCAATTGAACGACTTTCGTATTGGAGTTCTCCACAGCTTCTCATCCGGGACCCATCGCTTGCGGTGTGAGATGATTATAATGCCATCATGAGATATGCAATTTTTCTCGATTCCCCAGCGATTTGCCGTCTGCTTTACGTTTGTTTTTCTGTTAACTCACCTTTTACAAAGTTTCGTTGCTTATGATTCGGTTGAGAATGGAAATGAATCTCGCCATCGACTTTTCGTTTCTTGTTTTTTTTTTGCTATCGATTAGTCCTATCCTATTCCTTCCGCTATCACGAGCGAAGCAACGTGCCAAGCTGAGTTCGAGCTTTTTTCTCGCAACCCATAATATAATCCATTCGTCGATAAAACTTACCTTACATAATTCCCTCATCAGTCTTCGTCTCTTTGGATGGTCTGATCCGTTTCCACACGGCACCGCTCAGGATTCTCGGTTCACCTTGAATCGATTCCATAGTGCTGCGGATAACGCCGTTGTTATTCTATGGCAACTTTCTCCGCAATCTAATTTCATAATCCACTGCATTACTGATCGGACCTTTTGATGGCTGGCTGGCTGGTTGGATCGTATGCTGCCGGGAATCGAATCCTGGTTTGAGTTTCAGAGCCACTATGGACGAACCGAAGTTAAATTAAATCAAGCTCTGTGCACTACCCTTATGGAAAGTTTTTCCAATTTACGTTGGAACGTAGACTGGAATTCTACTCACCTGAGGATTTTTTTCATAAAGCAAAAAACTCAATTTATTATTCTAATTTATGTGGAAGCATTTTTTAAAGTGATTGTACATCAAAATTCTAGGGCTCTGTGGTTCTTGCTTATATCTTTTGACTCTTTTGATCTTTTCAGGAAATAGTTGAACTCATTTTCATGTTAAATCAACTGCTGTTAGGGCAATCATTTTGAAAGGTGTTTTAGTGAAAAGGTATCGGTCAGCACGCGATCATCTGTAAGATAAACAATTTGTCATAGCAATGATATTTGATTTTAGCTCTAAAATTTGTTGATTTGTATTAGCACTGGAAATGGTTCTCTTCCAGTTTCATATTACGAAGATAAATAAATATTCAAACCACCTTTGAATGACTCGATTTGAAGCGGCATACTCAAAATAGCGAGCCAATGTGAATAAATCGTAGCAATTTATTCCGATCAAAGCAATTTTCGGCGGCTTAATAATTCATCTTCTGTGAAATTCTATCAGTCTGTATTTTCTGCCACAACATCGTGACTTGCGACAAAACGTCGTACAACCGATCAACGCACGTTTACGATTGGCTAAAAATATACACAACTCTACTTATTCATGAAGCCATGAATATTATACAGCCAACGTTCTTAGCTCATTCTGTAGCCACGAAACTATTCTGCATCATGTGGCGCTTAGCTTCCAAACGTAGCGAATTCGAAACGGTCGCACTGGAACCGAAGGATGTAGATTATGAACGTGACTAGAATAGTCATTTACGGCGCGTAAGGGTAGCGGTTATGATAACTGATAATAAATGAGATTACTTTCTCTTACCTGGTACGGTGTGACGGCGACGCCGACGTTGGGCGGTCTGTGGGTTTGAAATAATCCAACCGTCGTCGGTACTTTCTGCGGCCCCTCGTTGCTGGCGTGACGGCTTACCAAAGATATCGAGCCAATTTTTTACTCTCGTCTCGTAGTGGGAGTTTCGGTTCGCTCCTAATGATGATGATGATGATGACGATTCGCTCCATTTTTCCGAGCCACGATCGTCGGTGTAAAAGTACTGCGAATAATGACACTTTTGAGTCTTGGCTACCACGTTCGAAATGTTTATTGTTATGAGATTAATTTGATTCCTACGTTTTATGGGTCATTCCAATGATAGCCGGTAATTGGAAACTTTCCACCGCGCTGGTAATCCGACGTAAGTATCTTTCTTTCTTAGAAAGCCGACTAACTTTCCTAACGGTGCCTCCCAGGGCAGTAATCATCGATTCGAATAATGGCGTGCCAAGTGAGCTGCGAAAGATTTCCTGATAGTAATATTAGGAGATTGGTGGAGAAACAATGCCAAGTATAGCTCCATAATTAATTTATACAACGTCGGTTTCGCTACGTACAACTTTATTGCAACCTTTCTATCTTGTTCTAGATTGATTTCCATGTCCTAGTTACCAAATTTTTCAGCGTCTCGATTATCTTGAATAAAGCATAATTACACGCACAAGTTGGAGTGTGCGTAACCAGATCATTTATGAGCGAAATTAGCGCATTTACTGATTAAAATCGGAACCAGTACAACGCGTTGGGCATAACGCATTTGATGCTCTAGCGTATTTTGAATGTATTGCGCAGCTCCAAACCACTACACTTATAAAGCATCAGGCGATGTTCAGAAGGTTGGCATCGTTAAAACAGTGCAACCAGCAATCAATACTGATAAGTCGGGTACTGACTCCATTGAAGAAATTATTGCCTGATCGATTCACTTTCATGAATCAGGTCATTTGAAAACATCATTCAATCATTAACAATAAACAAAAACATGAGATTAGTTCAAAACATTTTGCATTTAATTATGACTCTGGTTTCATTCACATGCATTCGGTTCTGCGTTACTGGCACCAGCGTCAATAATTTCCGCGGCAACAAGGCTCGCTATTGGCTGTTTCGGTTGCTGACGATTTTTAGGGATGCACGAGCCGTTGATACGCACCGGCTCGCGAAAGTCAGGAACGGTTTTTTTGAGCGCCTCGAAACTGATCGTTCGCCCGAAGCCGAAGTTTACCGAGACATTACGATTTTTGTATATGATACATATTCCGATTTTGATCTCTGTCAATGTATTCCTTGTACAACTTTTGCGTTATGCGTATCACGCATTGGTTGTGCGAAGTCAGAGCAAATTCTGTGCGAATTGAAAGGACACATTGGATGATTAAAGCTTGAACTTTTGCGTGTAGGAAACCTACAAAAACCACCTCAAAAAAAATGAAAACTATCATTCAAATATGTCCAAATTACACCTGTAGCTTAGATATTTGTACTTTCATTCATCCAGAACTCCAGAAATACAACAATTTCTGCTCAAACAACAAGACATTTCACGCCTTAATTAACAAGACATTCCGCGAACAAATCGAGCGAATGTATCCATTTACTATTTGCCACTCTTAATTAAAAACGTTTTCTTGTGCCCTTGTTCCACAAAAATCCAAGCCAAGCGTTCGAGTCCGTTGCACCTCCTGTCTCTCTTTCTCTGTTTCTGCTACTCCACTTGCCACACAACAGAAGCAAAATTTGTTTATCGTCCGGAACGCACAACACCGAGGTGACGGGAAATCGATTTGGGGAGTGAATTTTTCGCGTAGCAAGTCGAAACAACCAAGTTAGCAATGAAAAATGTGTCTCCGGTGAAATGGAAATGTCAATCGCGCAAAGTATTCTAATGTTTTCGGGTGGAATTACACTACTTTAGAAGTCTGCCAGCAAATGCAACACGTTTATCATCAGTTTTGGCAATCACAATTACCGGTGTTGTTTTATATCATAAACTATTACAACAATAGGAAAAGCAAAATTTAAAAACTAGTGGGAAAATAAAATAAAGTGGAAAAATAATAGATAGAAAAAGCTTAATTCAAGCCGCATTTTTTATAGTGATTTAAAAACTATCAGAAATAATTTTGAAAATAGGTTTTATGAAACAAGAATAATTATAAAATGATTTTATTGTAATAATATCAACACAATTTCAAAAATTTTCCAGAGCGATTTTAGAATCAATTTAAAGTAATTCCTATGAATTGTATAGCAATAATGAAATAAAATATTAAATAAACTAAAATGACTTTAGAATGTCGGTTAATGATTTAGAAATATTTCCCAAATAATTCAAAAGGATAATAAAATAATTTAAAAAAAAAACTGTTAAAACATTCCAAATGATTAAAAGAAGATTCTAAAATAACACTAATCAGCATTAGATTAGTACTAGAGCTCAAACTAGGGAAATTCAGAGTGACCAAATACCACCCAATTGGAATATCTGTAAGGGGCCATCCCCATACCACGTGGACAGATTTTTAACGATTTCGACCACCCCCCCCCCCTCCCCCTCCGTGGACAACTGTCCATATAAATTCTAAACAAATTGTATGAACCGTGGACATTTGCCTCCCCCCCCCCCCCCCCGAAGCTGTCCACGTGATATGTGGATGGCCCCTAATCGGATAATCTACTGAAGCCTTGCCTTGAATCAACCCCAGACATCATTCTGAATTCTAAAATGGCGAATGCCAGTTCTTGGAAAACAGCTCAAAGTGACCGAATATCATCCAATATGTCCATTGTCCATTTAAATCCAAAATGACGACTTCCGGTTTTTGAAAAACAGCCTAAATTGACCTCAGATGCCATTGTGAATCTTTTCAGGGCCGCCATATTATTTTCAGTGAGTTATTCTGTGAGTGATATTCTATCGTAACATTAAGATCTATAATTCAAAGAATTATTAAGGAGAAGAAGTTTGTTTCGAACTTATCATTTAGGATCACTCTCGAATGCAACAATGCATTTATTGTAGTTTTACATCATACTTTGTGTGGTGGCTTTGCCTTTATGATCGTTAAATGTATCCTTATAAACATTTAGAAATTTTGTTGAAACAGCAAAACAGATGTAGTTTTTTGTTTGATTGATTTCACTCCCGCAGTATTTCTAAGCTTAACAGAGAATGTGTTTACGAATTTCTTTCAGAATCATGTTAACTATGATTGAGTGCACTTGCAATTTCGGCGGTTGAAAACAAAGATGTCGATGATTTGAATTTTATCTTTCATAACGAAATTGGTGGAAATCAACATATTGTACAAATAGATGAAGAAAAAAATATATAGTATGATAAATCAGTAGATTGTATGAATTATCGCGAACCAATCATCCAACAGATCATCTTTAGAAATCCGAGCCAATCAAAATCATGAAACGGGACATGATTGGGCGTGGGCGTCCCAAAACCAATGAGTTACAAGTAACGATGCTTCAAACAAAATTCAAAGCGTGGACATTCTCATTTTGATAGAGCCATTCTCTTCAAACGATTTGCCTTTGAGTTTGAACGTATCCAATATCAGGTTGGTCATGCATTTGCAGACTACAAATAAACCACAAGGTCAATCTTTGGAAGTCGATGGAATCGATGAAGATTTCCCATGCTTTCAATTTTCAAAATTTATTTAATAAAAATTTGTTTTTGTAATTTTTTTTTCTAAAACGTTTGTTAAATAATTCCAATATAATTCTATAATATTTCTATAACACTCAGTTGAAAATTTTTCCTTTATGTTTATAAAATGATCCTAGAGTAATTCTACAATAAATCCATTTCAAAATAATTGTAAAATAAATCTTAGATATTTATTTAATGACTTTGAGATGATTCTTAAATTACTCTGAAGTAATTTCAAAATAACTCAACAAATATTTTAAAAGGAGTATGATTATAAAAATGATTCTCAAATGATTCTAGAATGACCATAAAATTGATCTACAGTCACTGTAAAATGATTCTGACATGATTCTCAAATGTATGTGAATCGCTTTAATTGTATATTGAACTGGTAAACACAGGTTTGCCCCTAGAGCTCAAACTGGAAAGAAATGAAATATTACACTGGACGACGAAATAAAAAAAATGCATAGCAAAACCTCAACCGGAAGCAAATGAGAGATTATTTAACCATTCCCATGAATTTTGGTGCCCCTAGCCATTACCAAAATGGTTCAACTTACGTAAGAGTATCGTATCAAAACTACTCGCCGCGTTCGTCGCTCTAACGTTATATTTACGAGAAAACTCTCTGCAAAGAACGGTAATGACTAGGAACACCAAAATTCACTGGAATGGTTGAATAGCTATAATCTTTCACCAGTGGTGTTATAGATTTTTAAGCATTCCTGTGAATTTTGGTAACTTTTTCAGAGACTCAAATGAGTTTTCTCGTAAACATAACAATGAAGCGACAAACCCGGCGAGCAATTACTAAGCGACACACTGGCCAAGGCCGGATTGGGGTGCTGAGAGCCCGGGACAGAATTTGCGTGGAGCCCCCTTTTCTCAAAACATATAGAAATTTCAAATTGTGAAATTGTGTTGTCATGTCTGGCCCAGAACTAAGGGAGCCCGGGGCGTTTGGTCCCATTGCCTCCGTTGCCCATAACCCCCCCCCCTCTCCGCTCCACCCATACTCCACCGCAGAGAATTCATGAACCATCGCTGTCAACGGTTGTTGGTGTCGAAATGTCCACTTTACCGCTGCAGCTCACTTCACCGGTTAGAAGCCCCGCTACAAATACCTGTCGATTTAGTTCCTTCTGTATTCCAACGATTTCCAGGTCAATAGTATGCATCGCAGTGGATGGGACGGAAAATTTTTTGATCTACGCTAGGATAGGTTGCGTAAAGCTTTTTCTAACAAATCCTGTTTGGACACATTCAATCAGCTGTTTCCAAATAAGATGACATTGATACCAAACAAAAGAAGCATGTTCTAGGATAGATCTCACTAACCAGTTGTACAGCGCTATCTATACGCGAGCTTTCTTAGAGACAGATCCCAGTTGTCGGTTTGCTTGAGACACTAACACAAAACACACGTTTAAGTTGAAGATCACACATCTCCAGGACTTTTTCTTACAAAGTTATAGCAAATTTTAGCTTATTTTTTCGATAATTTTAAGAACGGATAAGGTAATTTTGCCAAATAAACCACTCCTCTATCTCTTAAGGGGTTATATCTACCAAAAAAAAAATCGTCTTGTCATTTTTTTTATTGACTTAAATCATGCCTAAAACAATCCTAGAATCAAAATCTACATCGCTCAAGTACTGATCTAAACTCAAAATTCGTTTAAATCGTCCAATCATCCAACTTTCATCCTCCAAAAAAACATTTTTCGTTTATTTTGGCGATGCTCGTTTTTGTTTTTAATTTCGAGGCTTTGTAAACTAGTAGAAGTTACCCATGATCGATATCGTGTTTCAAATTTGTAGTATAGAGGTCGCTGCATCAAGTTTCGACCGTTATAGCGTCTCTACAGCACGTGTTTACTCACAATTTCCATTTGTTTAGTAGATCAGCCGTTCTCGTTATGTACGTTCTTTGTTTGAGTTGTTTGTTACTTTTTAACTGTGAGTTATACTCAAAAGTACTTAAATATGAGTGACAAGTTTGGGTTTGCGTGGGATCGGACGCCAAGTGCGTCAAAGTCACTGAGCGTCGCATGTCTGATACCACGAAAGAGCGTAGGCGCAGCCTTATAGATCAGATAAAATAAAAGGAAGAAGAGGAAGGTAAAGCCCAGAAAGGACAACTTTGCGGCGACTGAAGGTTAAAAAATTAAGGACTTTACTGTTGCGATTCTTAAGATTTATAGCAATTTGAAACTTTAAACGCGTTTTTCTCAAAACCATGTTTTCAAAATCGGCGAGCAGTAGAACTGAAAAAGTTTACATACATTTTAACTGTAGCTTCTTTATTAGATTATCTAGTGAAGTACACACGATTTTAGCGATTGATTAACAGCAACTAAAGTTATAAACAATCAAAGTCGATTTCTTTTGTCGAAACAGAATTTTTTTTTCAAACCGTTGCCATTTTGCGAAGAAAAATTCTAAAAATATAATCATGTGTAATTCACTAGCGACACTTCTGTAGATAATGAAAAAAATTTTGTTTTGGTAATAGGTGGAGTTGGGCACAACTTATACTGCTCGCCGCGGAACAACTTTAAAAAATACGTCTCACGGCAATCGCTTCACAGCCGCCATTTTGTAACAAAAATAGCAATAAAAATATTTTTTCTATTCTGCAAGAATTGCTCAACCCAATGATATATTACTTATATACCTAACATCTCAAAACTTCAAGGAAAAGTATTAACATCATAATTCCATCTGCCCTTTTTTAACTTATACGTTCTTGAATCTATCGAAAAAAAAACAAGCTAAATATGATATAACTTTGTAAGGTAAAGTCCTGGAGATGTATGGTCTTTGGCAAAAATGTGTGTTTTGTATGCCCAAACATATCATCCGAGCAACACTTTCGTGTAAAATACAACTAACAAAAGTTTAGTACAAAAAAAGTTTTAGTAAGTTCCATATAATATACTTCATTTACTTTGTACCTATTGAAGATATGATTTTCATTTGTTCTACAAAGTTTTATATTTTTGAATTTTATACATCTTTTCTGAATAAACCATTCCTCTGTCACTTAACACAAAAAAGTTAGTTTTTTTATTTTGACGTAGAACTACGTTTTTTATTCGCCTACCACATAGGAATGTAAATAGGAAAACTATTAACGAGGAAGGGACGAAAATTGTCCCTTTTTAAATGCTTATAAATCGGTTTGTTTTCAACCGATTTCCTTAATTTTTGCAGTAATTGTTTGGAAAATTATACACGCATCCACCCAAATGTAGAAAATTGTTGATTGATTATGCAAACTATTGTACTATTGATAATTGACGAGCCTTGTTTAAACGAAAATTACGTCCTCTGATTGGTCACTCGCTGCCTTTCCCTAAACAGGTCGACAGAATAGTATAACTAGTTAGCTGCAGTAGCGGGTTGCGCCAGTACACAAATCACAGTACACAGCAGCAGCGAGGTAGCACCAAACGTCACGATTTGCCAGTTAAGGGCTTAGGCCTTCTGCCCGCAATAAAGTTTAGCTTTATCCAAACACAATCTGTCGCGGCCGTCTTATTTACTGAATGCGGAAACAGCATTTACAGAGTTTGAACAGCGAAATGCCTTTCTCAAGCCGAATAATCAAGTAATTGAAGGTTAATAATTTTTGGCAATAACACAATCATGCTGTGCTGGATTCTAGCAATCAAATTCTGTCGCGGTAAAAAAAAATCACTTTATTTACCTAATCCTCACCACTTTTGGGGCAGCACAGAGGCTGCGATCAGCATAACCAATTTTAAGCAACAAACTGCTCTGTTAGACAGCATTCACAAAGACAGTTAGTTCGACTATGCAGAGCTAATATGAAGTCGATTCAATCAATCAGCATTAACAGAATTTCGTAGTCTCCCAGCTGCCAAGTTGCAACATGATGCAACACGCAACAACGAGCAAACGAAATCGCTTGATGTTACAAACCGCAATTGAATACGGGCTAAAACCGTTGCGTGTGTGAGAGCACCATCGGTGTTTATTCGCTGGAAACAAATATCGAATGCGAATTGTGGAATAATTCGTCTAAAGAATATTAGAGAATTAGACAACTGAACAGAAAGGCGTGGCCTATTACGTAGCTCCCTTCGGCTATAAAAGAGTGTTTTTGGGAAAACTAGCTACATTCATTAGTCGGAAGGTGAACTGAATGGACCATCCACAACGTTGACAGCAGTAGAAGCAGATATCGGCACTCAGCAGTAACAGACCATAGCAGCGGGTCGCGCCTGTGGCTGCCTTCAAATTAAACACTTGCCCTGTGGTTGGTCACCACGTCTCAGAAGCAGCGCGGTTCTTCTCAGTGTGTGTCGCCAGACTGCCATTATTCCCCCACTGTTGGGGCAACATGAAGATTGCCATAAGGAAATCCAAATTGAAATCAAAATGTCTTTTTCAAGGCAAATAAACAAGTCATTTTTTAAATGTAATAATTTTCACAACGCAAACAAGCGTTCTGTGCTGGATCCTAGCAATTTAAATCTGTCGCGGCCGTCTATTTTACTAAATGTGGAATAGCTTCCACATTGCATATTGTCCGTGTATCTTAATTCCCCCACTGTGAGAGTAGCACCAAGGTTAGCGATCAGTAACCGATTTTAAACAGCAAAATGCCTTTTTCAAGGCAAATAAACAAGTAATTGAAGGGTAATATTTTTATAGAACACAAGCCAGCATTCTATGCTGGATCTAAACAATCAAAATTTGTCGCGGCCTTCTATTTTACTGAATGTGAAAATAGCTTTCAAAGTGCGTGTTGTCAGAGTGCCTTCTTCATCACTATCAGAACAGCACAAATGTTGCGATCAGCAATCGATTTGGAACTGCAAAATGCCTTTTTCAAGGCAAATAAACAAGTAATTGAAGGTTAATAATTTTATGGCATCAGCACAAGCAGACATTCTGTGCGGGATCCTAGCAATCGAATTCTGTTGTAGTTGTCTAATTTTTACTCTATTTAGTTAGTTCCCCCACTGTTGTGGCAGCACAAAGGCTGCGATCAGCATTACCAATTTTGAACAACAAACTGCCCTGTTCTGTTTGAACGCCTTAAAAATGGTAATTAATTCGACTTTACAGGAATAAATTGAAGTCGATTCAATCAATCAGCATGAACAGAATTTCGTCGTCGCCCAGCTGCTCAGTTGCAACACGATGCAACAAAATTTAGTTAAAATAGTTGCGTGTGTGAGAGCACCATCGGTGTTTATTCGCTGTGTACAAAAATCAATAAAACTGAACAAATAACTTGCCCGGTGGTTGGTCACCATATCTCAGGAGCAGCGCGGTTCTTCTCGCTTCTCAGCGTGTGTCGTCAGACTGCCGTTATTGCCCCACTACTGAGGCAGCATAAAGGTTGCCATCAGCAAATCCAATTTTGAGCAGCAAAATGCTTTTCTCAAGGCAAATAAACAAATATTTGAAGGTTAATAATTTTTTGACAACTCAAGCGAGCAATCTGTGCTGGATAGTAGCAATTTAAATCTGAAGCAGCCGTCTAATTTACAGAATGTGAAACAGCTTTTACAGCTCGTGTGTTCAGTGTCTTCATTACCCCACTGTTGAGGCAGCACAAAGCAAGCATTAGTAGACTTTATGACCCATTAATGAAACACCTACAATAATGCATTCGTTAATAGTGTGCGTGGTAGTTCTACGTCAGTTATGCGGTCGTGTCTTGGATACAACCTTTTACTTTTTAGTTATTTTCAGTATAAACTCTTCATAATTTTTGTTAAATTGCGATTATACGGGTCAATCATACAAATAATTGTTCCGAATACACTATTGAGATAGGATGAAGGAGCTATGGTATTAAGTTTCACTTTTTGCCTCATTGGACCACTGTAGTGCAACGTCATCAACGCACATTTTGGTATTATTACGATTGCACCAGTCAAAGAATGTGTTCATCAAAGCCTGAAGACGATGGCAATCCTCGATTGAGTAAATTATAACAAACAGTTTAACTTACAGTCTGCATAAATGAGCTTGTTTCTAACTCCAAACAGAGCTGTCACATCGTTGAAGAATATCGTGAACAAAGATGGATCCAGGTTACTTCCTTGTGGTACCCCGGAAGTACTGATAAAAGCTGAAGAGACACATCGTCGGTTTCGTGCAACACTGGCACAACACAAAAATCATAGTTTCGAGAAAAACGCGTTTGAAAATTTGCGTCGAAAATTTATTTTTTGATTTTCAAGAAAACTTTAAAGTTCAAGATTACCAATTCTCATTTAACACTTTTAGGTCTATTATGCACATTGTATGAGCACGTTGTCCAAGTTAAAACCTTATTTTTACTAACTTTATGGAGAAATTTCAAGCAGCAAAGGCACCTCTACTCATAACTCTGGATTTTTTGGGAATTTTGAAACGAGGTTTCGTGAGATGAAACTTAACTAGATTTCACATCGTTTGCCATCAAAAACTCAAAAATGCAAAATTTTGAGTTGTGTCAGTGTTACACGAAGCCGACGACATGAGCTTTGTCGCACCCGAAGGATTCTTCCACCAATCGATCAATCGGAACAAAACCATGCTTGTTAGATGAGATGTAGTTTTCAGAGCGAGTCAAGGTAACTCCACGCAGGATAACCTCGGATGTCTTGGACATCACCGAGAGACTAGTATTACATAAATAAATGACATACATGACTCCTTCAATAATGCTTCCTCGCCAACATAAATCACGTTGGGTAGAATGCTCGAGTCTTTACTTTTGCTGTTGACAAATCCCCAGAAGCTTAAACGACTGCAGAAAGATTCCAAAATAGTCCTAATATGATACGGAAACGATTGTACTATGATTTCAGAATGATTTTAAAATCATTCTGAAATTATTCCAAAATGGTTTTTATTTGATTATTATTTTGTGTCAAGATTGGTTACTGAGCTTTTTTTTACTCTACATTTAAAATATAAAATCAGATTATACTTGCCGATATTTAAGAAAACAACTGACTATGATTGTCAACAATTGGTAGTATACCAACGTTACAAATTCATTTTATTAGTTGAGCATAAATTTGATTTATGGATGGCTGATCGAATGAAATATTAAAATATATAATTCAATACGCGAAATTGCGCTTGAAGCAATTTTTTTCCCAGGTCACTCGCGCCAATCAATCAGAGCATTTAATACACATGCACAAGATAAAAAACAATAAATGCTGAGGCCTTCTTCAGAACGTAGCAAAAAATATTGTATATTCATCGTAAGCGACCGATTACCCCGGCAAATTCTTTTGTTCACAAACCATCCGAACGGCCAGTCACCGGCCCTGAAAGTTACCTTGCCGGAAAGTATGTCATGATCTTTATTAAGTTTGCTTCAACAAGTTTGCGCTTAGAATTTTAATTAATTTTACAACTTGAACTTTCCGTTCGCGGTACTCCGCAGTCAGGACCACTCCGAGCATCGGCAACTAAACTGTACGTACCTACGTACATAGCGCTTTTCAAAGGATGGGGATGAGACGAACGAAGATTGAATAAAAAAGGAATAGCACACGAATCTGCAGTCGAGCCGGCGGCCGTTGAAAAAATAGACCCTGTGGGACAGTGTAATTTGGTTTCCTATGCAGCGAGGGCAATGAAATGGGCCTCGTCTCAATTCGTCAAACAATGGAAATAAATTGTTTTATTTTCTATTGAGGTAAAGATTATTGAGAGTTGGTGGCCTTGCTATCAAATCAAACATACAACACTTATTGTCCACAAATAACCATGCGCTCCCATTAATTATCTTACGATGGAGCCGCCTCAATAGTGGAGTTATTTCAAATTCCAACTGATTTGTATTTCGAAAACACGAAACGACTATTTTGTCAACTGAAAAAGTGAAACCTGCACTACGCTTCGTATGCTTTATGCATGCATCGCACATCCTACGTAAATAAAAGCGTATGCGTGACTGAATAAATTTCATGATATTAAGCACACGACTTTTACCAAATACCTAACCAGACGCTAGACACATACAAACACGTCTACTCGAGGTGTCACTTCTTGGCAGATTTAGTTCTACTCTGCGAGAGGCCAACATAGGTGAAGAAAAATACAAGCTCAGTAGGAGGCTCCGTACTGGAGGGAAATTTCCAATGAAACCCAAGAGCTTTGTTCATAATTAATTTCCTAATTAGATAAATTATGTTCGCAATTGCGGCAGAAATGTTGCGAAATCCGTTTGATCCTGCCGTGAATGTTATTAGGCCCACTTGTAATGGCAGTATAGATTTCTTCCCCAGATTGACGCCCGCGAACAGGAATAAACATTCCGCAGCAAAGCAAATTAAACTTTCCACACTGAGGAGTAGTTTCCCCGCACAAATGTTTCATCACCAACGTAAAAAATAAAAAATCAGAAACGAAAGATACAAATGGATGCCCTATGAATATTTTATTTTGCATAACGATTCGTTCCTTTCGCCATTCCCGGCGTCCCGGTTTCCTTTATTCATTGCCTGTGATTTATTTATTTTACGATTCATTCGAAACGATGCAAAATATTGACAGCTCGAATGACTTCGGAAAGTTTTGCGGAACCACCATCGCACCGGCGCATAGTGGAACCAATCTGGTAGCAGACGGTCAAAGAACTTTTGGCTGATTAAATATTGCTATTGTTGATAGCCGGGATGAGGCCATGAATAATATATGCTAATTATAAAAATAGATTAGATCGATCTCACTGTGCAGCGGTGGCAGCACGGAAACGCCACGACATGAGTCGCAAAAGTGCTCCACACTCCATCCGACTCGTAGGCGGATTGGATCTTTGAGTGATTTGTTTTTCTTCCGAGTTGGGAAGAAAACTTCCCTCAGCCACTTCTCGCCAGGTAGGTAGCATTGATCGAGGCCCTATGCCTTGGAATGAGGCGGCATAGGGATGCTACTTTATCTGCTTAAAAGTTCTTCTGCTATTTCCGGGATGGCGACAAATGCACCAAAAGGTTAGCGCAAGCCGAACTCTGTGAAATATAAGAAACAATTTACATAACAAGTCTTGGAAAAATGTGGGCTCGGGTGGAACGTGCTATGAAAATGATTTTTTCTTTGTTAAATACTGATATCGTCTCTTATACTACTAGTGAGGTGAACAAAAGCTCGTTCTAAAGCTGTCTCGTCGATACACCCTAATCTGAGATTTTCTCGCCTTCCCCATTCGATAAATAATGAACAGCTTTTCACACTTGTTTTGAATCTCATTTTACGAGATGACGTGCAATTTCGTTTCGGTTCGACTGTTAGTTGCATTCCGCTTCACAACTATAGAGGTAAGCTCTTGAATTTCTACTAAGTAGAGCGTTTGAACTCTATTCAGGGATTCGGTTTTTAGCATCAGTAGCACCGTTCTACCTGCCACTAATGTGTTTTTTTTTTTTTTTTTTTTTTTTTTTGCACAGCAAAGACCCTCGAAACAGAACAGCGAGTTTCATTGGCACGTAGCATCAATGCTTAGTTGCTCAGATGTTTTCATAAAAAAGCTTCGATTTTACGGGGTCGCTGTCAGGATGGAGTTGACCGGGTGTTACACTTCCCATGCTTACAGGCATAGAAAAAAATGGAGGGGATTGTGGCTCGGAAGGGACCGCACATTAGGCTAGTTTTCGCATTTAAACTATGAACATAAAAAAACTTTTTCTTTCGTGAGTAATGGTTCTTGGAACGATTGTTTGATTTGATTGTTGGAGAAGATGTTGTGAATCCGGATATTGGTTGGAATTTGAAAGGAAATTTTTTCTTGTTCAAAATAATATTTCTGTTGGATCGTAGGTATCGATATGCATGTGATAAAAATGATAGACGAATGCACGTGTTTAATTTAAGCATCCAATGACAACCCAACACCAATGGCGTGTGCTGATTTTGCAATCATCGTAATTATAATAATTTTCATTAGTAAAAACCTTTTATGCAGTAACTTTATTACGAAGCATACCATAAACAACTTAAACGTAGAGCCTAGTTTACACTTTTTGTGACATTAAATTCTGACTATGTAAAAGTTTGTAACTTTTTGCAAGCGTCAAATGACGTACAAAAATATTCTTTTTTCGGGTTCGATTAAAATTCATAATGATTACTAAAAAGAAGATGATTTGGAAAAATAATTCATTCATGTGAAAATGCTATCTTTCCATGGTTGTTTACTAATTCGTTTTAAAAAAAAACCATAGCCGATTAAAAAATGGCTTAGTCCAAATTGAAAAAGCTCCTGTATTTTTGTACAAAAAATGCATTTTCAATGTCTAAATTATACCTCAATCAAATGCAAAAACTATGCAAAATTATTCTAAATTAAGACTAGAATGGTCGAAACCTCCAATGACCTGAACAGGACAAAATAGTACATGATCCCACATTAAGCCAGAATAGGATTAGAAAGATAATGATTTCAAATTATTTCCAGCAAAGTGAAGAACGCTTTTAAAGGAAAACAAAAAGAAAACGATTCCAGTTCAATGCTCCGAGAGACAAAAAAAGCTTCGGAAATTCTAAAAAGACTGTGACAGACCCAACCACGACATCAGTTTTAAAACTGAATATCGCAACGTTTCCGAAAACAGTGACAGGACTGTACAAAAAAATTAACTACAGGATTACTTCGTATTTTTTTCAAACGCCTAATTTCAGTTAAACCAACACTCCAAATTAAAACAAAAGAAAAGAACAAGAAAACTAATGACATAATCAAACGATATGTCTAGAATAACTTGATTGTAATTACTTTATTGTGATTAGATAGCAGGTTCGAAAAAATCAAAAAGAAACAAATAACCCATGCCAGTCATGTAAGCACTTATGAAGACGATGAATCAGCGTCGATATACGTATTTGCATATCGCAAAAAAGATAAGTGGTAGAATCAAAGAGTGATGTAATTTAAATGTATGAATTAAAGTAAATATACAAAGTAACAACAAAAAAGCATAAGCATATAACAAATTAAAAAAAATGAAGCATAATTAATTAGACAGAATAAATATGTATTAATCTATCACCTCATAATAATAATTTTAAGAATTAAGGTAAAAAAGACGTAAACTATACTGTTTAAAACCAAAGCAATAATAATAATTCAAGTTATATTTTTGAAGTCCACATATAAACCAACAAACGAACAATTATTCAATAAATCGCGATAAAAAATCATATAAATCAGCTTAAGCACAAGCACCAAACATTAGGAATATTTGTTTACCGCTTTTTCGAATAATTCGTAGCACTACGTTATTCTTTTCAAAGGGGGAAGGTGTGGAAGAATCTACCCAACCACGTCATCACTTTCAAAACTGAATAACGCTTCATATAAGCAAAACTGTTGATCAGCCAGACCATGTACAGGTCGGACTCGATTATCCGGAACATCAAAAAAATCATACCGGATAATCGAGTTTTCCGTTAATCGAATCACGCCAAAATTATTAAAATTTGCGATTAACGAACATAAAGTAAATAATTCCTTTATTATTTTAATTGTACAATGCAGTGGCGTAACCACAAATTATTTCTGAGACGAAATGGGACAAAATCTTGAGAACAAAAATAAAATAAATTGGACAATAATTATTTTCACTTAATTCGAACGAGCCCCAAAAATACCAGAAGTGACATAAATGGTAACAAATATGCCAGAAGTGATGATAGAGGTAAAATTTCAGTAAACAAGTCAGAACGAATACCAAAAAAAAAAATTCCGGGTAATCAATTTCCGGATAATCGAGTCTCCGGATAATCAAGTCAGACCTATACCATTTTTTTAAATTTTTTTTTCGGAGGACATATTTTTTTTGAGGACAAAAAGGATATCTACAACTTTGCCGAAAACACTACGTCAATTATTCAAACCGTTTTGGCTGTAGAAATGTTTTAAATTTCCAATAGAGCACTTATTAGCAGAATTTAAAATATTTTACAGTCTAAACGGTTTGTTTGATTGGCATAGTCTATTTGGCAAAGTAGTTGATAATAATCTTGTCATTCCATAAAAAATGTACCCTGTGAAAAAAATTGAATTTTTCTTTCAAACAATCATAATTTTTTTTATATTTCTTAATGCTCGGACCAGTTGCATTTTTTAGGTAATCTTTTCCATTTTTTATATAACAAAATTCGATTTTTAAAAAATTAGATTGTTTACATTTTTAATTTTTCTTCTACCTTTTCTTCAAAAAAAAAAATTTTAAGAGTGTATGTTTTTTCGAAAAGACAAAATTATTATCTACATCTTTGGAAGACGTCACACCGATCATACGAACCGTTTTGGCCCTTAAAATATTTGTAATCATCAATACCTTCCCGAAATAGCATTTTTCAATAGCTTCTCAAAAATGAGTCGTGTTCTAAAAAATAAAACCAACAGCACAAAATGGCATCTTTTGCCTATAGAAACGTCCATGCGAAGTTTTATCCAAATCAAAAATGACAATTTGCAAAAAAATATTAAATTTGGGACACTTTTTGTGGAACTGCTCAGTTTCAATGACTTCGGCAGTATGAGATCGAGCGTTGTCATGCAATAAAATCACATTTTCGTGCCTTTGCTCTTAGTTGTAGCCGTTTTTCAAGCAGTGTTCGGTTTAATCGCATCAAATCGAAATCGTTGCTAGTGATGGTTTTGTTCGATGTCAATAGCTTATAATTAATAATACCGACCAGGTTCTATCAAATACCCACCAAAACCTTCGCAACGAGCTTACGATACAGAAACATGACCGAGAAGTCTTCATGACTTTCTTTCTATTGGGTCTCTGTAATGAATCTATTTTTGCCTTTCTCCTAGAAAGGTATAGCAATCACTGGAAAAACCAAAGGTATAAAAGTGGTCCCAATGGCCGAATGTCATATACCACTCGACCCCTTTCGACGAACTGAGCATTTTCTGTATGTATGTATGTATGTGTGTATGTGTGTGTGTGTGTATGTGCAACTTTTTCTTCTCACTCACTTTGCCAAAAAGACGGTATTTTGTGCCGTTTGAAAAATGAATTGACTGTTAGTAGTAAAATTAGTCTTTATAAGTCAATCATTTCACCACATATAGATTTTTGTTCATCCATAATATTTCTTGCAAACAATACACAAATGTTGAGACTGCAGCGCTTACAAAATAAAGTAATGCGATTAATATTAAGATGTAATAGATACACTTCCTCGAGTTTTATGCTGGACGCATTGCAATGGCTTTCTGTGAAGCAAAGAGTATATTTTTTGACAATGGTGTTTCTATATAAGATTTTGAATAATATGCTGCCTCGATATTTGTGTGATCGAATTGATAGAGGAAGTGATTTTCATAGGTACAACACTAGAAACGCGGATGATGCTAGAACACCACATTTTTTATTCGGAAGATCACAGAACTCTCTGTTGTACAAAGGAATAAACTTTTTCAATTCGATGCCAAGACAAGTGAAACATTCAGCAACAATGGCGGAGTTTAAAAGGCTTTGTATTTCACACATATAGTCTGTCTTGTAGACAGATTATAGGAATTTTTTTAAATTAATGACGAAGATTGTAAAATTTAAACTTTTTTTTCTAATTTATTGGGTACATTGAGTTATTATGTTCATTGATGATGATGGATTTTTGTTTGAATATAGTTATATAATAATTATTAATAGAAATAAAAAAAATGAGTCGGCTACACATGTTTGAGCCACGCGCGCGTAGACTGACATAGACAATCTGGATATTGAGTACATCAGGTTTAAACCCCTGAAATTGAAACAAAAAGCATAACGGGTTGATAAGTTGCTTTTTGGGTGGCTGTCACCTTTATTTTCTTAATTTATTTGCTTTTACGATTTAAAAAAAGGGTTCGGAGAAAAAAACTGAAAAGGCTTGGGTTTGACTGTGGACTGTAGAGCTCGTTATCGGGAATTATAGTGTCATAGGATCTCTCTCGTAGTTCTGGATCGTTATCCAGAACCAATTCTGATTAGTTAACGCTCCAAAATGTTAGGTTCAATTCCTAACCAAGTCCAGATAATTTTCGGGTTGGAAACGTTCTGGATGAGCCTTGGATCAATGTTATTGAAAAATCGTTTATTTTTTATTTATTTTCAAATTATTGGTATTCTTTTGAAGGGTTACTATGTCTGTATTAATAACCAGTCCGTTATTTGTTTGTCAACTGGTTACATTGTATGACTCTATATAATATCTTACTTAGATAAATCGACCAGCTCAAACCGATGTAGGGGTATGAGGTGGGACCATCATCATCATTTTATTTTTTTGCTCAGAGATGGCTGGACCGATTTTCATAAAATCAATTGCAAATGAAAGGTCTAGTTGCGCCATAGGTTGCTATTGAATTTCATTGTAATCGGATTTTTAGTTTAGAGGTTATGTATCAAAATGTAAAAATCATGAAACATCAATATCTCAGAAACCACCGAAACCGATTTTAATGAAACTGGTTTCAAATGACCGGGCTGTCTCCAGAACCCTTAACTTTTGAATTTAGTTATGATTGAACATATGGCTCAAAAGTTATGTAAAGCAAAGTTATCCTGAGGTTTTTTAAACTCACTCATTTTTCTCAGAGATGGCTGAACCGATTTTCACAAAATTAGTGTCAAATGAAAGGTCTAGTTGCCCCATAGGTTTCTATTGAATTTCATTGCAATCGGATTGTAACTTTGTCCGTTGTTCATAAAAATGTGAAATCACTTAATGAAAGTAAACATATTGACTTTCTCCTAACGATCACTGGCTAATTAAAAGGTAGAAAAGTGATCCAGATGGCTGAATGTCATATACTACTCGACTCAGTTCGACGAATCGAGTATTTTCTGCATATAAGCATGTATAGGTGTATATGTTTGTGTGTGGGTGTGTACGTGTGTATATGCATCTTTTTTCGCACTCACTATTCTCAGAGATGGTCTGACCGAACCGATTTCAATGAAATTAATTGCAAATGAAAGGTCTAGTTGCCCTGTAAGACCCTATTAAATTTTATTGTAATCTGATTTCTAGTTTAGAGGTTATGTATCAAAATGTAAAAATCACGGAACATCAATATCTCAGAAACTACACAACTGATTTGAACAAAATTGGTTTCAAATGAACGGGCTACCTTAAAAACCCTTAACTGTTGGATTTTTATGAAGATTGAACATGTGGTTCAGAAGTTATAGAAAGAAACGTGTTCTGGAGACTATTTAATCTCACTCATGTTTCTCAGAGATGGCTGGACCGATTTTTATAAAATCAGTGTCATATGGAAGGTCTTGTTGCCCCATAAGACCCTAATGATTTTTTGTTCACAAACGGATTATTACGTTGCCTGTTATGTTTAAAAATGTGAAATCCAGCTATGAAAAGAAACATATTCCTAAGACAACTTGGACTCACTCACTTTTCTCAGAGATGGTTGACCCGATTTCCACAGAGTTAGTATCAAATGAAAGGTCTAGCTGCCTCATAAAACCCTATTGAATTTTACTGTAATCAGACTGTAACTTCGTCTGTAATGTATCGAAATGTGAAAATCACGAAACTTCATTATCTTAGAAACTACACAACCGATTTGAACAATATTGATATCAGATGAACGGGCTAGTTAAGGGTTAACTGATGAATTATGATTGAACACGTGTTTTCAAAGTTTGGCTGCCCTATACGTTACCTTTTCATTTGATTGTAATCAAACTTAAGCAATCGTTATGTTTTAATTTGTAAAACAACGAAAGTCTATTATCTCAAGTATTACACGACTTATTTGAACATAACTAGTGTCATACAAACGAGTCATCTCTCAAACTTACATTTTTTTTCTGTATGGACTTCCTCACTGCGACCAGAATCGTAGATCTATTGTGAGATATGCTCGGGTGACTGCTGTATCCCGCACTTCTGTTAATAGCTTGTGTGTAATGTGATACTCTTTCTTACACGCTTACTGTTTTACTATACCGATACTCGTTCCACTTGCCAAATATCACCAATTATAATTCCCTGGGGAAGTTTCGTCGTGCGTCTTTCTGGCCAGTTTTATTGATAAGAGGGTCTTTTGTTTTGTAAAGAGGAAGTCACGCAAAGGTATTGTAGATTTCAGCGTAAAGGAAGAGTAACTGGTGGGGAGCCTGAGAATAAACCCATGCTCAAGTCCTTTTTGACATCGGATGGCCTGGTTCTACTAAGATTCGAACCCACGACCATCCGCTTGACAAAGCGGACTCTGTAACCTTGCGGCTACGCAGCTCCCCTAAACTTACAAATAACTAACTTCATAACAATTTGATATGCTGTTCAAAAGTTTTGAAAAAAAAAGAAATTCAAAGACTATTCAACACTATACCTGCTTTGATTTGTATATACGGCCTCAGCATGATTTAAATGTGGTATCGTACTATTTGAACGTTCCCGGCATTGCTCGTGAATAAATTGTTCGAAATTAAGAGTCATTTCTTTTAATTCGCTATTTCTTAAGCACTAACATTACGTCAAATTTCATATTTTATACTTTAATTACAACATCAATATTTTAAAACCCAAAGAGTGAATAAACCTTTATTGGATTTAAGCATTAGATTAAATCAATTTTTACAAATGATAAGTTTGAATGAGAAAGGCTGAGTCTGACCGCTAGGTGGATTAATTTAGGTTTTTTGGGGATTCTCTTACTCCCCAGCAAACACGCTCAAAGAAAAATGATACTATGTATAGGTAAGCTCTCACACTCCTTTTAATGCCAGTATTTTCTGTTTTGTTGCTCAGTTCTATTCAAAAAGGCATCGAAACAAAAAGCATTGCGCATAAAACTCTAGGCAAAAACTTACCATTTTTAAAGCAAAAATCTTCCGGTTTCGACTGGCTATTGTTTCTTACAAAGCTCAACAATAGGTCGCCAGGAAGGTAGTAGAAGACCAACCAAAGTAATGGACGAAAAAGGAATTTGTTTCTCTTGACTGGTTCAAGCCCAGTGGTTTGCCTTTCACTCAAGATGTGTACCAATGCAAATGTTTGAGGAAAATTTTCATTCCATTCCTTTCAAAACGCAAAGTATTGGCTTTGCCAAAAACACATTTATACCAGAACGACCACTCGACTTCATTTGTACCCAGAATACGCAACCAACCGAATCTACCTTAATGTCGTTCAATCGAAGTTTTATTGGATTTCAAGGTCCTTTTTAATAACTGGAGGGCAAAAAAATGCAAACAGTTGATTGGTAGAACAAAGAGATGCATTCAAAAAGTCGACGTGAAGGTTGTACACCGCTCTTGTTCCAACATCAAGAAAAAACTTTGTAGGACCTTTTTCTAATGTTCGATTTTTTCCTTAATTATGGATAAATTTTCATGAGAAATAAATAAGTTTTTCCTAAAGTATGCGTATCAGTATAAAAAAATAATAATTTCATTTGTCGCCCGTTAATACCGATGCAAGCTGTTCCTGCGTTTGGCATGGATCCTCACCCAGCAGTATTTTTAGTTAAGTGTCTTCGAAGGTTTTTGATTAAAAAAAAGAAAACAAAACGGTTGGCAACACGGTTGTGACTTGTATTTATACGTTTGTATACTGTGCCTATACTTTTATCGATTTTTTGTGTTTAGATTAGCCATTTTCGTTGGAGTTCATGCAAATCGGTTGGTTAACTACTGTACGTTCGTCGGTTCATCGAAGTTCGATAAGAATATTCGGTTTAAGTGTGTTTAGAACTGATTTAGTGCTTCGCTATAGTGATTGTTTGTTTTGGTCTCTAACACGTCTATGAAAGCTCTATTACTCTCCCGCTCAAATTTTTTTTTTTTTTTGTGAAAAGCGACATCTGTCCGTCAAATTTTCAAACACCATTAAAGCTTTTGCTATAAAAAAGCCAATAGTTTGACTGTTGGTCTCATCGGCTGTGAAAAATAAACATCTAGCTTTCACTTGCAAAGACTTCAAACAGCAAGACTGTCAACCTCAGTTGAATCATGTCGTGTAAAAAATGCAACAAGCAAGTTTGTGAATCTGAACGCATAAACTGTCGCGGATATTGTGGCGCAGTTTTTCATCTACTCTGCGTAAATATTGATATGCCAGTACTGGATATGTTAGGAGAGCATGATAGAAATATTTTCTGGATGTGTAATACATGCGCAGACTTGTTCAGCAATGATCAATTCAAGAAAATTTCGCTTTGTAATGATCGTGAACGGGCCGTAGTCCCTGATGTCATTCAGTCTATGAAGGATGACATACAAAAATTAAGCAATGCGATTTCAACACTCACGGCCAAGGTTGATGTCATACCTCAGCCAAGTCAACCCGCAACCCCTCCACCATGGAACACGAAAAAATTTTTACTGCCAAACACACCCAAACGCCGCCGTGTCGTCATTGGTGAAACAGCCGAGCCTGTGAATAACAGGAACGGAAATCATGGTACGAAGGTCGCAAGCGGACTAATTCAGGCGATACCTACGAATGACGATAGTTTTTGGGTTTATCTTTCGGCGTTCCACCCCAGTACATCAGAGGACGAAATTGCTGGTTTGGTACGCGAATGCTTGAATTTGGGATCTGATACAAAACTCAGAGTGGTTAAACTAGTCCCTAAAGGAATAGACCTTTCTACTTTGAGGTTTGTTTCCTTTAAAATCGGCGTTAGCTATGAGCTCAAAGAAATCGCACTAACGCGTGACACATGGCCTGAAAATGTATTTTTCCGCGAATTCGAAGATAATCGCACAAAAAACTTCACGAGAGTCGTCCGCTTGAACCTGAAACCGAAGGAAGGATCTCAGCTCGAAGCCAATCCAGAGGAATGCTAAATTTAGAATCATGCCTTTCACCGGGATGCAACGTTGTGGAATCATCCGCTTATTTTCCAAACACCGATTCATCCGGCCCGGGACGCACGTCACAAAGCAGTATGGAAGCCCTGAACCCACTTAGCTCAGTCGTGCCCGCCATAGATTCCAGTATCGCTAAAATCATTTGTTGCTGCCACCTTAGTCGTCCCGGCCCTGAGTCTATTGTCGGGGACAGGGCTCTCCAAACTGCCTCTCACGGCAAGTATATTTCTAATCACGACGTTGCTCGGCCTGATGCTGCCTCCTTTTTTAGGTTGTTACACGCTGATTCGAACGCCCCAGGATCGAACGTTGATTTTTCAACATCTGACAACTCGCCACGATCCAGTATTTCGCTCTCCGGTCTACAAGATACCATGCAGCAACTTCGGACACGGACCCCAGGACGCACCTGTCTTAGCACTATGGGAGCCCCGTATCCCCCCGACACAGTCGCGCAAATGCTGCCTGCGTTCATCAGTCGTCCTGGTCCTGTGTCGGGGCTTGGAGAAGGGGTTTTCCAGCCTGCTACCTCAGGCGAGTATAATTGTTTGACTGAACTTCCGGTACCTGACAATTCGATACGTTCCAGCTTTTCGCTTTCGAGCCGTAGCTCTATCACCACTTCGACGACTCAACTGGTTCAGCAAGAGCTCCACATGTACTATCAAAATGTCGGAGGCATGAATTCACGTGTGGATTCGTATAAACTTGCTTTTTCTGGCTGCGCATACGACATCATCGCATTAACCGAGACTTGGCTCAACGACAGGACCACGTCCCATCAATTATTCGGCCCCGAATACGAGGTCCTTCGATGCGATCGCGGCCCACTTAACAGTCGTAAAGCAACTGGTGGTGGAGTTTTGTTGGCTGTACGTCGTGGGTTTACAGTTTTAAAACGTCAAAACCAATCGTGGAGCAACGTAGAACAAATTTGGGCGACTGTAAAACTCACTGACCGTAATCTTCACATCTGTGTGGTGTACTTCCCGCCCGATCGAACTCGCGATACCGCCGTGATTGATGCACATAATCGATCTGTCGCCTCCGTAGCCGCCGATGCCGATCCCTCCGATGAAATCCTTGTTGTAGGTGATTTCAACCTCCCAGGATTGAAATGGTGTTCTTCAAACAGCGGTTTTAGGTATCCTGATCCTGCGGCATCTACTTTTCACACAGGCGCAATGAACATACTCGATTGCTACAACTCAGCAACATTACGACAAATCAACGAAGTTTTGAACGAGAATGGTCGGATGCTTGATCTGTGTTTTGTGAGCATGGGCACAAAAATACGAGCTACCTCAGCTCCTGTACCGTTGGTAAATTCTGTTCCTCATCACCCTCCGCTTCACTTGGTATTAAACGGTAATCCTACGACTGTTAATATGAACACCGTTTCAGATGTTGTCTACAACTTCAGAAGAGCTGATTTTGCTAGCATGCTTGGTGTTTTATACAGTCTCGACTGGGACGACATCCTAGACAATAACGATGCTAATGCGGCTACACTGACCCTAACCCATGTGCTTGGGTACATTATTGACCGTCATGTACCCAAAAAAGTTATCATTGCATCCACTAAGACTCCATGGCAGACCGCAGAACTCCGTCGACTTAAGAGAGCAAAACGTGCCGCATTGCGTCGATTTTCAAAACATCGCTCTCTTGCCTTACGAGACTACTATGTTCGACTGAACCTGGATTATAAAAAACTGAGCAGGCGCTGTTTCAATGCCCATCAATATCGCATGCAGCGGAAATTGAAAACGAATCCAAAAGCCTTCTGGTCTTTTGTCAACGAGCAAAGAAAAGACCCTGGTTTACCTTCGACAATGTTTTATAACGGTGAAGTTGAAGCTGATTCAAATGGCCTTTGTAGACTTTTCTCGGAAAAATTCAGCCGTACTTTCGTAGAGGAAACACTCTCTTTAGATCAGGTGGCCGAGGCAACAAGATTTGTACCTGATTCAAACGCGATGTTGACGGATATCCGTATTGATAACGACATTATTCTTACAGCTGCCTCTAAGTTAAAGTCGTCGCTTTCTTCTGGGCCTGATGCAATTCCTGCTATCGTGTTGAAGCGGTGTATTGAAGGTTTACTACAGCCACTGGAACACCTGTTTCGTTTATCACTGCGTACCGGAACCTATCCAACTCTTTAGAAGTCTGCTTTTGTCTTCCCGGTTTTTAAAAAAGGAGATAAAAACAACGTTGACAACTATAGAGGAATTTCGGCATTGTGCGCGGTATCAAAGCTGTTTGAACTGGTGATAATAAATTCAGTTTTTTTCCACTGCAAATCCTTTATCTCCGATGAACAACACGGGTTTATGCCAAATCGATCAACCGCTACAAATCTACTTTCGCTAACCTCGTTCGTCTACGAAGGATTTGAGAAGAACTGTCAAACTGACGTGATATATACTGATTTGTCTGCGGCTTTTGACAGGATCAACCATAAAATCACCATAGCTAAATTGAAAAAAATGGGTTTCGGTGATTCGCTTCAGAGGTGGTTCGAGTCTTATTTAACAAATCGTCAGCTCAGCGTGAATATCTCTAAAAGTTATTCTGCTCCGTTTACGGCCACTTCAGGTATACCTCAGGGCAGTCACCTGGGACCGCTAATCTTTCTGCTCTATTTTAATGATGTCAATCATGCACTCGATGGACCGAAACTATCATTCGCTGATGACCTAAAGCTTTTCCGCAGAATTGAAGTTGACTATGATACACTGAATCTCCAGCAGCAAATCGATGTTTTTACCAATTGGTGTGAACGGAATCGGATGGGATTAAATCCAATGAAATGTTCGGTGACCTCCTTTTGCCGTAGAAAGGATACAATTAAGTTCGAATACAAAGTTGCTGGCGTGATAGTTCCTCGCGTCGAACACGTGAAGGACCTTGGAATAATACTTGACTCTAAGCTAACGTTTAAGCAGCATATCAACTTCACAATTGCCAAAGCTTCGAAGAACTTAGGCTTCATCTTCCGAATGACCAGAAACTTCACAGACATTTACTGCCTAAAAAGCTTATACTGCTCGCTTGTTCGCTCAGTCCTGGAGTATTGCTCAGTAGTGTGGAACCCAGTGTACTTTAATGCAGCTGAGAGAATCGAAAATGTTCAGCGCAGGTTTCTTCGTTACGCCCTTCGACAGTTACCTTGGCATGATCCATTTAGACTACCAAGCTACGAAAACCGATGTCAACTCATCCGTCTTGACCCACTACATGCTCGAAGGAATACAGCTCGGGCTTTAGTAGTATCCGATCTCTTGGCAGGACGTTGTGATGCTCCATCTCTACTAGGGCGCATCAACATCCAAGCAAGGCTGCGTAGTTTAAGAGGCAGTTCATTTCTCCGATTAACCCATAGCAGAACAAACGTTGCCGCAAATGCCGCCATAACAGGGCTTCAAAGACTGTTTAATCGTGTGTCGCATATTTTCGACTTAAATGTTCCTAGGATTAGGTTAAGACAACTATTTTTAGATTATTTTAAAAATGTTTAGTGTTTGTTTAACTTTAAGTTTTATCATTGGGGCCGTTTGAGGCCTGTTGATAAATAAAGAAATAAATGGTAAAAACGCTTCTGAATCTCATTAAAGGGCAGAAATAAAAATGAATTCAGTATAGCGAAGGAACTTTCACAAATGCCAAGAAAAAAATAATCTTAAATTGAGCTCAAAATGGCTAAAACTTCTCTGTTCACTGGAATGGGCCCTATGAAAACAATTTAAAGTTAGCTCAGCACGGCGAAAAAAGTCCGTGAATTACCAAAAAGAAAGTACATCCAAAATAAGAAAAGAACTATTTTAAAAGCAAGAAATAATCAAAATAAAAATTATTATGAATTAAGATCAGAATAGCGAAAAACACTTCTAACAGATTGAAAAAGGTAAAAACGGAAAAATTGTGCTCAGAATACTGAATGAGCGTTTCAAGTGCGAACGGTTGAGTTCAGGATTGCAAAAAAAAAAACTTTTCAATGGTTCAAGAAGACCAGAACAGACAATATTTGCACATTTAGCCCAGATAAGCAATGAAGGCCAAAATGGCTAAAGAAATAAATGACACCAGTCCCAAAAAAAAGTTGAAAAAAAAAATTTACAAAAAGGCACAGAGCGGAAGAAAAGCAGAAAGCTGGGCAGTGAAAATTAATTCAGAATAGTGAAAAACGCATCCAAGCCAACAATAAAATAGTCCCATATTGAACTCAAAATAACAATTATTCCAGAATAGATCTTAAAAACACTCATATTCAGCCACGAGTGCCAAAAAAATGCTTTCAACAGGACAGCAACGAATATAAATCGAAAAAAATTTCTGAAAATCAGAAAAGACCAAAAAATTTAGCACAACATAATGCCAACACACTTGAGACAATCAGGGAGAAATAAATAAAATCCAAAATTAACTCAGGATTTTAGCTGATAATAAAGACAAAAAGCTGCAACTGTGATTTCCAAATTATTTCCAGAACAAATAGAGCTCAAACTGAAGAAAACACACTTTTGAAAGCAGCAAAGGAAGAAAAAAGGAGCTCAGGAAAGCAAAAGAACGTTTCTAAAGGCTAGAACAGAAATTTGCCCCAGGTTAAACTCAAAATGACAAAACAACACTTCAAATGGTTAGAAATCACAATGGTGCAAAAATGAGCTCAACTATTTTGAAAAACGACTTCTAAAAACCAAGAAACGTCGGAAAAGCAAAAGTTTCTTGACAAAAATTTTACGGGTTTGAACGATTCTAGTGACATCTGCTTCGTGACATCTGGACATTTATTCAATAGAAGAAGATAACATATTTCGCATTAAAATAAATCGTTATCATATAAATTATTATTAATGATTAAATAGTTTCGTTTCACCACAGCTACGTGCGTAGTTCCTGAAATTAATCATATTTAATATAAAATTTGAACGACTACACAGCCTTGTGAGGAAGGCATATGTTTACCGTTATGGTGACCAGCAAAAGGTGGGATATCTAACTATTTTAAAACATATGTTGTGTGGAACACACAACAACTTCAACTCATGCGTTGCTTAACGATCACTTTCTATTATTTGAAACTTTAACAGCTCCATTATTCTTCTGTCAACCGGATGATTTGCTTGCATAAGTGTAATCCCAACTGAACTGTCTCGGTACGTATACGTCTGTGAGCCGTTACGAATGTATAAATCGTGGCTTGGCAAAACCCACAACCCACACGGAAAACGGAAACGAAACGAATCGTTCGACTAGTCTCCGGCGGCGGCTGAGTACGACTGAGAACTTGGCTTTGTACACGGTACGAAACTGCGTGAACAGCGGTTGCGGTCTTTTGCCGTTCAACGACGATTCAGTCAAACAGTAAATTACTTTAAAATCTGCGCTTTTCACATCTGAGGCCGATCCCTGGAAACCACCGGCGGAAGTCCAATTTCGGTGATGGGAAACCGACGTTAGATTTCGGCAGGAGAGCGCTTTTTGAATGTGCGGTTTTTGACGCTGATTATTGCAAATCTCGGCGATTCCGTGGAAAGCTAAACCATAGCGTCATTGAATTACAACTCACCGCTAGTTTAAAACAGTCGTCGAGAACTTTCGCTACGGGTTGCTCTCGTTGTACAGAATGGAACTAGGTAAGCCAGAAAATTCACCGGAAAAGTCCAATTGATTGCAGTTTTTGAAAGGCTAATTGTATAGATGAAAGTTGCGTATAGAATGACAGCAATTTTGCTGTGCGAATGTTCAGCTTCATTTTTCAAAATCTTAACAGAAACTAGGTCGTCGTATAAATAAAGGATTATCTACCGCTTGTTTTGGTATTCTGGTTCTACAGATTGAAATATCTAGCAAGAAATGACATCGAAATACCAAATCACACTAGTTTATTCATACAAACACGTACCACTAGCCCACTAACGAGCCACAACTCCAAACACGATTTTGTCTTAGAAGCAAACCTTCCCCAGTTACCTCGTTATCGATCTAATGGGACAACATGGACTCCACAACCTAGTAGCGCGAAATGTCGCCACACCGCACAGGACCTTTAGGGCAGTGTCCATCAAACAATTAACAAGACAATCTTTCTCCTTACGCCGTGTATCCTCCAGCAGCTCCAGGCAATCAGCAGAAGGAGAAAGTTTACTGATTGAATAATCGGCGAAATAATTAAAAACTAGAGAATCAGCATCAGCAGTTGCTGCAGTTAGTTGTTCCAGGGAGCAGGGAAAACAACCTGCACTAGGAGAAGCTTGATTTTATTATCTGACTCGGGGAGCAAAGTTTTCCAATTTCGGAACACTTTCCGCTCGGGCCCTTTTGTTCTTCTGGGAAGCGAAGCAGCAATCCGAACACAGCCAAGCCAAACTGGAGAGACAAATAGGAAATATATCTGCCAGCTCGAATGGAAAATGGAATCAACTGCGAGCGCGCGGGACCGGAGAATTGATCAAGAGGTACTCGCCCGACAATTGTTATCGTCGCACTAAATGGAAGTTGAAATTGTCCCTGTTTGCATCGCTGGTGTCTCCTCACTCGGTAAGGTGCTTCTTCCAGGATGCGACTTGGTGTTGCACATTGGAGCAAATGCCAATGTGAAGATTAAATCAACTTTGATTGGTGTGATTGCAGAGAAGATTTGTTTATCCAAGATTGCCATTTTAGAGTTTTTGGAGAAGTTTAATTGAAATGAAAGTTTTAAATATATACTGATTCAGGTAGTTTTGCGAAATGATTTTTTCTGCAACGATTGTTTTCCCAACGAGCGAAAAATATGCGCTTCTTTTAAGCTTTTTGAACGAAGGTTAATGAAATTCCAACGATTAGGGAATATTTCTACCAATTCCAAGATTCTCAATTGTGTCACAGATGACCGATTTGGGCTTTTGCTTGAAGAAATTATATACATCTTTTTCAATGATGTTCGAGAAAGTTATGTTATGTTGAAAGTATAACCTTTTGAGAATATTTTCCCAAAACTTCAATATAGATAAGATTGCAGCGGTTTAAATTGTTACATCCGAATATAATTATTTGAAACTTTGATGAAGCTGAGTTTTGAGTAGAGAAGTGACGGCCATATTCACAATTACTGGAGAATTCGACGTTACTAACGTTAGCAGTTGTTGGGTAATCTCTTTTCATGCTAAAATTTTTGTTTTGTTAAAAAAATATGTTTAATGCAATTTTAAACACTCAACGATTTCTATACGACACTCTCACGTAAGTTGACGCGTTTCAGTAAAGGCTAGGGGCCCTAACATTCATTGGAATGATTAAATAGCTATAATCTTTAATATTTTCTGGTTTGAGCTTTTGGAATGCATTTTTTTTTCTTTTTTCCGACCAGTGTTACATATCTGTCAAGCTCGCAACACGATACAACGTGTTATTTTATTGCGTAGCTGAGAGCCCCATCGATCTGGTTATTACTAGTTTCCAACATAAAATGAAATCAATTTTTCGTTCATTCATTCATACGGAGTAAAATCTGTTTGTGTCTTGAGAAACAGGGGAAATGACAATGCTTGAAAATAGGCGGAGCCACTGATTTACAACATGCATCTAAAATAAACATCGCGACTACAAAGTAAGCTAGTGATTAGGGAGCTCCGTAGCCGCAAGGTTACAGAGTCCGCTTTGGTAAGCGGGTGGTCGTGGGTTCGAATCATAGTAGAAACAGGCTATTTGGTTGTCAAAGGACTTTTATCATGGGTTTATTCTCAGGCTCCCCACCACGTACCCTTCCTTTAATCTGGATTCTACAGTACCCTTGTTGACTCTCCTCCTAATAAAAATAAGTCCCTATTATAATAAAACTGGTGTGAGTAACATATGAAAGTTCTCTCTTCAGAGGCTCGGTATAGTAGAGCAGTTAAGCTTGAAACGGAAAGGTAAAAAAACTTACACACAAGCACTGATATGAATGATTAGCGTATCACTTACTTCAATAGTGTTACTGCTAATAATATGAAGTGCGGAGTACAGAAAACACCTGGGCAATATCACAATAGATCTAAGCTCTGGTCGCAGTGATAAGTCCACACAGAAGAAAAGCTAATGATTAGTTAGCCGAAACTTTTTCGTTTGATTTCTAGAAAATTAGTTCACTAGTTAAAAAGTGTTTATAATGATTCATAGTGATTTTACCGAAGCCCGTCTAGAAATTAACTTGGGCACTAGAGGGTTAAGTGAGTACGATTCTACACGATACCATTCTGTTCACAGCTTAGCTTTAGGAGCGAGCTGATGACTGGTTGACTGCGGTGAAACTAATCCAAAAATGATTGATATAATTTGCATTTTATCCTACATTTTCATTACAATTTTCACAGCATGCCACCCTACTAAAGTTAGACGTAGTCCTACGTCCAAATAAAACCCTAAGCACAGACAAACAGACGTGCCTCTTTAAAATCCTGAAAAATATTCATCCTTATTCGAAACGTTACACTCGTGCGCCACCATGTGAGCTCATTGCCTACTTACTTATTTTCGTGAAACGGTTTTTGTCTTTGATAATGAATGTGCACACTTGCTCATAGCGACACGAGCGGCATTATTCCCCACTAAGCAAAATTTCAAAATAATCGTTATTTTTCTGGTCGATGAAATCGTTATCGAGTAGCACGTCTGTTTGTCTGTGCCCTAAACATACAGCCAAAACAATCGGAAAAGATTTGGTCACTTTTAAGAAAGATTTTATTACTTTTTATGTCTTATGCGCGGACATTAGACACAAAAAATAATAAATTTAAAGCAACAAAACATACGACGGCTACGCGCGTATGTTTTTGCAAGGAAACATACAAGCAAGAACCGCAATGCATGTGTTAGCGAGACTTTACTTGCTGGGTTTGTTTTGATGCAACGTTCAAATTCATTTCAGCCCCCTTTACTCTTACTTATGCAGAATCTCTGCCGTAGCGCACCAGGTTCAAATGTCTAAGGGGCCATCCACATTCCACGGACCGCATGGGGGATAGAGGGAAAGGGGCGAAGGGCTCGGCTTATGAAATGTCAACGGTTCATGAAAAAAATTTTAGAATTTATATGGGTGATTGTCCATGGACGTGGGGTGGGGGGTTCAAAATAATCAAAAATCTGTCCACGTGGAATGTGAAAGGCCCTTACTTGGAAACGCTGCTAGCTCTCTAGGTAACCTCAGTTTTTTTTTTGCAAAAGCTCGAAGATGCGAATATGGTGTTCCTAGATTAACACGAGTTTAGTACTATCAAACAGATCTAATTTTTTTTTGTCACGGTGAAAAAGATGAAATTTAAGGAGAATCAAGCCTAAACAAGAATAAAATTTATTACATGCGGAACTTCAGCACGGTTGTCATCCGCTTGCAAGAAAATAAATAAATTCTTTGAAATCATCGACATTTGCATTCGTCATACAACACGAAGCAGAAAATATCTGGCAGCACTTGGCATATTTTTTTGCTGAGACGCGTACGACGACCGGACTAACACACATACACCGGATGAATTAGAGATGGAACACACTAGTAACTTGTGCAAAATATACGACAGTATGTGTCGTTACTCGAGTCAGTGATGCCACATTTTCATCTGTATTTTGGAGCTCAAAAAATCTTATCACCTTGGTAAAATTTGAAAAAATCTGTAAAATAAAATCTGCATATGTACTGGACATATCCGTATTTTTCTGTGATTTATTCATGCAAACGTTTATGCGTAGCATATGAATATAATAAAACCTCCGACACGCTCCACCGCATTTGAGTTAATTTATGTTTTTCAACTAAATAAAGAAGTTCAATTTACGACCCCATGAAAACCAAAAAAATCTGTATTATTTCCAGAAAATCTGTAATCTGTATATGCAGATATCTGTATGTAAAATACGCAAAAAATCTGTGTAAATGCAGATAAACCTGTATATGTGGCATCACTGACATGAGTTCAGAAGAATCTTGTTGCGGAATTTTGACAGCTGAGAATGCTTCCCAGAAAAAATTTCTGCCGTCAATGAGCTCGGTTCTACTTGGTCCTTTTTTCTCTTCCAAGTCAAAACAACTTGGGACTGAGAGACGATCAGAAGAGCAAACAGTTAACTGCCTGATTCATTCTGCACCTGAATAATGCTACTGCTTCTGTTCCAAAAAGTGACATTTCGCTCCACAGCTGTATTCACACAAAGAGAAGTTTATTGTCACTTCCGGTTTTCGATATCTTTTCAGCTGCGTACCGTTCATACAAAGAAATTTCATTGTCTGATTCAGTATCTGCATTTAACATGGGATTGAGATAGGAAAAGAAATTTCTTTTAAAATGCATACCGCGCTTTAGTTACAAGAAGGAAAATTATCGTGGTTGCTTTTAAAGTAACAGGTGAGCAATTTCACAAAAAATGTCTCAGTTTAATTTTTTTTTTAATGCCAATTTTAATTTGGCAGAAACTTAGCATATACGTTTCTATGAGTAAAAGATGCCTTTTTGTGCTATTAGTTTAATTTTTTGGATACGACTCATTTTTGAGAAGCTATTTAAAAATGCTATTTTGGAAAGATATTGATGGTTACGAATATTTTCAGAGCCAAAACGGTTTGTTTGATCGGTGTGACGTCTTCGGCAAAGTTGTGGCTAACGATTTTGTCTTTCCGAAAAAATATACACTTTGAAAAATAAATTTTTTTTTCTGGTTTTCTGCAGCTATCTTATGCAAAAACCTGCCGAAGAAAACCACTGACGAAGACGTTCGATACCCTAATTAAATATCTAAAGAAGCTCATTTCTAAAAATCTGATTTTTTTCTTAAGAACTGTGACTGTCCGATTATGAAGAAATTAGGAAAAAAAGTTTATAATATTGAGAAAAAAAAAATTTTTTTTTTCACAGGGATATTTTTTTTTTTGGAAACACAAAATTATTATCTACAATTTTGCAAGAGACACTATGCCAATCAAACAAACCGTTTTGACTTTAAAAATATTTTTATTTCCACATAGAGCGCTCTATTAGATTAAGAACACTTTTGCAGCCAATACGGTTGTCATAATGTCTTTTTCAAAATTGTAGTAATAATTACCTTCTATACAAAATAGGTCCGTTGCCCTTTTTAGTGGAATTGTTGTGGACGACCATTATTAAATAGTCTTGATTTCGTAACATGTGGAAAAAATATTATTGTTATATAAGTAACAAATTTGTTACAAAAGGGAGATTTTTTCGATATTGCTTTTAAAAATTTGCTTGTAATATTCATAAAATGCAAATATTCGGTTGGCTTAAAAGGTTTGATATACCGAAAAATTGTTCCCTAGACCAGAAAAAGCGAACAAAGAAAATAATTTTGAATATTGTTAAGAAAACCATTCAAACCAAAGCTCAAAAGAAAAATTCTATAAGAAAAAACCGCAAACTATAAACTTTGTAAAAAATCCAGCGATAACAGAAAATAAAATGGTTCCAAAAAATAACAAAATGATATTTCAACAGACTAAAAAGCGCAAAATAAATTATTTAAATCAACCTGAGCTCACTAAAAATACTAGAGAAGGCCAAAACTAAGTTATTATCGTCGAAACTCACCAACAAAAGGCGAAAACTCGAAAAAACATTCTATAAGTGAAAAAAACCTAGAAAATGCATATTATTTAAATCGAGCTTGAAATCGCCAAAATATTTCTCGAAAAGAATATGGCAAGTAGGAAATGAAGCAATTAGAAGTGTAATAAACGAATTAAAAATCGTAATAAACGTAGAAGATACGAACGACTCATATGGTTTCTGAAGCCCAAATTAAGTTTAGAGAAATGCAATAAAAACGACTTACGATTTAAAGTCAAGACCAAAAAACGAGAGAAACAAAAATGTAAAAATATGCTTGAATTAATTCAAAATCAATATATATTAATAGAATCTAATTGAATATATTTTCAATATTATCAAGTTTGAAATCGCCATAAAATGAACACTAAAATAGTAGATATAATATTTATTTCAAAACAAGCTTATAACTACAAAAAATAGTCAAAAGTGCGTGTAGCACCGTAAACGAAATAACTGATAGCGTTTCTGAAAACATGTAAAAACGCCCAAAAGTGCTTTTAAATAACATTAGGATTACCAAACAACATAGCTAAAAGAGAAACATAAAAAAAACAGTTTAAATGTTTCATGCTGAACTTTGAAGAAGGAATCATGGTAGCAACATACATTGAATTGTTTACACTTATACATTTTTGATGAAATTCAATGAAAGGTGCCTTCATAAAATAAATGAAAGGTATGGAATAGGGATTCCAAATTGACATATTACAGAGAATTGTTTGGACAAAAATAAAAGAAAAAATAAAAGAACTCAAATAATGTTTCTAGTGTCCTAAAAGTTATGAAAAGGTAGAAAACTAGTTTGAATTTAATGGTGCCGTTCCAAAAAAACAGAAACGAAAAAAATTCCAATCAATACTAATGAATATATTTGATTCTGAACAGAGACAAACATTTTACAAAAATGTTCCAAAAACTAAAACCACTAACTTGAACTAAGGTTAGAACTACCAGAAATGAATTCAAAAGATTTGAAAAATTATCATGAAATTGATCACAAATTGAACCTGAAGCGCAACAAACGCATTCGAATACCAGACTGGTAGAAGAAAAAAATAATACGAGTCAAGCCACACGTTGCCAACATAAAGTAATAGAGTTAATAGAATTTATTTCACAAATGATAGCTGGTTCTATCACCATGATCGGAAGTTAAATAAAATTAAACACAATTGACATCACCCGATTAGTAGTATACTCGCAACCTGCGGGTATTATATGAAAAGATCCTGAAAATTAACACTCGTCATTGTCCACATGTCGATTCCACAACCTGACATCTATTTTTTTTAAAATCTGATAATGGACTGATTTCATCCTCATAACCGTTAACTATTGCCATAAAACATAATGGTTTGGGTTATCAGTGATTGAGTGGTTGAAATTAGGTCATTTGAAAGATAATTATTCCATTTACCCATCTAACGTGATGTAAAAAACCTTTCAATGTGACAAATTGAATGTCAAAATATCGATTCAGTGGCTCCGCTCTTCACTATCAATAATTACTCGTCACGTTGCAAAAACTCGTTTTATTTAACAGGTTTTTAATGGTAGGTGAAAATCACTTGTACAAACAACAATACCGTTCCACCATTATTGGGAGACTATTAACCACATGGCTACCGCGCCAGACGATGCGAAAAAAAAATACGAGCAGAATATTTTCATATTAAAAAACGAAAACAACTCTGTCAGGCAGGAGGGAGCAACCGTGCCATGAAAAACCATAATGAAGATGCCATCGAAAAACTATGGAAACATGTTAATTGCAGTACTACGTGTTGCATGGAAAGCATCATGTGGGCACCCGTCGAAACAAACAAAGCATGGCTACGGCCGCCAACGATGTGGTTTATACACCAAGGTACTTCCACACACGATTTAATCACGTATACCAGCTAGAGCCGCACTCACACCCACCCCCATCCCCACCATCGTCGTCTGTCGGGCACAAAGCAGGGGGCAGCAGTGTTGTGTATGGCAGCATGTAGAGGACGGCAAACAAGTTTTTCGAAACTACCAGCGTTGTATCATAAAAAGACGACATTCAGCAGCCAAACCACCTCATCATCATCCTCTCAACGATCCCTCTCGTTACACGTTACCGGTTTCATGTTCTGGCCCGTTACCAGCCGCTCTACTCTCTTTTGGTTTTTATTTTTTTTTAATTTTAAACAACCTTCCATCACAACTTAGCTGCAAGAAACTCGAACGATATTTTTTATAGAGTTTGAACAAATACAAGTGACATAATACCAGACGTATAAATATGAGTATTGTTGTCAATACTTTTCTCTGTTCTGCATAGTTGAAATTGAGAAATTTTGAGTTGGATTTATTTTTAACATTAAAACCAAATCCATGAAATGAGCTCATTGTCTGACACAATGAATTATATACCTCAACCTCTTGCATTAATTGCAAGTGAAGGTTTGGAATACTTTATCTGGTAAATTTTATTGTCCACAAAAATCAAAATGCGTCTAGTATCTCAGTGGATATAATTTTTTGTTAAATTGATTTTCTGTCAGCATCAGTCGAAAATGGCTTCGTCAATTTTCTGTCTGCATGCGTTACGGTCAATATACTTCCAATCAAAGAGTTTATCTAGCATGATATACGAGACTACCAATGTCGGTTTTCGCTAGCATCATGCCAATTCTGCGGAATACTATCTATGATTGGCCAGACATAATGGTCACTCCGAACCAAACATTTTCATCTGACCGCACAAACCTCGACATCGCTGCAATGAAACCTCGCTGCTGAACAACAACAACAACAACTTTGGTCAGGCAGGCATCATTCATAGTTTGTACAAGGATTATGATCATAAATTTTCAACTTGTCTCAAATGCCATTAACATCACACTTTCGGACCGGTACCATCCCGAACGCATTCCAGCTTGGACACATCAGCTTCGGAGGCACGAATATTAATGGCAGAAGGCAGGAGTTGTTACCACCAGCTTACCGGCCATGACTTTGGCCTACACTGACTGCAGTATCGAGTGCAGCTCGTCGCTTGTCGCAGGATACTGTTTGTGTTCAACCAGTTTCGTAGTAAATATCCTACTGCTTGCATATCACCCAGCGCTCTACCTCCCACTCCATCTGGTATCTACGAGCAGACTCGTCGTCGCAGAATCTCAAATTGATAGGCACCACGAGTCTGCTTCAATAGTATTCCGCTACCGTGGCTAACATCACCCAACACAGTGGGTGTCACCCGGTCCGGTTGGCAGAATGTGTAGCAAAAAAGTGAAATGCACGTTGTTTATGTTCGTTAGAGAAATTTCAGCGCGATCAAACTATATTCACAAATTTACTTTTACTACAACCGCACTCAAATAGCTGCACCTGATGCGATCAAACTTTCACACTTGCGGTTTTTTCATGTCTCCGTTATCAACATTCTGGATAAAAATAGAAACTTTGTTTTTCTAACGTAGCTGAATTATGACTGCTTTCAGTTAATAGATTCTTCTGCAATGAATGATTTGGTATATGAGACAAACAAATCCTTAAGGGTTTATGAAAGGAAAGGGCAAGTTTAGATGTTTCAATGGCGTGAAACGATTTTTCATTGCACGAAAATTATACTTTCTATGAGCATTTGTACATTAGGAATATTAATTATGGCCGTTTTTCCTAACCTTTTATTTTCTTGAGAAAATGGCGATATCACAAAAGATCGATTATTCTGGTGAAATTCTTGTTTAATGCATCCTGCTTTCACTAAGAGCAGCTTCAACCAACCGAGAATCTAGCATATCTCTATATCACATCCAAAATCCTATTTAATCGATGATGTGCAAATTTTTATCATGCACTCGTCCTAAGCCCGACATTCTGCCCATCAGAACACCACCGTTTTTCTACCACCATCGCTAGGCCCAAGAGCTATTAATCTCAATGAACATCAGGAACTGTTAAAGCTCAAATAATGCAACAGCTATAACAGAACTCGCGGAGCATCCGCCCTTTCTTGCACTAAGCCCTGTCATCTACCACCACGTGGCCTGCTCCTGAACGTTGCTTACTGTACTAGACAAACGCTGAAGTTGATAACGGCGTTGGCACATACACCCACACATACGGTGTAGGCGAGGCGCACATTATCTATCTTTCAAATTGACGCGAATTTCACGATCTATTCCGGCAATAGACGACCGAAACGAAAAGTGCCCGGAAGCAAAACGGTGCTTGCACAGTCTCCATTAGTGAAATTTGAGCCACCACCGCTGCTGCTGCTATTCGCGCTTCGGTGCATTCGTTCTGGCGGGGTCCAGCGGTTTGGCAGCCAGAGCCTGAGCAAGCCTCGGTTGCGAGCTGGCTATATGCATTCAACACTAGTGCACTTAGCTCGTGGATTACAGCTAATCTCTTCGCAGCGGTTTGATTTGAGTACACTTACCCAAGTTGGTTTTATCGGAGCTTTCGTCAGAAAGCCCTGGTTGATTTTATCGGAGCAGCCCCACGAGACCTTCAATTCGAACCGAGGGGTTCACCCTAAATAACACACAGCAAAAATAACATACACTGTGCTCTAGACTACCGCTGCTATAAATAACAATCCTCGCACATATATCAGTAATCCCCAGCGACAACCCTTTAAACTGGAATACGAGTAAACAGCAATAGCGATTCTATATTCGCATATCTAGAAAATTACATATCAGATCAGTTATATGGAATAATACACGAGCATGATTAGGTCTCGAAAGGTTTCAATCAGGTGCATCAGTACCAACTGCATGCGACCAGATTGCCGGCATTGGAATTTGAAGCATGGAAATTGTGCCTCGAATTCTGTTGATTTTCTACCTATATTGAAATGCCTTTTCAGCATGATATTTCGACACACAGGACCATCCTATTTTATTGATCAAATATACTATAGGTAGATATAAATTAAATGCGCACTTGCACTAGGAAACCATTAGCCAGATTATTAGCGCTTAGGAGAAAAACTTTTGCATCAATTATAAAATATGCCATCTCTTCGCGACTTTTTTTCAGGCTAAATTTGAATCGATATATGCTATACCGCACTAATGAATTTTTGTTATTGGCTTTGTATTGTACAACATACAGCAGTTCCAGGATCAAGTTGAATAATTTTTTCTACCATTTTTTCAGAAATATATTTAATTACACTCGAAAGAACTTTATTGACACTTAGTGATGTTGTGCTTGTAGTGTTTTTTTTTTTTTGTGCAAACAACATTTAACAAATACAACGAAGTTAAAGTTTTTGTTTTTACTTCACAAGTTTGTTTCATTTGCCAACACTGTTATTCACTCTACTACGAAGACAGCTAATATAAGTAAATTATTCTATTTTTAAAGTTAAAAATAAATTTCTAACAATGTTGAAATGTAAAAAAAAGATCCTGAATAGATCTTAGTAAATGGACAAGAAATTCATAAGCACTCGCCGGCTCTTACTTCTCTTTAAATTAGTATTTTTAGGAACTTACTCGTTCAATAGTATGTCGGTCACGATTATGTAGTGAATGTCGAAGATGGAAAATAAAAAAAAAACTTATAACCGTTGCAAAAAAGTTCAATTCTTGTTGAGTAATTTATGGTTCTTATGGTAATCATATTCATGAGATAAACTTTCAATCACCATCAGTAGCAGCATTGCAGTTTTGATTGCACGCGAATAGAAGTCGTGCCCGCTGCAATGATAGACGACGAGATGTGGTGCTCTGCTTTACATATTCTCTACTGTACTGTTGCTTTCACCAGCATGTTTTCTTTCAAGACATCTGTTCCTATTACGCTCTAACAGCAGGTTAAGAAAATATTGAAGGAAAGAGGATGTTTCAAACTTCTCAAAAAACCTTTCCTTCGAGACATCATTAGGACGGGGAGACTCTGTCAATGTTTTTGTTGATATTGATAAAGAGAATATCAGAGGGAATGGTTGGTGTCTATTTATGTTGTCTGTACTAGGAATGCTCGTATGTGATTGGTTCATTGTTCGCGTAAATTTGTCCTTATTTTTTTTTTTATCGATTTTTACCGCTTTGCAAAGAAAAACTAATGATAACTAGCGTATTACAAAATTGTTCAACATTTTATCTATCCAACAATATATTGGTTATTGTTATTCATCATGTGGTTATGCTGTTATTATCGTTTGAAATCTGACGCAACATTTCCCAGTTTCATTGCCAATTTTACAGAATGCATACCAGTATAGAAAACAAAGACGTTGTCCCACGTCAAAATGGGTGATTCGAGAATCCGGGCAATTAGATTATGCGGAGTGAAAAAATTTTCGACACTCCGGATAATCGAGTCCGACTTGATTAGTATTTTTTTTAATCACGAATAATTTTCGAAATGGACAAATGTAAAAATGGTTGCCGATTCGATTAGTTGCGCTTCCACTGGACACTATCAAAAGACGGCTCTTTTTGCCATAGCCGTGATTATTCTCATCGACGACAACGGAGCAGGGTTGCAAATTTTCATTGCCAGTAATAGACTCTCAGTTGAAACTGAAAACTACGAATATCAATTTTAATACGAACGAGCTGAATGTGAAAATTACTCCCTGCTCCAATCAGTTGACACTGATAATGCTGACTGGCAGCATTACTGTGATTTCGCACACGCTTTGTTACTTTAGCGATGTTTAAGCGGTTGAGGAAAAAGATGTTTACCTACTTTATCGACTTCATGTAACGGTGTCGAGCACATCGCTCGCGCACTCCTGGACTCGAAAAGATTCTCGTAGCGCATTAAGGCTCAGCGTGAAAAAATCTACCTGACGATCAGCGTCCAGCCAGGCCATGTATATGTTCTCCTCCAAGATTCAATCCCGAGTTGACGAGTACTCCACTCCAATTGACTTGCCAATAACATCCGTCGGCACTTTGACTTAGGACATGCCACCCAGCATCGAGTTAGCTATAGACTGTTCCGAAAAAATTATAAATAGGGAAACTGCTCCATTATTCATCTCAGCCCGTATATTCATCTCATTCAACATATAAACACAATTGAAAACAGGAAAAAATGCATATTCTCTTCTTAAACTAATCTGCTGATCCATGGAATGGATTCTTCTTAGTTCACTTTAGATTCCTCATAAAGTATAATCTTCAAAAACTCATTTGAAAGCACTAAATTGTATATTATAGCCGGGCATCAGCACTCGAAAACTCATTTAATTTAATCACCTACCTCAGAAAACAAAATCCGCGCATCGTTCTATACGGCTACAACGGGACTCGTTCCGCAGCCAACCAAAGTTTTTTCCATCACTAGCGGACCACTTTTTATTTTAATCACTTAACAAAATCACGCACTACACTAAGAATACTTTAATCTTTGAAATGTTCACCTCAAATTTCCTAAAACTAGCTTGAATTAGCAGAAATAGATGAGATGAATTTCTACAATTCCTAAATTTCAACTGTTTGTATTCTCATCTGTTTTCACTGCGTTGAAGAAAATCAAGAGCTGCCAAATCTGTCAATACGAAAAAATCATACTGAAAATGTTGAATTATTCCGACATAATTGACATAAATCTACAGTACTGTTGTGGTTACCTAGGTTACCTATTTTGCACGTAAACAACTGCAGCGTATATCTAGGTAACTACTACGACGGGCTGCGGCTACGTTCATTCATGATAATGTGATTCATTCATGATTAACAGTGAGATGAATATAGGGGCATTGTGAGATGAATAATTGAGCAGTGATTCAAGTATTGAGATGGATATGGAAGCGTTGTGAAAAATGGTTTGTTTTACAAAATTCAGGATAAATCTAGCTAATTTCACTAAATATACAATTCTAAACGATTCCATAAGAGCGTAAGCATATTTAGCTTGTTTGTTCAATGATTTCGTGAATATTTGGTGTTTAATCCGTGCATTCTTCGTGAATATCGGCTTAATGAGATGGATAATGGAGCAGTTCCCCTACATCTTCTTTCTTGAATAAAACAAAAAATACAGGATTTTTCGGGTCATTTTTTTCTGAAATATAGATAACACAGTGCAACAATTTTTTTGCCTTTTTTTTCTCCGTGTTGGGTATTTTCGTCACTGCGACCAATGTTTTGATATTTTGTGACATATTCCCCCTTTTTAATTTTGCTTAGTCAGGATCACCTACTTGAATTGGAAGTGGTCGTTAAAGTCTGGCCAATAGCATTAGTCCAGTCCAGTATTATACTTCGTATGAAGCGCACAACCGTACTGGGATTTGTTCTCCAGATTTCAGAGGGTTCCAGAAGACCTCTCTCGAAGAACTTATATCTTTTGATAAAAATTGCCGGACATCGGCATAACAGATGTTCTGAGTCTTCTTTTTCCATGCCACATACTCGACATGTATCATCTTGAAGTTTTTTCATAACCTTTAAATGATAACGGCTCGGACAATGCCCTGTTATTAAACCAGAATACGTGCTTAGATCTCTTTTTGAAAGATCCAGTATTTTACGAGTAATAGAAACGTTCGGACTGATAAAACGTTTCGACTGCCTACCGATGAAGGTGTTTGTACAGTTGGATTCCACTTTCAGAGTTTCCGATGCTTTTAGTTCCATTCTAAGGGAACACGCGGATAGACCACAGAAGGGTTCTGGTCCTATGAACTGATGAGACGATCCAAGTCTTGCCAGTTCATCGGCTCTATCGTTCCCATCTATTCCACAGTGACCAGGAACCCAGTATAAGTCTACTTGATTATTACAACCCAGTGATTGGAGTGATTGAACACACTCCCAAACTAGTTTTGATGTGCATGTCGCAGACTTCAAAGCCTTCAACGCTGCTTGACTGTCGGACATCATGCAAATGTCTGAGTGTCTGTATTTCCTGCGTAGGCATATTTCAGAACATTCTAGTATTGCTCAAAGAGCTTTAATGATCTTTTGATCCGTAAGGCACTCTTTTCGGCTTCTAATTGTATGAATTGATGCAGTGGAAGCATAAACAATAGAGCTTCCAATGCCTTGGTGGGTGTGCTTCTCATTGCACCCGTTATTGAGAGAGTGGCTAGCCGTTCAAGTTTTTCCAACTTATCTTGAGCACCTTTCTCCCTTGTTTTTGTCCACCAGACTAGTGAAGCATAGGTAATTCTGGGTCTCACAATAGCCGAATAAATCCAATGGATCATTTTCGGTTTGAGTCCCCATTGTTTACCAAAAGTTTTATTACATATCCATAGAGTATTTGTAGCTTTTTTTATTGCCTGCTCTAGATGTGTATTCCAGTTAAGTTTTTTGTGAAGAGTTACTTCAAGGTATTTGACGTTATTTGAGAGTTTAAGAAGCTCATCTTTTAGCCTAATATCATTAAGCATAGTTTTTTTTCTACGTGTAAATGGGACGATAGTGGTTTTTGAAGGATTTACATTTAAGCCTTCCCTATCGCACCACGAGGAAATAATGTTTAAGGCAATTTGCATTCGGTTTGCGATGATATCATCATACTTGCCACGAACCAGCCTTCTTCCATCAATTTTTTTAGAAGATCATCAACTATCAATGACCACAGCAGAGTAGATATCACCCCTCCTTGTGGGCACCCTTTTATAGCTGTTACACTTATATTAGAGCTACCAAGGCTTGCTGCTATTTCTCTTTTTGATAACATCTCGCTTCTCCAATGAATAATGCAATTGTCAAAACCACGTTTCTCCATTGCAGCAGTCATTGAGTCATGAGACGAGTTATCAAATGCCCCTTTTTGCCTTAGCTCCTATGTATGATTTTTTGATGAAGTTTGATGCAGAAATAAATTTCCCTGAGTTTGAACATATGTCAACTCAAGGGGCAATAATGGCGCCTTTTTTAATTTTTGAGAAACCGGTAATTTTTTATGTTTTTTCGACGCTATTTTGTTTTGAGGCCAAATATCGAAATTCTAAGAGTTTGTCCACATATTAGCATCTTTTTACCCATCTTTTGAAAAAAAAAAACAGATCTTAAATCGGACAAAAACTGAGCTCAAAACGGTGACTATACGAAACCGGGTTTGGCATAATTTTAGTATATTTTGCAAAATAATATCGTTTTTTTTAGCATTAATGGTAATTCGCTAATATCTTAAGTGGTAGTCAAATTATATCTTATTTTGAGTAAAAAAGTCTCAGAAATCGAATGGTAGGTGTCTGATCAACGTAACGTAACGTAAATTTTACCATTCATTGGTCATTCGTAATGAATGGACGAGATATTTTCCCACATTCACAAATGGCCTACCAAACCAATACCTTCTTGCCGAATTTTTCGGTGTAAATGGCTTTCACTGGTCCAGGGACATCCTTTCCCTTCGGTGATGTATAAAATTGCAGTCCTGGCAGAGTCTTATAGTCCAGTTTTATGTAGGTTTCATCATCCATGATAACACACCCCATTTTTTTGGTCAGAAGTTTGTCATAAAGCTTCCGAGCTCTCGGTTTCACAGATTCAGCTTGTTTTGGATTTCGTTTTGGCTGCTTTTGCTTCCGACGGGTCTGCAGACCCATTTTTCCCTTGGCACGCATAACGTTACTCGCCGAGGTTCCAAGCTTTCTCGCCACATCTCGTACCTGTACTGAAGAATGCCGCTTGTAGTATTCCTTAACCTTTTTGTCCATTGTGGGATCAACAGCCCCGGTAGAACGTCTTGGGGCATCAGTAGATGTGCACTCTTCATAATACTTCCGCAGTGCGGTTTGAACTGCTCCGACACTTATACCTTCTTCTCTGGCTAATTTTCTTAGAAAAAGACCACTCACGGTGCCACATTTGTGCACAATTCGCTTTTTTTGCTCGGGAGAAAGGCCACGTATTTTCAAAATTTCGCACTAAATGTTAGAAAAAATGCCAGCATCCGTTTCTTTTGGATGTAAACAACAGGACGCAGCCAACGTTTGGTTGAATACTGCACGTTATTTGAGATGACGGTTGATCGTAAGTGTATTTATAATTATCGGAACGGTCTATACTCCTTCGATCGATCACGACCAGTGACCCCTTTCTTGCCTATCGGGTACTAAGTCAGGTTACAGACGACGAAGAACATGAATTTCCGCTAGCAGCGGAGACGCTCAGGAAGAATGTCTAAGTCGACGATCTCTTTTCGGTGGTAAGACCATAGAAACAACTAGATGCCCTCCTAGAAAAGGGCGGATAATAGCTTCGCAAATGGGCTTCAAACGAAGAGTCACCGGAGAACCGTGCTCTTCAGACTTCTTTTGACTTAGACCGAGACCGAGAAGTTGTACACCTAGGTATTAGACGAGCAGGTATTAGAAGAAGCAAATATTTGCTGTTTTTAGTACGAACTTTATTTGCACAAAATGAAATCCGTACTAAAAATAGTAAATAAGGATCAAAGTAGCCCTACTAACCACGAAATCAAAAGTAGGTAGTTCCTCTCAGAAGGAAGTGAATTCCTCGACTTGGACTGCGTGGCGCCTTTGAGTAGCGTAACATTACAAAAGAGTTAAACCATCACCACAGCTCGATGCTACTGTTGAGTCGACACTACCGTCATACTGTACTGGCTCAGGGTATCCTCGTCCGCATGAAACACTTTTGTTGCTAACCAAGCTTCTAAAATTCAGCTCGCCATCGAGAACTGCTCGTTGAATTATATCACTGGAATGGAAAACCAGGCGGATTGCATTTCACGTAGAGTCTCAGCCGACACTATTATTGACTTGGACCTCTGCTGGCAGAGACCTGAATATTCGCTTTGCAAATATATCGGATCAACCGTCTGAAGCGTTGGGAGATGCACGCCGAACAACCATAGCTGTCCCATGGTTGCCAACCCAAATAACTTTCGTCGACCGGCTAATCGGAAAGTTTTCCAGCTGTTCACGTCTCATCTGTGTCTTCGGTTTCTGCTGTCGTTTCCTTCAAAATTACCGAAAGCCTTCCAGTGAGCGCCCGCAAACTGTTAAGCAAATCAGCTCAGAAACACTTTGTCCGTGTCCTCGGAACGCATACCCTCGCTTATAATAACATGACTACGCTACTGTTTCAAATAGAATCCTGCCCAAATTCACAACCGATTGTCCCACTGATGATCCAACTGACTTTGAACCGCTAATTCCGAAGCTCTTTCTGACGAGAACATGCCGCAAAAGTGTTCCAGATTCCGTCCTCCTCGATATTCCATCAAACCGACTCTGGCAATGGCACCTATTCCAGAAACTGGTCCAAGATGTGTGGAAGAGATGATACTTGGAGTATCGCTCTACATTACAGTCACGTACCGAAAAGTGCAATCTACCTATTCAACTACAAACCGGCCAACTGGTAATCCTTCCAAGTTCATCCTGGTTAAGACGGCGCACAGTGGGGCAAATTGGTCCGTTGGTGCGATAAAACCTCGTAACTCCTTAACAGTTGTTTCCACAGTGTTCATGTCTTCGACAATGTTGTTCACCAAAAAAACATCTTTTTGAAAATTGTATTCAGGCAGGATCAATTTTTTTTCCACACATGGCGCTGACATCTAACTTCTGAATAAATGGTGCTAGCCATTTTGTTTCTTCGGAAAAAGTTGCTTATGTATATCAACAATTGACGTAAAGTTGTCGAAAATATTACAACTGTAAGATTGACCATTAACGATACAAAATTATTTTCATTATTCATAAACCCAAAATTTCAGTGATTAATTATAACTGTGACTTGAGTACATATGAATCAATTTCAGATATATTCTAACTTTCGAGTTATCATGAAATTAATTATTGACAGTTTGTAGTTGACTTTGTAAAGTATTTTGTCAACCTGTGATGTGTCTTCATTTTTGAGAAAGAATATTAAACATAAATTCAATGTTATAGTTTGTGACAAAAAATTTTAAGTAGAAACATTGTTCAATTGAAGATAAGTTGGTCATGTTCCCTTTCTAAGAGCTCCTTTTGTTTAGTTTTATTCCATTTTAAATGGATATTAAAGTACATTATCATGATTTCCAGTCGACAACATATCTACTGTAAGTATAAAATAAAATGAGGCATGAAAACTGATATTTGTTTTTTTGAGTTTTGTAGCGACTTTTCTGGGTTCTGCTTCACAGTGTGGAGTCGTCCGAGTTATGACGGTCCAAACACCAAACACTTTGCCGCTTTCCAATATAATCAGCTGCACAGGAATGAACACCGACGATCAGAATGAAATTAATTGCCGCATCCTGAATATATATTTTATTTAGTAGAAAAGCTCCATACATTCGTCGTCATTCATCGATGCGTCCATGATCGAAGCGATTAAAAGCTTAAGCCCCCCGATGATCAGGAACGATAATGTGCTAAATGGGAACCTTCGTCAAATTGTCTTCCCTCGACCCCCTATAAAAGCCGAAGTGTGACAGAAGACATCCTACTTTTTTTCTATCAACTTCCATCATCATCAGAGAGAAGATTGCCAGATAGTTCTTTTTGAAAGCACACAGATTTGATTTGTCACCCAAAGTGCTTCAACTGTCCTCAAGATGACAGGGATTGATCTTAATCGAAAATAACTATTTAACCAATTTAACAATTTAACCATTCCCGTGAATTTTAGTGCTTCTAGCCATTTCGAAAACGCGTCAAAAGCTCCTAACCACTCCAACGCGAACGATAAGAACGATAACCGTGCGCCTCCTTTCACTGTTCAATCGGTGGAGACGCTAGGTTAACCAGCCGACAGCGTTCAAGGGAACGAGTTCGTGGGGAAATTTGGATCTAGAGCTTGATAGTTATATTCTAGCGAAAAACTTTCTTCTACAAAATTGTGCAATATGATATACTGCACATTTTCCTGTAATCACAAATAGGGTGACCAAAATTTTTGATGAAATTCCGCATCTAAGTTCCTTATTTTTGCAGATAGGTTCGAACGGTTTTCTACAATATTTAAACATCATCAATTTTGCGCAACTTTGTAGAATTTTTTTCTCGAAATAGCCGATTTAGAGCTGCTTTACTAAATAACAAGAAGAAAAGTACGGATGCGATCCTAAAGCTCAAACAGGATAAAAATGAAAGGTTTTAGCTATTCAACCATTCCTGTGTATTTTGGTACTCCCAGCCATTTCGAAAACACGTCAAAAGATCCTACCCAATCCAACGAGATAGATAGCCGTGCGCCTCCTTTCCTGTTGAGTTGGTGGGGAAGCAAGGTTAATGTTGCTGCTCCGTTAATTCGAAGTAACTTTGTGAAAAAAGTGTTTTCTACCTTCTCTTTAAAAAATTACAATTCATACCGGGGACCCTGAACTGCTCTGAAAAAATCGGGCTTATAGTTTAAACCCTAAAGTATTCGTTAAAAATTTTGAGGCACAGAAGTTCATTAAAATTCTATATGCTAGAATTAAGAAGAAAAAGTCTAAAATACCTGTCTTTTTTTTCAAGGACCGAACTTACGCACCCTCTAAACTGCATCTCCCCAAACTCGTCGCCATCTGACACCATAAGCTTTCATTTGAAAAGTGAGCCCCCATTCAGATATCAAGCAATTTTGGGCCAGCTTAACTTATTGACACCTTCTAAATATAACCAAGATCGTTCAGTTGAGCCGTTGTTGATACAATTGTGCTATTGAATCGGTCTTAATTTTGTATGTAACTTTCAAGCAAACCGTAGGTTCAATTCAATAATAGGTTGTGACCATCTAAACCACAAGTTCTGTTTAAATGTTACCGTCGAAGTCAATCTATATTGTTAATAGAAAATTCCAATTAATTCACCAATCCTTAAATAAAGTAAACATACATTGTTAGGTACTTAAGTTTTAAACAATCGAACGGACCCGGGACTATTTTCGGTTTAGGAAGAAAATAAAACAGCAGAACATTTTTGATTTTACTTTTCTTTTTTTTGCCTTTTTCGGTGAGAAAATTGAAAAATACTCTGAACTCACCGAAAAAAGCCAATAAAAGAAGGGAAAGTAAATACGCACGGTGATCAACCCAACCAATATTTTTGAGTTTACACACTCATGCTCTCCCCTATTCGTTTGACTAATCTTATCGCTCTTGTTACATTTAATCAGCTGGCGCACAAATTCGTTCATACGGAATGCTAAACACCCCGAATATAGTGTTAAAACATCAACTACTGAGATAAAATATTTTGCTCCTCTTCACATGAGGTGATGAGGGGAGGATGACCAATTGAACTTTTATAGACCCAACATTACCAGCTATCTTAAACTGGGGAAGAAACTTCTTGTCTCTTCTCAATTACTTAATAAAAATGTTTTCGCAGGTGTTTCTCTTTATACTTAGTCACGATGCTGGTTTAGCACGGGAAATCTAACGTATGAGGAAAAAAATCCGAACAAACTTTCAATTCCAAATTAAAATCTTGCGCAACTTATTTATCTATACTTGTTTGTTTATTCAGGTAATGTAACTCATTTACAAACCTCATAGGAAAAACTCAGCTCCACATCGCGTTGATTTCCTGGTCCTCTGGGGTACTTGCTTTATAGCTTCCTGAATTCCGGATGTTTCAATTGTTTTGAGCTCCATCTTGATTTTTCTATCAAACAATCGACGTTTTTTGCTCTGTAACCTTTATAGTAGACCATTCGCTTCAAATTTGCTCAGAAAGTTTCAAAAGACTGCAGCTGTGGCACATTTTGAGGATTGTTTTCCGATATTGCCTTGCCGCAAATTCGCTAAAGTTGCATTAGCATAGTTTGACAATGCAAGGTCTGGCCAAAACACTACTATGTAATTTTTATGGTTCTTATATTTAAAGTTTTAAACCTATTTCATGCAGATACTTGTTCACCGTTTAAGAATCAATCGAATATTTATTGCCCAGCTCACGATATGAATACGCCGACCGACCAGTCGTTTCCGCCCTTATTTCGCTCGAGCTTTGCACTCTTGCAAAGTGCATTTTCGTTCGGAACCAGATTTTTATTTGAAGGTATTTTCATTCTCGAAGAGCTTATCAATAATGTATATAACTGTTTTTATCCATACCCAAGATCTTTAGAATAGTGGAACACTTCACTTTCAGATTTTTCTTCATATCGCTCACAAAAATTGCAAATCAATTTACGACGATCTTCTTCCGACCACGCCTTTTTCCCAACTAATCGTCACTTGACAGAGTCAACTAGTCGTGTTACCAGTTATATAAAAGTGGATCTTCATTTTGTGGAAAAGTAATTTTCGATTTGTGCAGCACTTCAAAATCGTAGACCAATTCAAAAGTTGTTCGGATTTTTTTCCTCACACGTTACAGGAGATCTACGACAGCGAAAGCGGTTTGCATAGATCAGCGGTTCAAGCTACATGAAATCTAAGGTCTAAATCACTCCGTTTGTAGAAGTAGCAGGTTTCCTATGGTAATAGGAGTCACCACGAAAAAATCTTCCGCGTGAAAAATCGACTGTTGATACTGGTTTGCGGTAGATTGTTTCTTAAAAAATGTCGTTTTCGTACTAACAAAAATGGTTTCATTGTCATCTTATTACGGTTTATGAATTATAAACTGGTAGTTTTGAAAGATAGAAAAACTTTTTCACAAAGTTGCTTAAAATTAACAGAACAGCAAAATTGTATAGCAATCTTCAATTCTAGGTACATACAAAAATACGAAAGTTAGATATCTGATTTCATGAAAAATTTTGGTCACCCTAATATGTGATACCAGAAAAATACCCAAGTAACACGCGTTGTTATAGAATAGTTGATGTTACCTATTCTATGACATCTCTATCACCAGAGAAGCGCAAAAATTGAAGGGTGCTATAGAACAAGTACCGATACTATATAAGTATTACAACACTACACGAAAGCAACTTGATAGAATGAAGTGGCAAAATACGTCTCGAGTACTAACCTACGGCAAAGCGCAAATCTGTTGCAATGAAAACTGCTAAACAGCGCATGCGCACATGTGTTCCCAAGCAACAACTGAAACGTAATAGAAAAATAAATTGTGATCATTTGTTGCACTAATGAAATTCCAAGGTTTAAAGAAACATTTTTTGTTACTACGATGAAATTGTAAAGAAACAAGCAACAACTAAAGTTGCATCGCTGCTTCAAAAAACTTAACACCAACAACGTCATTCGCGTGGTTGGATTTGTTATTGAAACGTGTAAACGGCATTTGAAAACCCAACCTTCACTGAATAGATCTAGTGGGTGGAGCATATAGGTTGCCAACGTGATGCTTGCGAGATACACAAAACAAACAAACAAAAATACTCCTAAAAGTTGCTGTCATGTTCTGAAGCCATGTAACAGCAACTTTTGCTCGATCGTTTGCCCTATATTTGTTTTTCAGATGAGGTTATTTACTGCGTTGTAACTTTTGCGTACTTGGACTAGAAGTTGTTCAAAAAGTGTGGGTCTCTAAAACGAAATGAGATAAATTGCTTTGAATTTCATTACCACGCTGAGGTGCTGATGAATTGAAGAAGCGAAATTAAAAACTGATATAATGACCATTGGCATGATAAGGAAAGCAAAATTCGAAACTGAGCCATAAACTTGCAAATGTTTCTACAGCAAATGCCATTTAGTTTCTACTGCACCCTAGTTCGATGCATCTTCGTAGCTGAAATTTTATCATGCAGCATTAACCATGTTGTTATCAAATTCCATGCATAACTTCATACACATTGCGGTTTCATTCTTGAAACTTGTGTTGAAACAACGAAAATGTTGCAAATGGCTCCACTTCCTGCGATTTTTTTGTCATTGTATAAGAAACTGAGATGTAGCTGCAACTTAGTTTCGCATAAGAATTTGTTGCTGTGATGCACAAAGTTCATAATCGAAACATATTTTGCTGCTTGGGTTGTTATGCGCAGTGCAACTAGTTTGACAATCGTTTTTCTCAGTGGTAGTTTTAATTTGATTATAAATTGATGATAAGAAATTAAATTTAACCTTAAACAATGAGTGACTTTATTCGTTTAAATATAAAAATTGTTTTCGCATAGTTTCAACGTTATCTGGCCATGAAATCCAACAAAACTAGAAAACGTTGTTAGATATACGAGAACATAAGCTGGAGTTATATTGGTCATTGGCTTTTTGATGATGGCGCATTTTGACCCGCTTCGAATAAATATAGAAATCGTTCAAAGAATTCAAATATTAATTTTATCAAACAATTTTACGTTGGTTGCTGAATACTACGACCTTTGTCTTAAGGAAAAGCCATTTAGAGGTAAGTTGTGTTGTTATTAGATGGTGTAATGTCTTACGAAAAGACGTAGTGAGGATATCCATCAAAACCATCAAAAACGAGCTTGTTATCGAAATACGCTAGTAGTACACTTATACCTATGACTACTTTCATTGTAACTTATTTTCTAACATGTTTTGTAGGTTGGGTAACCGCCCCGTCTTTTGAAACAACATTGTAAAAAGAAGTTTTTCGCTTGAATGTTGCTGTCGAGCTCTAGATCCGAATTTCCCCCTAAACTCGTTCTCTGGAACGCTGTGCAATGGTTATTTGGCGTCCCCATCGATTCAACACTGACATGAGAAAAAGAGAAAAGGCACCAAACTTCACAGGAATTGTGAAATAGCTTAGAGCCGCACCTCTAGTTTGCTCCTTGTGATTTAGTAAAATAGCTATTTTGAAAGATAGAAAAAAATTCTTCTATAAAGTTGTGCAAAATTCGAAGAACATCGTTTAACTCTAGTTTAACTCTGCTCGATTTCATCGAAACGTTTGGCCACCTTAATTTGTGATTACAGGAAAATGTTTGCTCCATCATACTGCACAACTTTGTGGAAGAAAGGTTTTCTTTAGAATATTGCAATTCCCCTAAACTCGTGCGCTAGAATGTTGTGCAATGGTTATTTGGCGTCTCCATCGATTCAACAGTGGAAGGAGGCGCATGGTTAACGTTCACGTCGGAGTGAGTGGGAGCTTTTGAAATGTTTTTAAAATAGCTAGGGGCACCAAAATTCACGATTTTTTCAATGTCTTGTTTATCAACGAAATTTTGTTCTTTTTTATCCGCTGCTGCAAATACCTTGCCAGATTACAAAAAGCTGCCAAATTCATAAAAAAAAACAATTTGTATTTACCAGGAACATCACTCTGACCAGTGGCTTTTTAGAACTTTTTTCCAGAAGCTGCCCATAATCGATCTTCACGTACCTTATTGTACAACTTCCGGGCACGTCTTTTGGTTACTATGGTTTACTTCAGTGTGCTATTTAGTTAGCTTACTGACTAGAAAATATAGAAATTGTTCTTGAATTTCGTTTTAATTCATGGCGATATCATAAAAATAATGATCCACAACACCTTCAAATTTTCCGATCCGTAGTTCCTCTACGAATCTCGCTATGATCCTGCCGATCAATATTTTAGAATACTGCATACAATTAATTCAACGACTTCGCTATTTTAAATCCTAAAGACGTCGCATTTTCAAAACGGGTGTCCAAAATTAGTTGCCGATACGCGGTTTCTAACAAGTATCTTTGAAACAAAATGTATCAGTTTTCAGCAGTAGAAGAGAAAACATTACAAAACAAATTGCTATCAAAACATTGCTATGCAGTAAAATTTACAGTGCGAGCTGATGTTAACTAGCTCGAGCTTTTTAAAATTTTCAAATAACTCAAATAGCTCTCGGTAAATCTAAAGAAAATCTAATATTCTAATCTTTTCCTAATCAAGAGCTGATTTCCTGTGGTTTTTTGATCAGCAATTTTGCTAAACTAACCGAAAAATTAGAAAAGCAAATTTAAAGTAATTCAAGTTGATTATACAAAGCATGACCAGCAATAGACGAAGAAGTCTACAATGAGCAGCTTCAAGAAAACACAATAGATGATAAAAAGTTTGATGGTTTTCGAAAGTTAATCCTGGCTGGCAGCATACCCTCAAAGTTTGAAATATTTTGAAGCTTATTTTTTAACCGAAGTATAACCGAAATAACAACTATAGTTTTCCCCGTTTATTTCACTTGTTTCCATTTGTAGCACCTACCATCTAGTATCCAACAAAAACATCCAGACAAAGAGCAATTTCCAACTTTTAAATATTTGCGCTGGTATTTTCCAATTACCGAAATATGCTTTCGTCCGTGACGCTTTCGTCAATTTGTCAGTGCAGCTTGTTGTGGTGATGGCGTCTAGTGTCCAAAAAAAACAGGTCTGACGAGAAGCCCGAGAAACTGCTCTGGCACACATCTATCGACTGGTTTCGGACTGCATATGACTACATAAATCGGATAACCGTATCCGCATAACGTGCCAAAGCTTTAGCAAATATTATGCAGTCGTAAACAGAATATGCGCTGCTGAAGTAAGCGGGAAAATTTATACGCTATGCAAATGTCGTGGGTTTTGTGTTCTGTAGCTGGACAAAACAGTCGCGCCATCTGACAACTATCAAAAACATGCACCGAACGGATATGTACGACTGCGATGCTTCGAGACAATTTAACAGTCGTTGTTTCGCTGCAATTTATCGGAGCGGTTTGAAAACTTCGCAAACTACACTAAACCGACATCTATCGCGTTTTTGATAAAAGCTGCTGGCACGCGACTGATATTTTACTGTTACGGAAATTTAAACTAGTTATCATATGTTGACTATATCGAAGTATGTCAAAAATTACTAAAATAATCAACGCAGGGGTGTGCCTCACCGCCCCCTGCGTGAATGTGATTTGATGGAAGATGAAAAGCAACTACGAGGATGGCGATGGGTGGATTGACCACAATAAACGATCGAAAATTGTTCACCATGGCGTGAAGAGCATGCAATTCATATTCAATTTTCCCTTTTTCGCTGCATTAAATAATGAGATGGTGCGATAAAACATGTAATTTTTTTCAACACTGTAATTTATATGCTCTTCTCGGAACTTTGTACCCCCGTCATTGTTTCGCGATTAAAATGTACAAATCATTGCACTGGATCTGTGCTGCGTATATTCGTAGAATTTGGTTATAATGCCTTAAATAGGCTTTGGAAAAAGAATTTTTTTAATTAAAGAACTCATTTTTAATCGGTTTTTACAGCTATCAAATAAAATAGTAATCAAATATTGCAACTGGGCGTTTATTGTTTCAATGCTTTCTAACTGACAAAAGCACTACAGGTTATGGTACAGTTTCAGTCGACTTCAAAATAAAAGTCCATTTTTGATCGTTTTTATCACTCCCATGACAGACTGTATTCCAACGCCGATTACACGCAAGTTTTGCTGTGTGTAATGGATGGGATAGTTGTTGAGCTTGATCCATTTCAATCGAACATCATTGATTGGCATGCCGAAAACGAAATGCGTTATCGCAGACAAAATTTATATAAGTAGCTAACGAACACAGCCATCAGCGCTAGTCGTCAAACAAAAATAGGTTTTTCGGGCCCTGGAGCGACTGTTTCTCTGCTAGCAATACAGCAGTGACCGAAATACGCCGTTCGGCGAAAATGAATGTGAAAGGTTGCTGCCAGACAGTTTGATCCTGGCAATTTCATCGATACGCTCGGTCGTGAGATGTGGGTACTGCCTGTACCGGCGGCGGCGAATGATAGTGGGAGCTTATGCGATGTCATGTGGCCCGGTTAAAATTGATTGACCAGCGGAAAATGGGAGCTCACGTCTGTATTTGGCTATCAGTTCCGTTCCCGATCCGATGGTGTAGCACTTGGAAATGTGAATCCTCTGCTTAGTTTGATTGGATGAGCATTCGCGTTGAAACGGTTGTGATGGAATTTTACAGACTGTCGTTGTTCTTCGGCGATAGAAAATCGTGCGAAACAGTTTTTCAAAGTAACGAACTTAACCAGTGCGCTGAATTTACTTTTTCTGTTGTATTACTTTTAGTTCCACTAACAATACAATAGGTTTATTCATTTGTCCCTGCCTTTTGTTCGTTTGCGGAGTTCAAAATAGAAGATAGCTGTACAATGAGTCAAAGCAGAGAAACAACAATTAAAAGCCGACCACTTCCAGTGATTGATAATAGTGTTCGTCCCAATGGTTATCCCTGCCAAGCATGAACATCGTTTGTGTCAAAGTCAGTTCCTGCGAACGGCAGCACCTTGGCGATCATAATCAGTTCGACTCCATCGTTGGACCGTCGGTTTGCATTATCTGTCGACGGCGTCTTGTTTGCTGAAGAAATTAATCAAGAAAACATATTCTCATGCATGTAAATCTGCTACATAACACGAAATACATAATTCATACAGCAGCCGCCTTATCCGTTGGCAGAAGACAACATCTTCTCGTCGGCTTTCACTCTATTAGCTTTCCGGAACTTTTAGCCCCACTGAGTGCCGAGAATATGGTTTCTCCTTCCGCGCTTGGAAAGCAAAACATCCTGCTAGCTTGTATCTAAATTGCGATGCTGATGCCTGCCACTCACCCATACGCACCTTGTGGCCAAAGGATTTGCGATTGTTTGTGTTTAAGATTCATTTGAAATGGAGCCCTACCCACCCTGGGTAACGTTTCTCGTTCGGTGAAAGGATGCCAGCTAGAAAGAAACATTGATCAACTTTCTGTGTAGTTGTGTGGCTTATCTTTGCTTTTGTTGAAAGGTGGCACGAAACGTGTGCAGTATTCGAAATTCGATGACCCCAACGTGCACTCAGTTCGATTAATTACATGTAGTAGAGCGTTTACCAGACTTTTTTTGTATTTTTACCTTTGTTATACTAAACAAAGGTTATAAAATCGGTCGTAAAACGCAAAATAGATCCATGATCCAGAGGGCCGAATCGTATATACCATCTGACTCATCTCGACGAACTGAGCAATGTCTGTTCGTGTGTATGTGTGTGTGTGTATGTGTGTGTGTGTGTGTGTGTGTATGTATGTTGTCTGTATGTATGTGCCACAAAATACTAACGCACCTTTCTTACAGAACGCAATATCCGATTTTATACGCAAACGAAAGCTACTGTGCTCCCCCAGAATGCTACCGAGTGGATTTTTGATTAGTGGCTTAGATTTTAAAATATTGATCAAAGAGTATTTTTTATATAAGTCATTTAACTTTTAAGGCAAAATTAATGGCACGGAGAGCCATGTGTTGTATAACAATTTACTCAGATCGACGAATTGAACAATTTATGTATGTTTGTGTATGTGTTTATAAATATGTTGTTTATATGTGTAGTATATTAAAATCGACCCAAAAAAAGAAAAATAATCAAAAACCACTCTTTTTACAGAATGCTTATTCCGATTTTGATGTTCGCATGCTCAAATGAACGCCCCAGTGCTCTTTGAAAATTATACTGAGTGCGATCTTTTATTGATTGCTTGAACTGTAGAGTTTTGACCAAAGTATATTTTACACATGGGATATTTTATTTTCTGTATAATTTTTCTCTCTCGCTGCTCTTTCTTCTTCTCTATCCTTTTTTTTTTCGTATCGCTATTTATTTCTCAAAGGAAACCAACAATCATCGACAACTTTTCATAATCTTTACACTCTTCGTAGTGCGTCTTAACTGGTGTAAATAAATTACCCTTTAGCTTTTTCTTATCTTTCTTATCTTCCAAAGCTTCCGTGCTCACTTCTTATCAAATATATACTAAATTGTACGTTGAACCTAGATTTGCGAAGAGCAAGAAACATTTACAGCTTTCGGGAGCCAAGCATTGTAGTAAAATCTGATCCCACAGTGTGCACATGTAAAACAATTAGCGATGCAGATATTTTGAAAAGCTTTGCCAAAGATGTATAGTCCTATTTACGTACGAATGTGTCAGTGCCACCCGTTGAGAAAAACACAAATAAATCGCTGTTTTTTTGCAATGCTACGTTTTGAACAGCTGGAAAATTTTTCAGTTGAACACTTATTTTATGTTTTAAATTTGTGACCAGGAATCTAAGGTAGCTGATGAACGTAATCGGCAAAATAAGGAAAAAACGTTGAAGCAACCTCACATGGCTCTACACGTTTACTAGTGTGCGCAGGTGAAAAGTCACTTATCTGTATGAATGAAACAATATGCTCATGTAAGATATAAATATTGCTTTCTAATTTAAGACTAAGTGCAAACAGAGTATCCATGTTATTCCACTTCTCGTTATCGCAGCAAGATTTAGAAAGTCTTTATTCCGAATTTTTTCATACGAAATTTACGATTTTTTCATACGAAAAGAATAATGTTCTCGCCTACACTCTGAAAATCCAAAGTTCTCAAAGATCGTGGAGAGCCTTCATTTTCAGATAATGCATTTGAGATAGAACTAAATTGACAACTTCCATCAATAGCTATATTTTTTTCCTGTATAACTCTGAGCTATATCTCGAGAGCAGGTTTGTAGAAGCTTGCTTCAATTTGTAAAAAAACTTGATGCTGATTCATAAATCTAGGTCCTGATATTTCTAAAAATAAAGCGAATAAGTAGAACCGCATTAAACTAACATACATGCTTGCTGTTCTAGTGTGAAATCAGCATCTTTTACTGTTTCCCCACGTTCGATTATCTAAAAAAAATGTGATCGAAAAAATAAGACTCATGTACTCCAGTGATAACATTCATATTATTTGCGAAAGCCACGTCAAGCTTTAATTCAATGATCGTCTTTGGTTAACGTTCTGAAAACTATCTTTTAAATTCATTTCATTCGCTATTGAAATTGGACTTACGTTGGTATACGATTTGTAATTGACTGGCCTAATATGTATAAAGTAATAGTTAGTATAACAAAGGTTTCTGCACTACTAGCATGAGCATGAGCATGAGCATGATTGACCGCCCGCGGTTGCTACTCCGTTATTGCCAGACCAGCAGTAATTACACAGAGAACCAATAGATGATGCTTGGGACTAACATGCATCCTCAATGTGTAAAAACTGGTGACCTTAATTTGTTTATTAGGCAATATCGGCGCCAGCCGCATCCGAATGCAGGTCAAAGAAGGAGTTTGTATAGGAAAATGTTGACGTGATACTCGCTTTATGGAAGCCGAGAACACCTCTGCACTTCCACGAGAAACCACTGGGATGTTGGAGAAAGGGCAAGGTATACAGCAGGGTTCGTTTTGGTAAACGATGCGCTGATTTCGAGCGTCGGGTACTTTAGAAAAAGTGTCGCGCCACGATTTTCATAATGCAATTCGAACTTATTCAGTTTGACAATGTAACACCGCAACAATAAATCGTACGCAAGGATACTGGATCTTTGACCGAATTGAGACAACTTCAAATGATTGGATATCTCCTCGTAGGGTGATCCTCCGAAAGCAATTGCGCGTTGATGATCTATTTGAAGATAATACGGCCTCATTAAAGGTATAAACGCGGAGTCTCTAGGGGTTCGGTCAACCGGATATTTTCTATCTAACAGATCGACTAACGACGTCTCTCGTATTCACTTCGTCTGCTTTAAAAAGAAAACGATTCCGCGAAAATCACACCTGAAAAACGGAATATTAAAATGTTGCGCGCTTATTACGGAAACGAACTATGTGTATCTTTCTTGCTAAACACCACGATCCTCTGCGTACGACGCGCGCGAAGTAGCCTTTGCCACTCGTAGCAACCAGATATTTGTCAATCCCGAGTATACGTCGGCTGACGTGATTCTTTGGACGGTAAACATCGCGTTTTCTTTAGTCACGATATATATCTACCGAACGAAATTTTCGGCTAAATGGTCACCGTGAGACATAAACAAGTATCTGGGTAGGCCGCGAAATCACTTCATTACGAAAACGTTCATATGAGCAAAACTCTCCCGAACCGGAAACGCGGTTTACACCGAAGCATTGCACACGACCGCTAATTTCCCTTCTACCGGCGCAGAAGCTCGGGGACACGACATTTCGATGCGAATGTTACCTATTAAATAGAAAAATTGGCAAAGTTCCATGCATACAAAGCCTTAATTATTTAAAAACGCAGATATCCAAATTGTCCGGTATATAGTATTGAGTTTATTAACAAAATGTCGAACTAGTCATAATTGGAACATAGTATATAAACCATCTGCCCAAAAGCTAGAAAAATCGAAAATGTGAAACATACACACTTAGTTATACAGTCGTGCTTTCATGTAATCCCGATTTACAAAACTTTGAAATAGTCACTCAAAAATCAATGATTGTTCAAAAGCTAGAAAAATCTCAAAAATGAAGCTTAACGAAATACCCACAAAACTATGTGAAAGTTAAAGTTATTCAAATGTTGAAAATATTAGAGAAGGTTCTATAAAACTAGCTTACATTTAATATTTCACGGAAGATATGAAAAATCTACTCGAGTTTCGAAAAAGAATCACTCAACCACTGAGCGAAATTATAGCATAAATGTTTTTGTAAATATAAACACAATGCACTTATCAACAAAGGTTTCTGCACCACTAGGTGGATTAATTCAGGTTTTTTCGTCAAGATGTGGCGATTCGCTTACAATTAAAGCCGTTGGTAATAAATAATAAAATATCCGAACATCATCATAAAACTGCACGAATGATGTAATATATGCTAAAAATAAATACTTCTCAGTTAAATTTTCAAATTTTTCCTTTCTTTTAATTTTAAACTCAATTTTTTGTGTACAAAACTTTTTTCTTTGTTTACTCTCAGAACTTTAGATTTATGCTAAAAATAACTAAAGTCTAAACTAATTTGCAAATTGAATTTTGTAATTTACTGTACTTTCTGCATTCTAGCTTACAACGATTGGGTTCTTCACAACAACGATTGTTTTGCTTGTACTAATGTGGTATAGCCACGAGCCAGAATTTTTCGGAAAATGGAATTTAGACAAAGAGTTTGTGTGTGTATAACGAAGTTCCTTGTACATTTTCCTAATTATTTCTTTGTAATCTAATATTTACCAAAACGCTTACAAAGGAATAAGATATACTTACTTTCTTACTTTTCTGGTGAGACATCCCTCAGGATTTTACTCGCGTCACAATGTTACGCCAACGTCCTCAGTCCATAGCAGCTTGTCTCCAGTTTCTTGAGAGTCCCAAACTTCCAAAATCTTGCTCCACTTGATCTAACCACCTATCTCTTTGTGCTCCTCTACGTCTTGTACCGGCCGGATTCGAGACGAACATCATTTTTGCGGGATTGTTATCCGGTGTTCTTACCACAGGTCTTGTCCATTGTACCCTTCCAGCTTTCGCGATTTTCTGTATACTGGGGTCGCCGTGGAGTTGCGCGGGTTTGATTATTTTCAACATAGATGCATCCCTACGATTTTGAGCACAATTGAAGCACTTTGCGTAACCAACTTCGAAATGGGGTGACCATAAAAAACGGCTATATTCGATGGATTTTATTTCAAAAAATTCACAACTTTTGAACCAGTTGATCGATTTTCGATCTTTTTGGGTCAAATTAAAGGTACTTACGTCTTATCATTAGAAAAAATACCAAAAAATAAATCTGGGTGCATTTATATGCATATTATATGAAATTATTGGAATTTTCGTCTTGTTTTTAAATTGAATTTACTCAAATTTAAAAAATGAAATATTTTTTAAAATTCCTCCATTTATAGAGTCAAGTATTCCCTTCAAAATGAGACCAAGAGATATTTTTTATGTTTGCCCCAAAAAGAATGACACACAAATGAAAAACGCATATTTTTTGATGAAAAATATTAATAAATTTAGGTAAAATTGAGATATTTACGATGTCAGCATTGCAAATTGTTTCTCTTAAAAAGCTCTTAAAGTCGTTCAAAGACAGTTTTGCGATGAATCTTGAAATAAAAAAGTTAGAGGGTAGAATGTGTTTTTCAATATAAATCGGTTGCTTTCAAAGATAGAGAAAAACCTTTTTTACAAAGTTACTTAAAATTAATGGAGCTATAACATTGTAGAACAAGTTTTTCTTCTATCTACAAAGATAAAAAGTTAGATACTTGATTGCATCGAAAATGTTGGTCAGCCTAATTTTTGATAATTTTTAAATAAGCGCTCTAAAAAGTTAATAAAAAGTTAGAGGGGGAGGCTGGCATCACGGCTAACTAATAATACGTGCCCCGAAAGCTATCCGTTTAATTTATTAATTTATAAGTGAATTAAGTGGCCAAACTTGTTAAAAAGTGTCAAGTTGTGATCTGTGATGCTTTGTCCAAGTGAGAAAAGTGAAGGTTTTGTGAAAAACACAGTGTTCCTTGCGTGAGAGTGATAATTTTTCCTCGAATTGCAATTGAAAATTGTAAGGCCAGCTATGTTGCGTGAGTGTGAGTGCCTACTTTGTGCGTCGCGCTAACTAGCGGTTCGTTATTAACATGCGAAAATGGAATGCATGGCGGTGTGAGCGAAGAGAACGATAATATCTGGAGAGAGAGCGAAGAGAGAGAGCGAAGAGAGTAGTTTTTTTTTTCTTCACCTATCGTTTATTTGACACGGCACAAATAGAAGAGAGTAGTGTTGCGCTGTGCTTGTCGGCGTTCGTTTCGCTGGCATAGGCATAACCAAAATAAAACAGATGAGTATAAGTTTTTGTATCAAATATTTTAAGAATGCATAGGCTCTGTGTGTAGTGGTTTTTAGCGGGTTTTGGAATTTTTCAGAAGTGTAAATGTGTCATCTGTTGGGTGCACAAAGTGTGGTAGCTTTTCGGTTGCGGGTAGAATTTTTTTTTTATATTTACAAACCAGATTGTGCGATGCACTCTCACAGGTCAAAATTGACAGTTTTACAATATAGTTTCAAAATTTATCATTCGAGCATGACAATGCGGCATGCGATTGATGCATCGTCTACAATTGTGAGTCCTGGCAGGGCGGTGACATTTTATTCAGTTCTATGTTCTTGTTTTATGATTTTCCTAGCTTTTGGACAAATGTTGATATACATAAGTAACTTTTATTGAATTATGTTGAAATCGTTTTGGGCGTGAAAATAGTTCACGACAACTGAACTTTGATTGCAATTATTTTGGCATTTAAATAATAAACTTGAAACTCTGTTTTGTTTAATATGCTTATTTGCATTTTTTGAGTTTTTGGGCTATGAATGCATGAAACTTTGTCAGTTTTTATACTCAGTAGGTCTTTGGTGCGAAACGTCGTGTCGCGTATGCGTCGGTAGGAGAAAATGGAGCGGTCGTGCATTATGCCCCGGTGAAACGCATCATCGGCCCGGGTGAGTTATGTTTATCTAAGGGTTTCCGGAGTGTAGTGGACACGCTATTGTTTGCTTCGGGGAGGTCAGCTCAGTTTCGCGCACGTTATTTTGACAGCGCTCAGTGTAACTACAGCGGTTTCGGAGTTCAATGACCATTACATCGTATAATGCTCGGGTGTGCCTTGTGGGTTTTTTTTTACTCGCTCTAACGGTTCTTTGAGCTGGTACCAGTAGTTTGCGTTCGGCGTGCGGTGCGTTTTACGAAATTCATTCGTTTCGAGGTAAATTTTAATAGTTCACGGGATGAAACGCGAAGTTTGGTGTGATACAGACTGTTAACGATTGGTTGCCGGTGATACCTAGAAACTTCGATTCTCCTATATGCCGATACAGCGATCGTGATGCGGTTCTTTTTATATCGTCTTCTGATGGCCGGTTGCGCAGAGACCGAGAAATATCCATATCGGGCGCGAATTTGTGTAGAAAAGATCGCACCATCAACCTCGATGGATCCAGATCAATTCCTTTCCACTAACACTAATACCTTCCTTTGATACTTGTGGATGATGCAGAGGATTCCTCGGTCTCTAGTAGCAACAAGTATTAAACTAACACTCCCGATATCCCTTCCTCTATTGATCTGCATTGGGCGTGGCCAGCTACGTTATTGACCAGTGAAAAGAAAAATTACCAGGAATTGTACACTGAAAATGGCTTGCTACTCCTAGGCACCATTTTGACGGTTCTTTGTGCAATTTCAGCTGATTCTGGTCAATCGCGGGCAACACACGGGCGATCAAATATGCTATGCTATGCTATGCTATCTACAAAGATAAAAAGTTAGATACTTGATTCCATCGAAAATGTTGGTCATCCTTATTTTTGATAATTTTTTAATTAGCGCTCTATCATATGTAACAACTTTGTAGAAGAAAGTTTTTCTCTAAAATGTTTCTATAGAGCTCTAGACCCAAATTTCCCCCTAAATTAGGTTTCTGGACCATTGTGCATTGTACACCATCCATCGTGGCCTTGATCAGTCTTGTTAGTTTCGCAGGGTAACCATTTTCGTTCATGATTTTCCATAGCTCTACACGGTCGATAGTATCGTAGGTCGTAGGCGGCCATGAAATCGATGAATAGGTGGTGCGTGGGGACTTGGTATTCGTGACACGCGGAAGGCGATCTGGGAGAGCACTTTGTAGGCTGCGTTGAGAATCGTGATCGCTCGATAGTTCTCACATTCCAACTTGTTGCCCTTCTTTTATATTGGGCATATTACTCCCTTCTTCAATTCCTCCGGTAGCTGTCCTATATCCCAGATCCTGACTATCAGCTGATTCTTGAGCTCTATGATGGTATCCTTAACTTAACCTATCGTAGGGGTCGAAATGTCTTCCTCATCCGCTGTGCTGACGAAGTCGTTCCTCCTGCCGTCTTGGTACTCTGCCTCTGTGCCGTTCAGGTGTTCATTGTAGTGCTGCTTCCACTTGTCGATCACCTCACGTTCATCAGTCAAGACTTTTCTACCCTTATCCCGACATATTTCGGTTCGTGGCACAAAGCCGGCGCGGGATTCGTTCATTTTCTTGTAGAACTTACGTGTTTCTTGAGAACGATACAGCTGCTCCATTTCCTCACACTCCATCTCTTCCAGACGGCGCTTTTTGTCCCAGAACAGATGGGTCTGCTATCTTCGCTTCAGTTTATATCGCATCACGTTTTGACGGGTCCCTTGCTGCTGCATCAATGCTGCTATCCGCGCTGTATTCTTCTCGTCTAGAATCGTCTGACACTTCTCGTAGAACCAGCCGTTACGTCGATTCTTCTCGACGAACCCTATGGCACCTTCCGCTGCGCTGTTAATGGCTGCTTCTACATAACTCCAGCAGTCCTCTAGAGGGTCTTTGATGGTTTCACTCTCTTTCAGCAGTGCTGCCTCAAGACTTTGCACGTATTCAGCAACGACTTCGGGAAATTTGAGTCGTTCCAGGTCATACCGTGGCGGGCGACGGTAGCGGATGTTGTTGACAATCGAAAGTCTTTGGCGCATTTTGACCATCAGCAGATAGTGGTCAGAATCGACTTTTGCGTCACGGTAGGTTCGGATGTCGATAATATCCGAGAAGTGACTTCCATCCATCAGCACGTGATCGATTTGTAATACGGTCTGTTGTGGTGGTCTCCAGGTGTACCGATATGGGAGGGTATGCTGAAAGTAGGTACTACGTATGGCCATGTTCTTGGAGGCGGCGAAGTCAATTAGTCGAAGGCCGTTTTCGTTCGTTAGCCGGGGATGGCTGAACTTCCCGATAACCGGTCTAAATTCCTCCTGCTGGCCTACCTGAGCGTTAAGATCTCCGATAACGATTTTGACGTCTTGTTTTGGGCAGCTATCTTATGCACGCTCCAGCTGCGCCTAAAAGGGCTTCCTTATCGTCATCGTTACTTCCTAGGTGAGGACTGTGCACGTTAATTATGCTCACGTTGAAGAAACGGCCTCTCATCCTCAACTTGCACATTCTGTTGCCGATTGGCCACCACTGTTTAGATTCCCACGCTGACGTTGATCAGCCGCCCCTAACATGGAGAACAGACGCTGTTTTGAGCCGCACCATCTTGGTGAACAGACGCTCAGGCTAGAGAAGCATTTCATCTACCGCCGGAATATGGTTAGCGCGCCAATGGTCGCGTCGCACCTTCTCACTTACCTATTGCCGGATTGACAACATTTCCCAGACTACGCCAACCAGCTGTGTCCATGTTTTAGCTGGCAGTCTGTTGTGATCAGGCTTCGAAATGGTCACGGTAGAACCACTTTTTACTGCGATAATCGTCTTCTTTTTCCTCTGACGCTAGCGAAGCTCGCTGTCTTAATACATTCTTGAACAAACATGTCAAACGAGCACCACCACCACGACGTTTTTTTCCTCAAACGTATTTTGACATTTTTTCTAGAAATGAGAATTACGCACGTTGGGTGCGGATATTTCGGAAATTATTTATATCATTGTGCTTGTAATAATATTTATCAACATAAATAAAACGAAGTAGACAGAAATAGGCCGTAATAACATCACCAAACGAATGGCAGTGTGAATCTCTTTGAAGCGAGTGTCGAATGACCATCCTTTTCTTTGTTTGAGAGGCGACGGTTGTTTTACATTTCGAGCAAAAGCCGACTGTGATGCACGATAAGGAAGCGAGATCAAATGAAAATGCTGACCGTTTCGAAGCCTGGTTGTGATCATGTGACTCGTGGAGGCGTGAGATAGGAACTGATGAGGACCGGAGCTAAGTCGGTCGCTCCTTCCAGGTTGTCAACTCACCAGTTGAAGCCTGAATAAGATTTGAGTTTTCCCAACAACTGCACGAAAACTCAATCGGTCTCCTTTTACTATAGAATAAAATAACCCGCTGCAAATTTGTGTTTTAAACATGGTTTGCAACCATTATCAAGAAAACAATGAGTGATTGTGTTTTTTCTCTAACCCATGAGGTTTACAGATCGCCCTGTTTTTTCACTACTTCACATGTGTACGACGTGCAAAAATATACGCCAGTATGTGTTGTTGCTTGACTGGAGATGAATGTTATTGCTTTTTGAGTAACAAATTTGTTGCAAAAGAGAGAATTTTTCGTTATTGAAAAGGAAAATTTTGCGAGTATCAACATACCGAGACGAAGCAAACCTTGTAGTATTCCCGGAAACACTGAAAAAGTAGTGCAACTCCACGCAAAACATGGCAACCATTTCAATCGTTCCTTTTTGATCTGGCTGAACCTTTCACAGATGTTTCGATATGTTAAAAATGTCATCGGTATTCTTGTTTTTGAATCATGACTCATTTTTAGGAATGGTTCATTTAGGAAAGGTATTGATGATTACAAATATTATTTTGAGCCTGAACGGTTCGTTTTATAGGTGTGGTGTTTTCTGCAAAGTTATAGATGATAGTTCATTAAGCAGGCAGTATGTGAGTTGAGAAAGAACGAAAAATATGCGAACTGGAAATATGATACAGATTTGGAAAAATATACCGCATCCCGACAAAACACCATGCCGGAGACAGCGAGATTGCGGGTTCATGTCCCGTCGGGATGCGGTATATTTTTCCATATCTGTATCATATTTCCAGTTCGCTTATTTTTCGTTCTTTATCTACTCACATACTGTCTGCTTAATGAACTTGCGTGTTAACGGGAAAAAGCCGTTGTTAAGAATAGAAATTCAGTTCGAAAAAATTATAGATGATAATTTTGTCTTTTTAAAAAAATAAACACCATACAAAATTTTATGGAAAAACAAAACCCAGTTATCTTTGTACACTGATGGGTGTCTAGTCATAATAAAATGAGAAAAAAATGTAAGATTTTCAAAAAATTATTATTATTTCATCCGAGCTGAATTGGTTTGTTAAATTTAATATAAGTGGCTTGTTGAATTTATTTACATGTCTTCAGTAAATTTGCAGAAAGATATTGTATCGCTCCAGGAAAAAAATACACCTCAAGAAAAAAAAAATTCGGAGGTCAATATATACAATTTTGCACCATTTTTACATAAGCTCTTCTCAAAAATAAGTCGTTTTTCAAAAAATTCACCAAAAGCACAAGATGACTAGTCTAGTCCATAGCCCTAGCTGGTAATAGAGGTGCTAGAGTTATTTCGTGTGAATCCTTACATTCTACGGATTTTTCCGGTTTGGTAAAATTTTGTGTGAAAATGGAAATTTGTGGAAATAATCAAACGACGGAAGAGCGTAATTTCATTGACACTAGCAACCTTATTTTTTAAATGGAATCAAACCACGGAAGAACTTGCTTTAAATCTATTAAATATGTTCACCCCGGGATAGTAAACTGAAAAATTCCGTTAACATCCGCAAATATTTCCAAAGTTTCATAGATTTTGTCTACGGATCCGTGGAAATGAAACAAATTCGTGGATCTACGAAGAAATTTAAAGATCTGGTAAGCCTGCTAACAGGCCAGTCGTTTGCTATATTTTTTGAGAAAATGTTTTTTTCTGTGACACGGCTCAGTAAATTCATTAAGCAAACAATGTGTGCAGTAGGGAAAGCGAAAAATAAGCGAATTGGAAATATGATACAGCTTTGGAAAATTATTGACTTGAACCCGCAATCTCCCTGTCTCCGGCATGTTGTTTTGGCTCAGTAATGCAAAATTTTAACCTGCGAAATTTCCTAGAATGGTTATATATGTTTTAAAGTTTCTTTTGTGTATATCATTGTATCGTATGGATAAGAATTGATTGAATTTTGAGTAAAACTAGTTTATAGTGTAATGTTCACATGTACAAAACTTCGTCGCAATCTGTCAAATTATTATCGGGATGGTTTCCAAGCAAGAATGGCGTGGTCGTGGAAAATACAGGCTGATCCTACGAATGGATTGCAAAACACTTGGAGCCGTTCGACCGTGTCCCATGTGGTAAAATCATTAATGGAGACCCAGACGACCCAGCGGTGATCTGACAGCGGAAAACGAGAAAGGTCTTCAAAAACGACCAGCATTGGAAGAAAGAGTAGATGAAAGTGTGTAAGCAATATGGAAGGTTGAGAAGGTTGTCAAATTTTCCGAGAAGTACTCAGTGTAGCAGGCGATCTGTGGCCAAATATATAAAAAAATACCTTGTGAAGTGCCTGCTGCCCTCTCTGACATTAAGCCATTTAGCAAAACAGTCGGAGCCTCGTTAGACTCGCTAGAGTTTTGCACAATAGAAAAGTTCTAGGGAATTATGAAGGGCCAGCTCCGGAAAACAGGGAGGGTCTTCAAAAACGGCCAGCATTTGAATAAAGAGTGGATGAAAGTGTGTGAGAAATATGGCGCAAGTGTTGCACAGGATTTGGTGAGTAGCGTTAAGTCCAAGGGACGGGCATTTACCCTAGGATAGAAGGTTAGATAAACCAACTTCGCAAAAACATAGCTGATACGTGTCTTTTTATTCCCTGTGAGTTTCGACCTAATTATATCGACTGTGAGTTTTGACCTAAGTATTCGACCTAAAATAAACTTTTGATGATCAATTTTGTCTGCTGCATTTTTGTCGAGTACGGTTTTTAGGAAAGCAAAAAACATGTGGAAATGGGAAAAATCTTTAAGATACCAAATACAAAAAAAAGAAATTAAAAAATTTTATGTGTTTGAGAGTAAATAATAGTATCAACAGAATTAAATAACACATTACAAAAAAAACTCAAAATATACAACCTATCAATTATTAAAACTGTATAACATTCAACTCGCTTGACACATTATTTATAACTTCTAATTGTGAAAGCAAATAAATCCCACTAACTAAAGCAGTATATCTTCATTAGTGCTGAAATGTCATTACTTCCGCTACGGTACGCAATACAATTTATTGATTAATCCACTAATGCTAAATTATGTCTAGTTTAAATTCGACACAGATTACACGCGGTAATAACGAAGAAGCGGATGTAAATCATGGGCTTCATGGGAAGGGTTTGCCTATATTTCTACTAAATCAGATAAATAGTTGACAATTATTCTAATGAAGCATTTTACTAAATGACTATATGAAACAGCCTTGATAGTGGCCGAATAAACCTTCGATAGAAACTCTTTTACCAAAAAAAAATCTACGTTCTTCGTTCAAAAGTTAACAATTTTAAAACCAAAACTTCTTGCATATTTAAATTATTAGCACTTCACAAAATCCAATCAAGCTTCATCTGTAATTATTTCAAATGAACTGAACATGCAAGATCTCTACAAAATTTCAAAAAGCGTTTAAAAAAAAACTTTTTTTTTCGATAAATCATGCTTTCTGCGATTAAACACTATCCGTAAGTAGTGTATGTTAGTCTTAAATAGAAGTGTGTGACTTTAAAAACTCTTGCTCTCAAACAAACTGAACTAGTAGCTTTTTACAGCGTTCGTGGTAAAATCAAGTGTACCCACTCTCATGTACAACAAACGTATCATTGCGTTCATATTGATAAGGGTATCATTTTCACCATCAAACTGGCTAGTCAAACCGATTACTCGTATATCAACTTATGACATTTCCAGTGAACCGAACGGTTAGTGCTGACGATGCATCACCAACAGTAATTCTGATATATTGCCAATAACTCTACCTATAAATGCATTGTCCACTCGTCCAGTCAATCCTCGGCTCGGCAGCGAAAATCGCCACCGCATAATTCAATCTTTTAAGCAAATACAAAGAGCGCATATTTTTCGAAGAGCTTCGATTGAAAATCGGTCGAAATTCGTTATCTCGCCCAGGCAGGGTTGCAGCATTCAGCTGTGACCGCACATAAACCCCGACAGCAGCGCATCATATATCATGCAGCATATCGTTATTTTGGACCCACCATGCGAAACGAAAACCAGCAGTAAACTTTTTCTGTTTTCAGAACATCTAGAGCAAACCCAAATCCGAAACTGAGAACATTTGGCTCATTTTTTTTTTTGCGAAAGATTTTTGCTGACTGGTAGCATTTAAGAATCCGAAGCAAAATGAATATTGCCGTCAGTGTAAGTAGATTACACTCTTATCTACCACCATCTAATGCTGTTATTTATAGACAGAACATTCTAAATTTTATAATTATATTTGCATTAATTAATTTCATGTTTGAACTATAGTGGGATATATTATGTGTTAATGAAAATACTTTTTATCTATTTTCAATTATTGCTTAGCTAAAATTGGATTCTGCCACTTTTATTTATCCTATACTGACCATATCAACCAAAACAGGTGAAATTTAAGATTAAGCGAAAGTTTGTCGCTCTTTCAAAACATGACAAGCCATTGGCAGATAAATTATCGGTTAATAAAAAAAAAAACCTAAAATGACAAATTTCATTCCACCATGACACATAAAAGTACGCCCCAGACTGCCCGTGGATTGCCATTACACCGACGCCGCACCCGGTTGTTTCTACTTTGTTTCCTGCGAAAATCACGGTAGGTGGCAACAATGCCGGATTCTTTGGTGGCCAACTCCTTGAGCGCGCCGGGGCACATTGCGTAGCGGTTGTCGCGGAGCGCTAGCTAGCTACTTGGATGTCACAGAAAATGAATGGCAACAGCAATGCGCTTCCATTATGTTCACAATTTTGCAACTCAACCATCGCGGCCAATGTTGCGCACGCAATCAGCTCCCGTGCCAGAAATGTGCCAAAGTACGTTGGAATGAATTTCATAAATTTATAAAGCATTTTATGAGTTTTTGTTTTCCAAGTTATTCGTTCCCAATGCCCTTTGCAGTGAGGAGCGAAATGAAATATTTCGAATTTTTATTTTTCAGATCTCATTTGCTGTCAACTGGTCGTTTGTTTCACTCGCGATGATGGAACGTTTTTGCCGTGCTCTTTGTGGCAGCAATAAAAATGGCGTTGTTTTTAAAACTTCTCCCTGCTGTCAGGTTCACACTGTGTGCTTCCCAAAACGAGCGCCACTCTGTCCGTTCCAATTTGCACTAATTGTCTTTACTAGTTTCGATCGAACGTAAATTAAGATCGCTAAAAATATCGCCTGGTCAAAGCATAATTAATTCTTGCATAAGTTTTTCTGCTCTACTTACTACAGATTTCAAATTTTCAGTAGTTTTCTTCATTACAGATACGTTAACCAGCGTCACACCAAACAGTTGAGATGTATCCAAATCGAGCATTCTTACTTTCTCTCCACAAGTGTTGAGTAAAACATGTTTTTAATTCTACTTACGGTTTCTAGGTAAAAAATAACATATATAAGATTATAATCAGCTCAAAACAGCATGAGAGCCAAAATATATAAGGAAAGAGTACCACTATTTTTTTCAAACTTAAGAGAACTTTTCAACAGTGCAATATATTATTTGGCAATTTTTGCTAACTTATAAAGTTTACAATGGTTTTGAGGTGCGCCCTCAGAAGACCAGTTCATATTTTGCTGGCTTAAGCATTGCTGCTTTTCGAGCAAAACTAATATTATTCTGCGCGTTCGTGTTGGAGGGATGGGGATCATGTCGATTGCTTCCAAAAAGTTCTTCTCCCACAATTATTGTTCATCATTTGGATTAATTGACTCTTTTTATTGGCACAATACTCGTTTGACACGGCACATATTATTTGACATTTGTTGCTGTGAAATTATTATCCCCTTGTACAAACAAATCAAACAAAAAATAAATATGAGCCCTGGCTTGAGAATGTGTACTCAACAAGATGAGGAAACTTCCTAAAAAATTTAAAGTCCCTCGCCAGAACCGCAACGACACCTACATCTGCACCGGTTTTTATATGATTCAATTAATTGTGTGATAACAGTACGTGACAGAATAAGTTTATTAAAATGGTAGCATTTCCAGGCTGCGTCATATCCTTGTCGGTGCTACTGCTACAGGCTTTTTCTAAGTACCGTCTCCATCATGTCCTCACTCCTAACAGTGTTCACCATTTAATTATCGCACGCTGGCGTAACCAGGATCTCAAACACTTGGACACGCATATTGAAAACTTAGGAAGCACCAAGGTTTTTTTTTCGTTCGTTTCGGTTTGCTTGGGGTTAATATTTTTTCTCAAAAATATGTGAACTACAAAAGTACTGCTGTTGCACTAAAAATATAATTCAACACCTAAATTACGCTTCACTCGGGATCTAGTCACGCCCAGTGTTGCGTTTTGGAATATCCTCTTATCTAAATTGTCGCATCAAGCTCTAAAACTTCCCGGAAGGCACGTTGGGTCATACTTTCTGTCGAAGAGAAGTAAGACAAGTAAAGTACGGTGTTTTTTTTCTCTCTCTCTAAAGAAAAGTCTGAGTCCACTGGGCAGGCCATTATTGTATTACCAATGAGACGAGTGTACACCAGCCTGCAGCAGAGCGAGAAAATACCAACTGAACCTGGACCGATCCTGCGATTGTAGGAAGTGAATGTGACGTATTTTTTCAAGCTTTCTGGCAGTCGCAGTCGCAGCGATGAACGAAATAAAGATATTAGACTTGTACTGGACGTTAAAGCGAAGATTGAGCGCCGTTATATGATAAATGGCTGAGCCATTTGTTTTTGGGTCAACCGGGTAGTCGAGATACGACCGTTCTCAACAAGGGTACGGTATCCGAAGGAGCGAGCGACGGTCGAGATGAATTAAAATTAATTGCAATTCGTGTCGTTTGCTTTATGCTAGAATCTGAACATCCATAGCGGATTACAGTGATTAGAACAACACAAATATTACATAGCATCATTGCTTTAAGATGCTTATGAAGCGGGTATAACGAGAGAAATCAAAATTATTTGAATCGGCTTGTCTGCAGGGATAATTACTCTGACCATTATGTTCACATCTGAAATAAATGACCCAATAATTTATGTTGCGGAACGAAAAACCGGAACAACATACATGTTTCCATAGAAGCTGAAATATAAATATTTGTTTTAAAGTTTACCAAACGACAGTTCAGAGAATTGCGTTCCCAGAATTATCGTGCTGGGCTGGTCATGCATCTTCGTTTGGCTGTAACCTCAATTGCAAAATTCGACCCGAACACAGGCTTTCAACAGCCTCCGCATATTCGTATAACAATTTACACATTGTTCATCCACTCGCGAATCCACTCGAGCTTCATTTGTATTCATTAATTTGATCATTATCTTGCTGCCACACACTAATAACAGCACGATGATGTGCTGTTATCGGACACTGTTCTCAACAGCACGACGCGCGCTCTTTCTCTCGCTCACTCGCTGTCTTTCTCACACTGCCAATCCATCTATCCCCAACCGCCGGAAGCAGCGACTTCATTTGCCTTCGTGAAGCTCATTTAACCCGGCCAATGTGAAGCTTAATCATCCACAATCATTATTCTCCATCATTTACTATTCACACCAATAAATGTAATGATTTACTTTCCCTCGTGAACGATGAGAACAATGGCCATTCCGAGACGGTGGCGGGTAAAATGTGTCTCAAGTTCCTAGCGAACGAAGCTGTTTTGAAACAATTCACTTTGTAAAATCTAAAGAAGTTCGTCAGAGATTGATCAATAAGCAAGAAAGCCCCGCCTTGCAGTACATCTCATTATTCAACATAATCTTCCCTAACAATTCCTCGAGTAATCCACTAATTCATGAATCCACGAAGTACGACCGACTGCCGAAATATGCTTCCGCGAAGTTGCGTCATCGTTCAACGAAAATTATTTTCCACCCATGAATCTTTAAAGATGTGAGAATTGCCAGAAGTCAAAGAAAGCTAATTCTGGTGAGTCGGTAGAATGTTATAACATTTTGTATCGACTTTTATTCACTGCTATTCACGGTTGTTCGTTTTGATCTGTGTGAGGGAACGCGCTATTTTGAAGAAGAATGGTTTTCCTTCGGCAAAACTAAACCTTTTTTCGAGATTTTTCAATTCATACTCATTGTTTTTCTAACTCCCTTCGAAGTCGAAGTACTGGGATCTCAATGATTTTTTTCTGATTTCGTTTAAGATAAAAATAAGCGACACAGCGAAATATTCTTTTTCGTTTATTAGATAAGTTTCCACGTGAGAAACAAAATAAAAATAAATGGAGAGAAAAAAACAAAATGGCGAACTTTTTACCAATCTCGCACGCGGCCCAACGCTGACAAATCAAACGTTTTGCACAATTGCGGCCTTTCTTTCTTGCTGACATCGAATTCAAAATCACAAGACTCGGAAATAATTAATGCTTCACCTTTTTAAACATATCCATATATATATTTGCTTGAGTGATGCAAAAATGAGGATATGTTTGCACAAGTGACGATTAAACTAAATCCGAGTCTTGTGTCTTTGAAAATTCTAAGTCGACCGTTTGTGGCTCCTACACAGTTTGGCCCTAAAATAATTCAAAAAATTAATTCCTTGTGTTGCTTTTTTCACCTCAAAATAATTTAATAAAAAACCACCTCCGGCCTTGAGCTCTTTCTTAGATTCAAGATAGTATTAGTAGACCAAATCCTTAAATCTACAAGGGTAGTAACCTTTTGCATGACAATGGCAATATAGAAAAAATATATATATATTTATCTCTCAACATCGGCGCCTTTTAGCTCAATACACTTTTCCCAACGATGTTCGATAGCTTCGTTATCATGTTTATATAGTGAAGGGTTAAGTTTCTTAAAAATAGTTTTAAACTCTTAGCTGATTTTTTGCCGAAAGAAACCCTTTTTTCTTTATTTTACTATTTAAACCTTCCACTTTTTCTGAAAATAATTAACGAGAATTGTCCACGCACATCCCAGAAAACTGATGCCATGAACTTGTCAGCGGATGGAATTTTATTCGCTCCCTTCAGTCCAGTATTTCAATTGTTATTTTTTATGAGTTTCATTCGTAAATCAGTCATAGCTAGAGAGTGGAAATTACAGTAAAATATTTTGTAATGTGCTAGCGCTTAAGCAAATGCAATATACACTATTCATCATAAGTTTGGAATCGCTCCTTTGAGTATTGCATAACTCCCCGAAAAGTTTAGCATCACCAGAAATGGGCAGATATCTCGTGTTTCCGACGACCTAGAAAGTTGCGGTTTTCAGCCAGCCAATTGAGAAGATCAATGGCTTCTGGATTTAGTAAGTAATTCCCGATAATAAGTTAAACACATCGGCTTGCAAACGGATGTGGAAGTCATGCGATACGTAATAGAAATTTTCCGCTAAATCATATACGAGAGAACCCAATTTTTTTTTCGCCAAACCTGAACCTGATCCGTACCCGATTTTAAAAAAAAAGTTACTGCTCAGCCTGAAGTGCTTTTGCAAAAGTCCCTAGTCCCTGGTCGTTCCTCTGGGGACTGTTTGGGGTTGGGTTCCCAAGACCTCTTTTCTTTACTCCCTGTCGGCCGTGAGAGACTCGAAAGTGACTCAACCAGCTCGCTAACTTTTTGGCTACTAAATTTCAATACAGTCTTTACTCATATGCAGTTTTATAATTTGACAATCTTATCGTTTATAAATATCTGCAACTCTCTTCGTGCATAGTGCAGCAGATTTCATGCGGTGCATCTGCAAGGTTGTATTTTTAATTTTTAGTACAATTAGTTTGCAATTATTTATTTCGTTACTGTCCACTGGAGTTGTATCTTTTATCGTAGTCCCTATATTTAATTTTTTCAAACGCTCTAACTTAATTTACATTGAACCGACAGTAATTATAACAAACAAAATAAAGTTACAAATGAACGCATGCCCAAACTAAACATAAACAAAAATACATCGAGATCTAATTTTATGACAAACTACACCTTTTGTTCCCTTGCTTGCACTCTCCTGCATGAACACCCTTACTAACACGCAGAGAATCCATCCCCAGGATACCTATAACTCGATGACGGAATCGTGAAAGGAATCGCAAACACGATCCGGAGGATTCCCACTCACGATTCTTATTTCAAGAATCCTAGAGCCATATACAGGGCATTCCTGAGGATTCTTTTTCAGGAATCCTTTTCAAGGACGCTCAGGAATCCAATGTGGAAATCCTAGAGAATCTATGCGAATCGTATGTGTTCGTCCGGGCATTGTAGGGCGAAAGTTGCACAACGGAAACAACATATCAAACCCGAATTCCACGGATAAAAATATCCACTTCCACACAGCACACTAACACTAGGTATATGGCAAATTTATGAATTAAACTAACCATAACTAACCAGCCCATGAGCTACAGAACAATTATCCTCATAACCGCAGTTTTTTAAGTAGTTGAATTCATGAGATAAGTGATGTTCAAAATGCTGAAAACTATATGCACGTAGTAGCTGAATTTCGAAACAAATTGGCACCAAACTCTAGACCTCCTGAACTGCCTATTCTTGGAACGGCATTTGACTTTGAATAAAAAATAAAAGAATGAAAAAAAGAAATATAATTTGTATCGTCCAGATTGGTATCGATTGAAACAAGAAGGCAATTGGTTAGGATTATGCCATGAGAGTGATCTTATAGTATAACGTAGAAGCTTGGCCCGTACAGCTTCAATTCGTTTGGTCCAAATGAAAGTGTAGGGACTCCATATTATATTATCCGATGTTTTCAAAACCGAACGAACCAAGGAAACCTAAAGCGCTCGCAAGCGAAACGGTTTACCGATAATCTCTTTGGCTATTCTCATAATAAAACCTAGGTTTTTGCTTGCGTGCACAATAATATGGAGGAGGTGGTGTCTGGAGGACATTTGCGAGTCAAGTGGTATACCTAAATCTTTTACTGCCAATACTCATTCGAGGATACTATAAATATATTGTAGTTTCCTACGAAAACGGATTATTTTTTGGCGTGAAAGAAATTGCGAGACATTTTGGAACACTGATTATCCGCAGATTACGATTACACCAGTCAGAAAAAATATCCAGATATTGTTACAACTCTCTACAGTCTGCAAAAGTGCGAATGACGGGAAAGAGCTTTAAATCATCAGCATAGATAAATTTATAGGCTGCTGGAATGACCTTATCAACGTTTTTAATAGAAATTGTGGTCCAAGATTGCTCACTTGAGGTACACCCGACAAGTTAAACAAGTTATTAGTCTTGGTGTTACACTGGGGTCTTTTTTTACGCGGGTTATTTTTATGCATTTTAAACGCGATTATTTTACAATAACCCCGATTATTTTTACGCGATACGGAAGGTTATTTGTACGCGATATCAAATAAATCGCACAAAACTAACGCTGTATAGGGCACTGATACTCCCGGTGCCCCTTTACGGACATGAAGCATGGACACTGAAGGAAGCTGATCGACGAGTGCTCGGAGTTTTTGCGCGTAAAGTTCTGCGATCGATACTTGGCGGTAAACTAGAAGATGAAGTGTGGCGCAGACGCATGAACCACGAGTTGTACCAGGTATACAAACATGCTGATATATTGAAGGTAATACAGCGGGGTAGGCTTCAGTGGGCTGGACATGTGGCCAGAATGCCTGACGAGTGAGCCGCCAAAACTATCTTCAGTAGAGAACCAGGAAGAGGCCGTCGACTCCGTGGTAGGCCTCGCACTAGGTGAATGTGCGCGGTGGAAGAAGATGCACGATATACTGGTATACCAGGAGACTGGAGAACGGCTGCCCGAGACAAAGAAGCTGGACATCTCTAATTCGTTCGGCTCTAGACCGGTGAACGGTCCGTTAGCCAACAAAGTAAAAGTAAGTATCAAATAAGTTTGGTATGAGTAAATCTAATCTAATCATTTAAACGCGGTACAACCAACCACGTAAAAAAAACCCTGTGAACTGGTGTGATGCACCAAGACGTTGAATCTTGGCGAAAAATGGTGTGATCCAAACGGCCAAACGCTGCATTAAGGTCGGTATAAATAGTGTCCATTTGCATCCCGTTCTCTACGTTTTTGTAACAATTGTGAGATTTTTGCCTTTCTCCTAGAAAGGTATAGCAATCACTTGCAAAACCGAAAGTATAAAAGTGCTCCAAAGGGCCGAATGGCATATATCACTCGTCTCAGCTCGACGAGCTGAGCATTTTCTGTATGTGTGTGTGTATGTGTGTGTGTGTGTGTATGTGCAGATTTTTATTCTCACTCACTTTTCTCAGAGATGGCCTGACCGATTTTCATGAAATTAATTGAAAATGAAAGGTCTTGTTACCCCATAAGACCCTATTGAATTTCATTGTAATCGGATTTATAGTTTAGAGGTTATGTTTAAAAACGTGAAAATCATGAAACATCAATATCTCAGAAATTACACAACCGATTTGAACAAAATTGGTCTCAAAAGAACGGGCTACCTAGAAAACCCTTAAGTTTTGAATTTCATAAAGATTGAACTTGTGGTTCAAAAGTTATGAAAAGAAACGTGTTCTGAAGACTGTTTAATCTCACTCATGTTTCTCAGAGATGGCTGTACCGATTTTCATAAAATTAGTGTCAAATGGAAGGTCTAATTGCCCCATAAGACCCTATTGATTTGTTTTGCAATTGGACTATTACTTTTCCTGTTATGTTTAAAAATGTGAAATCCAGCTATGCAAAGGAACATATTCCGAAGACTACTTGGACTCACTCACTTTTCTCAGAGATGGCCGACCCGATTTCCACGATATTAGTGTCAAATGAATGGTCCAGCTGCCTCAGAAGACCCCATTGAATTTTACTGTAACCGAACTGTAACTTCTTTTGTAATGTGCCGACTTGTGAAAATCACGAAACTTCATTATCTCAGAAACTACACAACCGATTTGATTATTATTATCAGATGAGCGGGCTAGTTAAGGGTTAACTGATGAATTATGATTGAACACGTGGTTTCAAAGTTTGGCTGCCCTACACATTCCCATTTCATTTGATTATAATCGAACTTAAGCAACCGTTATGTATTAAATTGTTGATAAAACAAGGAAAGTCTATTATCTCAAAGATTACATGACTTATTCGAACATAACCAGTGTCATACGAACGAGTCATCTCTCAAACTTACAAATAACAAACTTCATAACAATTTGATATGTGGCTCAAAAGTTATGGAAAGAAGAGAAATTCAAAGACTATTTAAAACTATACCTGCTTTGATCGATATATGTGGCCTCAACATAATTTAAATGTGGTGTCGTACTATTTGAACGTTCCAAGTTCATTGATTCCCTGCGGTTTGTTTGAAGTCTGCAAATGCACGACGAATCGGCCATAGGATATGATCAAAGTCAAATAACAAATCGTTTGAAATGATTAGTTTTATCGAAATGACAACATCCTCGTCTTTTGGCTTCTGTACATCGCCTTAATTCTGAATATATTCATATTGGGTGGTATTCTGTCACCGGAAATACCCATATTGGAAGGTATTTTTGGTTGTTTTCCAGAAACTAAAAGTGGTCGTCTTCAAATTCAAAATAGTGTTCAGGGTCAATGTTTGGTTTCTATGCATCATCTCGATTACGGAAATATTCATATTGAGTATTATTCGGTCATTTCCGACTGTTGCCTATAAGTTGCCATTTAGCAATTCAAAATGGTGCCTGAGGTCAATTGTTAGCCCCTTGCATCATTCTGGTTCCAGAGATACTCATATTGGATAGTATTTGTTTATTTTAGGCTGTTTTTCACAAACCGGTAGTCACCATCTTGGATTTCAAAATGGTATTTAGGATACTGGTTAAAGAAAAACTCATATTGGGTGATATTTGGTCACTTTGGACTGTTTTTCAGAAGCCGAAATTCGTCATTTTGGACTTTAAAATTGCCTGTGAAATCAATTTCTGTCATCTGGGCGTAATTCTGGTTCCGAAAACATTCATATTGAATGGTATTTGGCCATTTCAGGCTGTTTTCCAGAAACCGGAAGTTGCCATCTTACAATTCAAAATGTTGTCTGAAGTCGATTTGTGGCTCCAGTGCATCATTACGGTTCCGGAAATACCCATATTGGGTGGTATTTGGTCATTTGCCGCTGTTTTTCCGACACCGGAAGTCGCCATTTTGGATTTCATAATGGCATTTGGAGACAATTTCTGGATTTTGAACAGCATACTGGTTAAAGAAAAACTCATATTGGGTGGTATTTGGTCATTTTCTACTGTTTTCAGAAACCGGAAGTCGCCATCTTAGAATTTAAAATGCTATCTGAGGTCGATTCTAGCTCCTGTGTATTATTCTAGATCCGGATATTAGTATATTGGGTGAAAATCGGCCATTTTCGGCTGTTTTCCAGAAACCGGAAGTTGCCATCTTACAATCCAAAATGTTGTCTGAGGTCGATTATGGAACATATTTGTTACCACTAAAAACATTCACCTGCCAATATGGTTCCATTTACTTGATTAGTTCGCGAGATGTGCAAAAATTTGTGAAGGAACATGTACTTCCAGAAGAGGGAGGGGCGTCAAACCATTATGGACATATTTGTTACCTCTAAAAACATTCACATACCAAATTTGGTTGTATTTTCTTGATTGGTTCTTGAGCTGTGCGAAATTTGTGTTTCATTTTCATGGGATCCCTCCCTTATAGAAGAAGGAGTCGGGTTTCAAACCATTATGTACATATTTGTTACCACTAAAAACATTTACCTGCCAAATTTTGTTTCATTTGGTTGATTAGTTCTCGAGATGTGCACAAATTTGTGTTTCATCCAACTATTATGGACATACAGTGATCACCCGATTATATCTCACCCTGATGATTTTTGGCGTGATAAAATAGGGAAAGTGATAAAATCGGGAAACTTTAAAAATTTTTTTTTTTGTATTGAAGATGTTAAATCAATAACTAAATACGTAAAATCAGCGATTTTAATTTTTTGGAAAATTTATCTGTAAAAATATATAAAAGCTGCAGTTGTTTTTTCATAAATCGATATATCTGAATAATGACAAAAGATAGAGAAAAGTTGTCAAAGGATGAATTTGAGAAAACTGTCTGAGCTTTTGTAAAAAATATTTAAGAAATTCAATTTGAGAACCTGTACTGAAAAAAAATTCAAAAACCAAAAGTGACTATAAAAAATCGATCATCACCATTTTTTTAAAACATTTTTTTAGATAGATAATTCAGTTGCCTAAAACTTTTCTGAACAAACCTAAAAAAATAAAAAACCCAAAAAAATCGATGTAAAGCTGCAAAAAATTTACAATTAAGTTTTTTATTCGTTCATGTTTTTGTTTGAATTGGCAAAATTAATTACTTGCTTTTTTGTAGCGCAGTACCATAAGCAAAATATTAGATGTTCTCACAACACTAAACTTTGCCGAAGACAGCATGCTGATATCTCTCACATATTGCAACCAGAAAAATCTTAAAATGTAAATAACAATTTTTAATGCCTTCTCATAGAAAACTTTATGTTGCCTGCAATATGTAAGAGATACAAACATGATGTCTTCTGTAAAGTTTCTTGTTTTGAGATCACCTAATACTTTGCCTAAGACACCAAGCGTCTATCTTTATCTAATGAAAAAGTAAATATTCTGTCTCACTTTTAGGAGGGTTGATCACCCAGCTTTCTACATCAAAAGATGCGTTTTCAAATATTTTGAAACTTCTCCGAACATATTATACGATTATAATAAACTTTTGTATCACTATTCAATTATTCGCACGATAACAGCAAAATGTAACATTGTGCATCGGTTGAATTTTTAAAATAAACTGCATCCAGAATGATACAAAAAATTATGAAAAATATCTTAAATATTGAAGCGTAATGGAAAATCAGTTCGCCCTGACATTTTTTTAATGAAATTGTTTTATGATGATAAAATCGGGTGAAAAATGTGATAAAATCGGGGGCAGACAAAATCGGAGGCAGATAAAATCGGGTACAGATATAATCGGGTGATTACTGTATTAGTTACCCCTTAAAACATCCACATGCCAAATTCGGTTTCATTTGCTTGGTTTGTTCTTGAGTTGTGCAGAAATTTATGTGTCATTTGTATGGGACCCCTCCCTTCCAGAAGAGGGAGGGGTCTCAAACTATCATAGAAACATTTATCGGGACCAAAAACCCCTACATACAAATTTTCACGTCGATCGGTTCGGTAGTTTTCGGGCCTATATGGATCAGACATACAGACAGACTTGACTGCATTTTTATATGTAAAGATTACAACATCAATATTTTAGAACCTAAAGAGTGAATATCCATTTATTGGATTGAAGCGTTCATGTAAATCTATTTTTACAAATAAAAAATTGATGAGAAAGGCTGGGTCTGACCGCTAGGTGGATTAATTTAGGGTTTTTAAATAAATTTGGCTCAAACTACTGAAAACTACATGCAGGTAAATTCTGAACCATACAGCCCACAGACCACAAGTCCTCGACTTCATGAACAACTTTGCACAACTCTCTACACACTCAGAATTTACTGCCGAGTCTCTTCCGAAAGTTCCGGCACAACTGAGTGCTCGGTTTGACAAAGGGACAGCTGTTACATTTTACCGTTAGTCTCGATACCGTTAGCACAAAATATTCGATATCTCGGTTTATGGTTTTCATTCTTCTTGCTGCTTTATTCTCAGTAAATAGAAGTAAAACTGTGATAGCTCGGTGATATGTAATATGCATTACCAATCTCAAGAATTATTATTAAATGTGTACGTTGTCATTTTGATGTTAAGCCTTTCGGGGTTCTGCAATATTCAAACTAAATGTGGCAATACTCATTGAAGTTAATGATACGCACCATGATAGCAATTATACAATTTATACCACAAGCAAAATAATATCTTGAAACTTATTAACAAATAAAGAAAAAATAATTTTGAAGTTTAAAACACTGAATATATTTTTACTTCAGAGTAACAAGTTATTATTAGGTGAAATACTGTGAAATTCAGCAAGATACTAGTGATGATATATTCGCCTTTGCAATGTGCTGAAAAATTATGTTTTCAATTGGCTGATTATCAAAATCAGAAGTAAAACAATAGTAACTTCAAATACCAATTCGGCGCCAGAAGATATTTGTATATTTTTTAGGGAAATACTACAAGGTATACAGCCCTAGGAATCCTATGAAATAGTGACGTAGGACTAAATATATATCGTCAGTTGAATTCAATACAGGAACAACTCCGTTTTGAGTTATTGATGGCAAACGATGCCAAATACTATAAAGTTTTATCTCACAAAGACCCGTTTCAAAATTTACAATATTTCTAAAAAAAAGTAGATGTGCCTTTATTGCACAAAGCTAAAACATCCCTAAAAAGATGGAAAAATGTGGTTCCAACTCTTATCATTTGCTTATTACATGCACATGATAGACCCGAACAAGTTCAATTAAAATAGGAAATCTTAAAATTGGAATTTTTCACGAAAATGAAAAAAGAAATTTTCGGCGCAAATTTTCAAACGCGTTTTTCTCGAAACTATGAATTTTGAGTTGTGCCAGTATTGAATTCAACTGACAATATTATATACTGCGCTAAACTGTACATAGGAAACACTACCGTTTATTTTTGATAGTCGTTATTTTAAAACTAACGATGCATGAATACATGAAAATTTTACACTAGTAGTACTAGTAGTTCTCATAACTCTTATCTTCAAGCATCTATAGTTCTGAAAAGAACCGATTCCATAATATTCAGTTAGAAATTCGTGCAACAGAACGCTGATAATCGCATCATGAATATTTTGCTTGACTGCGCATAATAAAGTTTGCTCTCCGCTGTGCCCCCCAGTAGCTGTGCCAGCTGAATATCCTGCAGCGTACGATGGTAACTGTTGCTGCCGTATGCAAAATAAAGGTAACATGCTCCGCACTGTCTGGAAGTTGACTCGTGTGCAGCTCTCGTTTCTCAATGTCGCGTACCTTTAACAGCTGCACTGCACTCGCTATTGTGTAACAAATCAAACTGAAGCTGAATTTTCTACTCGCAGTCTTTTGTATCGAGTTCAGAGTAGATTTTTGCCATTAGGGCGTGGCCACACAGCTTAGACAAAGACAAAGAAACCAAAACACTTTGTTGAGTCAAAATATGTAGGCAGTGGAGTTTATTTCGTCCATGTTATTGTTATCTGTGCTCGGGAAGCAAGCCAATAACGAGGGAAATGTATGGGAAAGCTTGACCTTGGAACTTTTCACCTTTTTCCACCATTAAGCAGTAAAGCAACAATGTTGAACATAATATCAAAAAATTGTCACACATTTTATCTATCCACCGACATATAAATGACTAAGATGCATTAAGTCGTTCACTTGCTATAATCGTTTGAAATCTGACGCAACATTTGCCAGTTTCATTTTCAATTTCACAAAGTGTAATCTAGTATAGAAAACAAAGACGTAGTCCTACGTCAAAACATAATTGAGAGCAAATTGAAGATTGAAGTGCTTGTAATTTTTTTGCGGAGCTCATGAAATGAAATATCTTCGAAAACGGCGGGCTAGAAGTTTTCAGAGTCTCAAATATTGTTTTGACATTGAATTATATGCAGAGAATTACACTGGTCAACAAAGGCTTTGCCCTAGAGCTCAAACTAGAAAAAAACGAAAGATTATACATTTTTAACCATACCTGTGAGTTTAGGTGCCCTTCCTTATGATAGAAGTACGTTAAAAGGCTGCAAAGTAATTGCTAGCCGGGTTCGTCGCTTCTACGTTTGTTTACGCGATAACTGAGTTTAAATCTTCGAAGACCTTACGCATTTCCGAGCTGCCTGAGGGCATCACAGTTCACATCGAACGTTTTTTTTATTTTTTCATAGTTAGGGTGCCAATGAAATGTATGAGAAGAGTTGAAATTTCGTTTAGCATGGGGGTTTAAATGCTTCGTCTTCTAAAAAAAGTCCTAAATTCAGCCCAATCGGACTTCGAGATGTGGAACCTCAAAGCGGTTGAGGTTTCACTTCATGGACCGAAGAAAAAATGCACTGAAATTGTCGAAATCGATTTTTTATTCAAATCAAATTACTTAGAAATGCTTAAAACTTCGAGAACTGTTGCCTCAGGAATTTTTTTTTTTTATGAAAAAAAGTGGAAGTCGTCCCAGCTTGAAAACTCTTGATTTGAACAACATCAGATCTCGACGATCCATGCTTTTCTAAGACAATTTTTTCCATACGGATTTTTTCATCGGTCAAAAAAGTAAAACTTTGACCGATTCGAGACACGATTTCCGATAGTTTGATTGCAAAGGCTAAGTAGATTTCTTAACCCTTCACCAAGCACTTGTAATACGTAAGTCACCAAATAACGACCGCCCGGAATCAAGTCTGTTGCTACATTGATTTTGTTAAACACATTCTTCTTAAACCTAACCTCCGATTTCTCCCTGCCATTTTCTAGCGTTTCAAGTTTTGACTTTGTCCATGTCACCTACATATTTACTACAGGAAAGGAAACTTTATCCCTACCCTTTTTGTTGCCTACTTATTTTGTTGTTGTTTCTCCTACGTGAAACAAGGTGTCTAGTGTCAACACTTTATTCGCCAAAGGAATGTCGTGAAAATATAATATTGCAGACTATGCAACGGAAGGTTACCTCGAATGTCTGTCTGTCTGTTGGATTAGAATTTTATGACTATACCCGGTTCTGGGCGCTGAGAAGCTGCTGCACGATTGTGCTGGAATACTGCATTAGGGTTTTTTCGTGGAGACAAACCTTTGAGACCTACCGCTGAACGAAATTCGAAAAGTCGATTTTCATTGGCACCCCACTGTTTATGTCTTGCGATGAACAACAATTCAGAGCCTGACAAAGTAATTTTCAATTGACAATTATCAGGTTATAATGACGATGTGACACGTCGCTTTTAATTGAAAAACATTTATTTTACTTTCGAGCAATTTGTGAGTCAGATTAAAACTACTCGAATGTTCTTGAAGAGAAACATGATTATCAATTGAAGGTTAACAGCGTAAGTATCACCAGATGATTGTCAACTGAAAATGACTATGAGCGCTAACGAAGACTGGGGGTTTCCATACAGTACTTCATATCGTGACGATATAAAAACGGTGGACGCCAATATCAGTTTTACAACCCGAAGTAGCTACGGGGCATCAATAATCAACAACAACAAAATATCCGAAATATTGACCGGAATTTGCGTGACGTATTTATTGGATTGGGTGAGAAAACTATCATCAAATGACATGATGCGGTGCTAATTTCAATTGACACGCTGAATTTTTTAATTAAAACAGTCATCAGTTTCATTTGATATGATCTGATGAACACCAGACGGGAAAAACACGTGATCAAATCTGTTTGACAGCGAAAATGGTCATTGTGATTCGATTACAGTAGCCGAAAGGAATAAACTGAAAATAAAACTGTTCGAATTGAAATGACTGCGCGAAATCTTCAATTTCATTACTTTGTTTCGAAAATGTAGAGCCCTTATTCTGACTGAACTACGCAAGGGTTTATTTCAACAACATGTGCATTGCACATTCAGGTTACTCTCTCTCTCTCTCTCAACCTGCCTCTCTTTTCAATATTTTTTGCATCAAATAAAACTTATGAAATTATATTCGTTTCATTTGCCTTTATTCGAATGAATTTAAATCAAACAAATTCCAATGCACTGTCGTTCGAAGAATGTGTGGAACTTTGACACCATGAGTCTCGCATTCTCCAACGCATATTAGTACTAATAACGTTATTTCTGTAGAAATCACAGTTGTGCGTATGCATGCATGGAAAACATGTCCTATTATATTATATGACACACAAGTTGTCGCAACCACTTGGTTTGATATGCTTGAACAAAAAGGAGATAATTTTTGGCACGTACAGAATTTTTATATCATTTTTGAGCTCTCAAATTAATTACGTTATCTATCAGATTTAAGACGGGGTTATTTTTTCGTGGAAATATAAAAATGGAAATATAAGTTTCAGTAATTCAATTAACATAAAACAATGGCTTGACATGTCATAAACTCTAATAAAAATAGAAAACGCGAATGTTTTGGCTCTGCCAACAAGGATACTATGAATATATCAAACCGAAAAAATACTGAAAAGCAGTTTGAGGTTTGTAGTTTTTTTTTTTTTTTTCTTTCAATCGTGAGTGTTCAAATTGCCCAAACTATTTGTTACGTTTAGTAAAACAAAACGAGCATTATTCGAAGGTCTTATATTTTTATATTTGGAAATTTATTTTGCAAAGTTTTCAATAGCATGTAAACACTAGAGAAGGTCTCATGAATAACTTTTATTGAATAGGTATGTATAAATATTGCCCAAAGGTCTTTTTCACTGGACAAAGAGGAATTCTGAACACGATAATCATTTTGTAAATAGTTTCCGAAGTACGTTTCTAACCATAACACCTCCGCGTTCCGACCCCACTCGCATTGCGTCCTTTCTCCACTATACAATTAGTTAACCATTGTGTGTTGGGTTATTTATGGTCCAACTGAAACAGTGACACGCACACATAAACAGTAGCAAGCAAGAAAGGGGTGGTTCGGCTCTGAGCTGGGAGACAGCACTCTACGGTAACTATTCCTCCGAGGAAACCTCGCACCTTCTCTGAGTGTGATCTTCGTCTTCGTCGTCTTCCGCAGCCCACTGTTTTGCTGTGTATGGTATGGTACATACATAGGTACAACCGAGAACACTAGGCTCTATGATGCATAAATGGGCGACGCGGAAAATTGCATCCTCATCGTCAGCTCGTTCATTTAGTCCTCATTAATTTTCCGGTGCCCTGATTGCAAGTCACCGTTTTAATTGAAAACGAAAAGAACTTCGAGCAGCGCACGGTAGAATGAACACTGACATGAATGTGCAATCTGATTACCGGATTGAGGGAATGGTTATTTTCACGATAATGCTGTTGGCGCTTAAAAAGGGACGGATTTTTTGCTGATGAAAAAGATCAAAGGTTTAATTCGCTTCAATTTTTTTACTATCGATAAAGCATCCAGGGGGTGTCAATGGAATAATTACGTCGCCAGTTTAACAAACCCAGCTGGAAAATTAAATGAAGCAACTTTTGTTAAAATTAAATTCACCTACATGCAACTTAAATACTCGCTTGGTTTTATAGGTATAGTAGCCTGATTAACGTGCCAATTTGCGGCGTATTGCTGAGGGAAACAGAAAGAAAATATTTACTAAGAAGTACACAAAAAGTTTAAACTGAAAGTTTACTCCAAATTTGATCCTGCTGTTTCCTCCAACTGGCAGGCAAGTTGAACGACGACAGCCAGAGACAAAGTGTAATCGCGAGTTTTAGCAGCTAACGAAGACACAACTCGCGGCGAATGTCGAACTTCTCAAGCTGAAAATTGCTTTCAGTCTTTACACACAATTAAAGTCGGCAAACAGCGAGATAAGTTAAACGACACAATGCAATGGTACGATCTAAGTAGCTTCCAGCAAGATTAAGATTTGCAGGGAAAGTTCCTTGCGAGATATTGTGTATTGTGATGAAAACGTGTTTCCATTAACGTTACAGAACAGTCGCTTCATCTACACTGAAGCACCCATCATTACGAGTAGTGTAATGTGCGAGTGTCTCTCTATTTATTTTTTTGTTTTTTTTTTTTTTCTTACTCTGAACGGTCATTAAAATCACTAAAATATGTTCAAAATATGATTTACTCATAATATTACTGTTTGAAACATTGTTTCGAAAGCCATCGCTGTATGTCTTTAACAAAAATGACCAAAAATGCCAGAAAAAAGCATGCCACAAGAAAATAACCACCAATTGCAAATGCGTCATTTGATTGCCGGTTGATACGTGGGGTAAACATTCTGATTGTCTTTAAAAAAAAGTTTTTCTCGGTGACAAAACATCCCAAATGACGCCATTTCTGCGCCTCGAGCAGACACGTGGGGTGGCGGTATATCCAAAACATAAACAGACAAGTCTACACAGCTAAGCGTGGTGGCGCCCAAAGTCCGTTTTAAGTTCCACCCGCGCTTCCACCCAAACGAATGCCAAATACAACTGGACCTTCATTTCTCCAATGTTAAACCAACGGGAAAGTAGAAAGAAAAGTAATTTCTTTACGGATAATAAATCATCTGCCTGTGGAAGAGGAGAAAATTAGCTCGACCAGTTCCTTCCTTTGTTACATTTATTTACATTTGCCGACGTCAATGAAGGCGACAGTAGCATTGAAAAAGTACAAGTGGAAAACAAGTTGTCAGTGCCAGTTGGCACGTCATAGTTTCATACGCCAGTCGGAGGATTGTTAACACGAGATCAAAGGGGGGGCCCATGGTAGAATACGATCAACTTCTTTAGCGGAAGCTGGAAAACAGCAAGAAGCATTTAATGCCTTCCCGAGTTTCCGATCCTGTTGACAATCAATCAGGACATTAATGCGCCACTTGAGCTTGACTCATAGATGAATCGTTTTCATTTGATGATTTATGTCATTAAAAATATGGAACAAGTCTTTTCTAATATTTTGTGAAAATAAATAGTTCACGAGGGCAGTTCTAAAACTATTTATGATAGCTACCTACGTCGAACTCAAACTCAAGCCCCAAATCCACGCACGCCCGTGAATGTCACCTCGGCACGGTAACACGTTGTTAACTCGATTGCCAACGCCATCGTGCCCGCATTCCTTCGGTCACAAACTGTGTGCCATGCCGAGGTGATTCCGTTTTCCCTAACGGTCTGCAGCGAGCGCACACTCAAATTGTCGATTGATTGAAAAGTGATGGCAGCGGGTACGGTTGAGCATTTCAAATTAGATTAGAAACATCCACCACGGTTTGCAGCCAGCTCAACCACCAACCGACCTTGCCTGCACGACAGAATGCTGGTGCGTTCGTTCCGCTCATGGCCTCGTCAAACAAGCCTCGAATGATTCGTTTTTCCCCGGAATCAACGAAAATTTCCGGGAGTAACTTCGTTAAGCTATCGTCGAGCGCCTTTACCCGAGCTTTTGGTCGATTGGCTCCCGGCGGGAAAAGTTGCATTCGAATATTGTTTTATTGCTTCAACTCGTGGGGAAAAAGTTAAAACAAAATTTTCCACTCCAAAGGATAATGCGGTTGGGTAATAATTCGGCCTCAATTATTCTAGAAAACGAGAAACACAATCGAAACTACGTGAAAGCAAACCCCATGACAGGTGACATTTGATTGTAACTTTTAGCACACGACGTGTATGATGATCCCACTTTGTCCAATCTAAAGAAATAACTGTTTTATTACTATTTTCCTTCCACAATTCTAATAGTTTCAACATAAAATTTCACGACTTGTGATAAGTTTTTCGAACATTAGTCGAGTCGACAGCGAGGTTCCACCACAGAACAATAAACCTATGCATAAACATTACTTATCCGAGTATTCTCCACTAGCCGAGATAATCTTTCATTGAGAAAATTAACCTTTCCATATTTTTAAAAATATTTTACAGGTGGTGGCTTTTCTATGCTATTGAAGGTATTATTCTTATTACAAAACTGTTAAGATTTTGTATTTCAGTTGTCGGGAAAAAAGAAACAATCTTACAGCTAAGCCCATGTAACTCGCACTTCAAAATAATGTTTAGGATTTTATTCCGAAGCTTTGTCCTCCTTGTTAAACAACAACGTGACCTGATTGATACTGCATAAAGTACCATGTTATACTCCTCTTTTTGATAAATCAAGAGATTATGCTTTAAACAGAGTGTAAAATTTTTTCATAGGACAGGTGTTTTTGTTTTATGAGAAGAGTCCAAAAAAATCACACATTGTAGATCAGTGGTTTCCAACCTTTTTTGGCTTCGCGGCTCTTTTTTTCAAGTACGCAGAGCTTCGCGGCCCTCATTGAGAAGCACAATGGTCTTCGTGGCCCCTCAAAAAAATTCCTTATACAGTAAAGTTCTTTTTTACACGATTCTACGTACCGTGCAAAAGAACGTGTAAAAAAACCGCGTCATTTGGAAAAACGTCGTAAAAAACCGCGTTATTTGGAATAACGTCGTATAAGAAATCGTGTCAAAAAACCGTGTAGAAATGAAACTGTGTAAAAAAACAACTTTCTTTAGTTTGTTACCGTTACTGTTACTTATTGTAACAAATTTACGCGAAGACGAAAAATCGTACAAAAAATGTGTAAAAAAACCGCGTTATCTGAGAAAACGACGTAAAAAAAACGTTATTTGGAAAATCGTTGTAAAAAAACGTGTAAAAAAGACTTCATTGTATACAAGATTTCGTTTTTTTTTTTAATTACCAAAAGCTGGGGTGAGATTATGCCAGTGGGGGTGAGATTGTGCCATACAAACCCATTATTTGTCAGCCATCTCATGGCGATCACAAGATCAAACTTTTTTGGTTAAATTTCCTCGTATACTAACCGAAGAAAAACTAGTCTTCTGACCCGAAAAAGATGGCTGAAAAGTCAAGGGTTGGATGCCACAATCTCACTCCCGCTGGCACAATATCACCCCAGCTGACGGTAGTCTTATTCTCTCAGTTGGTCTAAAGGTACGATGCTGGCCTAACAAGTAGTGCTGGGACTATCCGGATTGAATTATCCGGATATCCGACCTCGGATATCCGACAAATATCCAAAATCCGGATCAACCGGATATCCGGATATTATCCGACAGGATATCCGGATTGTCGGTTAGTCGGATATCCGGATATCCGGATATTAAATCCGAACATAGTTTAATGAAAATTATGTAAATAACTACTTACGAGGGGATGGGGGATTGTGGAAAAAGACCATTTTTCACGTTACATTTCATTTGAACGTGCCTAAAAGACAGAAAAAAAATCCGGATATCCGGATAGTTTATCCGGATATCCGACTATTCGAATATCCGTAACCGGATATCCGGACATCCGAATAGTATTCGTTTACATATCCGTGATCCGAGCTTCGGATAACCGGATCACGAATATATCCGGTTAAAAGTCCCAGCACTATTAACAAGCCAGTCGTCGTAGGTTCGAGCTTGGCTCGGGGAAGACGGTTAGTGATCAGTAGCATCGTAGCGATAGCCCCGCAATTTCCCTGTACGATAAACAGTTGACTGCGAAGTCTGTGTATAATGAACTTGCTTACTTAGTCAACAATATAGAATTCACCCGGGTCTTGTGACCCCTAGCCATACTTAACAACGCACTTCGCCACAACGATCAATTACATGCAAAATTTTTCACTTCCCACATCAAAAGCAATAACGAAAAATTCTTCCTTTTGTAACAAATTTGTTGCCAATAAACCAGTAACATTCATTCCAGTTAAGTAACAACATATACTACTGTCTTATATTTGCACATGTTACGAGATCGCGACTATCTAATAATGGACGTAACAACAACACACAATTTTTTACCTTTTTTTATAAACTACAACGAAAAATTCTCCTTCTTGTAACAAATTTGTTACTTTAAAACCAACAAGATTTATCTGCACTTATGTAACAACACATACTGTAGTATAAATTGTACAAGTCGTGTACGTGTAGAGCAGTTTTGATCGGTGTGACGTCTTCGGCAAATTTGAAGATATAATATTTGCCTCTCCGCAAAAAATACTTTTAATAAAAATTATTTGAAAAAAAAATTAAAATTAATTATAAGCTCATATTTTGAAAATATATTTTTTCATTAAACACACAAAAGATTACCTAAACATTGAGGACTCTTCGATCATGAAAGAATTAGGAAAAAAACACCTGTTCTACTGATAGGTGTGGATCCTTATCAAGTAGTTCTTTCAGTTTAGTGTCTTCATCGTCTTAAAAGCAACGGAAGCAATCACGGTACGTTGTTTCACTTAAAGCAGTGTTTCGGTAAACTGTTTTCGACTCTCGATGCGCTTCAGCTGCCGTTTCCTGTGAAATAAATGAGAAAATTGGGTTAAGTGACCCAATTATTTGCAACAAAATCAGTTATTTTCACGCTACTAAAAGTATATGACGCTACAATGAAATCACTAACGTATTAAAAATGACAACATCGACTAGCACTTACTGCTGGCGCTTTTTATTGACAATTAGCGTAAACTTAGTTGCGCACCCAATACTACAACTAGAGATGATCGGGTATGGAAATTTTTGTACCCGAATCAGATTTGATTTTTGTACCCGACTCTTTTCAAACGCGTGACGACTCGAACCCGAGTTTTTCTTTTTTATTTTACTCGATACCCTATACCCGAACATCTCTTGTGTTTCACTCAATCGCACGACTCACCGAGTGTAATATAATCATTCTTTGACTAACCATTCTTCGACATATAACCTATCGTATCGTAAGCTGTCTAGGAACGAGTTATAGGAAATTAAAGTGCTTTGCGATAAAAAAAATTTAAAACTTACATTGTTTATTCTTTTTGTTTACAATGGTGTAGGATACAGACATTCCAGTTATAACTCTGGAGGTTAGGTACGTTATTTGCCATGACTAAGATCCTGATTATAAACCGTAGATTTCGATTAGCCTTTGCTATCACAGCGGAATAGTGCTCCCTAAAGGAAAGCGTCGTATCAAGATGCACTCCAAGGTCTTTGATCACAAACACCCTCTCTACCTGTTCGCCTCCAATGTTATAGTTCCAGCTAATCATATTTTTTCTACGAGTAAATGAGATTGTCAATTCCACACCATTCAGTGAAAATGTCAACAAGGTTTTGAAACTCTTTACAGTCGTCGATCGATTTAACGATGAGATAAATTTTCAAATCATCTACCTATAGAAGTCGACACCCTCGCGGAAGTATCGTGCATACGTCGTTGAGAAATAAAGAGAAAAGCAGTGGGCCAAGGTTGCTGCCCTGGGGAACACCAGAGAGATTTGTAAAATAGTTAGACTGACCGACTCCAATCTCCACAGACAATCGACGATCTATCAAGTGTGATTTAACTCAGTTAACGAAATCAGGTGCAGCTCCCATCCGTTCAATCTTTGCAAAAAAACAAATTATTATCAACGCAATCGAACGCGGCTTTCAAATCTGTGTATATGGTGCCTATTTGGGCTCCATTCTCCATATTTCTTAATCAGAATGACGTTAATTGCGTTAGATTAGTAATTGTTGATCTTCCAGCAGAAAATCCATGTTGGTCGCATGAAATGTGATTTTTAGCTTAATAAGATAAACTTTGTTGACAAGAGTTTCAAGCAACTTAGAACCTACATATAAAGATGTTATTCCGCGGTAATTGGATACATTCCCTCGATCACCTTTTTTTTTTGAAACAGGAAATAATATGGGTTTCTTTTATTCATCGGGAAAAGATGCTTCAATCATTGATTGATTACAAACTGATGCTAGGGGAGCACAAAGTGCCGTTGCACACATATAAAGTATAGTCCAGTACTTTCCTCTACAAAGTTATATCATATTTTAGCTTATTTTTCCGATAACTGCAAGAACGTATAGGTTAAAAAGGGGCAATTGGAATCATGATGTCAATACTTTTCCTCCCATATTAGAGTACGGAGAGAATATTTTACATTAGGTTTCCTTATATTAAAAATAATAACTTTTTTGTGTTAAGAGATAGAAGAATGCTTTGTTTTAAAAAGTTTCAGAACGTGCAAAATTATGAAACTTTGCTGAACACACAAAACTCCCATCTTCATTGGGTACAGAGTTACAGAGTATTTTATATAAAAGTCACTTAAAAGTTAGTTATTTGTACTTATTTTTTGTTAATTGCATTTTACAGAAAACATTGTTCTAAAGAAGCACTTGGACATAAAAAACACACGTTTTTGGTGATGACCATACATCTCCAGGACTTTTCCTTACAAAGCTATAGCATATTTTAGCTTATTTTTTCGATAATGCGAAAACTATTGAAGCGAACAGCGAATACACCAAGGAAAGTTTTGCCTCGAAATGTTATTAAGTGATAGTTTTTTTTTTTTTTTCAACATCCGCATGATACCTCGTGATGCATGATGCGGACGCAGATGCGGATGTCAATTTTCAGCGGCAGTTCCGCATTTACGGATGCGGATGCAGATATTCGTAATATCCCTACTACTGATACCTGTGATTCTAGTAGTAGCGTGTGTTAATGACCGTTATGTCTTGTTTGCTTGCTTGCAGTGTTAGTTTAGCGGAAAATAACAAGAGAACTAAAACCATTCCGTGTCATCGGTAAATGGCAATACATAATCAACGCATCCCTTCAGGGTTACCATCCAATTAACAAAAAGAGAGAGTTGAAAGAGAATAAAAAGAGAGAGTTTAAAGAGATTTTTTTTTTTTTTCAGATTCTATACTTTTTTCAGAAAGACAAATAATCTACAACTTTGCAGAAGATATCAAACAAACCGTTTTAGCTCTAAAAATATTTGTAATCATCAATACTTCCCAACATGGCATGTTTTAATAACTTCTCAAAAATGAGTCGTGTTTCAAAAAATTGTAAAGTAAGCTCAAACACTCTGAACATCTGCTGATCAGCTTCTTTCAGCGATCATGCTCCATGTTTATGAAGGACCGCCGTTTCATACTTAACATGTCTTGTGCAAGTTTGCAGTTTAGAAACTCAGGAGAAACTGAAGCGAAATCAGTATTTTTGAATAATAACAGTTTTATAATCTGAACGCTCGCACACCAGGCTTCGGCTTTGAAATAGTGTTGCAGATATAACTATTTTGTTGTTTATCATGAGTGCAAATTTTTTACTTGTCCAAGACTGTTATACATCTAACAGATAAAATTTTAAAAAATGTACTGGAACCTATAAAAATTTAAAATTTTATTAATATGCAATTGCTCTGTCGACTTCAAAACAGAGCTGCTTGTTGGCTGTGTCCATATGAAAACGCGGTTAACTATTTTGAGTTGAAATTAGGAACTGTAATTTGAATAATAAACGTTCATATTAAAATTATAATTCATACTGACTTCGGAGGAAGCGTTTGTAATGTATGCATGAAAACGGGAAATTAGTTTCCCCGTCGCCGTTTCCGGTACGATGATGCTGAGAGGGCAGGGTGAAACACTCCCCCCGAAGTGCGCTAGCGACAAACAACTATGTCGAACAGCAAACATTCAGCTTAGTGCACAATGAATGTGAACGAAGCGATCCGAGACACTGTGCGACTTTTGTAAACCTACAGAATCTGTTAAGGGGGGGAGGGTTTTTAGTTTCAAACTTCCAGAATGCATGATACATGTTCTTTTCCGTTAACTCTTAAAATATATCGTCAATATAGAACGGCAAAGCTTATGATAATCTTTTGTCATCCTAAGTTCTCCCCCTGAAGCGATTGTATAGGCAGAATGTAGATTCGGAATGCATGTTCTAATCGAGTGGGTTACGACGTCATTGGAAAAGATAAGCAATTAGTTCACCGCGCTCACTCATGTTTTAACTTAAACTCTGCAGAACTCTGAAACATTGTTATACTCAGAGCCATTTTCGTTTACACTTTTAGTATTTAGATAAAATTTACTTCAAGTAATAACAGCAATGAACTTTTAGAAGAAACGATGTGATACATACTTGAATCGAAAAGAAACAAAAACAAATATTCGAATACATCTCAACATGCAAGAATCGTCAGAGACATCTGCGGTTATAATAAAATGACATTGTATTTTGAATTGAGAACGCTTACTTGCCTGGTGGAGCATATTCGGCACATCTTCAATCGCTCGGTAATTCCACTCCTGTTCTAAAGTCTTTCTTTCCCATCAAACGAGTAATTGCATTCGCTCCGTTCGACGACGTGACTTTTCCTGCTGCTGTGAACAATGTGAAAACTCGTCAATTGTTCTTGCTGCCCTGCGTTTCCTCCCTCCCCCCTCTACTTGCTTAGTGCTTTTCTACCCAACCTACCGAGAGTGTGTCAGTAACCATCATTCAATACAAATACTTTCACTCGGAGCTAAAAAGGCGTAGAGAAATGAAAATCCTACTTCAAGGAAATACAGAAAACTCGAATGAAATGCTTGACAAGCGTAAAACGTCGGACCAAAATCCTTTCCGCAAACAGCGCCGAGGATAGAAAATTCATAATATTTCGCGCTGTCGTTGACTGCCAGAAGAAAGGTCGGTATTTTTCTCTATATATTCGTGATCGTGCACTTCGTGCGGATGCTTTCAACCGGGATGAACAGCTGCACAGTGATGTGCCGAGGAAAACAATTGTGTCGTTGATTGCTATTGCGAGGAGAAAAGCTCCCGTGACTTGACGAAAAAACGTTCAAGCGTTGGCGACCAAACACGGACGGAAAATTGAGATTTGCCAGGTTATTGCAGGGAGGTAGCAGGAGGAAAACAGGAAATGTTTATGTTTCGCCTGGAAAGGTGTGGATTTTCCAACTATTCAGCGTGAAGTGCAGATAAGATACAATTCGAGGCGACAGGTGAACTATGTCTTGCAGGATAGAGTTCCGTATCGTGTGAATTGTGAACAGTAGAAGCAAATTACAGCCAACAGTGAGAGCTGTAGCCAGTTTAAATTCTATTTTACTGTTGAATCCTATGAACACTGTTTTTTCGCATACCACTAATTGCGGTCTAAATTACAGCCAGCGCACAATCTGAATAACTCTATTGGTTGCAATTTAATTATTCTGCGGCACGTCCAATGTGTTACTATCCAGATTTGAGAGGGGCCAAAAGTTATTTCCATTGTCGGACACTGTAAATTTCTCTGGTTAACTCGAAACCAAGGGCAACTGAGCTAGCATTGCAACTATGGTATGCAGTCACAACCTACTGATGTATTTCCCGGGCTATAATAGATGAGTGAATGTTGTGTGGTCAGCAGACCGCCGGGAGTTTTCAAACTATGTAACGCGGATCTTGTTGGCGGACGGGTTCGACAGGCTGCATGGTGAGCATTTTTCGGTAAGCAACACAGTTGGCAGCTAATTTGTATTGCGGTTTGCACTTCATCATTTCAATTATTTGCTGGAAATTTAATATCAAATAGATTGAATCGGTCACTCGGCCAACTGGGGCTCGCATGTTCACGTCGAGTAATGCTTAGATGCTACTAATTGGATTGCGAATTTGATTTGTTTTAGATTTTTTTTAAATTTAATTTAAAATTAATTGGATTGTAAAACGAAATTGAGTAAATTGTTCAAATAGTCAGTTTTGTCTTCTGCCAGTTGGCGGACCGAAAAAAATGCGATTCCACTGGTCTACCAATGGGTACCAATTTAATGGTCTATTTTTATTGGCTGAAACTTTGCATAGACGTTGACGCGTTGAGGTAAAAAATAAGCTTTATTAGATACTAAAGTTTAAATTTTTCTTTTACCCTTTTTTCAAAAAAATTTTTTTTTCATTGGAGTGTATATTTTACCCGGAAAGACAAAAATATTATCTACAACTTTGCCGAAGACGTCGAACCGACTAAACAAACTGTTTTGATATTTGTAATATTTGTAATACCTTCCCAACATAGCGTTTTAAATAGCTTCTCAAAAATGAGTCGTGTTTCAAAAAATTAAACCATTCACACAATTAGGCATCTTTTGCTTATAGGAGCGTCTATGCAAAGTTTCAGCCAAATCAATAACAACAATGAAAAAAAAATTAAAACTTGGACAATTTTCGTGGAAAAATTAATTTAAACACACAACAATAAAACCTTTTCCTTTTTCTTAAACAAATGCCAATTTAATGCCGTAAGCTTTGTTTGTCTGGGACACCAATCAAACTTTATTGCTTATTTTAAAGTTAAAAGTGAGTGTAATTTTATCTACATCAAGCCAATCAGTCGCAACTTTTGTCTTTCGAGCTGGGAGAAAAACTTTTGCTTAATTATTAGTAATCTTTGTTTGTTCGAAAATCTAACACAGAAAGTATGTACTACCTCTTGCTATTTTCAAAACATTTTCTGCCATTCTTCGTTAGTTTTGAAGCTTAACCGTCCTGTTCCCCCCCCCCCCCCCTCATCCAGTTCTCCGACAGCTTAGCGTAATTCCATTTATAAAGGGTGAACTGAATTCCCATTCGAGTTTCGTCACTTCCATGAATAAAAATTTAAATAATTGGCACCATTTACCGGGTCAAGGCTTTTCTTGACAATGGCGGATAGAAAAATCAATCCAATCCGAAAGTTACACGAGAAGCCACTTGGTAAATAATTTACATAATTCCGTAGAACATCTTGTTCGATTCGGTCGGCCCGTTAGCGTGCGCCAGCCATCGCCAAAGGGTTTTCCCTGTTCTTGCTGTTTATTTCTAGCGGCACGCAGTTGTAATACGATAACCTTGTCCAACCCACGCACTGGCGGCGTAGCTTGAATTTTCACTGAGGAAAATCCTTTGCTGAGTGGCGGGTTAGTGTGGACTGGTCTCAGCACTATTTTCATCGTATCGTTTTTTTCGATATCAGCACTAAACTCTATCCACGATTGTAAATGAGGTTGGGTTTGGGTATTCTGAGAGTTATCAATTTAAATGAATTCAATTTGAATTTCGAAACTTCTTTATTTTAGTCCATTGTTTGGCTGTTTGCATTGCTAGGTTTTTTTGTTTGTAACTCAACTCAAATGCAAAATATTAAAACAAAAAAGTACTTACTACATATAACGTGCCATTCTACAGTATTGAACTTCTGATGCACCCGCAGCAGTGTCTGCTCGATTCATTGATAGTTTATTCGGAATCGCTTCGGTCCATTTTTTCTGTGCCAACACCTGTGGAAATTAATATAGACCCCATATTGTGGCGACATTTTATTTCTTATCCTCTTTAAGCTTCGATATTTTTTTTTCCCTGACGACATTCCATTTTCACTATCTGTCGCCCTTATTGGTATACTAGCACACAATTCTTTTGTTGAATAGAAAGGAATTTAATTCTTCGTAGACGTTTCCCACATGACAGTCGTGGAGATGTCGAACGGATTGCAAATCTGTGCCGCCATCGTTCCCAGCAGGAACAATCCAAACGCCTGATCCCAGGAGGAATGATGGTAAGCATATTTTGTCGTTTGACATAGCTATACATATATCTATTTGCGTGTCCTAACCATGCCATATACTGTTTACGCACGCAAAATATTTCAGGGTTTCATCGGTTCACTTTTCTCATTGAAGAGTTGTGGAGAACAGACTTGTTTAAAAGAATACATAAATGGAAAACAAACCTCAGTTCATGGTTAAGGTGTACACCTTCCACGCAAAGTCTCATATCAAGTTTCAGGACGTATTGGTAGTACCAATTTGGTACTGTATTTTGGTCCTGTGTTACATATATGTCTGTAATTTATATTGTTTGATTTCGTAAAGGTTATATCAAAGACAACTGTTTCACAGGACCACAGGTAATTCAGAGTGGAAGTGGAGAGAAATGGTTTATTAAATATTGGTACATTAGTCAAATTGATTTCGTCGCAGCAGCCTCTCCTATGTGGATCCCCAACAACGAACGTTACGCCATAGTTGCTCTTTGCAAAAGCTAAACATGCCGATTTTGAAACACTCAGTTTATTATGGCATCGTTCGGTTCGTACGGTTTACTTCCGGTAGTGCTACTATCTTGGTTTGCGTCAGTTCCATCTATTCTATTTATGCGTGGGCACACATGACAATGGCATTATCTCGCAGCTAAGTTACCTGGAACACAAGTAGGAGGAAACGCTTCCTTCTATACTGTTTCCAATAAGTAGGTTTCATCTCCGAAGCGTGCATTATGCTACTACATATATATAGATACGCTACGGGGCGGAAATGAGCACGTTCTACTTTCCCGAAAGTGTGCAGTTACGGTGAGTTAAGTGGGAAGACAGCGACGTGTTGCAGGGGCTTTTATTGAAAAGCCATTCTGATAATCTAAGTTTACTGACGTGTGTGCTTAGAATGTGTTCCTTAGGTTATTGCAAATAATTATTAATTACAAGATGTTTTGGAAAGGTGGTTGTTATGTGTTTGTTGATTTTAATTTACAATAAAGGATGATCGGTATTTCGTCTACTCCGCCAATGTTGTAAAGCACCTTCTCAGAATTTAATGATTTTGTGTCCATCTATTTTTGTCTTAACGTGGTATTGCGTCTTACTTTACTGTACCAGTGTACATTTTGCAAACACTAAAAGAAGCATGTAACGTCGAGGAGAAGATTTCAAATGCGTTTCATGGAACTTGGCACGTATTCACTGCTTCGTGACACGTATTTAGCGGAAGGCCTTTCGATCTTGCTTTCAACGACCTGAGAATCAATTTTATCACACCTTTGTCAATTGTAGAGCAACATGTCAAAAGGGTCTATCAGCTTTGATCGATTTTTTGATCGATCGGTTTCTTTCAACCGCCACGGCTAGATTAGATTCTCCGCTATCAAATGGTGTAAGGTACATATCATGAAACGTGTTTAATAAGCCGTGGCGGTTGAAAGAAACCGATCGATCAAAATCGATCAAAGCCGATAGATCCTTTTGACATATTGCTCTGCAATTGTCCTCTCAATCGCGGTAAAATGCGCAAGATCTTGCATGCGACATATGCACAATATCTTACATGCAAGTTAGCTTTCAAGTTGCACAATAAAAATTATTTTTAAATTTTCCTCAAACAAAAATAATTCTTAAAACGTCCAAAAACTGACTAAAAATAACAATTTTAAACTTCTTTAGTAGTAATATCTAGCAGCGACCATAAAAATTTAAAGCGATACAGACTTAGATTTTATTGCCGAGAACTAAACAGCTGATAAACTCAGCGAAATGTTCTACAAGTTCTCGGCAGAATATTTAAGAACTTCGGCAAACGAAACGTCAATACTTGCTGGTTTACGGTGAATCGATATATTTGCTGAATGTTCGTCGAAATATATTGCTGACATTCGTTGAACACTTCGCCGAGCTCAATGAGCTGTTAGGAAGATTGCCGAGATAAATTAAGTGTGTATATTATTGGAGAAAATAACAGCGATGATGATATAACGATATCGAAGAAAACTCGAATTTTCTCAGAAAGGCCGGCCTAGCGGAAAAATGTGAGTATGAGTGAACGTTCGTATGCTAGTGGACATTCCTGAAAATATCATTTTTGGGAATTTACCTATGGTGGAGTAGTAGTCGAATAAGTAACCTACACACGTATACAAGGCAAATTATTGAAAAAATCGAATTTTCCCAGAACAGACCGGCCGTTCTCAGACCGGAAAATTGTGAATGTTCGTCTATTAGTGGGTCAGCATGCCTGAAAATTTCATTTTTGGGAATTTCCTTATAGTGAAGTAGTAGTCGTACAAGTAACCTACACACGTGTATAAGGCAAATTATTTAAAAATATCGAATTTACCCAGAACGGCCGACCTAGCGAAAAATTGTGAATATGAGCGATTTTTTCAATAATTGACAAACTACAGCAGAGTCAATGTGGCTATCTAATTACAGCAGAGAACAACATTACAGCAGAGAACAACATTACAGCAGAGAACAACAACACACGAGAGAGTATTACAGAGAGTCAGCACGGTGGAGTAAAGTTAAATTTTCATCTGTTTCAAATTTTTATCTAAAATCAACTTGAAAATTTTAGCTTCTGAAAAACAATGGTTTTGGGTGCTCACGTCCCTCACTCTCAATATGGGTTGCATTGTAGAAGAGATATAAGTGCGAGAAAATGTTAAAGAGAGAAAATAGGAAAGAATAATGCAAAAGATAAAGTGTTTTCCTGCTTTCAAAAGCTATACCGCTTACTGCGCAATGCACGAGCTGTTCAAATTGGCCATTGCGTAGTTGAGACAATGGTCAGTTCGGAAACAGCATTCAAATTGTTGCTCATGCCAATTAAAATCGACTTTCCGAATATTGTTTAGTGGTAGGTCTCAAAAGCTTTGGCTTTTTGAAAAAAGTCCCCATGCAAAATTCCAACTGTGCAATCGTGCAGCAGCCTTTTTTCCCAGAACCAGGTAAAATCACAAAATTTCACTCCCACAGACAGACACACTTTCTGTTGCATAGTCTGAAATGGTTTTTTGGTTCACTCCTTTGCCATAATAAAGTGCAGATACTAGACACCTTGTTTTCCGAGGGAATAACAGCAACGACCGCATGGCAGTGGAAAAAATAGAGGCCATTTCATATGAAGTGACTAGGAAAAAGCACAACCTTGGACACGACTGTCACAAATTTTGCTCAAAGTTAGGGGAATTCATCTAGTGTCACTTTGGAAAAACCTTAATGTTAATGTCGATTGGACTGGAATACTCCTCGCTCTTTGAGCCCTCTTTTTTGTTGCAAAATAACTCATTTTTTGTTCAAAACCCCTTTGTTAATTTTTTTGCATTTTATAGACGTTAGAGTTCCAAAAATACTGAAGGGTGAATTTTGAAGGAAATAGACCAAGGTATCCAGAAAAAACTATTTAACGGAAGTGTTGCCAGATAAATTATTTTTGTATTTAAAAACTAAATTTACATTTTTCGGTGGATACAGCCAACTTTATTTTAAATTTGATAATGTCATCGTGTTTCTCGAAAAAAAAATACTGAGAAACTTTGCATCCCGAGATAATATGAGCCATTCTCGAGTTATAACATTACTATGCAAACAGTTATTTCTTAAATAATTTTGCTTTCAATTTACAGACGTAAAACGTCCGAAAAATAGTCATTATGAACAGAATAAACTATGAAATCCAGAAAAAAAATTTTTTTTGACTGGCCAGATATGTTATTTTTGATTTACAAAACTAAATTTGCATTTTTCTGCAAACGCACCTTGTTTTTCTTGTGATTTCAAAAGTTTCGACGTATTTCTCGAAATATTTCACGTAAGAAACATTTGTCACCGGCAAACTTCGCTCTGCTCATTTTTTCATTTAAGTGATTTCAAACACTCTAAATTGATTTCACCTACATCGAAGATTTACCTTCCGATTCGTTCATATTGCAAATGTTTAGAATCGGACATTGGATTAGCTTAGCTTAGCTTAGCTTGACTGACTGCACATATCAATGGTTGCACTCCGTGATTGATCCGAATCAGTAAAATTGCACAGTGAATCAAATGAATGGGGCTGGGAGTCACCGACCATTCTCATTGTACAAGTTTTAGTGACTCAATACTTTAAAGGATCAATAACGACGCCGGCCACGTCCTTGCAATCAGGTAGGGGATAGGAGTGTGACCCTTGCTATTTAGAGACCGTGTTTACCTGTGCATCTCCACGAAGATCACGGGAAGGAGGTTTTGTTAGTTGGGAAGGGTAAGTTGGATCAGGATTCACCTTGATAAGTGATGCGATCATACATTTACTCGTCGCTTTTGAATTATTACCGGTTTATTCTCCGTTCGGTCGGCTGATTAGAAATGCAAATTTGGTTTATTTATATTTCGTAGCGGTTTAAACTAGCAGACATTAGTAATGCTGTAGGGACCACGTGCGAGTGTGTGTGGTTTACTTCACTAGAGCACTAGACTGCTCAACTTCCCGATTTTAGACTGATTCCCACCAGCGTACAAATGCTGTTTGGGCCACTCCCAGTGCGTGATATATTTCAGTGCTCTGCTGAATGTTATGCTACAAGATGTAGTTCTGATTTATACCGACGTACAACCGAAAGGCCGTTCGTACCACTCACAAATTTGTGGTGTTTACTTGGGAGGAATGTGTCATATCATATTTTAATTTTTGTTAATTTTTTTCGACCGTATTAAACCGACAAACACTAAATCTGTTGTTGGAACTACACACAAGTTTGTGTAGATTGTCTAGTAATTATCAGAAGTGTAATAGATTCTACCAAACCAACAACAGAAGATGCGGTTGGTGCCAGGCACAAGTGTGCATAGTTCGTAGCAAAAAATACAGGGAGGAATTTTTTTTTTTTATTTTCAACAAAGATTTTTTAAACGAAGTGATTCTTTTCCACCGTTTTTGTCCACGCGTTAAACAGTTACCGTAAGTAACAGACTACAGTTAGATATTTTTACACATTTTCCTTTTACACGTATGTTTACACTGTTATCCGTAGCTTCGCTGTAATGAACAAATAACTTTATTCAATACAAAATTTTCTATATATTTTGAAGGGAAGCCTATTTATAACGAAACGAATCGGAATAATATTTGAGTTGCGAGTATATCCCGAAGTATGTCATCTACATTCACAATCATTATCTTTTTATACCACGATAGCGGTCTCCAGTACAACAACGATATACACTGGTCTTGTCTTCGTTGACGCGGGAAAATGCATCCAAAGCCCTAATATAAGACAAAAGTGCATTAACACTATTAACAACATAAAATTCCCAATCCTTGAACATATAACATATTTGTCAAAAACTCTGCCTGGGAGCAGAGTAATCATTAAAACGCTAGAAAAGACATAAATAGGTATGGAGTTCAACATCAAGTTCGTTCGTAACATATTGCACACAGATTCATCAACGCGAATGCACACAATTTCATACGATTCATATAATGCACAGCTATTTATTCTTCATTCTCCAATGCAAGAAAGCAAACAAAATAGCAGCAGCAATGTGACCACAAATAAAACGAAATTCGCCCAAACTTTCCATTCATCTAGCACTTAAAGTTGCATTAAACCTTTATGACTCTAATATCATTTCAAATTTATGTGAACTTCACCGTAAGGCATTCACCATGATATATATGGTCTTGTGACCCACCCAATTTAACTGTAAATGAGTATATATGTTAACATGAATATATTTAATATTAGTGCATATTTAAATATGAGTAAATAGAGGTAATGGTAGAAATTTGTGATTTCAATCTGTAATTACCTGTAATATCGTGTTGAGTTTCTCAAAATACTTTCTCTACAAACTAGCCCTAGCGGTGAAATTTTGAACTACATAGCCAAACCAAACCAAACGAAGGCCAATAGTTTCAGCATCAACACTTGAAAAGGTATCGTTCATCTCGGAAGCAACCCCTAGGAGTTATTAATTTGGCCTTGGCCCTGATTTCAGTCCTCTCCACTGTGCCACGTCCACCTCACCAGAATAGAAATAAAAAAAATTGAAAAAAAAAAAAAACAAAACTACTTAGCTGTTCTAAGCACCGAGGCAGACCGATGTTTCACCTTTATTTTTGGTTTCCTTAACCTCGTTGTAGCGAGTATCCCCTGGAGCTGGTCGTCTGTTACACACAGCACTGCCAGCGATGAACAGCAACAAAAGACCTTGAGCACCGGTTGATTGGACCCAAGGCAGCAAAAACGGGATCAGTTAACCAATTCCTATGAGCAATTCCAGTTCGTGGTCGTTTGAGTAATTGCAGTTGTCTAAATATTTGTATATTTTCACAAAGCACAATCAAAACTCTGAAAATTGTGACACGAAAATTTTCACGTCCGTTCGCTCTCGTAGCTTACTTCGTTTAGAATCGGACATTGAATACGTTCAAACTCAAAAGAAAAAAGAAAAGAAGATTGGTTTCTTCGCAATGAAAACATCCTTGCCTTTCAGCTTTTGTACATCACCTCGATTCTAAAAATACCCCATATTGGATGACACTGGGTCATTTTCCCAAAAAAGTTGTCATCTTGGATTTCAAAATGGCATGCTGAGTCGGTTTCTGGCCTCTGAGCGTTATTTTGGTTCCGAAAACACCCTTATTCTGTGACATTCGATCATTTTGGGCTGTTTCCCAGAAGTCGGAACGGAAGTCGTCATCTTAGAATTCAAAAAAATGTCCTAGGTTGAATTTTAGCTTCGTGCATCATCACGATTACGGAAATACTCATATTTGGTGGTATTTGGTCACTTTTGGTTGCATTCCAGCACTGTTGAGTTTTTTATAGACCACCCCTAAAATCATTTGTTTTCAATTTTACTTTTTTATAGTGATTTTCTACAATTTTTCAATGTTCTACAATATTGTCAGCTATAATGAAACAAATAATTTCTTCCAATAAAAGTTTATTTTCATCTCACATATTTCCTTGGTTATTGACGATTTTCACCTGAATAATCCATTGATTTAGATTAATTACTTTTTACTTAGAAAAAAAAATGATTTTGGAACCGTAGTGTCTTCAGCAAAGTAGTTTTGTTAATTGTTCATAATTTTTTGGAAGTTAGAGTTTTGTGATTATTCTACCTAAAACTGAGAAACAAATTTTGTTTTTTTCATTTTTGCATATAAAAATTCACTTTATTTACTATTCACTTTATCACTCATTTATAAGAAACAACTTTGTCAAAGACACCGTACTTCTATATACCATGGAACGGGGTGAAATTGATCAATTTTCATAATATTTTCCAATTTACTAGCTCCATGTACATTTTTACCGAAATAGTATATATTTAAAACAAGTACAGGTACGTGCTCTAAAAAATCTCTATGGCTATTGATGAAATTTCTATCGTCTACTTCATGAAATAAATTCGAGAATTCCATAAGGTACTATGAGATAAATCGGGGTGAAATTGATAACCCTTGAAATCCATACATTCCATTGGAAAAGTGCTTTTTTCGATATGGTTATGATGAATGATGGTTTATGAACTGAAAAATATCAATCACAGCTGGTTTGGAAACGTAACTAGCGCTATTTCAGGTTAAAACTTATTAATTTTGGTTGACGAGCTGCACTGCCGCGCATAGCAAGTCAGTCCCATTTGCATTTTCAGTAAAATTGAGTAATTACGCGTAAATGGTAGCTAACAATGCATAGTTTCGTAACAATAGATGAACTCAACAACTTTGTTCTGAAAAACTGCTGAAAAACATCCAAACATATTGTCCCATCTCGTAAGAAGCAATGTCATAAAATCATACAAAAACGCGTTTTTCCCGGCTTGCTGAAAATGCAGGTGGGACTGACATGCTATGCGCGGCAGTGCAGTTTGCTAAATTTGCTCTTATTTTATCGTCGTAAGATCGAATTCAATTCGGTTTGTTGCAAAAGCCTAAGAACTAGCGCGGAAATTAAAAACTTTGTGGTTCCCTGCGAATTCTTCAGTATTACTTTGATGGTATGGAAGGATCATCGTAAAAAGTTATATTTTTTTAGCGTTTATCAAACTTCACTCACTTCTCCAAATTAAACATATTTAACCGTTAGTTAAGATTACTTTAAGTAAATTCAATACTTTTTTTTGTTATTCAGAAACTGGTTTGATCAAATTTGATTGAGTTTTGACTGAGTTAGAAGAGATTTTCAAAAATATGTAAAATTGCACCGGGCATGAAAGGGTTAACTTTGACAGGTATGTGAATCTTTCCAAAGTTGCATTTTAGGACACATGAACATTGTCTAGTGTTGTAAGATCAGTATCTTTTTAATAGTATTTGTTATCACGAATTTTCAGGTGATCAATTTAAGTTAACTATTGTGAAGTTTTTTTTTAGAATGCCACTCAAAATCATTTTCTTAATATAACTTTTTATTAGGGTTTTCTAAAATTTTCCAATGTTCTACATTGTTTTTGACTATAATAAAACACACAAGTTCACCAAAAAAGTTTATTTTTATCTTCTATATTTATTTAGTTATTGAAGTCTTTTATAAATAAGGCATAAGGCACTAATTTACTCACAGATATCTTCACAGGAGACAGCGAGAGACAAATGCCTATATCTGGATTGCACAATGTTTCACTTAAACTTTTATATAAAAATGGTTCAATCTGCCTATATTTGCAGATTTTGAAGATTTGTTAGTAAATTAGTTCATTGTTTTAATAAAATTCGTCAATAACCAAACAAATATAAGAAATATAATGGTCCTAAAACCAATTTTTAATGTCAAAATAATTTCGATCACGTTTCTGCAGCTTTGAAACAGTGTGGCACTTCTAGTTTTGTTGTATTTACTTGGTTTGCCCTAAAGCTCAGAATAGTTTTCCTAGAAGGATTTTAGTTCTTTAACCATTCCTGTGAATTCCGGATCGCCTAGTGTATGCAGAAATGCGTCAAAATGTCGCACGGTAAGTGCTCACCGGGTTCGTCGCTTCTACATTGGCTTACCGGAAAACTCATTTAAGTACCGTAAGCCGGGAGGAGATTTTGCCATACAAACCCATTGTTCATCAGCCATCCCATGGCGATCATAAGACCAATCTTTCATGAATAAGGTTCCTCAAATACTTAACCAAGAAAGACTAGTCTTCTGACTCGGAAGAGATGACTGACAAGTCACGGGTTGGATGGCTCAATCTCACCCCCACTGACTGTGCCGATAACCCCGGCGGTATCTTGAAAGGAAACCTTTGCTAGAGACACCAAAACTCACAGAATTTTCATTTGTTCATTTGTTCCAGTTTCAGCTCCCTCTCTCTCTCTCTCTCTGTGTTAACTAGTGTTCTTTTTCCATGAAAAAATATGTCAGTGTAGTATCTCAAAATGTATGTTCAATATCTGTACATATAAAATTGGAGTTTTGTCTGTCTGTCTGAACTTGGAGTTTAGCCAATCGGCTTTAACATTCAAATGTAGGGCTTTTGGGGCCGAAGAAGGCTCTTATGATAGTTTGAGACCCCTCCCTACTGCTGAAGCGAGGGCTCCCATACAAATGAAACACAAATTTCTGTAAAATTCGAGAACTAATCAAGCAAATGGAACCAAATTTGACATGTTGAGTGTGAGATGCACGCCACGCTAAATTACATTGTAATATTCTACCTGAGAGTCACCCTCTTAATTGACAGCAGTGCTGAAAACCACGAATAAGAGCTGGCAGAGTATTACATTCCGTTGGCGCCAAACTTTAACTCCTACCGCTACCGCTACAGGTAAAGCATTGTCAAACTGCGGCCATTTTGTAGTGAAGTATAAAAGAGGTAAGCCGCGTTCGCTTTCAGTGCGCGATTGATTGAGCGGCCATGTTTCTTGTTCCAAGGGATTCCGCTTCGCTCGGCGAATTTTACATTGAGGATTCTGGGGGCAACAGCTGTTACTATGGTGATTCGACAGTCCCTTCCGATTCCCTCCTCTCATGTACAAATGAAACACTTATTTCTGCATAATTTGAGAAGTAATCCAGCAAATAGAACCATATTTGGAAAGTGAGGAATCAGAGTACAAGAAACGTTTCTATGATAGTTTGACACTCTCCCAAATAAGTGTGACATATATTCCAGATAATTTTCCCGACAAACAGCTCAAAATAACCGGGATGATGCACAACAGCCAAAAATCGACCGGGACACCATTTTGATTTCTAAAATGGCGACTTCTGGATTCAGGAAAACAATCCAAAATGTCCGAATACCACCCAATATAAGTATTTCCGGATCCGCAAAATCCGATTCGTCATGCATTTTCAGACTATAAACAAATCGCAAGATCAATCTTTGGATGTATGTTGAATCAATTAAAATTGTTCAAAATTATTTAAATAAAAAAATATGGGTGGGACAAAGTTTGCGGGGTCAGCTAGTTCCTTAATGAAAACTAAGACAATTTCCTAAAAATTACCTCGACAACTTTTCTCTAACTCTTGTCATTAATGAACGGTTATAGTCTCAAAAGCCAAATATCACTTTCTATTTAAAAATCAGTTTTTTTTTCAGTGTAGGATCTCAAATTAACTTTTCCCATTATTTATAAATAAAATTTCAGACAATTCGTTAGGAGATATCCCTTGACACCGATTTATTCTAAATCACTTTTCGTATTAAAATGATTTTTTTTAGTGTAAGATCTCAAATTCAATTAAACCAATATTTTTCTATGAAAGTTCAGACACTTTTCTAAAAGTTTTATTAAATTCTGAGAAGGCACTGCCCACAGCTGGTCGTGTTGGCAGCTGGTCGTCCTTTAAATAATATTTTTTCAGTCAGCCAATGACATCAAATAATATTTTTTCAGTCAGCCAATGACATCAATACGTTCGAACATTTTTTTATTTGTTTCATCAACTCCCAAAGAAACTTCCATACTCAATACTAGTTGGTCTCAATTTATATTAGCTATATTAGTATGCATGTAACTACTAGTCCCATATTTTCTATTATGTCGAAGAATGTAGCATAAAATTTCGAATCTGTACCTTAAATACATCCCGATTGCTACAGGTTACTTTCGCAGTCATAAAAATTGTATATCCAATAAGCATCAAAATCAAAGCCCGGCGAAGTTGGGAAAGAAACAGGCAATCGTTACATTACAGAGCACAAAAGAAAACAAGTATGTACGCCAAATAACAGAAAGGTGCCTGCAAAAAAAAATCCAAGCTCAAGCGAACCGAAAGCAAATTGAAAACAACCAAATGCCGCGGACGAGCCAAAATCAAACGAAACTGTGCGCGCTTACTCTCACCACACCTCCTCAGCAACAGCCGGAAACGGCGTTAGTAGTTTTCCCCTCTCTCTCCAACGGGACTCGTAGGAGGAAAATTGAATTTAATAATGGAGAAATCTCTATTGAGTAAATCTGGTCTTTGGCGAATCGCTTTTCCACTGCAGTTGCTGCTGGTGCCGCCGTGCTGCCATCGCATGCCGTTCATTGCCGTGGCAATCGTTTGCACTTACACCCGACCAGAGAAGAAATTTGTCGAGTGCAAGCCAATTCAATGCCACCCTTAGCCCATTCCATCCGGCGTCAACGTCTTCTCCGTGAAATGCTCTAGGCTTACCACAGTACTCGCTGAAATCCTAAGAGTGGAAGTTCAAATATTCATTTGTAATGCATTTTCAGTGGTCTCTAGAAGCGATCGCTGGTTTGAGATTTATCTGAATTCTGAATGAAACAAAATGGAACGAATTGATTACGAAATAGAATGTTCGATGGTAGGTATTCGGAGAATTGAAAAAAAAGTACAGTTCGCTTGCTTACCATCAAGTATCTTTCAAACTAATCAGTTACTAAGTGGCATCACGCAATTCAATCATCCGTAATGACAGTTTCCAAACGGCAATTTGCATCCCCGTATAGCTGTAAAGAAAAGAAATAACACTGCAAACACTACAAACAACATTCCGGGAAGTTGAAACACGCAACAGTGGCAAAAAAAATTTGCGCATAATGGTGCAATTCAGAGCAAAAAGTATAATAGAATTCAACTTTGTATCGCATCTTTCCTCGTTCAACCCCTACTGGGGGACCGCTTTGTTTGTGTGAAAATTTCCATTTCCACTAACCTTCTCCGCAACCAGTTGCCGGTAGTAGAAGGCGCACCTCGCACCGCTGAGATATGAGATGTGATTTTTGCATCATTTCTACACCCCTTTCCATTCAGCAGATTCGCAGTTTCTGTACTGAGAAAAACCTGCTTTTTTATTTTTATTTCCAGTTGTCTTGGAGCGGGGTGAACGCCATCGACACACCAGCAGACATTCTGTTTCACCCTGGAATTTTAATGCGAAATATCTCATAACATCCCGACAGGTGTTCTGCTTCCTTTTGCAGTTAGTGCTAATGAAATTAGAATTACTTGCCGTATGACTGCACTGCTCCTTGCGTCCCTGATCGTGCCGCACGAAGCAGCGGTAAGGCGAGAATAGTGCTCGTTAAAAGCGGTTAATCCACCTAAATTGGAAAAGTTTTCTAATTGATGGAAAACTCAGTTGTTTGTTTTTTTTTGTGGGCTTTACAGCTAAAATTAGAATAAGCGGGGTTAACCTAGCTTATCACTAATTGGACAAAGCGTTACAGTAACCGTTCCGTGTAACAATTGACCAACTGTGAAAGGAGTGAGAGTGAAATGTTAATTTAAACTCTAGGAATGTTTGCTATTTTTATCTTGAATCTTCTGATATCCTTCGCATATTTTTTCCGAGATGCACCCAAAAATTTTTGGAAACTTTTACTAATATCTAGCGAGCACGTTTTCAAATGAAGCTTAGCATGCCCTGATTGGCATGGTGCCTGCACATCGTGATTAGATTAATGAGACTTACCAATTATTACAAAAAGACTATCACGGATTTCCCGCCTATTTGACTATAAGGTGCTTGCATCACCTTCTCAGAGTTTTATGAAACTTTGCGGGTGCGTAGGCCTTACTGAGCTAAACAACTTAGTATGTATACTTTTATCAAAATTTATCTGAAGTAACATTTGTTATGGTATGAACTTATCAAACCTTTTATTATACAAATTAATTTTGTATTTGTGAGGTTTAGAAGAGGACCAAGGGCCAGTTCACCGGTATTTTTTCGAGGCACCATTCATGCTATACCAGTGATAAGAGGATTAGAAGGAAGGAATAAATTAAATTCTGTGTAATTAGCTAAAATAACCTCGGATAAGTTGCCGAATGATAAGGGAAAGTAAATGTCTCTGAAAGTTAATAAATATGTATGTGTTTGTGTGTTGTGTGTTTGTATTTGTGTGAATGTTTGTGCATAGCTGCAAACTACCGAGCGGGTCATAGCTTGTGGATAACTACACGGCCATCAGATATGATGATTGGTTGCGAATACTACTACTGGCTTAGCCTATAAACCACCGACCGGTTAGTTTCCCGGAAAAAATACAGGATACAAAGCCAAGGAATTATGTTTATGCGATCGCCCGAAGAGGGAGCCCCTACTGGAGCGAGTGGCCTGATGGAGAAAATGCAGCCCGAAAATCTGACGCAAAACCGAACAAGTAGCAATAGAAATCACCAAGGCAATGCTGCACCTGTCGAGGATGCTGCGGCTGATAGACGCCAGTCGCTCACATTGGCAGGCCTCCAACGGACACGGATCATGGGGACAAGGGAGATGAAAGCAGTTCCACACGGTTTGCGAACCAGCTTGGCACGAACAAGTTATATACAAAACAGTGAGTATTCCTGACGCGTGATATGCTCTCCTCTACCGAAGATGAGTCTATCAAGTTAAAAATAAACGGGGAACTCAGGAGAGAAGGGGACGGACTTGATGCTTTGTTTACGAGTGAGAGACAAGCCTGCCATGGATAAGACGCCTGCATAGATAAGACGCCTGGAAGAGCATTGCGGACCAAAGTTGGTCGGTTAACCCAGTTCAGACGGAGAACCGATCATCGAGGCTAGTTCGTCATGTTGCTGATATTGTCAAGCCCGCAGAAGGGCTCCCGGAAATCAACGATATCACCCAGTTCTGGGCTAATCTCTGGAAGACTTCCGCTCAACACAACAACGAAGCAATGTGGTTAGAAGGAAAAGAGAAGGATTGTTGTGAACTAGGGGAAATGACCGCCGTAGTGGCAACTGCCCAGGATATTCGCGATGCAACTCGGTATACCAGAACCTGCACACCAATGTCTGCACCTGGACATGATTTCGTGCAAAACTTCTGGTATAAAAAACTGACTTCAATCCATGGGCGGATGGCGAATGTTTCAAAAAGATGCTAGGCAACCCCCAGCAGCTACCGGGGTTCATTACAGAAGAAATAACCTACCTTCTACCCAAGGACCGCAACACGACCAATTCTGCCAAGTACAGGCCAATAACATGCCTTTCAAACCTGTACGAGGTGCTTATGTCGGTTATCGCACGAAAAGTGCAAGCCGATTGCGTTGAACACCAAGTGTTGAACAAAGAACAAAAAGGTTGCCAAAAGAACACGCAGGGTTGCAAAGATCAGGTCACCATCGATGCTATCATTGGTGGACCGGCAAACCAGCAGAAACAGAACCTGAGTATGGCGTACATCGACTACAAAAGGGCGTACGACTTAGTACCCTATACGTACCTTTTCAAGGTACTGCAGTTGTACAAGGTGAATAGCGATGCAGTCAGGTTCATGCAGTACTGAATGGACAGATGGAGATGCGGAGAAAAAAACAGGAGGGTTGTGTGCAAAGCCACAACCGCATGGTTGAAGTAGAATACTTTTACGGGAAAGATAACCCGGCTGCTTGCGTGTCAGTCATTTTTTCTAGTAAATAAACGATGACTAATCAGATCAATCGAATTTTGCCCTTCAACAAGGATTGACCATTTTCAATAATATAGTAAGTTGCTTGTCATGATTGGGGCTTGACAATTTTTATGCAGATAATGAAAATTTTTTGGATATCGTGCTCAAGATAATTCAGTACGGTCTGAGACACGGAGATTAGGTAAAATTAATAACTTTCACAAATTTAAAAATGTAAATTAACTCAAGAGAAAATGTTGACTCTTCAATCATCAGGTTTTTATTGCATCCTGAAAAGGATAATTTGTTGTTCAACTCAATATCGGATAAGATACCGTTCGCATCTTGGCGTTATCACTGACAGTGCGAATATAGTATTCCTTGTGATAAAATAAACAGTTAAAAGCGGATTTAACACTCAAAACTAGACGGCTCATGTGTTGTCAAAATGAGTCAATTTTTCATTGAATGCCTTTACTGTTGCAAGGTAAATGATTCTGTCGCCCGTGCTTGGGAAGCAATCATATAACGACCAATCAGAGGTCGAATTTTTCGTTTTGACAAGGCTTGACTAATTTCAATAGTACAATAGTTTGAATAATAAAATTACAATTATCTTCATTTGGGAAGAATCTTAGAAGATTTTCCGAACTATTGCTGCAAGAACGAAGGAAATCCATCTAATACTAACCGATTAATTAGCATTTGAAATTGGACATATTTTTCACTTTTTTCGGTTTTAGATTTTCATTTCACATCCCTATGTAGCCGAACTTCCTGAGAGAAGTATTCTACTTCAAAACTTGTAGAAATATGTAGCGTTCTTGTGTAACAGTCATTACAAATCAAACAATTTTATTGTTTTATCCTATCGCCATAGTAAGAGCGTTATGGTGCGAAACGCGGTTTTTCTAATGTGAGGAATAATGTCACAAATGGGAAAATATATGAAAACGCAACGCTTCTCCCTTGCTATGTCATCGACCTTAGTAGGGTAAACACTCCTATAATAGAGATAATATCAATAGTGATTGCACTGTAATGAAATTAACGATATTAAGGCAAATTAACCGATTACAGTATGTTCATTTGGTGTTTACTATGAATATGAGCTCAAAATGACGTCTTTATTTGGTAAATCACTCAGCAAAATACTTTTAAACCAATTAATTCGTTGTGGCTAACCACTTTCAACACATATATTTTGAAAGTTCTCATCATCATGGAATATTCTCATCATTATGAAGTGTTTTCATCATGATCATCATAATCACGCACACGTACACTATGCACACGCACACCATGCGTACATAGGGCTTGCACGCATGCATCATACATACATACATCATGCACATATACGCCTCGCACACACACACGTCATGCACACATACACCATGGACAACTCTAAATTTTGCATTTTGGAAGGCAAACGATGCCGAATATTGTAAATTTTCCTCCCACGACACCCCGTTTTTTAGGGGTTTCAAACGATCCAGAGTTATAAGTAGTGGTGCTACAACACAAATCGAAATTTCTCAAACAGTTAGTAGATAATGAAAATTACGTTTTAACTTGTATACCGTGCTCATAATATTCGCATAATATACCCAAACATGTTAAATGATGATTGGGAAATCTTAGTTTAGTTTTCTTGAAAATTAAATTCTCGACGCTAATTTTCAAACGCATTTTTCTCGAAACTATGCGTTTCTAGTTGTGCCACGAAACGATAATATATTTGATACAATATAACAGACTTAAATTCAACACATCGACTAAGAAGAGCATCAATTAAGAAAAAATGCAATCAGAACTTTTCGTGCTCTTTTATGCAGATATGACATTTAGATGAGGACTTATGGTATATCATGTGCGGAACCTTTTAGGCACAGTTCAGACCTTTTGTTTCAGTAAACTGTTGTACCTTTTGTAAATCTTTGTTTATGCAACGAAAATGATGAGAATTAAAAGTTAGAATTATTTTGCCTTTAATTACATCTCTTAGGAGAGTTCAAAAGTTATGCTTATATTGCATGCACGACAATATATAAATTTCATCATTTCCGCAGTATTATACCCAAGGTAAATTAGACATGAGAGCATACGGAATAAATAAATGGTTCGATTTCTCCTACCTCTAGTAGAAGGCCCTTCTCCAGCGTCCCAACCAGAGGTTGGACACGTGTTACCTCTGGCTGCTTTTACATTGACCTCCGTACTGGTACTTGGTTTCTTCGATGCACTTCCCCCATGCTGGTCCTTCGCGCGTTTCCGAGCATCCCGCTTGTATTTGGTGTTCATATATTTAGACATAGCACTGAATACACTTCCGATGGATTTCTCAATAAACGCGAAAAATGCACTCGTAGTCTCTTACCCGAGAATAATAAAACACTTCCAAGAAATGTTGCACTAGCAAAAAGACAATTTCCACGTGTTGTAATGTGCTGGAGCACGAAATCTATGTCTGTGATAGGGAACCTTCACGTTCACGAGGCATGACTGGAGAAACGCGTCTAATAATGCGGTAAAATTTTTAATGTCTTTTTGTGCAAATTATTGTACTCAGACAAAAACCTGTTTAGAATTGGATGAATTTTTAGTGAATAAACGTTAACCGTTTGTTATTCAAAGTTGGTCATGCTGATCGCAGCCTTTGTGGGGGGATTACTAAATAAAGTAAAAATTGGACAACTACAACAGAATTTGATTGCATCCCGCACAGAATGTCTGCTTGTGTTGATGCCAGAAAATTATTAACCTTCATTTATTTTTTATTTGCCTTGAAAAAAGCATGGTGTGGTTCAAAATCGGTTGCTAATTACAACCTTTGAGCTGCCCTAACATTGGGGGAATTAAGATACACGGACAACATGCACTGTGGAAGCTATTTCACATTCAGTAAATTAAACGGGTGCGACAAATTTAAATTGCTAGGATGCAACACAGAATGCTTGCTTGCGTTGACAAAAATTATTAACTTTCAATGACTTGTTTATTTGCCTTCAAAAAGGCATTTTGATTTCCGAAACTGGATTTCCTGATGGCAATCATCATGCTGCCCCAACACGGGGGGAATAATGGCTGTCTGGCGACACACGCTGAGAAAAACCGCGCTGCTCCTGAGACGTGGTGACCAACCACAGGGCTAGTGCTGCTGCTGAGGAAGGACGACTGCTGTTGTCGCTGTCTGATGCTACGCTATGCCACAGTTGTGGCCGCTATACGCTGGCCTATCCACAGCCAAGCCACAGTTGTGGCCGCTTCCGCTATCGATGGTACCCACTGCTGCTAAGGGAGGACTGCTGTCGTCGCTGTTCAGAACTGTTATGAGCGGCTTGGACTAAAACAGGCTCTTATATAGGGATGAAAATAGGAATGAATTATTTCACGTACGTGGTGGAATGATATAGCGATCATTTGATAAGCTCCACCTCTTTTTTCAGTTTCTAAAGTTTTTCCTCAGTTTCGTAGCACGGATGCACAAAAATGATTTCTTGTCGAGCCGGACCGATAGCACTCTCATTGAAGCAACAAAATAACATGTTTTGTGTCGTGTTGTGCAGCTTGGTTGAAGAAAATGTTCCCGTCCCCATGTCGCATGTAAGCAGATTATTGCGTTCAGTAGACAGTAGATAGTGTATCCAGCGAATAAACACCGATGGTGCTCTCACACACGCAACGGTTTTAACCCGTATCTTATTGCGGTTTGTAACATCAAGCGTTTTCGTTTGCTCGCTGTTGCGTGTTGCATCATGTTGCAACTTGGCAGCTGGGAGATGACGAAATTCTGTTTATGCTGATTGATTGAATCGACTTCATATTAGCTCTGCATAGTCGGACTAACTGCTTTTGTGAAGGCGTACTAACAGGGCAGTTAATTATTCAATGTCGGTTATGCTGATCGCAGCGTTTGCGCTGCCCCTACAGTTGTAAGTTTACTATATAAAGTAAAAATTAGACAACTACAACAGAATTTGATTGCATCCCGCACAGAATGTCTGCTTGTGTTGATGCCAGAAAACTATTAACCTTAAATTATTTTTTATTTGCCTTCAAAAAAGCATTTTGCTGTTCAAAATCGGTTGCTAATTACAACCTTTGAGCTGCCCTAACATTGGGGGAATTAAGATACACGGACAACATGCACTGTGGAAGCTATTTAACATTCAGTAAATTAGACGGGTGCGACAAATTTAAATTGCTAGGATGCAACACAGAATGCTTGCTTGCGTTGACAAAAATTATTAACTTTCAATGACTTGTTTATTTGCCTTCAAAAAGGCATTTTGATTTCCGAAACTGGATTTCCTGATGGCAATCATCATGCTGCCCCAACACGGGGGGAATAATGGCTGTCTGGCGACACACGCTGAGAAAAACCGCGCTGCTCCTGAGACGTGGTGACCAACCACAGGGCTAGTGCTGCTGCTGAGGAAGGACGACTGCTGTTGTCGCTGTCTGATGCTACGCTATGCCACAGTTGTGGCCGCTATACGCTGGCCTATCCACAGCCAAGCCACAGTTGTGGCCGCTTCCGCTATCGATGGTACCCACTGCTGCTAAGGGAGGACTGCTGTCGTCGCTGTTCAGAACTGTTATGAGCGGCTTGGCTGCTGCTGAATTGTCTTTTATTTTTGATATTGTTTACAGAGGTATATTTTATGACAGGATAATTGGTCAGCCCTAAAGGCTCGTCATCTTTGTTCGTAGTAGTGCATTTAGATTGGTTTTTTGAATTATCTTGAAGATTAATTTTACATCTTTGCCTCAATGGCACGGTAATTTTATGAATTTAAATAAAATTGAATAACCTACCTAACTAATACTATCTTAAAAACTAAATTGACAAAGATCGAATTTCCTCGTGAATTGACCTCTGGCAAGCATCCCTGAATCTAGACAGAATTGCCTGTTTGCGCACCAAAAGTGTATCTAGACCGGCTAGCTGGTGGATCTCAGAATTACGCGTTCTTGGAGGACTGTTAAGGATCATCCTTAGGATCTTATTTTGGATAACCTGTAATTTATCATGGTGATACTTGGCACAACTCTCCCAGATTGGCAAACCGTATTCTAATACTGGCAGGATAATCATTTTATGGACAGCAAGCTTGTTCTTCAGGGACAGTTTGGATTTTCTGTTTATCAGTGGGTATAGAGATTTAATTAGGATGTTGCCTTTGATTGATGTTTTTTCCACATGTGATCTGAATATAAGCTTGCTGTCCAGAACAAGACCGAGGTATCCCACCTCTCTCGACCATTCGATGGGTGAATTATTAATTTTTAGCCTGACGTCGTCAGGCGGAACAAGTCGACGTGAGTTTGAGTGGGGAAATAAGATGGCCTGTGTTTTAGCCGCATTGATGCAAATCTTCCAGTTGTTGAAGTAGCCGGATAGAACATCCAGGCCTGCTTGAAGTTTTCTAGTCAGCGAACGGATCACTCGCCCTTTGTACATGATGGCAGTGTCGTCCGCGAACATGGACAGTACACCACCATCCGGAAGGGGAGGAACGTCTGACGTAAAGATGTTAAAGAGGATAGGACCCAAGAGGCTACCCTGGGGGACCCCAGCATCAACATTAAATGTATCAGACTGGGAGTTGTTCAAGCAGACCCTAAATGATCTACCCGACAGATAATTTTTGATGATTTTCACAAGGAAGATCGGGAAGTTGCACCGATGCAGCTTATAAACAAGACCATCGTGCCAGACGTTGTCAAACGCTTTCTCAACGTCCAACAACGCCATGGCAGTTGTTTTGGAAACAGACTTGTTCCGCCTGATAATGTTCGTTACCCGGGTGAGCTGGTGCACAGTGGAGTGCCCCTTCCTGAACCCAAATTGCTCTCTAAGGAAGATGTTGTTCTGATCAGCAAACTCTAGTATACGTCTCAGAATCAGTTTTTCGAACAATTTCGAAATAGATGAAAGGAGGCTAATGGGCCGGTAGCTTTTAGCGTCAGTGGGATCCTTCCCAGGTTTATGGATGGGGATAACTTTGGCGAGCTTCCAACGGGACGGGAAGTAGCCAAGTTCCAAACACTTATTGAAGATCTTTGCGAGGTGATGAAAGAAGTCAACGCTCAAATTTTTCAATTCGAGATTGACCACCCCATCGACACCCGCGGCCTTCATATTTTTACATGATTTGATGGCTGCCATTACCTCGTCTGCAGAAATTATAGATTCCTCTGGGACAACTAGAGGGGTCACAGCGATTCTGGACATTGTAGCTGCCACATCAGGCTCAAAGGGGCTCACCAGGGAACGACCAAGATTGTGAGAATTTACGAAATGCTGGCCAAGTGCATTAGCTTTTTCAGCTGGTGTTATTAGCTGAACTTGGCCAGCTTGTTGATCAGAATGGGAGAGAGGAGGGACAGGTCTCGGCTTGTTTTTCAGAAGTTTAGTTAATTTCCAGAAGGGGTTTGCACAATCTGGGAGAGAGCGAAGATGACTTTCAAAGCTTTTGTTTCTGAGATCCACCAACCGGGCCTTAATGATTTTATTAAGACGATTGCAGTAAGACTTTAAGTGAGGCAGGCCAGTACGTTGAAAATGGCGCCTAGTTGTGTTACGAAGTCTTATATAAGATTTAGTTAGGCTGTCTAGATTCAGAGTGTTACTCACCAGGTCAGAAGCAGGGATGTGTTGGTCACGGGCTAAGGATAGAGCCTCGTCGATGATCTGCAAGCACTGATCGATGTCGTCCGTCGATTCAAGCTCGATGTTGTAGCGGATGTTGGCGTCGATGAACTGCTGGAACCGTGGCCAGTCAGCACGATGGTAGTTGCGACGACGAGCACGAAATCGATTGGCGGAGTAGCCCACTTCGGCCACCACTGGAAAGTGGTCGGAGCTCAGTTCCTGGTAGACGATCGGATTTGAAAGGTTTGCCATGTTGGTGATGAAAAAATCGATAGTCGAATGGACACCGGAGCGACTCAACCGGGTGGGGGAGTCTGGGCTCAGGATGATGTACGAAGATGCTTGTAGGTCATTGTGGACGACTTTGCCATTTGGATTGCTTCGAGTGTTGCCCCAGGCTTGATGTTTGGCATTGAGGTCACCAGCCAAGATGAAGTTTTGCCGATGTCTGGTAAGCTTGACGAGATCTTGTTTCAGATTAGAGGATGAATCGTTCCTTGAGCTGACTTGCGACGGACAGTAGGCGGCTATGATAATAATAGGGCCGACAGGGGTAGAAACCTCGACCCCAACCGCTTCGATGACTTTTAAGTTGAAACTGGGCAGCAGCTTACAGCAGATGTTCTTCCTCAACGCGATGGCTACGCCTCCACCCGCTGAGTGGGTACGATCGAGCCGAACAACTCGAAAGTCGGGGAGGTAGATGTTGACGCCAGGTTTTAGATGTGTCTCGGTGATGATAGCTACGTCGATAGTCCGCTCGTTGAGGAAATCAGCGAATTCGATGGCTTTGCTCTTTAACGAGCAAGCGTTCCAGTTAGCGATGTTAATGCATTCACGGGCCATATTTGGTGAGGATGGAAACTGCTGCTTGCAGCTGTTCAGCTCTGGTTTTACAGGTGCGAAGGGCTACGAATGCTTCGGCCAGGAGATGCACGAACTCTTCAGTAGTGAGAAGGGAATCTGCGTTGTTTTCTTCGGCGTCTGTGCGGGTAAACTTCATTCCAGTGGCAGGAGTTGTAAGCCCTGGGAGCCCCGGGGGAGGCGAGGAACGGCTCGATGCTGCGACATCGGCAAACGAGGTTGTAAGCCGATTATTCAGTGGGAGAGGTGGAAGCACTGGGATTGCACGTCGCGATGCGATGACTGGAAAATTTTGTTCGTTATTCACTGGCACTGGGATTTTTCTCCGACCGGGTTGGTTGTTGGTTGAGGCTCTTTTGCGGATCTCGATGAACTCCGCCCGCTTTGGGCAGGAACGACTGGTGGCCTTATGATCAGCTCCACAATTTGCGCAGACAGGATCGGCAGTTTCCATCAATTGGCAGGCGTCGGGTGCGTGCGTTTGTCCGCATTTGATGCAGCGGGAGGCCATATGGCAGTTTTTAGTCCCATGTCCAAACAACAGGCAATTGGAACATTGGGTCACATCTCGATGAACTGGTTTGTAGCGCTCCCAGGCCACAATGATGTGGAAAAGGGCACGAATGGACTGCAAATCCGCCAAACATGTTGAATTTTTCTCCAGGTTGATAAGGTACAATTGGTCGCGGTACTTCCGAGTCTTGTTGTGGCGTGACATCTTATGGATCTGTATTGGCTTGAGTCCATTTGCCTTCAGTTCCTCTAACAGAGTGTCAATTTCCATGTCTGGAAGACCACGGAGAACAACCTTGAGCGGTTTTTCTGCTTCAATGTCATGGGAGAAATATTCCACCTTACGCTGCTGCAGTATTACTTGCACCGCCTTGTAGTGATTCAATGACGGAACCATCAGTTTGTAGCCGTCAGAGCACATACGGATAGTGCATTTCAGTCCTTTCTCGATGTAAAAGACAATTGCTTCACGAAGACCTTCTGGAAATCCTTTCACATAGAAGGGTGGAATTTTCTCTTTTTTCACTATTTCGGGGTCCGTGGAGTTTTCCAAGACAGCAAATCTGTTGTTGGCCAAAAGCTTCTTAGCCGCCGAATCGGGGGCATTTCCAGGTCGAGGCCGTTTACCCGTACTAGAACCGGTTTTCGATTTACCCATGTCAGGGTTCACCGTAGCGTCGGTTTCCAACGCGAAAATAAAAACTTACGAACGAACGTACAAAGTGAACGGAGCGAAAATAAACAACTGTACTGCTCAACACGCTAGCAGAGAATGATCAATGATGATGAGCGGCTTGGACTAAAACAGGCTCTTATATAGGGATGAAAATAGGAATGAATTATTTCACGTACGTGGTGGAATGATATAGCGATCATTTGATAAGCTCCACCTCTTTTTTCAGTTTCTAAAGTTTTTCCTCAGTTTCGTAGCACGGATGCACAAAAATGATTTCTTGTCGAGCCGGACCGATAGCACTCTCATTGAAGCAACAAAATAACATGTTTTGTGTCGTGTTGTGCAGCTTGGTTGAAGAAAATGTTCCCGTCCCCATGTCGCATGTAAGCAGATTATTGCGTTCAGTAGACAGTAGATAGTGTATCCAGCGAATAAACACCGATGGTGCTCTCACACACGCAACGGTTTTAACCCGTATCTTATTGCGGTTTGTAACATCAAGCGATTTCGTTTGCTCGCTGTTGCGTGTTGCATCATGTTGCAACTTGGCAGCTGGGAGATGACGAAATTCTGTTTATGCTGATTGATTGAATCGACTTCATATTAGCTCTGCATAGTCGGACTAACTGCTTTTGTGAAGGCGTACTAACAGGGAAATTTATTATTCAATGTCGGTTATGCTGATCGCAGCCTTTGCGCTGCCCCTACAGTGGGGGGTTTACTGAATAAAGTGAAAGTAAAAATTAGACAACTACAACAGAATTTGATTGCATCCCGCACAGAATGTCTGCTTGTGTTGATGCCATTTTTTATTTGCCTTGAAAAAAGCATGGTGTGGTTCAAAATCGGTTGCTAATTACAACCTTTGAGCTGCCCTAACATTGGGGGAAATAAGATACACGGACAACATGCACTGTGGAAGCTATTTCACATTCAGTAAATTAAACGGGTGCGACAAATTTAAATTGCTAGGATGCAACACAGAATGCTTGCTTGCGTTGACAAAAATTATTAACTTTCAATGACTTGTTTATTTGCCTTCAAAAAGGCATTTTGATTTCCGAAACTGGATTTCCTGATGGCAATCATCATGCTGCCCCAACACGGGGGGAATAATGGCTGTCTGGCGACACACGCTGAGAAAAACCGCGCTGCTCCTGAGACGTGGTGACCAACCACAGGGCTAGTGCTGCTGCTGAGGAAGGACGACTGCTGTTGTCGCTGTCTGATGCTACGCTATGCCACAGTTGTGGCCGCTATACGCTGGCCTATCCACAGCCAAGCCACAGTTGTGGCCGCTTCCGCTATCGATGGTACCCACTGCTGCTAAGGGAGGACTGCTGTCGTCGCTGTTCAGAACTGTTATGAGCGGCTTGGACTAAAACAGGCTCTTATATAGGGATGAAAATAGGAATGAATTATTTCACGTACGTGGTGGAATGATATAGCGATCATTTGATAAGCTCCACCTCTTTTTTCAGTTTCTAAAGTTTTTCCTCAGTTTCGTAGCACGGATGCACAAAAATGATTTCTTGTCGAGCCGGACCGATAGCACTCTCATTGAAGCAACAAAATAACATGTTTTGTGTCGTGTTGTGCAGCTTGGTTGAAGAAAATGTTCCCGTCCCCATGTCGCATGTAAGCAGATTATTGCGTTCAGTAGACAGTAGATCGTGTATCCAGCGAATAAACACCGATGGTGCTCTCACACACGCAACGGTTTTAACCCGTATCTTATTGCGGTTTGTAACATCAAGCGATTTCGTTTGCTCGCTGTTGCGTGTTGCATCATGTTGCAACTTGGCAGCTGGGAGATGACGAAATTCTGTTTATGCTGATTGATTGAATCGACTTCATATTAGCTCTGCATAGTCGGACTAACTGCTTTTGTGAAGGCGTACTAACAGGGAAATTTATTATTCAATGTCGGTTATGCTGATCGCAGCCTTTGCGCTGCCCCTACAGTGGGGGGTTTACTAAATAAAGTGAAAGTAAAAATTAGACAACTACAACAGAATTTGATTGCATCCCGCACAGAATGTCTGCTTGTGTTGATGCCAGAAAATTATTAACCTTCAATTATTTTTTATTTGCCTTGAAAAAAGCATGGTGTGGTTCAAAATCGGTTGCTAATTACAACCTTTGAGCTGCCCTAACATTGGGGGAAATAAGATACACGGACAACATGCACTGTGGAAGCTATTTCACATTCAGTAAATTAAACGGGTGCGACAAATTTAAATTGCTAGGATGCAACACAGAATGCTTGCTTGCGTTGACAAAAATTATTAACTTTCAATGACTTGTTTATTTGCCTTCAAAAAGGCATTTTGATTTCCGAAACTGGATTTCCTGATGGCAATCATTATGCTGCCCCAACACGGGGGGAATAATGGCTGTCTGGCGACACACGCTGAGAAAAACCGCGCTGCTCCTGAGACGTGGTGACCAACCACAGGGCTAGTGCTGCTGCTGAGGAAGGACGACTGCTGTTGTCGCTGTCTGATGCTACGCTATGCCACAGTTGTGGCCGCTATACGCTGGCCTATCCACAGCCAAGCCACAGTTGTGGCCGCTTCCGCTATCGATGGTACCCACTGCTGCTAAGGGAGGACTGCTGTCGTCGCTGTTCAGAACTATTATGAGCGGCTCCGGCTGAAACAGGCTCTTATATAGGCCAAATAGCATGTTTTCAATTGCAAGGTATATGATTCTGTCGACCGTGCTTGGGAAGCAAGCATATAACGACCAATCAGGGGTCGAAATTTTCGTTTTGACAAGGCTTGACTATTTTCAATAGTACAATAGTGTGAATAATAAAATTACAATTATCTTATTTTGGGAAGAATCTTAGAAGATTTTCCAATCTATTGCTGCAAGAACGAAGGAAATCCATCGAATACTAATCGGTTTATTAGCATTTGAAATTGGACATATTTTTCACTTTTTTCGGTTTTAGATTTTCATTTCACATCCCTATGTAGCCGAACTTCCTGAGAGAAGTATTCTACTTCAAAAGGAAATATTTCATGGTAATAGTGTTAGTCCACTATGGTTTTGCGTTGCTATGAACCCCTTAAGCAGCTATGGCTACCATTTGAAGACAAAAGTAACGCATCCCTTCTACATGGACGTTCTGAAATGAGTGTTGATTATATAATTGATAACATTTCAGCGAAAAAAACCTAAAGCATGTTCCTAAAATTTCTGATGATTTTGACGTGGGACTACGTCTTTGTTTACTATACTGGGATCAGAGTTGCCAATGTTCCAGTTTAAACTGGATTCTTCCAGTTTTTTTCAAGTGATCCAGTCAAACAGTTTAATCCCGAAATCTTTCAGTTTTTTAGGATATTTGCCAGTTTTATCCAGATTTTTTGGACACTCAAGCTCCGACAGGTTTGGAAATATTTTTAGAACGTCATTGTAGCAATTCTTAACAGCATTTTCAGTATTGTATCTTCTCGCATGAAACACGACCAAATTAAGGATTGTATTGAATGGTTGAGATAAAAAGACGAGTAAGTTCAGTAAGACGAGTAAGTTATTCTAATACTAACAAATAGATTTTATCAGATTATGAAGAAAAGAAATAATTGCAATTACATAAAAATAAAAACAATCCATCTCAAAAATATTATATGCAGGCGGGATTCTTCAAATTGATTCCAGTTGCATAGCAGTTCAAAAATTGTTCGTATTCACTGATGTAACGTAAGAAAACGGTGCATCAATTCTTTTGTTCAAAGTTATAGTAAACGATAAAAGCTTTATTTTCTTGGATTTGTGATAAACTGGTTGCGCAATTTCAAATTTTGCTCCTGTAAATGAAAATTTTCAGTCTACAGTTCAGTCTACAATTTCAACAAAATGTAAGCCCGAAGTTGCTGTATTTAAAACTTATATTGTATTCAATAACCATCATAAAGAAGCTCTCTCACAATTTATTTTTTAAGTATTTTGTAAATTTATTTGGAATCCAGTTTTTTCCAGTTTTTTCTTCAGCATTCTATCAGTACAAATTAAATTTATATTGGCAACTCTGACTGGGATGCATTCTGTAAAATTGGAAATGAAACTGGCAAATGTTGCGTCAGATTTCAAACGTTAATAACAGCATAACCACATGATGGATAACAATAACCAATATGTTGTTGAATAGATAAAATGTGTAACAATTTTAAAAAACGCTAGTTATCATTATTACTTCACTGCTCAACGGTGAAAATTGATGAAAAGTTACAGGGAAACTCACGCGAACAATGAACCAATTACATGCGAGCATCCCTAGCACAGACGACGTGAATGGGCATCATCCGTTCCCCGTGATATTCTCTGTATCAATATCGATATAAAAATTGACAGAACCTCCCCGTCCCAATAGGTCAATTTATTTTTACTTCCATGAGCTTAGACTAAAATGATGTCTCGAAGGTAAAAGTTTTCCGAAAAGTTTGAAACAATCTCCATTCTTGAACAATTTCTAAACATGCTTTCAAAACCTTATAAAAACTGATGTCTTGAAAGAAAACATGCCGGTATAAGCAACAGTACCAGTGGAGTAAAGAACCGCAGGTCTCTCGTCGTCTATGATTGCAGCGGTACACTTCTATTCGTACTGCAGCGGTACTATTCATATTGCAGTGGTACACTTTTGTTCGTACATTTCTATTCGTGTGCAATCGAGGAAAAACTGCAATGCTGCTGTTGATGGTGATTGAAAGTTTATCTCATAACTATGATTACCATAACCTATTCAACAAGAATTGTAAATTTTGCAACGGATATTTATTCAATTTTATCTTCGATATTCACTAAATAATCGTGACCGGATAGAATCGAAAGAGTAAATTCCACATATACACATTTATGGAAGAGTAAGAGCCTGCTTGTGAATTTTTGGTTCAATTACTAAGATTCATTAGAATCTCCTTTTACATTTCAAAATGGTTAGATGATATATTATTATTCAAAGCTTTACCATAATGAATGTATATTAGCAGTCTACGTAATACAGCGAATGTAGTTGTAGATGAATGAAAAACATTGTCAAGCAAAAAACAATGGAATTGTTGATTGTTATGTTTTTTTTGCTGGAACTTTTTAATAATTTTGTTAGACATATCTTCTTATGTTTGCCAATTAATGAACCTTCGTAAGGGCTTCTATATTATTTTGAAAGTAAGAACCATATTAAAGATTTGAATTAATCAGAGTTAAATAAGACAAAACCATTTAATAAAATAACGTAAGTATTATTGGATTAGATTATTGGATTAGATTTTCGAGGATATAGAGTTGATTCTGACTTTGACGCATTACGAGAAATTCTTGGTGGTTTTTCAACAAGAATGATATGCCTTGTCAAATACATGTTGATTGCACAAAAAAATACTACAGGCTAATATTAATATCCCCAAATATATACGATATTCTTTAAAGTGTTGTTGAATATATTTCAAAAAATTGATTTCAAGGGGAGGCTGAAAATAAAAATACGTACAGTCGCTGAGCAAACACATTGATTTTGTCTGCAGACTCTGTATATTTTGTAAAAAAAAATCCCCTAATTACAGTGTTTAGTCCCACGACACCATTTCATACAACTCTAGGGCTGTATACCTTGTAGTATTTTGTTAAGTTTTCAAAGATAAATAAAGGTTATATAGACCGTTCCGATAATTATAAATACACTTACGATCAACCGTCATTTCAAATAACGTGCAGTATTCAACCAAACGTTGGCTGCGTCCTGTTGTTTACATCCAAAAGAAACAGATGCTGTCATTTTTTTCTAACATTTAGTGCGAAATTTTGAAAATGCGTGGCCTTTCTCCCGAGCAAAGAAAGCGAATTGTGCACAAATGGGGCACCGTGAGTGGTCTTTCTATAAGAAAATTAGCCAGAGAAGAAGGTATAAGTGTCGGAGCAGTTCAAACCGCATTGCGGAAGTATTGTGAAGAGTGTACATTTACTGATGCCCCAAGACGTGGTAGAAAACCCGGGCCTGTTGATCCCACAATGGACAAACAGGTTAAGAAATACTACAAGCGGCATCCTTCAGTATCAGTACGAGATGTGGCGAGAAAGCTTGGAACCTAGGCGAGTAACGTTATGCGCGCCAAGGGAAGAATGGGTCTGCAGACCCGTCGGAAGCAGAAGCAGCCAAAACGAAATCCAAAACAAGCTGAATCTGTGAAACCGAGAGCTCGGAAGCTTTATGACAAACTTCTGACCAAAAAAATGGGGTGTGTTATCATGGATGACGAAACCTACATAAAACTGGACTATAAGACTCTGCAAGGACCGCAATTTTATACATCACCGAAGGGAAAGGATGCCCCTGGACCAGTGGAAGCCAGTTACACCGAAAAATTCGGCAAGAAGGTAATGGTTTGGCAGGCCATTTGTGAATGTGAGAAAATATCTCGTCCATTCATTACGAATGACACAATGGATGGTAAAAATTACGTGAAAGAGTGTTTGCAGAAAAGGTTGTTACCCATGGTTAAGCAGCATAACAATCCTCCAATCTTTTGGCCCGATCTTGTTTCCTGCCATTACTCTAAGGATGCACTAGGGTGGTAGAAAACAAATAATGTCACATGTGTCCCAAAGGAGATGAATCCTCCAAACTGCCCTGAAATTCGCCCTTTTGAAACTTTTTGGGCTTTGACCAAAGCAAAGCTGAGGAAATATGTCAAACCAGCGGACAATGTTGAAAAATTTAAAAAAGATTGGCTTAAAGTGGTAAAAATGATAGAAGAACACACTGTGCAAAAGCTTATGAGTAGTGTTAAGAGAAAAGTTAGAGAACTCGCGTATCCTACGAAAAATAATCTCAACTTGAATTGAAACTGGAAAGAAAACACTTATTATCTATATTTCAGAATGAAATGACCCGAAGAATCCTGTGTTTTTTTATTCAAGAAAGAAGATGTATTTATAATTTTCGGAACAGTCTATAAATATAAACCCCCCTTCCCAAGTTAGGACCCTGGGCTGTAGCTCCATCTAAGAAGACGCCGTGAAGCTATAAGAACTCAACCACCAAGCCCAAGGCAAAACTTTTATATTACTAAAAAAGTAACCAGAGAACTAACGTTTCAAAATATTGAAAATGCTGAATTTGAGATTTTACGCTTAGAGTAAATGACTGTTGAAACATAAATTGATTGAAAAAACGATCATTTCAGATCGCTTTAAAAGCAAAAGCTTGAGATAGATTTTAGAGCTCGATAATCGAAATACGGTCGCATTTGGTGAAAAACGAATTTAGCATCATTTAGGTGTTAATCGCTTGAAATGAATGTAAAACTGCACATTTCATAATATGCAAGGTAATAAAATTCACCATTGTTTCTCAAAAAGAATGAAATAACTCACTTAGAGCTAGTGTATTTCGTAACAGCTTCATTTCCTTCGGACACAGCTAACTTGGCTAGCTCTTCTGGCAAACGCAAAGGTACGGCGGTCTGATCTTCGCGGGAAGTAATAGTTGATCCACAGACAAACAGACGTGCCACTCGATGATGATTTCATCGACCAGAAAAATAACGATCATTTTGAAATTTTGCTAAGTGGGCAGTAATGCCCCTAGTGTCGCTATAAGCAAGCGTGCACATTCATTATCAAAGACAAAAACCGTCAGTAATTCCGCTGGTGTTAATTTAAGCTGGAGTGCACACCCATTAGCAAAGACAAAAACCGTTCTACGAAAATAAGTTAGTAGGCAATAAGCTCAAATGGTGGCGCACGAGTGTAACGTTTCGAATAAGGACGAAGATTTTTCAGGATTTTTCTTTGAAGAGGCACGTCTGTTTGTCTGTGGTTGAACGTTTGTTGTAATGCGCCAAACAGGAAGCTTCAGCAGAAATGCGCGTCGAAAATATCGTTAACGAAGCTGGTCATGGTAGTCATAGCTTTCGAGCAGAGATGCCAGAACTATTTCGTGAAAATCCGTAGATTCTACGGATTTTTATCGATTTCTACGGATTTCCCCTGTTTTCTTCTTCTTTTCTACGGATTTCCCATATATTTGTAAATCCGTAGAAGTGAACAAATCCGTAGATCTACGGAGAAATCCCTAGATCTGGCAAGCCTGCTTTCGAGGGAATACCCGTATCCGGATGAACTTGCTTCAATACTTTGCAAATGTAGATGGTACAGCTCTCCTTACAACGAGGTTTCTTTTTCTTTTTTCTTCACCTTTGGTAATGTTTTTCTTTGCTTTGTCAGATTTCTTGGCTGCTTTATCGCTTGTCTTCGGTTCGGTGCCATCTCAACGGTTCGCTTGTTGACAGTTACATAATTGCCGAAAGAATAATTCATTTTCTCGCTCAAAAATCGTTTTCATACTGCCAACCAGTGCAGGCCTGTAGCTATCGGGGGGGCTAGGGGGGCTTAGCCTCCCCACGCGTTTTCATTGCCCTACCACGCAATTTTCTCATATATTTGATTGATACTAGGTAAAAAAACCAAATGAAAAATCTGAAATATGACCAATAAGCATTATTGAATAGTCTTCAGTAGTAGTTTATTAAATCTCAAAAAAAAACAAGTTTAAATCCGAACAATCAAAACGGTCGAACTCATATGACAAAAAGGTTAAATTACTCAACCTTTTGGTGAGCCCGCTTGAATCGCGGCGAAGTTGAAACTGACGATCCGCATAGGGGTAAGCGGGGTAAGACCGCCCCCTTAAGCATTTCTGTTTATAGAAAAAAAAGTTGCTGCTCCAATTTCATTTTTTATTCGCTAAGAGGTTCTTCTATTCAATACCCGCATTTAGAAAATAAGAACTGAAATATTTTTGTTTATTTTCCAGCCTTTTTTTCAGTTTTAAAAATTCATTGAAAATGTTCAGATCTTTTTCATGCGGGGTAAACCCGCCCACCAGCGGGGTAAGATCGCCCACTATATTTTGAGGATAACAAATATTTTTAGGGCCAAAGCGGTTGATTTTCTCGGTATAGTGTCTTTGACAAAGTTGTAGATGGTATTTTTTTTCTATTTTAATAAAATATACACTGTGAAAAATCTGAAAAAAATAAATTTTTTTCTAAGTTTTAACTTTTTTTGTTTTTTTGATTATCCAAGTTCAAATCAATGTTTAGGTAACTTTTTGTGGTTTTCAAAATATTCAATTTATAATAAACCTGTCTTTAAGCTAAAAATAGAAACTCAGTAATCCTGTCTGTATGATTTTTTTTAAGACTTATTATGTATGGAGTAATACCAATAATTATAAATTTAAAAATATTTTCAATTTTTAATGTTTTTTTTTTTTTTTTTGAGGAACAAAATTACCAACGATTCTATACATCAAACAAACCGCCCAAAAAAATTCTTTGCAAAATTTGAGCTGTGAATATTTCTATTACTCCATGATATAACAACCATCAAATTTTAGCTTACCTTTCGCAGATTTTGCAGGCAAAAACAAATTTTAAAAAAAAAATTAATTCTATTTTTATATCTTTTCTTTGAGTTTTTTAACAGTGTATACTTTTTTCGGAAGTATAAAAACTGCTATTTTCAACTCTGCTGGAGACGTCATATCGATCAAACAAACCGTCCTGGCTCTAAAATTATTTTTGTTCATTAATACCATTTTTACACAAGTTTACTTTTTTCAAAAATTAGTCGCGTTAAAAAAATATTACTAGAAAAGCTTCAACCAAATCGAAAGTGGTCGATTAACATCGATGTCTTATGTGGCTTGAAATTGCTTTACTGATCCTGCATATATTCCCTTTGTAGTGTCGAGGCATTTGGGTTTTGAAGTAAAATAACAAGCAGTTGTACACGTGGCGGTTTTACCCCATGTATAGTGGGCGACGTTACCCCCAGTGGAACATTTTCATATTCCATCGAAAAAGTAGTCAAAATTACAAGATCACTCACGGCCTTCGACATTTCCGAAAGAAGACAGATTCAGACAAGCGGTTAAACGTATATTCACGAATAAAACAATAAATTTTTAGACAGGAAAACCTTAAGTCCCGTTGCCGCAAAACAATAGCGCATTGACTGGTTGCCAGCTTAAAGGTTTTTTCTGATTATTTCTGTGACTGTTCGCGCACTATCAAAAAAGAAAGGGGTGCAAAATGTTATGTAATTATACTGTAATAGACATGTTAAAGAAATTTTTCAATTATTATATAACTTGGTGGTTAAACTACGGGGGCGGTCTTACCCCGTTGGGCGGTCTTACCCTGTTTACCCCTACTTCCGTTTCGGATGTCCGAACCAGCGTCTGGGAGTGAAAATGTCAGTTTTTTTTAAATGTGTCATTTTAATGGGAGAACCAATCACAGTTTTATATGTTTGATGATATAAGGACAATGCAAAACAAGTTTTGCTACAAAATTTGACCAGTTTTTCCAGAAGTTTTTATTATTCACTTTTTGATTTCTTGGATTGAATAAATTGTGGGCAAAAAATGACACACAAGACTAGTTTTTTCAAATATTCAATATTCAGACAGTATCTAAACTTCCTGCAGTGTGCTTCTTGTGATTCATGTTTATGTTCAGTTCAATTTTTTTTTGACCTAACCCAACAACTATGTTACAGTTCGGTCCAAAATAAAACCGGACATAAACATTGATCAAACAATGCGAATCGTCAAATTCAGAATTTGGGCTAACGGTTGAATCGCTCCATTCTTTCTTCGCGGATAGATTCTCTCAGTATCGTCGATTTTGATTAAGGCGACCCTCGAAGATGGGTTTCTAACGCTGTAATTCCTTCAATGCATTTATTGTTTCAGATTATTTTTAGAACTCTCTTCTGTTTTTAGTTTTTCGAACGTTGTGTAAATGGCTCTAATAAGTGTCATAGAATCGTTGTATTCCATCACTCGTCCTTGCATTGCTTCTCTTGCTGGTTTGATTTATTTAATGAATATTGAATTGGTCGAATAGCGGGTTCGTCACTGTAAGGCAGAAATTATAAAGTTTTTATCCCTGCTTTTTTTCAACGATACGCACATTCGCAGCTTGTTTTTTTTTCGGAATATATACCCGGAAAACCAGATTTTCGGCAATAAGAAAATTCTTACGGACACCACTAACGCTTATTTGGAAATATATAGATGACCTTCTGAATCTTTTGGTCGACATAGGAGGAAAACTGCAAAACTTATAAGAATTTTAATTTGTGATTGTGATTTGTGATTTGTGATTTAGTTTTCATAGATTACCAACCAAACAGTACAGGGAAGAGTAACTTGATTTGAGAAAGAAATATTAGACTTTATAACTCATTAATGAAACACTGAACGATGCATTTGTTAGTACAAAATGCGCCAAACTCTACGACAGTTGTACGGCCGTGTCTTGGATACACTACTAAAGATTTCTTTTTATCTTTCCTATATTGTTTTATAGCATGATTCCATCCATTCGCCATAAGACAAACTCGAATAATTGGTCTTTGTACAATAGACCTTCCTATCTGCGCTAGTATTTATGGTCGATTTCACTAATACAAGTTTTATTTTTGGTTGCAAATAATCAACACGCTGGTGGTAACAAAAAATTTCCTCCTGCCCCGAACTTTTATTCAAGTTGTAATTCGATTTTTAATTTTATTTCATCTGTTATTCCACTAAAACAAAGTTTGTTAGAACAGGTAATACTAATGAACTAGGATTCAGAAGTGAAATATTTGTCGAAATTGAATATCAGCTGATTTTATGGTTGGAAACTAATCGATTTTATAAGGATACACGACTAACCCTGTACTGGTGAGATCTGGCGTAGAAAGCTCTATGCTGAAAACTACACGCTTCCTAACAGGTGTCCACCAAAAAATGAGAATTAAAAAAAACGGGCCAAGAAAAGAACATCAGTAAAACTGATTTACCTCATATGAAGGGTTAACTTAAGTCTCAAAAAAACGTCCGGTACGTGATATGTTGGATTTGTTTTTAGTGTAGGATAGGTCATTTTCGGGCATTGGAGACTTCTATAGAGGAAAGTAGCTTTCACCATCCAGAATGAAAAACTTCCCACCATAATTCCGAGTCATCCATCGACATTGTCAGTGTACTTTTTTGCACAAGCTACTGCCTTCTTCTTTAAAGTCTTACAGCGTTTGACATCGAACACCGGAACTTCCCGGCTGCTTTCCGCTGACTAACAGAATCCTTGTTGTTGATCAAATTGTACAGGAAGCTAAGCGTTTTATTAATTATTATCTCCGCTACCTCTCTTCCAGATTACTGCCGTCGTAGCCAGTACATTTTCATTTACATTAGGTACATTAGACATTTTTTGGAATTCTAAACTTTATTCGAATCCCTGTCTTTTCGTTTTTAACGGCCTTAAGAAGCGTTTTTCTACTATTCTCAGCGGTTTTTGTAATTGCAATATATTTTCTATTTGCTTTTGTACCCTATAGATGCAGTTTTTATCATTCTTAGCTAAATTTTAGGCCTTTTTTTTCTTTTGGTCTCTAATGGTATTAAGACATGATTGTTTCCAGTTTTGCAAAAGTTATTCTTCTTTTTAGAGCTCAATTTGAGGTTTATCCGTGTTTGGTTCTCGAAATAAGTGTTGATTTGATCACATCTGTTCAACTAAAGAACCAAAAATGAGATAAAATCTCTTTATTTTAAGTATCGGCATCTAGCGGTGGAGAGAATGCATTTTACACTCGAAATTTCATTACGCTTATATTCCATTTATTCAACAAAAGGACTGTATGAGCTCTCGCCCCTTTTTCGTCGAGAGAATCCTTTGTTCTCCCCGGTACTGGTATAGCGAGGGAGCCTTTTCATGATAAACGTACAGTACCACCCGCATACCTGCAACGGTTTTTATGTAGATATATTTTTAATGAATTTCATTGTTGCCCAAGTTGAAAACTGAATATCTTGACTAACGACAATCTTTTTTTTACATTGTACCTGATGTCGTAAGCAGTGCTGGTACAGCGCGTCGGATATGCTTTTCTAACAATGTTAGTTATAAAAAAACCGTACGAGAAAAAAACATTGTCGTTGGTCGAGAAATTCGGTTTCCAAGTCCAACGAAAATATAAATGTATAAATCAACTAACAGGTTAAAATAGTTTCAACAGTCGTGAGGTGTACGATCATGTGTACGATCGGTTTTGGTCATGGGCGCAACTAAGGAAAATTTCTAGGGGGGGGCTAGTTTTCATGTATGTAATTTTAAAAAACAGAAAAAGGAGTTTTAATATGCTTATTTAATAACGCTTAAAATAGTGTCGGTACAACAGAAAAAATCACTTCGGGATAGAATCTCCGAAGATGTACTGATTATCTTGAACACAGCGTCAACGGCAACCTCTTTCAGCAACACTGATTTGATATTGAGGAGTGCCAGGTTTGGTAAATGGCTGGGCAGTGCTTTTTAAAAGCACACCCGTACTAGCTGGAATAAAATAGACACCAGTGTGGTTCAAGGCATAATGCCCTATTCCTACCTCCACTTGTTACCGACTGTGATACGTGCAACCAAGGGAAAACCGGTGAACCGGTGGGATCTTGGTCGTATGCTGACAGGAAAGGGGTAGTTGTTTTCCTAAGAGAGCAGCTTGTCTGAACCCCACAGGCTAGGGGCGGCTCAAACAGCGACTGATCCGGACCGAACGGCTGAACTATGAAATGCAGTGTCTCGCCAGCTACAGCTATGGCGGCAGACCCGTCGCGAGACTAGGCATCGCAGCCCTAGTAAGGCAGCATACTAAAATAAACATACTACGAAGAATCAAGAATTCAAAACGAACCGGAACAATAGGCAATGACCCAGCCGACGAAATAAGAACGACGATTAGAAGCTCGGTACATGTAACAGTAGATCGCTTAACGCCCCGGATGTCGACTGGATTCTGCTGGATCAGCTAGAATCCCGCCACTTGGACATCGTTGCGCTCCAGGAGCTTTGCCTGAAAGGAGAGAAGGTACGGTGGATTTGTGACCGCAAGACACAGTACCACCAAAGCGGAGGCACAACCGATGAGCTTATTAGCGGTTTTATAGTGCTGTGCAGGATGCAGAGTAGAGTGGCCATTTTTGTAACATCATGCGATTTCGATGAGCGCCGGGCGGAGAATGTTTCCTTTTCACTCCAATAATAAGCCATGAAAATTTGAAGTTGATCCGAGTTCATTAAATGGACCCACAAAACGCTTATATTTAAAATAATATATTCTCATAAGAACGACTGTTTTTTATCTCTTTTTGAAGTTTTTTGCCTTTGTTCCTTAAAATAGTTGTATATTTTGCGTCGAAATACTCTTTAGTTATAAAACTTTATCATTAAGGTCATTCACATATTACGTAACGCTAAATTTTAGCAGTTTTGAATTCCTCGCACCCCTAAATAACGCAAATTTGCATGGTGGCCTCGCGCAATGGAACTCTCTTATCTCCCTCTTCTAAGTACGTTACGTATTAATGAATGATATCTTATGTTCGTTAGAGAATTTGAAGCTGTCATTCAGTGATTATATTCTTAAACGTACGTCATTGCAGCAACTGCGTGATGTGAACCGTCACAATCGGATTGGTGAAGCAAAATTTTTTTTTTTTTGTATGGATTTTATGTTAGTTTTAGTACTATTATTATTAAGTATTCTATGGAACAGTTCAGCATTAGTGATCTAAATTGACTAGGGCGGTGAATTTTATCAAATATAGTCGGTAGATCAAAGTGGTCCCCGTGGTTCTGTGGTTAGCAATGTCGGTCGGCTAGCTCTCCCACACGGTTGTGATATCGGGTTCGATTCCCGATCTGGTCGAGGATCTTTTCGAGCTAGAAATTTTCTAAACTCAGCACTGGGGAACGCACAGTGGTCCAATAAGGCGAAAAGTGGAACTTAATTTCATAGCGCCTTTCAACTTCATCCTAGCTTAATAGTGTCTTCAGAGCAATTGTTTGTATGAATGACCCGCATAATCGCAAATTGTCAAAAATATGAAAAGTTTACTACACTAAAAATGAAAAAATTAACTTTTTTGTGTTAAGAGATAAAAGAATAGTTAATTCAGCAAAGTTGTAGTAAATTCAAAAATAAGAAACTTTGTTGAACAAATGAAAATCCTATCTCTTTTCGGTACAAAGTTATAAAGTACACTACATGGAACTTATTTAAAAGTTAGTTTTTTGTACTTAACTTTTGTTAGATGCATTTTACACGAAAGTGTAGTTCGGAGGAATTGTTATGGCACACAATGCACACATTTTTGCCGAAGACCATATATCTCCAGGACTTTTCCTTACAAAGTTATATCATATTTTAGCTTATTTTTTCGATAACTTCAAGAACGTATAGGTTAAAAAGGGGCAAGTGGAATCATGATGTCAATACTTTTCCTTGAAGTTAAGCTGAAGTACTATAAACTTCTTTAGGTTCCATTTGTCCCAATCCACCCATTTTAAAGTACGGCGAGCATATGTCACAGTAGGTTTTCATATATCAAAAATACTAACTTTTTTGTGTTGGGAGATAGAGGAATGGTTTTTTCGGCAAAGTTTTAGAACGTACAAAAATATGAAACTTTGTTAAACAAACAAAATTTCTATCTTCATTGGGAACAGAGTTACAGAGTATTTCATGTAAAAGTTACTTAAAAGTTAGTTTTTTGTATTTAACTTTTGTTAGTTACATTTCACAAGAAAACGTTGTTCTAAAGAAGCATTTGGGCATACAAAATACAAGTTTTTGTTGAAGGCCACACATCTCCAGGACTTATCCTTACAAAGATATAGCACATTTCAGCATATTTGTTCGATAATTTTAAGAACGTATAAAGGAAAAAGGGGCAAGTGGAATCATGATGTCAATTCTTTTTCTCTAAGTTTAGCTCAAGTGCTCAAGACTTCTATAAGTTTCATCCGTCCCAATCCACCTAATCTTTATTCTATACGTTGTTGAAGTTATCGAAAAAATATGCTGAAATGCGCTATAACTTTGTAAGGAAAAGTCGTGGAGATGTGTGGCCTTCAACAAAAACTTGTGTTTTGTATGCCCAAATGCTTCTTTAGAACAACGTTTTCTTGTAAAATCTAACTAACAAAAGTTAAATACAAAAAACTAACTTTTAAGTAACTTTTACATGAAATATTCTGTAACTCTGTACCCAACGAAGATAGAAATTTTGTTTGTTCAACAAAGTTTCATATTTTTATACGTTCTAAAACTTTGCCGAATAAACTATTCCTCTATCTCTTAACACAAAAAAGTTAGTATTTTTGATATATGAAAACCTACTGTGACATATGCTCGCCGTACTCTAAAATGGGTGGATTGGGACAAATGGAACCTAAAGAAGTTTATAGTACTTCAGCTTAACTTCAAGAAAAAGTATTGACATCATGATTCCACTTGCCCCTTTTTAACCTATACGTTCTTGAAGTTATCGAAAATATAAGCTAAAATATGATATAACTTTGTAAGGAAAAGTCCTGGAGGTATATGGTCTTCGGCAAAAATGTGTGTTTTGTGTGCCATGACAATTCCTCCGAACTACACTTCCGTGTAAAATGCATTTAACAAAAGTTAAGTACAAAAAACTAACTTTTAAATAAGTTTCATATAGTGTACTTTATAACTTTGTACCGAAAAAAGATAGGATTTTCATTTGTTCAACAAAGTTTCATATTTTTGAATTTTCTACAACTTTGCTGAAATAACTATTCTTCTATCTCTTAACACAAAAAAGTTTTTTTTTGTTTGATTTTTAGTATGGTAAACTTTTCATATTTTTTGATAATTTGCGATTATGCGGGTCATTCATACAAACAATTGCTCCGAAGACACTATTAAGCTAGGATGAAGTTGAAAGGGGCTATGGAATTAAGTTCCACTTTTTGCCTTATTGGACCACTGTGGAACGGTGTATCGTTGTACTTATCCTACAACATGCTTAATGAGCCTAAAACAATATCGATAACGAATTCTCTCAACAAATGTAGTTGATAGAGATCGCATTAACTCCCCAGGCTAGCGTGCGATATTGTTTATAGTCGGTAGATCTCATGTTAATCGAATTGCAATTTATATGAGTTACAATGGAACAGCAAAGTTCTTGGGCGCGCTTAAAATTGATCCAAGCTCTGGCAAAAATATAGCCTGAGAAGTTCACAATACGCTAGTTGATTGGAATAATTCGGAAAAGTTTCGAAAACTAACCAATAGTTCTTGTTCTCTTCATATCTATGAACTTCTATACAAAATATATTACATGACAAAAGCTTCGGATCTTACGAACCTTTTTTCATACGTTCTACAAGAGCATCAAACGAAATCAACAGCCAATCAACTCATTCACAACTTCAATGATCCAAAAGTTCGCTCAAAATTGTTCGATGAAGATCGCAAGCAAATCAAGTAATTTTATACAATCAAGTTCGCGGCGATTATAAAGAGCTCTTGGAGTTAGCATTCACCTTTCTTGGTTGTGAAGTGACCCTTTTTTTCACTTATCACACGCAAAATTCATGGTAAAAACATTTATTGCCTGAAAAAATATTTGCTCTGATCATTGACCATAAATTGCATTCGAGACATGTCCCTTTTATAGTCAAACTTCACATTCAGGTGTTTTTCGGATGTACGAATGCTATCCAATGTATTAATCAAGTTATGAATTTTCTACGTGATTCTTTCGCATATGCCGAAATTGATAGTCGTTTCAGACGCTGTAACTGAAAAGATGAAGAATCTTTTGTAGTATTTAAACTAGTCCTGTGCGCTGCCACGCCGCGCCGCCGCCGCCGCCGACACTTTTACGCGCGCCGTCGCCGCCAATGATTTTGAGTCGGCGCGCCGCCAATTTATTTATGTTGAAATATCAATTTATTTATGTTGAAATATAAAACCAAACGTGAGAGTGCACACATTATACGCAATATTTTAGATAAATACCAACGGCGTCACGCCGGCGCGCCGATCGCCGCCGAGGTGAAATGTTTTCTACGCCGCCGCCGCCGATGATAAGTTCGGAGCACAGGTTATTTTAAACTTGAATTAGGATGATAATAATACTGTTTTATGAAAATACAAGAGTGTTAAAATACGTTTATCGAGAGATATATGTTAAAACAAGAGAAAACCGTTCATTTTTCATGTAAATCGATTTCTAACATATGAGCGCTTTGTGGGTCCATTTAATAAACTCCGATCAACTTCAAATTTTCGTGGTTTATTTTAGAGGTCAAAAGGAATCTTTTTCAGCCCGGCGCTCATTAAAATCTATAGTTCCAAAAACGGCCATATAAAATTTGGCCACTCTAATGCAGAGTCGTGTGATGAAGTGGCAGGCAATCAGCGACAGGTTATGTTTGTTGAGAATAAAAGGCTGGTTCTACAACTACACTATTCCCAATGTGCACTGCCCTCACGAAGGAAGACCTGATGCAGAGAAAGAAACGTTCTACGCACAGCTGGAGAAACTTTACGATAGCTGCTCACGTAGATACATCAAGATCGTCATTAGGAACATGAACGGAAGGAAAGACTTATATAAGCCGGTGATCGGCCCGATCAGCCTGTACACCGTGACGAACGACAACGGCCAGCTATGCACCAACTTCACAGCTTCCCACGGGCTGGCAGTCCAAAGTCCATTCTTTCCTCGACCAACGTACAGCAAAACAATTGACCACGTTCTCATCGACGGCCCGTTCTTCTCAGACATTACATACGTACGCACCAATCACAGTGCTGATCGGACATGACTACTTCAATACAAAAAACTACAAAACCCTGATATAACCGGTAGTCCTCAACGGAAGTCCTCTTGGTGTTTTCGAACGGAAGTGCTTTGAACTGTCTACGGTGGAGTACAAACGGACGACGGATAACGGCTACAGCGCATGAACCATTAGCTACAAGCGCTGCTTGGAGAGAACCCCATTGCGCACCTGGCGAAAGACAATAGCAGCAAACCCTACCGGCACCAAAAAGTAAGGGGCGCAGGAACTGCTGAAACACAGCCCAAAACCGAGTAAAATGGCGACAACTTCTTGATACAGCACGAGACAGCTCTTGTCTGACTGGTAAGATGAGTAAGAGAGCTAGGTTTGAGGAACGATCCTGGGTGCAGAACTAGTTCTTAGCCAATGAATGACGACATCTCAATTTGTGTTGATAATGATGCTCTGATAAGTAGCATGGAATGTATTTATATTGAATACAATCATTCTCTGGGAAATTCTAGGGGGGGGCTAAACACTTTCTAGAGGGGGCTGGAGCCCCCCCCAGCCCCCCCGTAGTTGCGCCCATGATTATAAGTATTATATAAGTATTAAATAAGTTATAAATAAACCTAATTTCTTAAAATACATAAAGTTATATGCTGGGCTGGAGCCAACCTAGCATGAGTTTGATCGGTTTAAAATCAAATGATTTCCAATCTTAGAATTTCTTGAATCGTTCTGGTCTCCAATCTTAGAATTTGCACTTGAATCGTTCTGGTCTCCAATGATTGTCTTGGTAGTGCAGCTACGAACAAAGATTTGATTCGAACAAAGGTTTGATTCGAACAAAGGTTTGATTCGAGTATGTATGAAATGACAGTGAATAAATAAAAGAGATCCATTCTATTAGTATATACTACTATTTATAACGCTTCAACGTTTCTGCATTTAGAAATGCACTGTTAGATAAAATTGCAGAAAATACCAGAGTAACAATTCCGTCTACTGTTTATTTTAATGGAGTATTAAAATACCTTAGTCTAACGGCAAGTGGTCGTGTCTTGGATACCACCCTCCTACTTTTTTTCTCGCTAAATTTAGTATCATTTTAAACGCGATTCTTGCCATTTGACCATTTCTGTTTAGTTTTCCTTGGCCTTTAAAAAACATATTTTACTATTTTGCTGACCTAAATTTGGGTTAATAGCAAGTTTTTTTCCAATCAATAAAATCGGGGTTTTCTCAAAACAGAGAATCATTGATCGGGTATCTACTAATATATTTTTCACGTAATTTGCGTATAGTATTTAATAAGAGCTTTAAAACAACAGTATCAAAACCTTTGAAGCAATCATCACACATATTGACTATCTGTTATTTCAGCATATCCTGATTTCGAATAAATGCTTAAATTTGTAAAGGTTTGCAAAAAATATTCAAAATAAATCGTTGGCAGAGACGAAATTCAAACATTATTGTTTATCGCTTTTCGCCTGATCGATTTTGACTCCATCTTTTCCATGAATTGAGACCTCATGGCGCTTCAGAGCACTCTTGTCGTTGAATACACGACCACAAGAACAGGAATAAGTACGGCCATAATGCGTTGCCATATGGCGGCTCAGCCCAGATGCATACTTGAATTCTTTGTCACATACACCACATTTGCGAATCGTTACGATCGGATTCTCCGTGTGAAACGCGTTTATGTGGTGTAGAAGTTGATCTTTCTGGTTGTAGCGCTTTGGACAGTAATCACAAGCGAATGGTCTTTCCTATAAAGACAAAAACAATATCAAGTGAAAAACGAATACGACACCGAGTCCAAATTATGTCTTGTTACGTTCGTGTGGACCAACATATGGCGTTTCAAAATTTCCTTTTGAACAAATCCTCTACCGCACTCTCCACAGATAAAAGGCTTTTCTCCTGTAAAGTGTAAGAAAGATATTTGCTGTATGGAAAAAATGTTCAAAACACAATTTGTAGAACAAATACCCGTGTGTATTCGAAAATGACGTTCAAATGAGCTTTTGGTGGGACACCATTTTTCGCAGATATCACAACTATGTCCTTTCGGCATTTTGGCATGATACGTTTCTGTGTGATTTTGTAGCATCGAAAGCTCACTGAATGTTAGTCTACAATACGAGCACTTAAAGATACTTAAAATTTGGGAAGCAAGCGTTTTTGTCGTGGATTTTTGTGCAGGTTTTGTGCTAAATTCCATGCATATAATTGATCCATCATTCGCACGGACTTCTACTTTTGTTAGATCTCGATCCTTCTCTACCTTCATAACACAATCTTCGCCTATATCGAATCCTGGCTGCTCTGCCAGTTCCGCTTTGACTGCGTTTGTAACAGCTTCTAAGTCTTCATCTGAGTCATTCCCATATAGATTCTGCTCTTCCTTTTCCAACTCTGACTCTAGTACCAACGTTTCAGAATCCGAGACCTCCGTAATAACAAACCGATTGACAGTTTGATCTGTAGCTGTACTGGTTTGTGATTGCTCCTTTACCTCGGGGTCCACCTCATCATTTTCTGCCTCTCCTACATCCATATATACTTCTTCATCCAGATACTGGACATGCTCTTCGCTTTTAGTTAGAGGTTCTTCTGTAACGTTGTCTTTATAATTTATTTGGATGTCATTTCCAGATATATTTGCATGCTCATAATTGAACTGTTCAGTTTCTATGTTATTAACAGGTTCCATCAGCTCATTGTTAACAACACCCCTGTTCAAAATGTTAGTTTTTACATTGTCGGTATTTGTACTGGCGTCCAACATTTGACGAACAGGGAACTTTTTTTCTACGGCCTTCATGAAAGCATTCTTTTCGATTTGCAGTTCATTCTTCAAAGCAGCTTCTCTAGCATTCCATTCGCGCTGCTTTTCCGATTCAGCTTTTTGATCAACTGTTCGTATAAACTTTAAGCTTGGTCCAAATTCATCTTCATCGTCACTATCGCCGTCATCGTCTATATCATTGAGCAGGGAGCTCGGTTTACCAGCAGCCGTAAGCTTCACATGCCGCCTTAATCTAGTATCATTGTCGCGACATTTGCTGCGAAAAATGTAACTTTTTTCCAGTTGATAATGGCACTGAGAACAGATATTCTTTGGCAAATTGTCGTTCGGGTGAATCTGAAGATACAATGTCATGTTAGTTAAACAAAATGCTACACTAGTTAAGAGCTGCACAAAATTACCTCCAATGAAACACTAAACATTATTCGCAAGACCATGGAGTTGCTTTCGCTAGTTTCCACTATGCAGCCCAGGCAATCAGATTTCTTCAAGCACAACCTGCACAACTCCGTCAAATGTTTTCGTTCGTCCATTGTATTCAGAATTTGCCTTCAAGGATTAAAATAAAAATAAAGTTTTTCAGCGCAAACTGATATTATGCACTCAAGGACCTTTTTACTGACGCTGTTTACCAATACTCATTTTGACATTTACGCAGTACCAGAGTTACCAGAATTTATTTGAAGTACAATATAATAAAACTTATGGAATTTATGAATTTCTCTGATATTCTTACAACAACTAGAGTCATAAGTATTTTGATATAAAACCTAACCATCAAGAATTGTCGAAGTTTTATTCGAAGATTTCTATTCAACTTTACTAAAAACATTCAGTTGCGATGCTCGAAATCATTCTGTCGATTTCGTCGGTAGACATAGTAAATACAGCGACTGTCTATTTTTTATTGTTATGTTTTGTTTCGCAAGCTTCGATTTCGTGCTGGTTGAATTCGAGTCGACCACTAGAGGTAAGCTGAAGTTTAGTAAATCAAGTAAGGATTCAAAAAACCTGTGCCTCTAACTATGGATATAACACGTAAAAGTACTATTGACTGTAATCAGGGTGCCATTAGAGCCGTTCGTTACAACGGTACTTACCAGTTAACAGCATCTAAAACGTATTTAAAACGGGTTTTACTTCCAGTTGATGGTTCCTACTGTTTAACATGCGGCTCGGATAAAAAAATAAAACTTTGGAATCCAAAGTCTGGTCTTCTGTTAAAAACTTACGGAGGTCATGCCGGTGAAGTAATGGACGCTGCCGGAAGCTGTGATAGTAGCTTCATTGTATCTGCTTCAGGAGACAAGAGTGTTATTTACTGGGACGTCATGACGGGATTGCCAGTACGCCGGTTACGAGGCCACGCCGGAGCAGTACAGTGTGTTAAATTTAACGAAGAATCTTCGGTGGCTGTTTCCGGATCAACGGATAACACAGTTATGTGCTGGGACATTCGGACACGAAAACTGGATCCTATTCAAACAATGCGCGACGCAAAGGATTGCATTACAGCTGTTATCGTATGTGAGCACAAGATTATCAGTAGTTCTTTGGATGGTTCAATTCGACAGTACGATCTTAGGAAAGGGGAGCTGACCTGTGATACGATCGGGGTTCCAATTACTCACATTGTTCAAACTAAGGACGGACAGTGCATTCTCGCGGCTTGTTTAGATAGTACCATCCGATTGGTGGACACCGACAGCGGCGAATTGCTGTCGGAATATAGGGGACACAAGACCGAAGACTACCACATTGAATGCGGAGTTATACAGAGCGATTCCAGCATTATATCTGGTTCGTCAGAAGGATGCGCTGTTATATGGGATCTGCTGGAGGGGACCGAACTGCGAAGGCTGCAAATGAAATCTGGAGTTGTTCACTCGTTGGCCCCTCATCCTACTGGGAGCGACATTGTTTTTGCGATAAAAAGACAAGTAGAAGTATGGGGACATCCAGAGGAAACAGAAGACAGCTAATATATAATACCATGAAATCTGTACTAGCCATTTAAACGCTGGCATGTTTATTATTCCGACGGTTGCTGGGTATGATGACCATTTTTATTTTATGTTTCTGTACAGACGTTAGCCAATAATTCAATAATAAAGAAAGACCATTATTAATGTAACTTTCAGCTTCCTAAACATTAATTACGTTTTAGCCATCATATCAATTCGAAGCGGAAGTAAGTTATCTTTAAATTGTAATAGAAAATCACTAAGTTGGTTGAGAAACAAGATTGTCACAAAATTCCCAAAACGAGTTTTATCTTCAGGTCATCAAATTGATCTTAGTTTCTTCTTTCGACGTTTGTGCATAACGTACACATACACGATTGGCTCATTGTACGTGGAAAATCGAACTTGAAATTTTTCATTCAGTTTCACTACCAAGTAGTCAAATAATAATGGAAATCAACGTAACAAGAAATTATTCAACATTTAATCTATTTATTTTTTGTCTGAATTTCAAGGAGTTTCAGCTTGTAAATTGTTCGTCTCATGTATCTTTTCTATTTTGAGATCAAACCATTATTACCTTTTAAAATCCGATATAACATCTGGAGTTGTTTTCATTTTCGCTTACACAGAATCCCTATACAAAAATGTTGTTGTACGTTTTTGGCAATGTGACTTTTAAGCGTTTATGGGCAGCACTAGGTTTAAAAGTGAAAAAGCTTTCATTGAATAGAAACGTAAAATGTGTTTTCGGTGAACAGGTTTGAAGCAACTTTTATTCTACATTGAAAAATCGAAGAGCAGCGGTATATTAGAAAAATCACGTTTTGCTCAGAAAACGCAGCTTTTTCAAATGATTTTTAAAATCTAGTATAGTTGAACAACCCGATTTGGCTTTATCATTCAATTATTATTAAAACATTCTAGTTGACAATCACGCTATCATCCAACTTAACTTTGTTTTACTCAGTAAAAAAAATTGTAGGTGTTCCAGGAGCAGTTCGTTCACCTTATTTTTATTCTGAGTTTGCTATCATATCCTGTTTTGTATTTTATATCAAATATATTTTAAAATTCATTTGTACGCTATAAACATTCACATCGCTAAGCAAATTCACGCCCTAATCATTCCTTCTTCCAGCAATACCTGTAATGCAACCCTGACAGCGACTGCTGTTTGCCTTTTTGGTTATGATTCGTGCGTGTTTGTGTGACAGCCAGCAAATCATCAGCAGGAGAAATCCTCGCGTGTGCGTCTTGGCTTGCTCTGTGTCTATGTATTGGTTAACTAGATTCGGTTGTTTTCCGAGTGGTCTTTCTTTCTACAAAAAAAATATTTGCGTGCAGACTCAACTGAACGCACGCATTCATTGTTATAGAAAATATACAGTTTTAATGAAAAACCGCTCAATTCCTTTGCTTTTTGGCAAATAATATCGAGGAAATCGTGATTGTGATCAACCCATAAAAAGCGTGGAAGCGCTTATCGGTACCTACGTGAAATTTTACAACAGCAATTACCGAAAATATCGAGGTCTACAATTAGCAAGTTCATAGAATCTGAAAAGGTGTGCACCATTGTTCAGTGATAGATAATTTTTAAATTGATACTACAGTGCTTAGTGATAACCTAATGTGGATGGTGCTAATCAAATCATCAGTTTAAAACCTAATTATAGTACAACATCAGTACTTGGTCAAATTGCAGGCGATAAATTTAGACATTAGCCTTTTAGGTGAGTTCAAACGAACGAAATAATTTTCATTCTAACAATATTCTAACGTAACATGTTAGCAAATATGTTGGAGGATTTGCATACTGTTAAGGTACTATGGGTTGTTCCGCTAAATATACTACGAAAGTTCAATGCAATGGACGCAGCAGTCCAATTCCCCCTACAGAAAGAAAAGTATACAAACCTTCAATAAATTCACTACAAGTATGCCCGACTTGTGTGGATGTGTGAATGTAAAGTATGCTTTTTTTTATGTTGCCTATAAGTTCCCTCGAAATACCCAAAATACAAACACCGGCTTAGGATTGCACAAATCCAAATTTACTAATACTTTAGTTATGTGTGCTGTTTGTAGATCAACATTTTGGTTGTGTTTTTTTACAATGGGATGGCAACATGCTATCTTTTTCTATGTTGAATGAGTGAAGTCTTCCCGACTAAAGTGAAAAGTATATGGAACTTTTGTTGGGCGCCTGCCTCGAGGCTTTATTTTAAATAAAGCACCGATATGTTGCCTACTGTCAAACGTGTAGAGTTTAGATAGGGCTGCCATCCCCTTGGTTTTTTACCAGTACCTAGATAGTCAAATTGCTTCTGCTTTCGATTACAGCAGCAGCATTGCCAACTACATTGAATTTTTTTAAAAAAGTAGCAAATATGACATATTAACGATTTCATGATCGGACCAATTTTTCAAATGTATTATGAATTACTTGAAACATTCACCGGTGTTATTGAACAATGATGATATTCAGACAGTTTTATCATTTTTTTAGTCAAACAATTAAAAAAATGATCCATTTTCAAGCCCTATTCGCCCTCACGATTGCTATGATGATTTGTTGTCGAGTAGTAATAATTGAATCAAATATTAAAAAATGCAGTACATTTTTTTTATTGAATGCTTCAATAAAATGCTTCTAAAACATTTAAATTTCATGCAGAAACACTTATTGTGCGAAATATTTGCTTTTGAAAGTTGCGATTATTGGTGAATTGCGGAGGCCTGTTTTGTATCATGATCGAATCAGCTTACTTCTGAGACTTCACCGATAGATTTCCCGTACAATTCTTGACAAACGTTTTTAGACAGTTTTTTTTCTCGTTGGAGTGTCCATTTTAAAAAGTTCAGAAGAGCAAAGAGATTCCAGTCTTTCGTGGAAGAACAAAAATTAGAACGTTGAACTCCGTGTCTCGAAATCTTGCCTTATTAGACGTCCCCGGAAAACCACAACTTAAGATGACAATTCATTTATTTATTCATATCATCTAACGTAATGTCTTAATGAAAATTAACCCTCTAGTGCCCAGTGCCGCCATGAGACGGTGTTCAGTTGAACGTCTAAAAAGCTTCAATCAATGCATAGTAATTTTTTCGAAGTCCGTCGGAAAATTAACTTGGGCACTAGAGGGTTAAATGAACCATTAAAAGCTCCTACAATTAGCCTTTTTGTTTTTAAAAATTTGACTATGCTCACCAATGACCAAACTCAAATAGATGCTCGTCACCCGTGAAGGTTCTCACACTAAACGCAGCAGCTCCATATTAACCGAAGTTTGTACGATTGTTTTGATTCACACGTAGATTTTATTGCCGAGAAATCAATAGCTGAAAAAATCAGCGAAATGTTATATAAATTTTCGGTAGAATTTTCTAGAACTTCGGCAAACGAAATGTCAATACGTGCTGGTTTACGATAGATCGATATATTTGCTAAATGTTCATCGAAATATATTGTTAAAAATTGGCCGAGCTCGATCAGCTGTTGGGAAGTTTGTCGAGTTAAATTTAGTGTGCTTATGAGCCTAGAAGAGGCCCACAAGATGCGTTAAGTTGGACGAAGATTCATTAACGGAGACGGAGATTCAAAGGAAATTATTCAAATTTCGAACTTTTTGTCTTCAAAATGTATTGTTTAGATGCTGTAAATTTGACAGTTGTGTGTTTCGTTGCCGCCAATATGGTAGCTATTCAAGTAAAAAGGCGATAAAAAATGTTGGTATGCATATATGGCAAGTCCGGAGCTTTACCATCATGCGTTGGGAAAAATACTTTACATTTGCAATTCGACCGTCTCATGAGTTCTCATAAGGCTCACGGACAAGCTGACGTTGGACCACAAGAGTGGAGTTGGAAGAAAACCGGGATCAACAGGCAGAAAAATGGAAAATAAAGTGAAAAATATATTTATTTGTCATCCCAACACTTCAATACATGATGTGGCCAAAAGGCTTGCAGTTTCGAAATCGTACGCCCAGAAGATCAAGGTATGTAATAGATTACTTACGTACAAGGTTCAAAAGATCCTAAATCTTGATGAATACCATTAGACAACTGCAAAAACCCACGCTAGGCAGCTCCACACAAACCAGTAGACGAAAAATAGTTGCTGTGAGATTTCGTCACAAAAGCAACCATCAACAGTGAATTTTCAAGACTGAATGCCTCGAAAAACGTCTTTTGCCACCTCTGAGACAGCATAGAGAAAGCTCACCATTTTTGGTAAGATCATGCCTCTTGTTACTATTCGAAAATTGTGTTTGAATGGTATAAGGCGAAGTCGGTCGAGTTTGTTCCTGAAGACATGAACTGCCCAGAGCTTTGGCCCATCGAAACGTTTTGGGCTAGGATGAAACAGGAACTAATAAAGACCAAGGAGAATGTAAAATCGGCTTGTGACACGCTCAAAAAATAGAAAAATGATAAAAAGGAACCGGATACAACGGATAGGATGGTAGATTGTTAGGATCACGCCAAGGTAAATCTTTCAGGCGCAGGTTCATATAGTGAAGACCAAGACCATTTACGTAATCTACTCTACGCACCGCTTCTCCCTCGGCGGTATAGTTGAAAATAATTGGCGTTCGAGTGCGATGAAACGGCTTCAGTTCACATTTTGCAGTACTTAGAATCAGAGAGTTTCGAAAGTCACAAACGTATTCAAAAGTGATTGTAAACGATAGCAATCCTCGATGTTGCGAATCGTCAAGTATATTTTCAAATCATCGACGTAAACTAATCTGCAAATAACCCCAAGAACATCAGCGGCATCGTCGGAGAAAATAATGAAAAGAAGCGGTCTCAGGTTACTACCCTGTGGTACACCAGATTTGTTTGTGAACGCAGACGATACATCGGATCCCAGTTTGATTCAAGCCACTTAACGAATCGAGATGAAGCACCAAGACGGGAAATTTTGCTCAACAGTATTCAATGATCGGTTCGGTTAAAAGCAGCTTGAGGTCCGTGTAAATAATATCAACTTGTACCTTACGTTCGAGTTCCGAGATGTAATTTGACGTGAAAGGCATCAGATTCGTTGTCACAGATCGTCCAGGAACAAAAACTTGTCCCGCAGAATTATAGTTGCGTACGCAATTCAATATAACAAAGCTTACAATGATCTCGAATAGTTTAGACGCGGCAAACAAATTGGTCATTCCACGATATTTTTTGACATTACGACGATCGCCACTTTTAATAAACATATAGCAGTGCTCACAGACCTTTGGGAACTTCCCTTGTATCAAAGATTTGTTGAATGTGGTGCAAAGTGGAGCGGCTAGAATATCAATGCAACGGCACAAAAGAACGGCTCTATATCATGTGTAACTTCAAAGATGTCAAGATCAACAAGATCTGCTGGCAAAGATTTATTTCTTACGACAGCATCGAAGATCAGGAATGAACTGAGTTTGCCCGTTAGGTCCAGAACAATTGAGAAATGGCTTGTTTAAAAGTAGCTTGTCGGTAGAAGTCCATCTAAAGCTTCTATGATCACATGTAAGCCTCTTTAAGCTCTACTGAAACAGGGGAATGTTCTTTGACCTTATGGAATAAAAGTACATTTGAACAAACCACAGAACACAATAAACCCATTCAAATATGAAGGAGAAAATATGGTCTTGAGATGCTTCTCCCGGTACGGGATTAGAGCAAATTTCTGAATAAAACCGACAATGTGCAATTCTACTACATGCGGATACTTAACAAAAAAATGTAGGGGTTTTTATGCCTCCATATGCACGGCTTTAAACAGACTTTTTTCATCCACTAACTTTCATAAAGACCAATATGGTCAAATGGGAATAGATATAAATAAATTATTCTTTTATTTGTAAACCAAGAATCCTGGACTGCTTCTAGTGGGCCAGGATGCATTCGTAAAAGGTAAATCCCGGGGTCACCCTAACCCGTCGCAGACATTCTTGCAACCCAAAGCGACGAGCGTGTGCATCAATTTGGGCCGGGCATCTCGCTTTCTTGGGACGCATTAATTCAGGTCTCCGTTCGGGGTTTTCATCCACCTCTTTTTGCTGCTCTGCTTTGCTCACTCTCCCGATGATCGGTTTTTATTTTGCTACACTATTCATTTGTCAGCTTTGAACTGAGCCCGAGCACGCCACAATTCCAGTGCACGAGCTTTGGGTGGAAACCTGAATGCAGCAGGGACATGTCTCAGACTAAGTCTAGCACATACACGTACATATACACTAGCAATGACGGGTCTCCTCTCGCCTTCAGTTACTTTTCAGTCAGTCAACCTACACGGCAATAACAGTCGCCGTCGTCTCAAGTTTTTTTTTATTGTCGCTCGCGCGCGTCGCTCTCTCTGTCTTTTCGGGGAAACACTGAACATATTTAGTAGCACTTCTACTTCCGTCGAGTTAAGACGCGCGCGATTTTGCCGTCCCATTCGGGCACTCGAAGGTCCGTTCTTCGATTAGCATTTGTATTGTGTGAGTTACGCCTCCCTTGTAAGCTCTCGTGTAGTATTGTAAGGCGAGTTTTATACGTTTTGGCTTCCGTTTAGATTTTGAAATATTACCTTATCGGAACAATTACGCTTGGCTTGATTTGCATGGCTTGGTGTCGTGTGGACGCATTGACTCAGCAGCTTTTTTGGTCAAACGAAAAGTGAAACATTCTCGAACAGAGTTCGATAGTAGTGTAGCAAGTGATCGAAGAATGTTAATAGTTTCGCTTATCAATGGTTACTAATTGAAGCTAGCAGTGAGTCACGTAACGTTACATAACGTCGAAACGGTGTGGGACGGAAACGCTGTATATACTGCAGTACTGCTAACGCCAGATCTATACTCGTTCGAGTATTAGCAGTAACGAACTGATTCATTCATTTAAAAGTTGAAACGTACCTACGCAGTAGTTGTTTCTCTGTAGTATAGCATGCATTAGATCGAACGAACCAGCGCGGCAAAGATCGTTGAAAAAAAGTACTAGTGGTGGCAGCGGGCGCAGTTGGAGGCGCGAGCGGCGATATCTCTGGCGATCTCGGGCGTATGGCAAGTGTCTGCGACGTGCAGCGAGAGTGATACCTACTATTCGCGGTGGTTCATTTGTTTATTTCCAAACACCAAACGGTAGCCGGCACAAATCGTTACGAGCTTTCACAACACTCGGGCTGATTTAATTGGATTTCGGAGAGGAAGCAGCTGTTAACAAACCGCGGCCAGGATGACGATATTCAGCTTGTAAGTCTCGATGATAACCTATGTTTGTTTTTATTGTTCCGACGTAGAACTACGTTTATGTTTTCTATGTTAGGGAACATTCTGTGAAAGCGAAAATGAAATCGCCACGAATGTTACATCAGATTCAGAATAGTAATAACTGTTCTATCACATAAAAACTTGCGGTTGTCTATACGTCATTGGATAGACAAAATGTTAAAAAATTTTGTAATACGTTAGACCAGTAATACGTTAGTTTATTACTTCCTCATTGCTTAGGGGCCGTTCAATAATGACGTAAGCAAATATGGGGGGAGGGGGGTGTGCTATTTTCTTACGCTATCTTACAAGGGAGGGAGGGGGTGAATTGATTATCTTACGTAAGAAAAACATTGTTAGTGTAGCTGTTCAAATAATCATGTTTATAAAAGTGTGAACGGTAAAATTCATGAAAAGAAAATTACGGAATTACTCGAATAAAGGACAGAAGAGAAAACGAAGTACTGCGCTTGCTTTATAATGATAAAACTGGAATAAAAATCTATATATGCTGGCAGTAAGATCTTATTATGGGGGAGGGGGGGGATCAAAAAATCTTACGATATCTTACAAGGGAGGGAGGGGGGTTTGAAAAAGTGGAAAAATATGCTTACGTAATTATTGAACGGCCCCTTAGCAGAAAAAATAAAATAAAATGCCAAAGTCGTTGCTGCGTACAATGAACCAATCGCGTGCGAGCACGCCATGTACAAATAGTGAAGGGAGATCCCAATAGCCTATTGTGACATCTTCTATTTCTAAGTCAATAAGAAAAGCAAAGCCTTGGTGCTACATTCCGATTCGGAACTCGATCTTCCGTTTATTATACACAGACTTCGCAGCCAACTGTTAAGTGTACAGTAGAGATGGTCGGGTATGGGAAATTTGTTACCCGTACCCGACTAATCGAAAATTTTCGAACCCGTACCCGACCCGAACCCGAAGTCCGGTTTGTTTAAAATACCCGTACCCGACCCGAACCCGAAAAATATCTATTCCTACTACCCGTACCCGATAGAAAAAACGCCGAAACTGCTTGAACCCGACCCGTCCCGTATTTTTTTTAATTTTCATTTTGTTTTTTTTTTTTTTTTTGTTTTTTGTTTTTTTTTTTGTACCTCGCACGTTATACGCACTGATTATGTGGTTTCTCGAAACGATGGCCGGTGGACAAGAACCGAGTGTGAATGTGAATAAATGTTAATAAATCCAGAGTTCCAGGCGGATGATCCACAATAAGAAAGGGGTCCACTATGAACAATGCATGTCTGGCAAAGTTAAAAAAAACAATGAGTTTTATGTGAACATCGCAGCAACCTGAAATATATATATATATATATATATATATATATATATATATATATATATATATATATATATATATATATATATATATATGTATATATATATATATAGATATATATATATATATATATATATATATATATATATATATATATATATATATATATATATATATATATATATATATATATATATATATATATATATATATATATATATATATATATATATATATATATATATATATATATATTATGATAAAGTCAAAGTTAATATTGTTTATAACTTGAGAAAAAATTAATAATTCATTTGCATTTGCCAAAAACCCGTAATTTTTAAGTAGATTCGGTGTCATCGATTCAATTTGAAAATCGGTATAACACAGATATTTCTGTACATACGACATCCCTGGTCACAGTGCAAACCATTCTCATATACATATTCACTTCGTACCAAACATCTCAATGCACAGTGGGGAATCGATGGCCATCCACCTGGAATTTTTTTTGCGTCGGCTGTTTCATAATATTTTTTCTTTGTTGCTATAACATTCAAGTGCTTAAATCCAAAATTTGGGTGCCATATCATGAGATCTGATTTTTTTTATGACTTTTCGAAGTTTGGCATACTGACGTTTTTTGACATATGTCATGTCAAAAATCATTACTTTGAAACGCTCCGGAGCTTCAATGATAGCTTGGATTTTTTTTGGCGTTAAAGAAAAAGTTGATTTGTAGTTAGTTTGTATTATCTATTTTGTTTTAATTTGAAAAAACCATGATTTTTCACAAAATTTGGTTGATTTGAAGGGTTGTGCAAAAGCTACGTAATTTGTTTCTGTTAGGAGGACGCCCTGTGGCGATCTCGAAAAAAAATTTCGAAAAAACGATTTTCTAGGACATAGAAATTCTCAAGCCTGTGGAGTGCTTTCCAACTAAAAATTTGTAAGTCCCAGAAAATCCATTTTTTTCGAAAAATTTTTTAGATAACACCAGATCACGACGGTTTGTACATTTCTAAAACATTTGGCAAACAAAAAATTGCGATACCGAACATTACACGAACTTAATAAGCACAAAAAATGAAAATCTGACCGCTTTGAGGCACCAGGTCCCCATTTCCCGAAGTCCGATTGAGCTGAACTTTCTTATGAGAACATTTTTCAAGAATACGAAATTACTGAACCTTCCTGCTGAACGAAATGCGAAGGTCGAATTTTTCCCATACAAGTCATTGCCACGTTACCACGTTACTATGTACGTGTAATTTTTGACCATTTCAAAGAAAACTAACCCTTTCATCTCTAAACAAAATTGGTGTCCCGCGTTTGAGCTCCAACTATCTGGTCACTTTATGTAAAAGGGAATATAAAACCGGTCAAATGTAAAATTAAATTTCAAACAATAATGACTATAACCACATGTAAATTACGTTAATCAATATGTCGATGAATAAATGAAATGTTGAACAAGTTTGTGATATGTTAGTCATCGTTATTATTTTATTGCTTACAGAGAAAATCATTCATCCAATCATTCCAAAGACTATTTGTATCAATCCCCTAGTAGTCAAAAATGAAGACTGAATGAAAAAAAAGACACAATTTTGAGAAACGATTTTGAATACTTGATCTGAAGGTGATGTTTGAGAACACGGTGGTTCCGATCTTCGTCCAGGATCAATTATTTTTTACACAGATGGTTCAAAAATAAACAACCGAGTTGGAACAGGGGTTACTGGCCCAGGTATAGACCTATTCATTTCAATGGGGCAGAAGGCAACTGTCTTCCAAGCTAAGGTCCAAGCAATACTAGAATTTTTGTTATCAACCTACGCATTATGTCCGACAGTCAAGCAGCTTTGAAGGCTTCGAAGTCTGCGATAAGCACATAATCACTTCAAACACTGAGTTGTAATAGGCAAGTAAATTTTCATTGGGTTCCTGGTCACTGTGGAATCGATGGAAACGAAAGAGCCGAAGAACTCATAGGATCAGAACCTTTCTGTGGTCTATTCGCTTTCTTTCTTAGATTAGAACTGAATACATGGGAAATTCTCGAGGTGGAATCCAACTGGACAAACACTTCCATTGGTAGGCAGTCGAAACGGTTCATCACACCGAACGTTAATATGACTTGCAAAATATTGGAACTTTCAAATAAAGATTTAAACACACGAACTGGTCTAATAACAGGGCATTGTCCGAGCCGTTATAACTTGAAGGTGATGAAAAACTTCAAGATGATCGACTGGACTAATTAGCTATAACGACCACTTCCAATAGTGATACGTGATGCTGTTTTGGCAAGAGCCGTGCCAGCTTATTCATAACTAGCTCTGGTGTACCTCAAGGTAGCAATCTTGGGTCTTTGCTATTTAGTTTGTAAAACAAACGACACTGAAATACTACTCAAACGAGGGGGAAGACTGTTTTTTGCGGATGATCTCAAAATCTTCTTAGTGATTAGCTGTATTGAGGACTACAGAGAATTTCAACGACTTCTAAATTTGTTTGGTAGTTGGTGTATAAGAATTTGTTCTTTTTGACTGTGGAGAAATGTTGTTTCATCACTTACTATCGAACCAGAGATATAATCCGCTTCGACTAAGAAATTTCTGGAGTAAAACTGGATAGAGTAGCCCAGCTAAAAGATCTTGGAGTTATAATTGACAAGAAGCTGAAGTCTGAAGTCTAACATTTCGGCTACGAGCGATGAGGCTAATCGAAGTCTTGGCTTCATCTTCAAGTTAGCAAGCGAGTTTAATGATCCACTTTGTTTTAAAGCGCTATATTGTTCCATCGTTCGTAAGTTTGACACTGGAATTCGCAAATGCCAAACAATAGTATACTCACGAGCTAGTGTGGAGTGAGTCTACAACAAAAATTCGTCCGTTCTGCGCTAAGCAACTTCCTTATTACAAGAGTTCATATCAATGAACAACGTAGTTCTAATTCCCTAACAAGAAAAGGCAGCTTTCTTAGGAAGAGCAACAACTTTTAACACCGTATGAAGATCGCTGTCGGTTACTGGGCATAGACACGCTGCCTAGCGGGGACATAACCCCCAGCTCCAAATTACTGATTAACGAGTATGATCTTTCACAGATTGGTTTTTATGCCCACTCGAGCGACCGAGAATGATGGTGCAACTCGCCTTTAGCTCCGAAGGTTCGCCAGTTTAAACGACATGCACATTTATTTAGTTTCAACGAGCTGTCCATTTTGTTCCGACAACGTGGTAATGCATCTGCTAACAAAATTATATATAGTTAAATAATCATAAGCTTTCATTCAGAAACATTCAGTCCGATGAATAAATAATAATAATAATAAAAATATCAAACAATTGGTCGCAGTGAGGAATACCCAACACGAAAAAAATCTCGTTCTTACAGAAGAATGATAATAAGAATGTAATTAAACCTGAAGTCTTCAAGAAAAAATAAATGTCGATAGAGTGTAGCACCGAATATCAATGATAGTTTCTAATTTATTCAACAAGCATTAAACATTTTCGCAACTCATTATTTTTTGCCTTTCTCCTAGAAAGGTATAGCAATCTCTAGCAAAACCGAAGGTAAAATTGTGCTCCAAAGAGCCGAATGGCATATATCACTCGACTCGGTTCGACAAGCTGAGCACTTTCTGTATGTGTGAGTGTGTATGTGCAACTTTTCAATCTCACTCGATTCTCTCAGAGATGGCTGGACCGATTTTCATAAAATCAGTGTCTTATGGAAGGTTTAGTTGCCCCATAAGACCCTGTTGATTTATTTTTGCAATCGGACTTTTACTTTGCCTGTTATGCTATGAAAAGAAACATATTTCGAAGACTACTTGAACTCACTCTCTTTTCTGAGAGGTGGCTGAACCGATTTCCACAAAATTAGTGTCAAATGAAAGGTCTACTCGTCTCATCATAATACCCTATTGAATTTTACTGTAATCGGACTGTAACTCAGGCTGTAATGTATCAAAATGTGAAAATCACGAAACTTATCTCAGAAACTACACAACCGATTTGAACAATACTGATATTAGGTGAACGGGCTAGTTAACTGATTAATTATTATGATTGAACACGTGGTTCAAAAGTTGTAAAAAGAAAGTCATATTTGAAATAGACAAAAAAATCCTACTATAAATAATCGAATCTAGAATGATATTTTATCGAACGATAATCGAGTCTATATATAATCGAGTCCTATCTAAATATGAGTACAGTGACGTTTCGATTATACCACGATCGAAAAAAAAATTGCGTCATATATTTCAAACATATTTATTTCATGTTCATGTAACACATGCAAAGTTAATGTATATGTGTTTTAGTGTTATGTTTAAATGTTCGGTATAGTTTCATTTATTTATTTATTTATTTATTCATTTCGTCAATCAGAAGTAGACAACATACAATATTCTAATATTCTAATACAATGTTTACTTACAAACTGTTTTTTATTCACTAAACGTTGCGATTGCGTATTGAGCTAAAAAAGTGTTTAAGTTCATGCCGAGACATTGTAAAGTCAATGGTTTCGCAGTATTGATTGTTAGTGGCCATCATACGATTCAACGGTCCGAATTTTGCATAATTTGTGCGGTAATGATTGGTGGCAAACGTGTTTCGTTTTCGAAGTTGTCTAATAGGTGCGTAGAAATTTAGCTTAGATAAAAGTGTAGCTGAATCAATGCGCTGCGAAACGATGTTGTTTACGAATGACACTATTGCAAATTCACGACGCCTTTCAATGACTGTATGTTTATGAGCATGCAATGTGCTTCATATGATGGAAGAGGAAATGATGTCCAACCTAATTTACGAAGAGCATACAATAGAAATTGCTTTTGTACTGATTCTATTCTTTCTTCGTGCGTGATTGTATAGGGAGACCATACAATGCTACAGTATTCCAGTATTGATCTTACGTAGGCTATATATAATGTTTTGATGGCTATATATGATGTTTTGATGGTATATATCACTGTATTTTTCGTGTTCGTGGAAATCTATCTAAACAAATAATAATTTTGAATGAGAAAGGCTGGGGCTCACTGCTAGGTGAATTAATTTGGTTTTTTTTTAAATTTACGGTGCCCTTAATATCAATAAAGTTTTTTCCAAAAAATTCAGTTGAATAGAAAAGTTTTAATAAGAGGCGGAGAATGTATGTAACTACTTGTTCGTTTGTTCATTTACTAAGATTTATTGTACGGAACTAGACCGACGGTAAATAAGCAATAAAAAAATAAGATTTATTGTATCAAGCGAAATTGGTACAATTGAGGATTGCAACTATTTTTATCGGAAGTTGTTGATAATTTGGTTTGTTTTATATTAGGGTGTGGGACTAGTTCGTCAGGGGTTTTCTTCGTCTTAATTTTTGCTTCATTCTAATGAGAAATATATATGACGAAGAAAACCCCTGTCGAAGTTGTCCCACACCCTAGTAAGTTTATGTAACTATTTCCAGGAGTTAACTGTGAGTTCTTTGAAGCATCTTCTCTATGATTGCATATCAGCTTGTCCTTAGATACTGACTATTTGTTTATAACTTGCCAGTTTCTTTTTGACACAAAGCCAACTTTTCCTGTTGATAAGAGGATGTATACATTCTACAACTAATTACAATTTGATTGTAGGGTAAGGAACGGCTTAAGCAGTAGCGCCTATTTTAATCAGTCGAAGAAAACAGGCCTCAAACTCCTGTATTTTGATCAATATCGACAATTTCACTGATGGAAACGGAAACTTTGATTGTCTAGCTGTCTTACGAATATGAGAAATACCGTTATTCACAAAGAAATCACACAGAACTCACCATCCGAAACAGATCGACCTGTATTGCAGCCATTCAGGAGCCACTTCGGGTGCTGAAAAAAAAAAACGGAAACTGCTTAAAATAGGTTCGGGGTGATTGGAATAGTGTCCCTCGATTGGTATCTTTGATTGATGATTGTTAGTTTTACAACCTGAAAACAAGTTCTGACAGAGAAAACGATAGAGAACAGATTGATATACTACTGTTTGAGTTTCACCCAAAACATTTCGAGTATTTCGTCTGAATACACAGGCGGTTCCTAAAGCTGCTTATAATATGTTCCCTACCCTATACTCTCTATTTGCCCATTTCAAACCTTTTTTTTATAACTTGAGAGATCTCTTGGTTTTTGAGGAAAAAAAATTAATGCTGTTTTTTTGGTGCATTATGGGGAAATTTCAATTCTTGGAAGTATAAAGACCAAAAAAATGAAAAAAAAAACATTCGAAAGTCACAGGACATTTGAGCCGTTGAGAGCAAAAGTGGTACATGTGCCATTTTTACACTTTTCCGGTTTTTTGCATAAATTGATGCAGAACGCAATGATGTCCTAGAATATCCAAGAAAAATCGAGGTCTGATAATCTAAACCAAAGTTATAGCCAACACAATTTTTGATAATTAGCATAACCACCATTTCGTTGAGAGCAAAAGTGGTACATGTCCAGTCTCTGCATGTTAGATGAATTGTAAGTCGAGGATCTTAGGATATAAAACAATCATGTCTTCAGCAAAGTTGGTCAAATGATTTAGTACTTTCAGATAAAGATCTGTCTGCTTTGGAATTTTCTCACTACGTGGCGCTAGTGTACCCGTGACTATTTTGTATATTTCAGTATCAACTCGCATGCTGTTACCAAATACATATACACTAGCGCCACGAAGAGACAGAATTCCTTTACTAACAGATCATCATTCTATAGTACTCAATCACTTGGACAAGTCATGAATGTTCTATGTCCCAAGATAAGAGAGCTATAATGCATCCTTCATGCTAACACTGGACATGTACTACTTTTGTTCTCAACGTTTTCTGGTTGTAATTATTTTTCCCATAGAACAAAAGCGGTACATATTTTTCCATTGAAGTTTGTGTAAGTTTCTCAATTAGAACTCGTTATGCTTTCATGTACCATCTTTTGAAACCTTTCCAGCAATGATTTAGTGCAGTTATGTTGAAAAAATTGTTGAAAATAATTTACTATTTGAATGTTTTCGTTTACGCGTCTCCTGAAAAATTTACTTAATGGCACATGTACCATATTTGCTCTCAACGGCTCATTGAATGACCTGATTTTTTATGATTTGGATTTACACACATGTTAAAGCGAAATCTGCAACCTTGTACCTGAGAAGTCCTCATGTTACAAAGTTTAAACTTACGTCACATGAGAGGGGACGACTCAAAGGTATACCTTGTTGTATTTTAATCAATTTTCTACGATTCTACGGTTACTCTCATCTTTTTTACCATGATCGTGTATGACATTTTCCAGTTCACGATTAATCACTACTTTGAATCGCTTCTTACCTTTTTACAATGGCGTATGCGGAACTAAAGTTCCAGAAATCTCTGTTTGAGAGAGAAAAATGCTAGCAATTGTCTTACGATTTCTTTATTACTGTTCAATTTTTATTTGAAGCTTCCCGGTTCTGCTCAAGCCATAATGTCATTGTCAGTCATTGAATTTGATTACATAAATTTGTCACAAGAACAAGATTTGTACATTCTAACCACTTTGAAAGGTTTGCTAGTTAAGTACAGTAAGCGAGTAGCACTAGTAGAATAAATTTCCCTAATCTCGCATCGAAATATTCGTTTTTATCGTTTTTGTCATTATTTTTTTCCCATCGCCATATCATTTCAAGTCCTTGCTTCCTTCGTACCACGAATCGACAAATCATGGAACGCGACCCAAAAAGCGACCTTTTCTCCTGGCACGGCTCGAACGCAAACCTTTCGCTGCCCTTGGCGGCACACAGAATCTTCTTCGCTGGAACGAAATTCGTGCCGCCATACAGTTTCGTAACACCTGTCGGGCTTATGCTGTGCTTCTTGGCTGCGGGGTGTTATCGTTAAACAAAAATCTATGCCCTGCCTGATGCCTGCGCGTCGTCCTCGTCGTATATGCATCGCAAAGACCGAGGCCACCGAATGCACTGCTGGTCGAGCCATAATACAGCAACGTTCTGGCTTTTTGTATTTCGTTTTTCTTTCAACTAATGATCATCACGTATGGCATCGGGAATGTGTATTTGAGGTCTGATTCGTTTTTTTTTCTCTCCTCCGTTGCCTGACCGTAGTAATCGGGAACCATATGGTGCATCGAATGCAGAGAGAAAGGAGAAAAAAAACACGTGGAAGACAGAATCGAGAAATAAACATTGTAGTACGAGGCAGCAGCAGCATGGTCGAAGAAGAATGGTTTTTATACGTTTACGAGAAATACGAGAGCACGACAACAAAAATTGAAAGTCGAAGAAATGAGAACACAATCCAATAGTGAATGGCGGTGTGGATTGCCAAAGAAGCCAATGACTGCTGGTAGCATGGTAGCGCTTTTGTTGATGTTTTATGCAACTGATGAAAGAGTCGCATCTACAGTGATTCTTCGGAAAGGAACACTAATTTGGCATCGAAACCGTCTTCATCGCTCGTTGAAATCATTTGCGCTACTGAAAGATACTTGACAAAATTGAATGACATCGTAAAATGTTATGATAACGGTCATGTTTTGAAGGAAGAAGATATCGTTGCCTCAAACGGGTCTTTGAGTACAGAGAATGTTGTTGAAAATAATCGCTTTGTAAAAAAATAATATTAAACCATAATTACGTTGAGGCAATTGTAGAAATGGGTATCACCATTATCACTGTAAAGATTATCTTTACTCTAGAAATGCATTGTGACTTAAGACACGATTTAAATGTACACATAATTACAGATTAGTTTCATAAGGCTAACGCGACGCGTTAGAAACCCCATAGTTCAGCTTGGCTCATCTAAGACATTATCCGGCTAATTATTTTCTTATATCTATCGTAATTAAAAAAAAGCACTACCCCATTCCATTGGACGTGCCCACGACACTCATCAAAGGCCTTCGAGTCGCTTCTTGCGCGGGATTGCTCAGAAAAAAAAACACCACGCGGTCGAGAAGCGGCGGTAGCGGCGGCGACAACAGCCATTATAACTGTCTTCGCAGACTGTCGCTATAGAGACGACTATTCTCCGGTTTTCATCGGATGGAATCCGGTTCTCATTTTGTGTTCTTTCTTCACATCCGGAAAAGAAATCGTCAAATCGGGACGCGCGGCATTCAAGCTGTGTTATTTTGTTGCGTGTACGCACAGTACTACTATAATACCTATATGATGATGGCAGGGGATCTGGCCCCTGCCCTATTGGAGCGGCTTAGTCCGGTCTGAGTTTGGCTCCAGTGAGACGCCAACAAAATGCCGCCGTACGAGCGGACACGGGAATTTGCGCCACATTGCTCTCCAACTATTATGCTCTCTAGCGTCCGCGAACAGTGAGATCACTTCGTCTTGTGAATGGAATAATGATACGACACTACACCACCACCTCAGCCATAAGAACCGGACAGGCTTGGTGGAATACGTCCGCGAACGATAATTATTAGCGCTCATGTGCCCTTCCGCTGGTTTTGTTATTTCTTTTCCGCTTGGCAGGTTATTTCTTTTCCATAAAGCGCTGGGGAAGGCACTGGTATGTAGCACAACGCTAAAAGACGCGTCGAGTTTGATGATTATCGCAGAATTTACTACCATTTCTGAAAAAAAAAATATGTATACATGTAGCACTTCTGCGTAAACTCCGATGATTTCATCTAATGATGGGAGAAACCTTCGAGACTACGTTTCTGGCAGAAACTTTCACATCAACAGATAACCAAAAAATCACAAAACATGAGAAATAATTAACAATCTTCCGAAAAGGTCATTATAAATAGACATGTGTTGGCAATAAATGAGGAGTTAAAATAAACAAAACCTAAAAACAAAGACTATAAGAACCGCGTGAAGTACCGACAAAAATCAATAACATTCAATTAACTGTTAAGATAAAATATCTATAAAATAAAAAAAGTTTAAATTTGGAAAAAAAAAGAAACTGAAAATATTTTTAGTGACTAAAACTAATTGAGAAATAGTAGCTGATTGTAGAGGATAAAGTAGAGAAGTAGAACTACTAACGACAAAGAGCTGTAGTTGGGCTGCCAACTTACGAATTGGAATTCTTGTATAAAAAATCTACAATATTACGTATAATTTTTATTAAAAATGAAACAATTTATCATCCTTTTTCTCCGGAATTTCACCAAAAAAACGTCTCTTTGTCTTTAGAATAAATTCACGCATGACAGGCTGGAACTTATAATAATATGTTTAGTCAAGTTCCCCTGCCTAATATGCCTGACGACATCTTACAGCTGCAGCGAAGTTCTGTCCGGGAAGTGGTGCATTTGGCGTACTTCCAGCTGTGTTACGTACGTTGCATGAAACAAAGAAAGCAAACCAGCGAACAAGAAACACGATTGAACGGTTACAAATTTGTCCAGTTCTAAAACAATGAAATCCGAAACCGGCAACCGGCGGCGGTGACGAACACACACGGGCACGAATGTTTAAACACAAGCATTCGGTGGTGTGGAAACACTGTGGATGAGGAAAGGTAGAGACGAGAAAAACCGGAACCAAAAGGTCAAATGTGCGGTTCTGCACCTCTCTAGAGGAAGTGTGTACGGCAAATGAAAAAAATAATAAAAAGCCGATTGGATTGGGTACGGCTTAATATCACGGGTGATGTGAGGAAATGAGAAAGAGAAAACCGCTGGCAAGACTCGGTGTGAAAAAAATCTGGAAACTGCCTCGGAAGTTCCAACAGACACCCGGAACAGAAACCGGAAGTAAGGAAGGTTGAAGAACACACGTGTTAAGTGTATGGAAGAAAACGCTGTATGAGGAGGCTCGTTACACCGTAGATTTAAGAATAGTTATAATCGGTTAGTCAATAATTATAAATTCTCTGAACTGCATTTATTTGTAAACGTTTTGTTGAATGACTAATAATGCATCGTTCTGAACAGAACGTTGCAGGAAATAGGCCATTATCAGACCTTCAGTTGAATGTTGTAATAGTTGATAATTACCGTGGCATTTATGTGCTGTTATGAAGAGAAAAAGGCGACAGTGGTCATTAGACGCATCGATCATCAATTTAAACTCGTAAACAGCATTCTCATGATGTCACCGTTCATCAAATTGGCCATTGAGAAGCCATTCACTTCTATCAGGTTCGACGGTACGATCCACACCTGGTAGGGTATCTTATTAGGCGAAAAATACACTCCTAACAGCACGTCTTTGTCCCGTCACCGTTCATTAGTGTCATCTGTCGGTTGTTGCGCAAGTATCTACCCATCAGCACACAGGCATTATCTCGAGTGGCATTCTCTCCAGCTGATGCATCTCTTTGTGTGCACGAGGTGCTCCAACAGATGAAGAATGTTTCTGAAGAGGGCATCTGCATAAAATGGATCGTTCTCTGCTCACATGTTCTAAGGATTCTTTTGTTCACTAAACATTGGGTTTTTACAACAGCAAAAAATGATGCTTTCGATATCAAGTAGCAACATCCCGAAAGGGTTGAAATCGGCTCAGTAGGATCGCCAACAAAACATATGCTCTCGCAAAACGGGAGTTGTAATTTAATATTTCTTTTTGCGCAGTTATCTAACGTTCTCTTCATCCTGTCTCTTGTTACAGTTATGGAATGAGGACAAAGGTCCCAAAGCAGCAGGATAAAATGACACCAGACCAGCAGCAGCAAAACCTGGAGGACACACACATTAATAACTCCCACCAGCAGCAAATTCCGAACATTGCTGGAACGATCATCGATTCCAGTCACAAACAGCACGCGCAGTATCTGCCCAATCACCAGCAGCATTATCAATTGCACCATCAGCACGCACATCTACCTCAGCTGCATCCGTTTTCGTCGTCTGTGAGCGGCGGTAGCACTGGTTTGCTGACCAGCTCCGGCCCTGGCTCGGCACCGTCCACCCTAACCGGCGGCACTAAGCTACCTGTTAAAATTTCACCCCTTGGACCGTCTCCCTTGCGGCAGCTACTTCCGGTGGCGTTATGCATAATTTCGTTCGCTACGGTGCTCAGCATACTGGTCATCTATATGGACACAACAGGTTAGTGAATAAAACTGAACATTACAAGCATTCCAAGCAAGCTGGAATGTGAATTGGCGAGATTGGTGATGTTGTAACATAAATATTAATTTGATTACCGCTTTCGATTCCAAAACTCAAGCAGTGAAATAAGCACTGTCTAAATTCGATTTTCAATTTAAATTAGAGAGAGATTATTTCTACAATTTATTGAAACGTTATGCCGGGTTTTAATTTCTACTACAATTTAGCGATGGCTCAAACTATTTATCAAACCGGATGATGTCAAACGTTATTAATAAAATCCTTAAGGGGCTATATACCTTTTTAGTTTCCAAAAAATCGAAAATTTTTTTATTGCATTAGCTTGAAGTACAACATCTTGAGAACATTTTCACAATTTTTTATGAAGATCCGAGCAATAAGGAGAAAGTTAGAGAGATTTGCAGTGCGCCTCGCCACGAAGGCAGAAGTAGAACTTGAACTTGAACTTCTCAAAAATTAACTTTGCCGTGATCCTGATTGCGGAAAAACTACTAAACCGATTTCCTTCATCTTTTTTTTTTAATTTTCGTTATAAATTTACCGGTCCTTGAACGATCGCTTTTTGAAACATACAGTTACATTTCGATGCAAAAAATTTTTAATGCAATTTTTAGCGCTTGATTTTTTGGGAAAAACCAAAAATAACTAGAACAAGATACCTAACTTCCATATTTTTCATACATTTTGAATACCGATTTCCGACGGTTAGTGCTGCCATCTGATGACTTAAATTCTCATAAAATTGTCACTATGAGCATAACCGATTTATCGTGCATAGTCCGTCATTAATCGTTGAGCTGTTCAAGATTGTATATAAAAAAGGTGTAGCAGTTCGATCAGCTCGACGCTTAAGATAACATGCAGATTAATGATATCATCATTTTTTACTCTTAATATTTTTCGCACTTTAAAATACAAAAGAAAAGTGTGGAATTGACTGTTAGACTGGGAGTTTATATTGAGGGGTTATATTTATTTTCAGGTCCCATTCTACCAACACTTAAAGCTTGATATGTCGCAAGCCAGGTTTCAGCACCATTGTGCATATGGTCAGGTTCACCGGGGCACCCGATTTTTGCTTTATTAACCTCGGCAAGAGTGGAAAACTTGACTGTAGATCGTGCCCATAGCGGTTATCAGGAAGTTCTGATGGTACGCTCAATTTTAAATGATGCGCCGATTATTCTTGATTCTTCCGGCGAGATTGATGTTTGAGAACTAAACATTCGTACACATTATTAACATTTTTTCGGATGGCAGCACCGTACAGTCGTCCACATGGATACTGAAAAAATTGTTTCACCTTTCAGCAGTCATGTCTTGGCCTTGTCGTCAGTTGATTTTGACGTTAAGTATACATCATATTAAAGCCTGTAGTACACTCTTTGTCTAATGGTCAAATATTTGACCTTTTGACATAATGGTCAAATTTATTTGACATCATGGCTGTTGTTTGCCCGTGTTTGCCCCATGTTAAAATTGGAGAGAGACAAACAATTATCTTTGACCAAATTTTTATCTGTCAAAAAGTGGCAAATATTTGACGCTTGGTCAAAGAGTGTAATACAGGCTTAACAGTGTATGAATTAGTTCGACTTTTGCTCACGTGCAGCGACAATCATGTCCGATGAATTCTGCAAGAGTTAGGTATCTTGTTCTAGTCATCTTTGGAAAAACGCTCCCGTTTGCACTGAAAACAAAATACTCATAAAAGCGATCGTTCAAGGACACGGCACACTTCTAAACTAATGAAATAATATGAGTTTTTTGATTTTAGTTGACTCGCTGAGTCTCTACACAGAACAGATATGCAACTTCGAACAAAACTCTGCAGCAAATCGGTGCCCAAGTTTTCGCATTCATTTTTTGCTGTTCCATCCTACATTGATTTTACTGTGCATCGTTCGAAAAGTTCGCTCCAATAGTTTGAACATGCACCAAAAAACTATTTTTTTCGCTTTAATGACCAGGCAAAAGGTGATCTTGAATAGTTGAATCTATCATAATCAAGTTAAGACAGAACCGCATTCAAGAGATCTTTAAAGCGGAAATTCAGTAACAATTCACAATCAACGTCAATAGAACAAAGTAAACTAAAAATCTTTCAACCATTCAAACATTGTCTAACAAATTTTCTTGGATCGTACACCTCACGACTGTTGAAACTATTTTAACCTGTTAGTTGATTTACTTGAATATTTTCGTTGGACTTGGAAACCGAATTTCTCGGTCAACGACAATATTTTTTTCTCGTACCGTTTTTTATACCTGTGCTGTACCAGCACTGCTTACGACATTGGGTACAATGTAAACAAATGATTGTCGTTAGTCAAGATATTCAGTTTTCAATTTGGGCAAAAATGAAATTCATTAAAAATATATCTACACAAAAACCGTTGCACGCATGCGGGTGGTACTGTACGTTTATCATGAAAAGGCACCCTCGCTATACCAGTACCGGGGAGAACAGAGGATTCTCTCGACGAAAAAGCGGCGAGAGCTCATACAGTCCTTTTGTTGAATGAATGGAATATAACCATAATGAAATTTCGAGTGTAAAATGCGTTCTCTTCACCGCTAGATGTCGATACTTAAAATAAAGAGATTTTGTCTCGTTTTTGGTTCTTCAGTTGAACAGATGTGGTCTCTATCAGGATCACCGTAAGCCTCTGCAATAAAAAAACGGTTCGTGGAAACGGCCATTACTCCAGTAATAATTGGTATATATCAAAATCAAACGTATTTTTTTGTTGTTGATAAACTGTACTTTCAGAAAAATACCACTTTGATGCAATAAAAATGGTGCTATGCACTTAAAAATAAATTCAAACTTCCCTCATTTTTCTCGACCAAAAATGAGTATCACCCCTTAACTGAAAAATTAGATTTTACCCTAAAAATTTAATCACGTAATTTGAAACATTTCTTTTGTTCCGTCGTTGTTAATCGATATTTTTTCAAACAATTTTAGTGGCAGACTCGCACAGTTTTAATAATTGTCATTTCGCAGCCTAAAATTTTTCTTCAAATTTTCATGTATTTCGACGTAGGATTACGTCTATATTGATGTGCAGTTTGTGAACTCTGAAACGCACATTAAACTTAGAAAGTAGGAGCTTTTTTGAAGCTAACATTCAATGTTTCGTAGAATAGCTTGATTGTACAGAATTGTTATAATACGCACAAAATGTCAGAAACTGTCGTGGCATCACTAGTCTTCCGGTGGGCTCCGAACTGGTCAAGATTCTAGTTAGCGAAGTTATGCTTCATTGTACTAAAAATTATATATCCACCGCAGCATGGATTTATGCCGAATCGCTTTGTGTGCACAAACCTAATGGAGTCCACGTGTAGCTCAAATATGGAACAAAGAGCGCAAATAGATGTAACCTGAAGTATTGACCGGTGCTAGTATTGACATCATGATTCGTACTGGTATTGGTAATATTTTCCAGAATGCTGCTATCGTTAAAGCAGTGCAAGCAGTAATCAATACTGATGATTTTGGTACTGACTAGGTTAACGCATATATGAACTGATCGATTCACTATCATGAATCCGGTCATTCAAAAACATCATCGAATCAATAACATTTAAAAAGACATTGTATTTGCTTCAAACGACATTTAATGACGATTCTGGTTTTATGCATTCGGTTCCACGTGACTGGCACCAGCGTCAGTGAATTCTGTTGCAACGAGGCTCGCTGTTGGCTGTTTCGGTATTTTCCATTTGCATCATGCCAGCTTTAGATACGCACCCACTCACGATAGAAACCAGCGGTTTTTTTAGCGCCCCAAAACTAATCGTTTGCCCAAAACCGAAGTCTACCGAAACACTACGATTTTGTGTGTATGATACATATTCTGATCTCAATCTCTGTCAATGTATTCATTACGCAATTGTCGCGTTATCCTTTTGACATGTTTGTTGTGTAAAAGCCATAGCATTTAATGTGCGTTTTGAGAGGACACATCGGATGATGTAAGCTTGAACTTTTGCGTGTACTTGTGAAACCTGTTTCTTGCGTTTCGTCGCAGTTAACTTATATATCGGAAGTTCTACAAGGCAGCAACATGGGGCCTTTACTTTTTGCGCTTCTGGTATACGCGGATGATTTAAAGACAATTGACGATTGTCGCCGTCTTCAAGCTCTGCTAAATATTTTCGATGACTGGTGCCACAAAACTGGCTAGTAATCAGCATTCAAGAATGCCAGGTTATGACATCTCACCGAATTTTAAACCCGATCATGTTCGAATACCGCATTGATGGACTTGAGCTGAAAAGACTTGACCGTGTGTGCGACCTTGGTGTTTTACTCGATGCCAAGCGTATTTTCCATTTGCATCATGCCAGCCTAATATCGAAAATGAATCGACAATCAAGATTTATTACAAAAATTGGCTGGGACTTCACTGTATAAAAGCGCTTTACTGCTCACTAGTACGACCATTACTCGAAAACTGCAACGTGATTTGGTACTCCCAACTGCTATCTACCCTGGCGTGATCCGGAAAACCTCCCACCATATCCTGATTTCTGTCGGTTACTTGTCCTTTTGACACAATTGAACGTCGTCGCAAAATACAACAAGCTGCTTTCGTTACGGAAGTTATGAATGGTGAAATCGAAGCTAAACTTCCGTGCTTCTCAACGTGCCTTACGATCTACTGGTCTGCTTCAAACCGCCTTCCACCGCACATCCTTAGGATTCTCCGAACCAGTCACCGATGCAATCAGCGCCTTTCTGAGTGTTAAATATTTATTCGAGTTTGACGAATCATTGCGCAAGTTTGTGCATAGGTTGAATCAATCAAATCAATTTTGTACACTTGACCCTGATTCTTGTTATTTATTAGGACTATTGTCAGATACATTGAAGTAAAATAAACAAATACGATAACTGTAAAAACCATTTTCTATACGATTGATGGTATTCTCAACAATTTAGTTGCTGTCCTTACGTGAAGAGGAAATTTGAATTGTCTGAACATGGTCGAAAGCTGTTGTAATTTCTTCGATAGTGCAGCAACCAATGATATCAAGCAACTCTGTTTGTGCGAAATATATGAATTTACGTCTACCTCGCGAACCATATATGGTTTGTGCTGAAAAGTTCATTCGAGCTATTCCTACGAATAGCATATTTCGCCAGTGCACTTTACGATTCACTTTCCGCAATACGCAGATACATGTTTCAACTCCGACAATGATGCTTCTTCAGTGCATGGATGAACTGATCGACAGATAAAAAAAAGTGCATTCCAAAAGCTTCCGGAAAAAAATGAAAGATTATAGTTATTGAATTATTCCTATGAATTTTGGTGCCCATATAGTCATCCTATCTCAACCAGTGATTTGATTAGATATCATTTTCTTTTGATTTATTTTCTAATTCGCCATATAAAGCTCATATAGCAAAGGTAATAGAGGATTTTCCAGAGGCACTCCTTTTGTTTGTTTGTAATATTTCCCTTGAAATGAAAATAAATCTATGCAAAGTCGAGTTCACTTCGAGTAACTAAAGTTCTAGTAAAGTTTTCCACGTATTGTCTTATCGTTGGGAGAGAATCTTCTTAAAGCTTTATGGCTCCATTCACTGGAACACTCGGGAAAAGCGCTGTGATACCAAAAAAAATCACTATTCCTCGACCAACCATTATGCCAATCTTTCCGTTGGCGCCCCTACAGCTGAAACAATTCCTCTGATTGACCAGGTTTATGTACTTTCGGAAGACCATTTATTCTAGGAAGAGAAGAGTTTTAAACACGAAGTTTTTTCAAGGAATTACCCAAAAAGGGTTTGGCGTCGTACACCAATTACATAACGCTAAAAATGTAGATTTCAGAGCCCAAACCACCCTCCCTCCCCCCCCCCCCCTTCCTCTGTAACAATAACGCTGTAACGCAGACTCAACACTCCTCACCCCATTAATGCATTACGTAATTTGTGTACGACGCCTTTCGGCAGTATGCTACAGTACACATCTCATCATGATCATGATCAAATTCCAATCTGGTTGTACAAGAAGAGTACAAAAGTTATTTGATTCGAATATTTACAAATTAAAAAGGTGTCTAACACCTACCTGAAAAAAACCTGAAATACCCTAACGAAGCAAGAAGCTGGACAAAAACCGATAATAACGCGTTAAAAACCGAGAGCCGACGTTCATATCATACGGGAGCCGAACATTTCGACGTTGGACTTCGTCGAAAAACCTGATATTACGCAAGGTTTGGTTCAGAAGGCCAAGAAACGATCCACATCGGAACGTTCAAGGTGCAGAAATCTCAAATCGGGATGAAAGGCAGTATAAGGCTGTCAAAACGCTGGCCTTCAGATGAATTACACGGTTTTTGTGCCGAAAGACATTACCCATCAAGCTGTCCTGAACTCCGTCCGATTGAAACCTTCTGGGCTAAGATGAAGCACAAACTTCGATTCGAAGGACGTAAAGGGATCGATGAGAAACACATAAAAAAATTAAAAATGTACCGGAAATGGCTGCACAAATTCTTATGGGAAGCGTCAATCAAAAATGCCCAGCACTTCACTAAAGCTCATCCCATAACTTAATCGATGTATGTAAACTAAACACATATACTGAACTACTGTAAAAATTTGATTTTCCTCCGATAACTATAAACAATCCCTTTAAAACTGAACCACCGACGGCATTCATTGTAATCGTAAGAAATCTTAAAAATTAATCTATCAGTAGGTTGTTCACACAACCCGAACTATATTATTAGCTCAATCGGACTTCGGGACGTAAAGCCTTTAAACGGTCTAAGTGTCACTTTTTTGCCCGGTGAAAAAATGCACAAATAGTTCTTCATGAAATTGTCGGAATCGATTTTTTTTTAAACCGAATGTTTTAAACATGCATAATTTTAAGATCTGGTGTTGAAAAAAAAAACACAAGAAATCTCCCAGAAAATTGATTTTTTTTTTTAAATAAAACTCCTGATCTCTACAATTTACGCATTTCTAAGACATTTGGCATCAATAATTGGTCCAAGAAGTTATCATTTGACTGCTTTAAGGCACAACTTCTAGATGTGTGTTTTTCTATCATGTCAATTCTTGGCTTACTTTAGTTACCAAAAAAAAACTTGATCGAAACTTTTCTGTTGTCTTTTCGCTGCCATGCGGCCGTCGTTTATCCTCCCATGCAAGGGAAGGTTACATCGACTGTCGATCTTTTGGAATGGAATTTTGTGACTATACCTGGTTTTGAAAAAAAAGGCTGCTATATAATTGAGCTTTTTTTTCGGATAGACGAAACTTTTGAGACCTGCCTTCAACGAAATTCGAAAAGTCGATTTCAATTAGCACCCTACTGTGTATGTCATGCGATAAACAACAATTCGAATGTTGTCCTAAATTTTATCATTGACTAAACTACGCAACGGGTTTTTAAAACAGTACGTGCGTTGCACGGTATGCGGTATCGGTAATGACAGCAGAGAAACACTTCATCTTTAAAATTGTTTTCTCCTATTCTCTCTCTCTCGTCTCACGCACTCGTATCCCTAATACAACGGGAGTGAGTGACGTGAGCGCGCCAAACAACTGTTTTGTTGCATGACGGTCATTGATTAATATTCTCATATATTTTTTTTTTTATTTGGAGCAGGGAAAAGCCTTTTGAAGTGAAGTTCTTCTAGACCTCTTCTCCGAGAGGCATAAAACTCACTCTTCTTTTCTATATACATAACAAATCAAATGCACATACAGTGACAACATTGTCTCTTTGAAGGAGACGCGATGTATCTAATCAAATACAAATAACTTATTATCTACTCCAATATATTTGCACTTCTCTGCGAAACAATTCAGCGGTTGAGTAGTATGGACGTCAGTGTGGATGGAAATTGCTTCTGTCCGGCCCGGTTTGACAGGCGGTGGCTAGGCTATGATGCAGCACAGGTCAATTCAGAACTGGATGATGGTAGCTTGATTATTTCCAACGAGAATTACAATGATGATTTAGATTACTCTCTCTCTCTCTCTTAACTTTGTTCTCCCTTCTATATTCTTAAAATACACATTTTTTCATCAAACCCCTTCCAGAAAGAAAACCTGAAACGCGACTATTGTCAGAAAATTTGATCTTATCTGAAAAAAGATCTGTTGTAATATTCCGAGAAGTTGTCTGTAATTTCAAATTCGTTTTTCGTTTATCATCTTGAAAAGCATCGTAAACATTCCTTTTTGTGGTTTTAATAACGCAATGGTCGGTTTGTAATTAAAAAATAATCTTGGTTATTTTGTGTTCGTCTATCTGACGTTATTCTCACGTCTAATGCACTAGGATGCAATTTCTAATTCTGGTTAAAAAGTTCGTATTTTATTTCACTGCAATTTAAATCGCAAAACGTATGCAGTCTGATTGAGCTGAAATTTTCTTGACTAACATATTGTTTTTCGTCCTCAAAAAACGGGATTGTTGTTTCCCCACACTATTCGACGTAAACCTTCCAAGTACGAAAAAGTTTAACAACTTCATTGGAGCAAATTTTACGAAATAACCGAACGTTGCTATAACAAATGGGAAATCTGCCACTGTAACCAACCGCAGCGTAATCGCCCAAAATGACTTCAATTATCCATCGGTCAATTCGGCTGCATCTCTGCAGCACAGTGCAACAACAGTGCAGGTCCATCGTCGGTCGGGGCCCACAGTGTAGCGGAAAAATAGCACACCGTGTAACCGCAAGACCGGATGTGGTCATTATTCAAATCACTTCTCGCGTTTCACATCCAAGTACATAGCAGAGGTACAAGACTCGACCCTAGACCCTCTCGCTCTGTCTCTCTTTCGGGCCACACTGCATCGGTTGGTCTGCCAACACGCCGTAAATTGTTGACGGGACGGTGTTCTTGAGAGTGAAGCGAAATTCGATCGATCAACCCTATTTCGCACTGACTGTGCAGGACTGGAGGCAATTGGACCGCGGTCAGCAATTTAGCGATGTCCGGTGTCACTTGTATGCAGCAAGATTGTAACATGCCAGCGAATGGGTCTGATGGGTAGGTTTGATTGTTTCGGTTTTTGTGGGAAACTATCATCATCGAGTGTCACATCAAGTAAGTACAGTTACGACATTAAACGAGAGAGGTACATACAGGTTTCGTGGTGAAAAGTAATATTTTCGCCCTGATGCCTATAATTATTCACCGGTAATTTATCTTCACTAAATGCTTAACGATCTTAACAGGCCGAATCGCTAAATTACAGTTTCGTGTAGCTCTACAGTGTGCGGTAGTGTCCCGCAAGTCGGTGGTCATGATGTGATGGGAACGAAATTCGGAACAATACTTTTCCCGCCGGGTCGGACACTAATTAGAGCCATCAGCGAAATTGAACTCGGGCAAAAAAAAACAAGCAAACGGGGAATCAATTTCTTTTCTTTTTCGTTGCTCTGCAAACCTGATCGCAGTCGATTGTGCAAATGCATACTGAAACTTGAATAGAAAGCGAAATAGTTATGCGATTGATTACCGAACGTTGGATGGTTGTTCTACTTTTTCCTACATTGGCATTGAAAACAGAAAGAAAGTTTGCATTACATGATATCGAGATGCGAACCGATTTTGCAGCCTATTAAAATAAATATTCCTAGAATCAAAGGATAAAATTGAAGTTTGTAACATTTTCGTAAGCCATCGGTGTTTGTATCATTGAATTGAGCAAAAAAAAAACGAAATTGGTACGATCGCACTCTTCCCTACATTATGGTTTACCGTCGATGGTCATGTTCAACATCGTAGCACTTCGTTGTTTCGTCCAGATCCATATCGAAAAGGTAAAGAAGCCCAATAAATTAATTTAAATACCGCATCCTTGAGTTATAAAATTATATGTTCTGTGGTTTTCGTGTTTTCTGTCCGCATCTATTTCGGAGCGGCCTTTGGTACGTGTGTGTGTGTATGTGCGTTGTTTGGTTTCCACCTTGTGGTTGTGCGGGTCAAATTCTGGGTGTAATTTTCGCCGGCTGGCTAAACTGCGTTCCCTTCTTGCCGCTTGTTGCGATTGCCCTATAGATTACATGACCCGGACGTGGCTGGTTTTGGTAGATTATAGCCGTGTAGCAGAAGAATTGGTTGATTGTTCGGGCCTGGAGGTGCTGGCTGGCCTCGAAGGTGGGACCGATTGGGATGGGTAGGTGAGGAAAGAACAACAAGTGTTAGTTCTGCCCTTCGGTTAATTAGACACCCGTCGCGAGCCCTTTGATTAGTCCGCAATGAGTCTGCAAACTCGCTCACGATAGGGAGACCGAAACCAGTTTACTTATTAAATGAACTCCTTCACGGAGAAATCAGTTCTCGCTGCGTGATTGAAAACAGCGAATCTGGCGGGTTGGAAAATTCAGCAGAACTGATTAGAGATTTTTCTTCACGTGGTAACTTTTGCCCGCGTAGCTGTTTCGCCGTTTTGCTTGTTGTGGACTTTCTAGAAGAATCTTTTAAACCCATCGCGGGAGCAATTCGCTTCGGTATGGTCAAGTGAAATGACGCGGCATAATGTAAATGGACGTTGTGTGGCTCTCTATTATATTCGGTGTGTCTAGCGAGGCAGTATCATTCAGCAGGGCACCTTGGCACGACGACCACGGCTACTTGGGCAACAACTGCACAAGATGTGTAATGGAAGATTGTTTAATGATGTATAGGATCAGACAGAATAATGAGTTCAAGGTGAATTGGCAGCGGCGTGCTTACATGCACCTGTGTGTCTAATGGCGACGCTGTATCAACTCTAGCCCCTTGGCGATTGTCGCACGAGGCGATTTATTTTTAATTACTCAGTAAAAAATTGTGGTTCATTTTACTGAACTGTGAAACGAATCCTTCTTCGGCAAAAAGCGATTATACGAAATGCATAGAAAGCGAATCTGTTTACGAAGAGAGAAGCCAAAAAGGTGCACCTAAAACAAAATATTCCATGCGATTTTCAATGGTTTGTTGGCTGGTCATCTGATACAGTTTCCTTTGAAATATTATATTGCGTTTTTTATATGAATTCTATAAAACGTCAGATTTATCTTGTATCGGACAGTTCGTTGTGTCTGATTCTTATCTTCAGTCATTGCGAATTCAGTAAAACTGTAAAAAACAACAGGTTGCTCACTATCCCTTACATCGTAAAGGTGAGGAATTGCGAATTTTGCACTAAACAATTATGTGATTATCGAGGAAAGTTACAATTATTTTCGAACTTGTGTTTGCCACTTGCTTTACTATCATTTTCCTTGAGTATTTATATACCTATTCAGGTATTTTCAGGTATCCTAAATATTCAGTTCATCTGAAATCATGAATCCCAATAATTTTCATTAGGTTTGAGTTGTTCCGCGTGTGTCAAAACAACAATATCGCACGCGATCCTGGAGGGCTAATAGCGCAATAAGGTATATACGAAGGAGCGGCAGATGAGCGTGGTTGCAAGTGTTAGGCAGCAACATTTTTCGCGTACTGAGATCGTGACGTCACAACAACCAATTGAACACACCAATTGGCATAGGAAAATGTATAGATTTTGTTTGAAATCGTATGGAATGCATTATATTGTTGTACTATGATATGATATCAGGAATATCAGGAACAACATGTGTCTCCCAGGTATTGTCATAGATTAACTAAACTAGCCCACCGTTAGAGAGATCTTCAAACTACTTTTTTATGGCAGTCGTCTTCCGAAGAGTCTTCAATTTCATAGGTGTAAATGCCCATTTCGGGGTTACTTTCCAAAACCGATCGAGCGTTATAATTCATGGCGTACTCTACTCCATCTGATTCCTAAAGAGGTCGCTGGCTTGTAGGTCCACATGTAGTCCTCTTCATCACTTGGGGTGAGTTCTTCCGCGATTCCAGGTTTGTTAGAGAGCTCTTTTTTATTTTCAAACAGGCAACTCATAATGTTCTTATCTTCGAATGGTGTGAAATATGTATTTTGATATTTGGCCGAAGGAGCGTATTTTTCAGCGGTGCATCTGTCTCGTTTTGCCTCAAAAGCTCTGCTCCGTCCGTGATGATGGATTCGCCGATAAAAGTGTAGAAATTGTTGGAACGGCTAAAACGTAAACAATTACTTTGGACAGCTACCTATGATAAATTGATACATTACCTTCCGATGCTAAAATGCGCCAGGAATCGGCCTGGAACCTATGCTCGAAATCCTCCGCGTGAAAATATTGTGAACAAATATAAAACATTGCGGAAAGATTTGGTACCCGACAGAACAAACGCCAGCGTTTCTCAATACCGGAATTTTTGGGAGAAGCTTGTATGTTTATGCCTAACTTTTAGGCTTGATAAACCGAAACACCACATGATTTACTTCCACACGATTGCATTCGCGTTTTTTGGTAACCGTAGAACATTAGAAACTCGAAAAAAGTACAATCTGTCGAAAATCTGCACTGAATGCCGAACGTAAACTATTGTTGTGACGTCACAACTTTAACTCGCCACCTCTGATCGCATATCGAGAACTTATCTGCCACTCCTTTGTAAAATACCTTATTGCTAATAGCGGTCTCGATCAGCTAGATTAGTTGAGTTTTTGGCACATTTTGCATGTTGTAGGATAAGTAGGGGTACTGGGGGTAAGCCCGGCCCCCTAAGGAAAATGATTCTTTAGTAGCACTTGATGGCGAATATTGTTATATTTCTTTCACAGAATCATTGCCCAGATTGTTTTCTACAAGATATGGAGGTTTTCAGTACTTTCAAACTGTTATTTTACAAGGAATAGTGAAGTTTTTAAACTAAGATAAAAATGACGTTTAGCAATCAGTGCGGGTGAAACCGGCACCCCTTCGAAAACTGCCGAATGAGAGATCTTACATTTCTGTATGTTACTGTTGAATTTGGTTGTTGTCGATTAGCTGGTTCTGGGCAGATTTCCGGAACAAGTTCCGGTGAACATTATGTATAAACAATGAAAGAATTTGATACTCGGCAAACCTATCATGTGGCACTCTATATCATATTATTAACTAGTTTCATTGAAGCCAGGATCACATTGACCACACCGGAGCATATTTCAAATACCACCGGGAAAGCCGTCAGTTTTGTGACTTGATTCAGTACATTTGGCACGTCTAATAACCCTTTGAATCATTCATAAATCACAGAAGAGATTGAGTGCATGGTTCTAAGTCGATTAATTAATTTATCTATCAGCGAGACATCGGTAATAGATGAGAAATATGTGTCAGTAACATCCAACTAGCCTCAGACCATGTCGGGCTTACCCCACTCACTGGGTGACGGTGTTACCCCGACAGCACACATTTGTTTTAAAAAGAGTATTTCTACAAATTTATCGCTTCAATTTACCTCAGATCGAATTCCTGTGATTGCTAACAATACAGGCAATAAGTTGTAGAGCAACGAAAAATTATTTTAGTCTTTTCAAATGAATAAAAGCTTAAGTTCCACTCACGAAAAATTACATCCGTTTACGCATCAGCTGCAGTAGCGTATGTTTTGTCAAAATAATTTTGACGTTTCACGGTGGCTTCGATGTGTCTTAAAATGTCAAAAATATTAAATACCAACACTTCACATATTCCAAAACACAGTTAATTAGCGTTTCCTAGTAAAATCCTCAGAGCCGGGCTTACCCCCAGTACCCCTACAATGATACAGTTTAGTTTGGTTGAGTTTAGAAAATGTCCAGCTTGAAAAGATCCTCGACCTGATCAGGAATCAAACCTAATATCACAACCGTCTGGGAGAACCAGCCGACTGACAACGATAACCGCATTCAATGTTTCAAATTTAGTTTATGCGGTCTTTGTAAAGTGTCCTGTGTACTTCCTATCGCTCGAACCCTATGAAAATTGGGAAAATATTTAAAAAAAAAAAAACAAAAGATAGGGTAGGGAACCTATTTTGAGCAGCGTATTATACAGCCTCCTATGTGTTGAAATTTTCTTCAGTACCCAAATGGCAACTGAATGGCTACAATTTTTGTGGCCATTCATTTTTGATTTTTTTTAGGTTGATGTTTATTTAATATTTTTTTTAATGTTGAACGGTTTGTATTATACATTTGTAAGACAGCTAGTTAGTCAAAGTTTTCCTTCCCGTCATTTAAACTGTATTAATCAAAATTCAAGAGTTCAAAAAATTCAAGAGTCCGTTTTCTTCGATTGATCTAAATAGGTGTAACTGCTTAAACCGTTCCTTACTCTATATAACTTTTATGTTGTATGTTTTCAATAGCTGTAAACATTTTTCTGCACAATATTTTTAATTTGATATTCATTTTGATCCTAAAGCTTGCTAAGAGCTCTTCAACAAACAACCAACAGCTTGTCCTTTAAAATCATCAAAATCAGTTCTTGTGAGAGCAAACCCCGTGACTATTAATTTGATATAGCGGCTATTCTTTATCTTCTGTGTCTATCACTATATTTTTGTTACATTTTAATGAAAATGTGGTTAGTATCCCGTACAATTTGTCTATCTATTTTAATTCAATCAGCATGCAACCTATTAAAATTCATTAGGAGTTGGCACAGCTATTAACAAAAGAAAAACATCTCGCGTGACGCCGGAATATAAATGCCGGAATGGCAACCAATAAAGTTCAGTATGGATCTTCATCAAAAACCGTTTTCCGTTTGCTCCATTTCGGCACGTTTATAGCTACTTGGGGGATAGCTAAAATTGGACAAACAATGGTTTGGAATCAAATATTCATTTATGCAATTCTGTCGCTCAATTTTAAATGAGTGTATCGGTTGTGCAAGCTTAACCCCGGTTGAATGCCGCCCACTGTTTGTTGATTGGCTACCAAATATCGATAAATCTGTGTGTTTCTACCCATCATATAATTTAGTTACTGTTTGAAGAGCGAGAAAAAAAAACATAGAATTTACGTTTCGTTTTCGCTGCGTAGTTTCCGGTTACCATCGTTGTATACAAAACTTCGTTCCGTCATTTTGAACGTCGCTGGTACGAACCGTAACTTCTTTAAATTTATGTTAATGCATCAACGGAGTGTATGTGCCTTGTATTGCATTTATTCGTTGGCCGTATAGTTGAAAAAAAAAACTTCGGCCAGCATTAAAAGCTATTGCCTATGAAGCGTTTCGTTTTTTGTTTGTGCCTGACTGCCTTACTGTCTCTCTGCTTAAATTCCCGCTTTAAAATTTCTGCATCACGTACTTAGGAAGGGTATTATACTCAAACAGACGAAAAAATAAACCGGCGAGTTCATTTGTCGTTTCAGGCTGATGATTGTTTTTGTCGACTGGTGGTGCCCTCTTCCGGTTCAGTTTAAAGTTACACACTCGTCGTACGGCGTATTCGCACACAAAAGCGTTTTCAGTTTTTGCCAATTTTGAATGAACCTTCGCGCTGTGGACCGCTCAGGACAGTGCCCTTTTGGTCCGCGTTTGTCCGCGGGAAAATATCGATGCGCGGTTTTAAATTGGCGGAGATGATTGGCGCGGCGAATGCTTGCGATCTACTTTTTCAGTATGTTCGAAATATGCGTAATGCATCCGATACTACTCATTTCATCAGTTCTGTGTGTCAAACTTCCAAAAGCGCCACTAATAGAATCAGGCCACTTATGGCCACTTTGGAACAAGGGGGAAACCCCTTAAAAATTTACAAATGACATGATTTCTATACTTTCTTTTACGATCCGTTTTATGTTTTTTTTATTAATCGAGGACGCATTTTTTTGTTTTCTATGCGCAAACTGACCGCACTGAAGTGGCATTGGCAGCAAACGACCTGTCGAAGCCATGGCGCTTTTAACGAAGCCGCGCTCGAAAATGAGAACGACGTGGGGAAGTGATAATGGACGAAATGGCCGGTTGTGGCAAATTTTACAATTCATTGTTGGGCTCCATTCAGATCGAGCCGACCTCTAAGTAATAGCTGTAGACGGGCACAACTACGCATTATTTTATTCTGCTACAGCAGGTGTATGTATGTAGTTTCGAGATAACAGTGACATTACGCATGAAGGTTGTGATCTTTTTGCGTATTTTATATTATATATGAAAAATTATATAACTGCTGCTATGTCAATACTATTCTGTTGCAGCTTGTATCCGAAATTTTTCAATCAAAAAAGATTTAGAACATTCTATTCTATAAAAGACTGAGCTCGTTTCGGTCATGATGTCTTTCTTAAAAATTATTATATTCGAAACACAATTATTTGCGCACGCGATATTCTGATTCTTAGAACATGTACATACAACTGAAATACTCTCGATATAATTTCTTAACCAGACCGGCAAGCTACACCGCGTTCAAGTACGCGTGGGGGAAGCGAAGGCAATCTTTATAACTGGCTGTCCTATGCCGTTTCAGTTACGGGGACTGTGCGGAGTTCACCGACGCTATTTATTAAGGTTAGATTAGCGCTTTAGATACGCTTGACCGGCGGCTTAGTGGCAAATATGTTTCGCAATCCAGTCCGTGGTTCGTGCCCAGCGTAATTACATTAATATGTATTAAATTCAGCATCCACAGTCAGCCCCATCCGGACAGCAATTGATCGCAAATGAACACGAACACGTAAATGATTAATATGTTCTTGTTTCGGGTGCCAAGAAAGCTCGATTTGAATGAGCGATAAGGTTAACCTCTTATTTCGAACCACATTGCGAAACTAAAGAAATTAAAATCTTACATTTTTGCTATGTACTTTCAGAAATTCGACACCAGCAATTCCGACTGAACATGTCCCGTGACTACGACCTAATGGGCGTACCCCAGGACAACCCGGCTCTAGTAAAGTACGTTCGTGACATCCACATGAAAAAGTACCCGATGACGTTCATGCGAAACGCGAACGCCCCGGTGGATCATTTGAACTTCACCAACCGGCACGAGTTGACACCAGAGATGGCACGTTTCGTTTCGGATTTGCTGGGCAAGAAGCGCTTCGGAACGTTCTTCCAATCGCTTACCGGTATCAGTGATTCGATGATGACGGCACCCTGGCTGGCGGAAACCATGAACTGGGGTGGATATCTGGTCGAACCAGACCCACGAAAATATTTCTCCCTCCGAAAGCAGAACGCCTTCCGTCCCAATGTGCAGGTTATTCACGCCTGTCTTTCGCCGAATACCTACCCAAAGGAGGTCAGTCACTTGGCCCGAGTCCGAAGGTCGGGCAGGAGTATCATCATTCAATAACCACTGTTTATTTATTTGTAGGTCACGCTTCACCACGATGACGACAGCGAGGTACGAATTAACAGCGTGCTGGATGAGGAGACAGAGTGGTTCCACCCACGTGTCAAGTGCTTTCCAGTGTACACGCTCATGTTGGCTGTCAACAGAACTTCAATCGATTTACTCAGCCTTGGTTGCCAGGGACAAGAATTACAGGTGAGTTGGGTTAGGTAGAGAAAGGTGAACAGGCCAATCGATAGTGTTCAATTAAAAGATCAGAGCTTTTGTTTTTAGTTCAATTTTTCTGTAATGCAAGCGATTTTTGTCGTTCTTTTGTCGTTCGTCTTTGAAGGCACACCCTTCATCGTGAGAATGAGACATATGCGCTTTCTGTTGAAGTGGTAAATAGTTTAACGATAGATTCAAGTTTGTGTGTACTTTCGGAAAAATTATAGCCCAAGAACACATGTTTATTATTTCACCCACTGTTGTTGTTGTGGAGTTACTTCGAAATGGTTACTTATTTATAGGAAAAACTCTTTAACGAGTGAATAATTAATACGAACAATCAAGTATGGCGATTTGTACTGAATTCAAACAACAATGTATGTACAGCGAAAAGTGAATTCAGTTACTGTCGTGCTTTTGAAAAATTCAAAGTGATGGCTCGAAGACGGTCATTTGTGGCTTCAACACCATTTCACCTTAAGAGCCAGTCCATGAGAACCGCAATCACCTTTTTAAGGGAAGTTGTATCATGGTTTTCCGATTGAGCTGAAACTTTCACGGTTTATTTTTTGAAAGGGGTTAGAAGGCCTTCCAAACTTTGATGCCCAAACAATGCAAAATAGTTAAAACTTTGCTAAAACTTCATCGGTTTTCGACGGATCGCACCAACTCGACTGAGGGGCTCTCAAAATTCATCAGAATTCATTGTAATTTCGTGAGTGTGTAAATATCCTAAATATCCGTGCATAAATATCCTAAGCAAATTCGCATATATATTTTTTTTAATTTATCTAGTCCAACATTTGAAAAGGTCTGAGGTTCTTGAACCTCTTTTTAATAAATTGATATATCTGAATAACGACGAGAGATAGAGAAAAGTTGCCAATGGATGACCTCTAGAGAGTTGTCAACCACGGTGCTCCCACAGACCGTTATTATATGAAAAAAAATGCACCAAAAAAACTGAGTACACCATTCGATTTGCTATGACGTCCAGAATCTCTGGTCAAAATTTCAAAATCATCGTACGGTACATTTTTAAGTAATGCCCTTTTGAAGGTCGTAAAGTATAAAAAGTGATATAAAATCGATAAAATACTTATTGTAAAGCACCTTTTTCAACCACCATTTAATGAATTAACTTCCAAAATAGTTCCTACACATTCCAAGGGTTATTTTTTAAGACATTAACAATTGGTAGGAAGATTTATTTTAAAATCCCACAGTGCACAGTGGTCCAAATTCTAAAAATCATGATCGTTCTAGATTTGACTGTGAAAAATTGATTTTATGTACTCAATGTCTTCAGCACAATTATTTCATAGAATAAGGCCTTACTTTTGGCGTTTTTAGTTGTTCGATCAATCCACCTAACAGTTAGATAAAAAAAAATATTTTTTCTGATTTTCAATATACCAGATTGTTTCCTTCAGTAAAGCTGTGGAAAATTTCAAAAGAAAACAATTGCTAGATACTGCAATGTCCCATATTTACGTTGAACACGACAAAATAGAGTTTTATGTGGAATACCCATCTTTAAAATCACTTTCTTGTCTATAACTTTTTCTATGATTGTCAAAACAATAAATTTTACAAAGTCTTGAGAGAAGTTTAGTGAATGAATAAAATTTTAGAACGTTTAGCATTGTTTTGACCATTACAGACAATATTATAGACAAAACAGTGATTTTAAAGGGAAGTGTTCCACAAAAAAACTCTATTTTGTCGTATTCAACGTACAGATAGGACATCGCAGTATTTAGCAATTGATTTTCTGCTAAAATTTACCACAACTTTGCTGAAGGAAGCAATATGGTATATTAAAAATCAGAAAAAAAAATTTTTTTTATCTAACTGTTAGGTGTATTGATCGAAAAACTAAAAATATCAAAAGTAAGCCCTTGTTCTACGACATAATTTTGCTGAAGATATTAAGTACATAAAATCAATTTTTTACAGTCAACTCTAGAACGATCATGATTTTTCGAGTTGAGACCATTATGCACTGTGGGATTTTCAAATAAATTTTTCCACCAACTGTTAATGTCTTAAAAAATAGCCCTTGGAATATGTAGAAACTATTTTGGAAGTAATTCGTCGTTTTTATATCACTTTCTGTTTTTTACGATCTTCAAAAGGGCATTTCTAAAAAATGTACCGTACGATGATTTTGTCGTCATAACGAATCGAATGGTGTACTCAGATTCTTTGGTGCATTTTTTTATAATAACGGTCTGTGGGAGCACTGTGCAAAGTTTTCAATGAAAATTTTGAAAAAATTGAATTTTTGATCTTACGCCAAAAAAAAATCATTTTTAAAAAACAAAAAGTGATCTCGAAAAAAAGTTTTTTAGATACACAATTTAGTTGCCAAAAACTTTGCTGAACAAATCAAAGCGGGCACTCTTAAGGAAAAAGTTTTTCTAACAAAAACTATTCCATATCCAGGATTTCTCACGTTTTTTGCGTCTCGTGGACGTATGTTGGAGACAAGAGTTGAAAAATTTTTTTTAAGAGATGACTTTTTAGGAACTGTCAGCTTTTATTTAGAACTTTAAAAAATTTAGTAAAAATTTGAAAATGTAGTTGCCTAGAACTCGTGCTGCTCGTATAGGCCCGCGAGTTCTGACAAAAGAAGATACTTATTGTTCGTCTTCGCAATAAGTTTACTTCGCGCGCAACACTGTCCGACTCAGTCACTTACCACTGTGACACTACCCTTCCTTTCCGTCGCAGTCGTGGAGATTCAGAGGTATACTCGGTCTCAGACAACAACGACTGTTACATCTCCTTCTCTACAACATTCTTCCTTACCCTAACGATGGTAAGAACGTGGCCGGCGCCGTTATCGATCTATAGAATGCAGTTGTTACTGAACTAACTAATCTCAAGTAGCAATATACGTGGTAAGGCCTACACACCCACAAATCATTGAATTTTGAGAGAGTGCTGCCAACATTTTCCGTTTTCAGTTCGAGACATTCACATATGCTCGAATGTATGATTTAGTCCTTTTTTTTTATCTTGTAACTTCGGGAGTAAGTCAGTATTTTAAATCTTCTAGACCTAGTATAATAAGCTTGCATTCGAAAAACCACCGGAACAACCTTTGCTGATATCCACGTATTCGCGGAGGAGAAACAACCCTCGCTGACCACTCAACTAAACAGGACGCAAACAAAACAAAACAGCAGTTAAAAACGCGCATATCATAGCAAAATAAATCACGAAGTGTGTCCCGTACCGAGATCGAGCCTGAACTTCGTAACCCCGCAATGGTGAGACGTCAAAGTCAGCACCACTTTTTAAAAACTAGAGCAGAAACGCGACCTATCTAACCCTAAACATTTATCCACAAACATGACGAAAAATTATCGAACCTACCAAACGCGACAATATCGTTCACAAACAAAAAAACGAACGAATTTAAACTAATTTACGAGAGCGATATGTAGCGAAATTGGTGAGCAGTTGTCATGTTGGGTACACGCTCCCACAGCAGTACCCAAAATCGGGTAATTTTATACTCAATGCTGAAATTGCGTCAAACCGTATGATCTTGGCCGCCAGGGGTGGCATTGTGCAGCTCGATTCGAACGATTTTCTCTATTTTCGAGTACGTCATATACTGCCAGTTTTGCTATAAGCTCAAAAGGAGCTGGCATTGTCATTTATCCTTCGGCTCATCTAGTCCGCAAAGTTGAAAAAAATACGAAAAACGAAACATAGCGCCCACCAGCGATCATTTAGTTTTGTTAGAGTTACTCGAAACGAAATGCGCAATGTCACCCCAGCTTAAAGGGCCGAAACGAGATATAAACTACTATGCGAATTAATCCCTTAAATATCCATTTTTTCGCATACTGTGTGACATGCTGAAATCGCTTTCTTGATGGCGTAGTTCAGTTCAAATTTTTATCCAGAATGATTCCAAGGTATTTGGTTGCATTGCCAAAACTCAGTCTTACCCCGTTCAGTAGCGGAGGAGTGTTTGAATGCGTCCTTCGCTTAGTAAAGTGTATGATGACGATTTTAGTGGAGGTAAAGTTCAGCCCTTCTTCTGAGCACCACTGAGCAGTAGTGTGAAGAGCCGTTTGCATACGTCTAGAGAAAATTGCAACAAATTTTCCCCGACAATACAATACGAACAACGTCATCAGCGTAACCTGTTGTACCTTGTTGAGAAGAACGTTTAACACCAGTGACCATAGCAGGGAAGAAAGAACTCCTACCTAAGGACACCCTTTCACTGCCTTTACTGTGACAGACGCAACTCTCAATGCAGCTGTGATTCTCCTGCTCGAAAGCATTGCTTGGATCCAGTCCATTTTGGTATGAATAGTCGACTCCTCTATTTTGTAGAGCCGCGTAAATAGGTGCAAATCACGGGTTATCGAAAGCTCCCTCAATATTAAGAAAAGCACAGTTTCTTTGTATTTTAATGATTCCTCGATCTTCGTCACTAAGCAGTATAGAGCAGTTTCTGTAGATTCACCCTGTTGATAAGCATATGGATGTTTATATAGCGGTAAGTCCTTCAGAAACTTGCTGCGGATGTAGTTATCCATATTTTTTTCCAGCAACTTGAGAAGAGTTGACGTCAGACTTATCGGTCTAAAAGCTTCTGGCAATGTTTTGTCTTTTTTGACTGGCTTTGGTATGAACACCACCTTAACGTTCCGTCAACTGTTCGGGATATGTCCTAGAGTAGCACAAAAAATCTGATGTTTTGGGACCCAACGACCCCGTCCGATTTCCGGGCTAGTAGCGAGTTACTTTTTAGTGATGTTGTCACTATTTTGAGCTTAAAAGCTTATAATAAATAAGCTCTATGCATTTCATAATCCGTGCATAATTACAACCGTTTCAATGTGAAATAACGGCAGAGATTTTACTTCAATCCACGAGAATCACTTATTCTGCATCCCATGTCCTATACACATATTTCAGATAAAATAATGGACATATAGGGTTAAGTAATGATTTTTAAAGCTCCAGTTCTTTAGCTCTTCAGCGTTCGGCCCAGAAATAACTGTCTATCCAGAGAAGTAGACTGCCGGTAACCGCAAGTCAGTCCCATCTGTAAAAATATGAAATCGAGAAAACAGCTTCGAAAAATATTTTATTCACGCTCAGTTATCACTTATTCAACATGAAATATTTTGACAATATTCATGCTAAAATATAGCTTGCATACTAGCCTGCACTTATTACGTAGTAAAAACCACTGAAATCATTGATTTAATGATAGAAACCTTGAGTGTGACTGACTTGCCGTTACATTCTACATCGAAGAGAAAAGTAACCGCAAAGTCAGTCACATTGCCATGTTGATGCTATAGTGCTTGTCGACGTATTGTTATTCGTTGCCGTGGAAATCCGTCAATCTTTCGCTGTCCGGAAGTCTATGTTCATGTGAACAGTTCCAAAAATGTCGTTGTTGAAAAATCTCATGATGTGCGGAACCGATGAAAGCTCATCCGGTGAGGATTCGGATGAAGAAACTGCAGCCGGGACTGCAGTTGGTTCATCCGACAACAATTGTCAAGATGATCAAAATCCGTTTTAGGTTCGAGCATCACCTTTGGCGATATCTTGGAACGATTTCCTGGATTCTGATGGAATCTTTTTCGATACTGAAGATTTTCCGGATACATCCATGAAGAAGCGAACCAAGAAAAAAAATCACAGGAGGGTTGTGTGCAAAGCCACGACCGCAAGGTTGAAGTAGAATACTTTTTCAAGAAAGATAACCCGGCTGCTTGCGTGTCAGTCATTTTTTCTAGTAAATAAACGTTGACCGTTCATTGGCAGTATTGTAATTTCTTTTTGTTTGATATTTTGAATGAAGTTCATTGAATATTTTTAAATTTTGTGCAAATGAGAAGTTGAAGTGCTGCCGAATTGTAATATGCACATTTAATACGACATCATTAAACGGGAACGGAAGGCTACGGTTATGCAGAACGCGAATGACGGCGCGATGCGATTCGCCTTACCGTAGTGAAATGTACAGCTCTTTTTAAGGCGAAGTAGAGCTATACATTTCAACACATTTCGTCTTGCCGAATCGCATCGCGCCGTTATTTGCGTTCTGTATAACCGTAGCCAAACACTAAGCGACGCAAACACGTAATAATAGTCAGAGTATGCATGTAGATGAAGATAATCAATTTTGGATTATAGCGCAAAACGAGAAAATATTAACTCTTTAAATATTCATTTGTGTTCTTCAACTTTCAGTTGTTCAATTTAATATCCGATGAAATGTCTGTTTATTATCTGATGAAGCTCTTATAAGGCCAAATGATGCATTCCCAATTTACTAGGTCCATAACTCTGCCGACCATGCTTGGGAAAGCAATCGTATAACGACCAATCAGAGGTCGAATTTTGTGTTTTGACAAGGCTTAAGAATTTTCAATAGTACAATAGTTCCAATAACAAAATTGCAATTTCATGCATTTGGTAAGAATCTTAGAAGATTTTCTAATCGATTCCTGCAAAAACGAAGGAAATCCATCTAGAACTAACCGATTTATTAGCATTTGAAATTGGACATATTTCTTACTTTTTTCAGTTTTAGATTTTCATTTCACATCCCTATGTAGCCGAACTTCCTGAGAGAAGTATTCTACTTCAAAAATGGACTTGAACTCATATTAGTAGGAAATTGCTGCACATAAATTCATCCCCATTTCAAACTAAAAAATAATCCCAATAATTGATAGTTGTTACTAGATAACTTATTTTCATACAAAAAGCTATAAATTGATTTTAGACAACAGTTTGAATTAAAAAATGGCTACTTCTGGGAAACAGCCGAAAATAACCGAATACTACTACATATGGATATTTCCGTAATCGAAATGATGTAGAGAAGCCAAGCGTTGACCCTGGACACCATATTGAATTAGAAGATGACCACTTTCAGTTTCTGGAAAACAACGAAAATAACTGAAATGCACCCAATATATATCCGGAATAGAGGTCATGTACAAAAGCCAAGAGTCGAGGATGTTGTCATTCTGATGAAACCAATCATTTTTAAATGATATAATCGAATCGCAAGGAATCAATGAATTTAAAATGTTTAAAATTATTAAATCAAACACTTAAATAGGCGGGACGAAGTTCGCCGGGTCAGCTAGTTTTCATATAAACGATCATATCGAATCTCTCTTCTCCACTCCACATCCATTTAATTTATTTTAATTGGTACTGACTTTCGGTTATTTTGCCTCTGGGACTGACTTGCGGTTACTTTTCATAATGGGACAATTCGACTTGGTATTGATTTCCACTTTTGTTGAACAAACCACTATTTTTTATCGGTACATCTGAAAATACACTCAATGATAGGCCAAAATCCGATGCTAACTCAAAATCGACAAAATTACAGATGGGACTGACTTGCGGTTACCGGCAGTGGATATCCATAAAAATCTCCAGCGTATTCTTAGTAGTGACAGTCAGACTGCCATCTTCTTTTTTCATTTGCCCAAAACCATTCGTATGATCTTTAGACATCGCTTTTTGCAGTCGCGTTGCGTCTAAATCTCTTCACAAAATCGCACTAAAGAACCTGCTTTTTGCTTTGCGTAGCTCAGCGTTATATTTTGTAAGCGATGCTTTATAAGCTTTATAAGCTTTTTAGTTTTAGAACAAGCGTCTAGCTTGCCGAGGAAGGTTGCTGAGAGTTTCGTTCTGCCAGGATATGTCCGTTTGGTTAACGATAAAAGCTTCTGTAGGTCGCTTGCTGCGATGTCCAATTCAACAGGAGCTCGAATATTTTTGGGACAGAATGTACTTTAAATGAGTTCCAGTTGGGTTTCTTTGGATTCCTGATGTGTCTATAGTCTGATAAACCGAGGCGCAACATAGAGTGAGATCTGAAACTAGCACTACTAGCATTACTAAAAGTTGGTTCGTTCCCTACATTGCATACATTAACCTTGTTAGAAGTAAGACATTCAAGCAGGTACTTACCTCGTGTGTTGACAACCGAGCTGCCCCAGGCTGTGTGGTATTGCACAAGCACTTCGACTTCGGATGGCGGTATGTAGTCCTCGCCCCCGGGAAGTAAGCGGAGGCAACAATCATTTCTGGTGTGCCGTTAGCCGCTGGGATTTCCACCGCAATGGCAACCAAATCCCGTTAGATAAACTCTGTAATAGGAACAAATTTAATATCGCTGTTAAACAGAATTGCAGTCCTGTAAGTAGTGGCACCAATAAAAAGCTTCGATGCCCGAACATAAAAATTGGCTCGACGCACTGTGCGACGTTTTAGTTTGTCCTATAATCATTTCTTGATCATAAAACAACTGATTATTTAAGACATAGCAAGAATATGTTTCATTTCTTTATTCGATGGTATCATTTTATGCATCAAACATAAAATAAATCCTCTGCAACTCTTCTTTCATTTCAGATCCTTCAAACCATACCGTTCGATCGTGTCCATGTGAAGGTGATTTCCATCCACCTGGTGCACTACTACGAAGAGGATGAGCTAATTATCGACGTGGAGGAGTACGTCCAGAACATCACCCGTTTCCTACTCAGCAAGTCGTACAAGATGGTACGAAGCTACGACCGGAACTTCATATATCAGTATGTTAGCGTGAACAGCGGCCTCGGTTTGCGTGGCAGCATAAGTCGTGTTAATAGTGTCATTGGGACAGCCGATACGATCAGTTCTGCCATGCACGAGGGCAGCGGAAGCATCATAAACTCTAACAATGTGAAGTCCGCTAACAATAAAATTGGCACCAGTGGAAAAGGCGAAACTATACGCAAGATATTAGGGACTACAGCTGTACCATCCCTGCAAGTGATGTCGACTGCGAAATCCGCACCCGTTTCCGAGCTGGTTTCGGACAGCATCGACAACGAGCGGGCGGCGATTGTTGTGGAGGAGTTCGACATAACAGACGCGAAGAAGCATGGCACCAGTTCTACCAGTTCACCGCCGATGGTTACCTCTTTGTAATCTCAACAAATTACAAAGCAATTCCTGCAGCTCTTTTTTTACGACGAAACTAAAGCTACCAACTCATCATTCCACTAAAGTAACGGTTTTAATTTGCTTTCTCTCTCTACATAGTTGAGTTGCAGGTGCATTTTTGGTATATGTAGATATCGGAACAAAGTAAAAAATAGGAAGCATTTAAGCTAGCAAAGAAATAGATACTCTGTATCCACACAATAGTCTGAACAACATGATCAATTTTTTATCATATTTGTAGTTTTAGCATAGCTCTCTGCGTCAATTATGGAATGTTAAGTGAACTGTGAGGAGAAGTTGAAAGAATCCTAGAGAAAGAAAAGAATATTCATATTTATTAAACTATCGTAGAATTCAGGAGTATAGTACATATTGATTATGATTGCGATTTGATTTTTTTTTTTTTTGCATAAGACATTTATCCGGGAAGTTCCAAAATTGTCAGTAACTTTGATTTTGATAGAACGATTGCTCAACCAAACGAAAGCAAACTCAATATCTTATGGTTTCTTATAGAGTGAACATTTTTTTCTGCGTAACGGCAACTCGTTTGCCAATTACAGGTTGTTACGGGGATGATATTTTTAGGATTCTGATAGGAAGAACAGAAGGGAAGTAGAACAGACAGGTCCTGTTCGATATCATTTGCATTTTTTTACTAGAAATTAATTTTCTATACTTACTGGAACGTGAACTTGAAAGCGCAAATAGTATTATATTTCTAATCAAGCATCATCGAGCAAGCATATGTTAAGATGTAGTATTTGTAAAAGAGAAACAGCAAACTATACTTAATATAAACACGGATAAATTGAATTCCTGATAGATTATTCGAATGAATGTAGTTTTATACATTTATCATTAAGAAGAGACAGTGTATTGTAAACCTGTAAGTGAGTAGGCAACCAAGCTCTTTATACTGAATAACTACTTATCAATTTACTACTGTTGAAACTTATTCTGTAAGCAATCTAAAGAACAAGGATAATAGAGATCGTTTTCTTGAAGATTTTATAAATCACTTTGTTTATTTAACCTAAGCATTGCGGATTTGCGGTATTGGTAGCGTCAAATGTTGTTTTTTCGCGGCGATGACATAACCGATGGTATTTATCATTATGTGTGTGCTGTTTAAAGTTTTTTTTTGTTCGAGAATTGAGCTCATAATTGGATGTATAAAATTTATTTTTTATGAAGTGTAGGTGAAAACGTCAAGGCCTCTGAAATCTGATATCAATTTAGTTCACAAGAAACGAATGGAGCCAAACGTCTGTGCACCATGAGTAGTTTTCCAGTCAAACATGATGTGAAACTTTGGTTCTCTATCAAATGAGAATCACGAGGCAAACTTAATACGAAAACCGAGAAATGAATTTGAAATCAATGACTACGGTCATTATTCAACTTAAATCATCTCGAGTGTCACTCAATTTGAATGCGGTAAGTCAACCTTTATCTTGGTGCTTATTACGGGAGTCACTTCACGGTAAAATCAGAGTGAAGTGAACAAAATCCTATTACGGGACTCACGTAAGTGAGAAAAACGTCGCAAAGTGACATCTGCCGCGGAATCTGGGTTATTATGAGTGTCATATCAGTGAAGTGAGAACGGAAAAAGCGGCGTTTCGCGTGGAATTATTTCACGGCCATTTTGAACGGTGAAATGATTCCACGAAAATGCCATAAGTCCTAAAGTTGATTGATTTGTGATCTAATGGTAAATATTGGATTTATTCTTCAGTAATGAAACGAATCAGAATTTGATGCGTGCTTTAAAGCGGTCAAATTTTCATTTTCTTTGCCCGATGAAAAAAATGCAAACTAGTTTAGGAAATTTTTGATCCCGATAAAAACATTGTTTTTGATGCCGAATGTCTTGGGAATGCAGAACACGTCAAGTTCTGGTGTCATCTAAAAAACGACTTTCTGGGACTTAGAGATTTTTGAGCTGGGAAACAATCTCATTTCACTTGTGCTATTCTCAATTTCACTTCACTGTCAATCTCACTACGTGGTGGTGATTTTTGTCACTTCACTTGAGGTGGAATCGGGAATAGGTCTAAAAAAGTGAAGTGAGCGTGAGAGTGAAATATATTTCACCGTAAAGTGACTCCCGTAATAAGCACCATTGTCTATTTCGCAATTTTTCATAAATTTTTTTTTTAAATGTTCAGTCAGGTTGTTTTATTTATTTATGAGAAAACTTGAAGCTTTCATAAATTCCTTCTTCAGCATGTGATCTTTGAATTAATATATCAGTACATCAAATGAAGCATTCTAGTTCTATTGTTCACTCACAATTGAATCGTGCAGTGACGCAAAGACGATTCGGCTGGTACTGCGAACCAAGCATGGCAGACGTGCATCAGTCGAAACGAAATAGGCCTCTCAACAGCAACAAAAAGAATTATCCAATTTTCTCGGGAAAATTATTTTGACCTTTCCGACCGAACGTATCGTATTCGGAAATGAATTGACTTAATTCGATAGGAGTATAACGGGGTAAAATGAGCCAGCTAAACTTTTGAAGTTAATTAGGGATGTTCCTGAGCTACAGTTTCACTAAGTTTCAATCGCAAAAGTGGGGTAAAACATTGAAAACAAATGAAAATTCAGCAAGGTATAATAAGGTATAAGGTATAATCAGTTTTACACCTATTCATCATCTACTCTAGTTATAAAAAGGTCTATATCACGATCACATGCAAATCCATCAAGCAGTACTACGTAGCAGATTTTTTTTTTCTATTTTTTTCTCCTGAAAGGGTAATTTTCTCGTAAAAGCCACTTCTTGACTGGTTGTGTAATTTTGTAATTTTTGCGTCTTGCGCAAATGGACAGTAAAAACCAGCACACACTTTTTGTATCCTTTTTTTTAGTCACGTATCACACGTGAAATACTCAAAGTTCGTCTACTCAACAGCCATGAAAAGAAGACAACAGAAGCTATAAGGTGAGGCTGCGAATGATTTTTTTTCAACTGGTTAAAGATAGGCAGATAGCGGCTGATGGTAGTAAATTTATTTATTTCTAAAATTGCTCCAGTTTAACGCACGTGTCAGTGACCTTTAACAATAATAAATACGCTTTTATACTGGAAATCTTGAAAATAAGTTGTAAATATGTTATGAAAATCATAAATCTTATTTTTTTATTTTTATATGAAAACAACATCGGGAAAACTGCGCCAATAACATCAAAACGTGCATAGATGCTACCTATAAAAAATATCTATTAATATACCACCATTACGGAGGTAGTTCTATCGATATCGTCAAATTAGGTGTTATTAGAATGAACCGAATCATTACAACGATTTCACGGATTGGAGATATCAAAACCAACAATCACGGTGGAAAAATGATTCGCGCGCGGTTAGCAAAAAATTGCGACAGCTCAATATTACACGGAAAAAATTGCTTTCTGCAGGAAAAAAAACTTTTATATCAGCCATTAGAATAATAGGCGTTCATTGTTGTCAGCTTGCGGCAACAGATTTAATTTTCACAAATGCGGCAGGCTTTACCGCTTCGTGCAACCTCTCTCTAGTAGGCAATCATTCAATCACCATTCTAAGATTGTTTTTTGGAAACTGCAATTATATCATTTTCAAGTATGATCTTCACTTTTCCTTTCGTACTGGGTATGATTATGCATAGCGTTCAAGGTGAAAACATGCGCATAGACCGATTCAAGTTTTCCAGCTAGGTTTTTTGTTTTGTTCCACGCACAGAGTTCACGGTCACGTACACAGTCAATCTTGAGCGGTTGCTTCTTTGGCGATTATCGATCACACAATTTCTGCTGGTCACTACATTTTTGGCAAATGTTTTCCTTGGTTGCATTGAATTGAAAAAATCGGCAATCTGAATGATAAGTCGTTTTTAAAGTCGATATGTTGATGTCGGAGTAGAACAGGAAACCCGAAACACTTGCAGTGGGCCTCAAGTGAAATATTTTCCAAGTACATTGAGTTAGGGCAACTTGAAGACTGAAGTGCCATATTTGCGATATGGAACTTCAAACTTGATGAGTACCTGCCTCTGTTTGAACTGACGATTGTAGTCAATTAGTATTCGTAAGACGTAGTTCGCGTTTACACTCCGATAATGGTTACAAATTTAGCTAGTTTGTTCAGCACCTTGTGACAGAGATTTTTTTTCCGGCTGCTTTCGATTACATAGCTATAGCATCTTGTAAGCAGTTTACAGTTTGTTTCTTTTTTTTGCGGCTAAGGTACACACAAACAGAGCGCCTTAAAACGTATGTTTGTCATGATGTTTAAAGATGCAAAATCCTCAAAGACATTAAGCGTTTGTTACGATCAGCCCTTGACTAGAATCGAACTGGCTAGGTCACTAGGTCGTGTAGCTAGGAAAATAGAACCTCTAACATTGCACACTGGGGAAAAGTGAACCCAAACTCCCACTAATCAGAAGCCGCTGGGCTGGCAACCTGAAATATAGCATATCTTATGTAAAATTGGTCAATGAATCGATTCGTGATAATTTCATCCTGTGCAGGGCACGGGAGAAGGTCTATATTTCCGAATAAACGCAAAAATAGGGCGAAAAGGGGCAAGAAGACCATTTTCCATGCCCTGCACAAAATGAAACCATCACCAATCGATTTATTGACCAATTTTACATAAGAAATGCTATATTTCAGGTCGCCAAACCAGCGGCTTCTAATTAGTGGGGATTTAGGTTCATTTTTTTCCAGTGTGCATTGGTAGAAAAAAAAACCTGTTCTTTTTCAAATAACCTCATTTAGTTCTAGAAAAGCCGAGATTAAAAAGTCTTGGTTGAACGTGGAGATTGTAAACAGAATTTGAAGAAACCACAAATGAAATGAATTGAACCATGAAGCCCGTGTTTAACGATTCACTAGCCCTGCAAAAGTTAACATCAAATACTAAAGTTGTGCAGAAATTTGAAGAAAGTGGTTCTTTCACAAATGCAAAGCGATCAGGTCCTATGGCAATGACAAGTTTGCGGATTGACAGCGCTATCGCGAGAACGAGGAAACAAGGTGGATGTCTATCAGCACTAAAAATTTAAAAAAAAAAACGAATTGAGAACGAATTTCCACCCATTCCACGCTCAAATAGTTCGAAATCGTCTTAACAAAGTTTAGAGTATAAAGTAGCACTTAAATAACCTTGACAATCAGCGAAACACATCAAGAAACGACTAACTTGGATCTGAGGTTTCATATAAAGATGCTGAAAATTCGAAAAATTACATCCTACCCTCAAACATGATAGAGGTGAACAAATTCATTAATTATCAACTTATTTAATTTGGCTTGCCTTTATCTTTCCTATGCAGGTAGAGTCATGGGTTGGAGCTTCAATGCGCGTCGGATCGGTAATTGGCTCAAGGAAAACTTGCAGCTAGTGCACAATAACTGAAGATGGGCCTCAGATACACATTCCACCAAGATGAAAATCCAAAGCATACATCGAAGCTGGTATCGAAATGGTTTACTAAAAGGAAAATGAACGGTTTGGAGTTGCTGGCGTAGTTCCCTGACTCATCCAATAGCACATCTTTGGTTTATTTATAAAGTTAAGGCTTACGGAAATAAATCAGCAAGCATTCAGCAGCGAGAGTAAGTAATTGCAACTGAATGGGATAACACCGTATCAGAAACAACTACTAAAATTATCAAATCAATCCCACGAAGATGTCAAGCTGTGATTGAAGCGAAGGGTGGTAGAACGATATATTGAATGAGTGCCAAAAACAATATCTATTGCATTATGTTTTCCGTTTTTTTTTTTATATTCGATTTCAGACAGTCTAGGCAACCGTAGTTCATTCAGCATAAAGATGTTTTACTCAAATGAGTCCATCGTACATTGATCCGTGCTATTAATTCTTCCATTAGTGCCTATACAATAACATTGTCATGAACCATTTATTTTCATGCGAATATATTTTTCATTTTTCTATTTTTTGTCTACCATTACATAACCATTAACCGACTAATCATGCCTATGATTTTTTACACCCTGATCACGATAGAACGTGAACACTATAAGTTTCCAGAAAAGGAAAAAAAACATCACCTAGGTGCAAAGCATGATGCTACCCTCTTATGGTTCACTCTTGCTTGAGTAGTTACTTTTCGCGCATCGTTCTCGCGCGCGCTTTCCAGATCTTCAGCTTCAATACAAAATCTGAAGAACACCCGGGGGCACCTTCCAGTGCCGCGTGGTGCTTCGTGCAGAACAGAACACGTTCACGGTTAAAGTTTTTCGATATGATACTCCTACTTTTAACGGCTACCGTTTCGGTGCTAACGGCGACGCTCTACTGGTTACACCAGAGGAAGTATCGATTCGCGGAAAAATGGCCCTCGCTCGAACCTTCGTATCCCGTGCTGGGAAACGCCCTGATGATGATCGGGAAAACGGATGTGGAACGATTTCAGGCGATTAAGCGCGCCTTTCAAGTGTCGGATAGAATCACGCGAGCCTGGGCGGGACCCAAAATGTTGTTGATCACCAGCCATCCGGATCTGATTCAGCAAATCTTGACTAGTCAAGATTGTTTGGAAAAACCTTTCCTCTACAATTTTGCGGGATTTAGCGATGGGCTGTTTACCGCCAAGTGTATGTGCTTTAAAAATCCGTTAAGTGGTGTTTCAACAAAATTTGAAACTTGTTACAGATCATATTTGGAAGGGTTCCCGTAAGCGGCTGAACCCGTCCTTCAATCAGCGAGTTGTCAACGGTTTTCTACCGATGTTTGTGGCATGTGCCAAAAAGATGGAGTGCAGTTTGAGCGAGCTTGAGGATGGAGCGACGGTTAACATGCATAAATTTACCGGGCTATGCACGGTTGAGATGGCCTGTGGTACCAGCCTTGGAAGGAATATTATCACAAGGGAGGGAAAACGGGAGTTCAAGCAGGCGCTAGATATGTGAGTTTTCGGAACGGAGTTTTTTATTCGTGTTAGCGTGAAATTTGGCTTTTAGTGTGAACATTGCAAGGCAGTAGTCTGAAATGTGTCTTGTTACAGAGCTTCCGAACGGGCATCGAGAAGAATGATAAGTGTTCACATGTATCCTGATTTCGTGCATAAGTTTACTAGGAATTATAAAGAGTGCACGGAGGCAAGAAAGGCTGTTGTGGATTACTATACAGAGGTGAGTTGATATCCGGAGAGGAATTATTTACTATTGTAAATCACAACTTTTTTTTTAATTTTTTCTCCAAAAATCAGCCATTAGTGACAAATAGCGACTCGTAAATTTACATTTCTGATGAATATATCGAAAACTTGCTTTGATAGCTGTTCGTTTCAAAAGAGTAGCCTTTCTTGAGATGGAATTTAATCACAAAATATAAAAAAAAACTTCCCTAATTCACTCCAAAAACTCTACATTTTTTAAAAGTAGTAAAAGTAGTGAAGTTTCTGGTGCATGTTCACCGCTATCCGGATAATATAAAAATATTATCCGGATAGCGGTGAATATGCTCAAGAAATTTCAAAAATAATCATAATGTTACAATCAGATATATCGATTTATAAAAAAGGGGTTAATTGCTTCAGACCTTTTCAAATGTCAATCTAGATAAATTTTTGCAAAATTAGAAATCCTTGTTTCTTTAAAAGTATTTGTTCATTGTTCATTCAGAAGCGTTATTTCCCCATTCTGGTTTTAATAACCGTTTTTGCCTTTCTAAGGACGATTTGAGATCGCATTTTATTTTCTAACTCTTCACGACCTCGGACGGGGGTTTTCTCTTTGATTTTGGGGAATTTTGGCATCTGTTTCTCATTTAAGAGTTTATTTTCGCTCTTCTCGATTTGGAAGTAACATTTTTTTGCCTGTAGAACCAATTTTTTGTAATTCCGAAACCTTTTTATTTGCTATTACAGTGCTTTTTCGCTTTTATCAACAGTCGTTTTTATCACTACTCGCCAAATTCACGCTTGATTTTCTCACGTTTTTTTCGTTTTTATCGCGCTTTAAAAAAAAAAAAACTTCAAATCAAGAATAATATACTTCCTGTTGCGGGAAATGTATTCGAAACATCATTTTCATTTGTGCCTTGTGTCCGTGCATGTGTATAGTTTTATGAACTCAATTTATTTGATTTATTTTCTGAGGCAACCAAGTGTCATATCTGTTACAAATAATTTGTGTCATAATTTTGAGAAAAATGAACCGTGAAATACGTATTTCATTGACTTTGAAGCAAAAATTACGTATTATTCGAGCAGTTGAGAAAGAAGATCTGTTAACAACTTAAAAATCCCTACAGGTTGGTCCTTATAGAGCGTTGTTTTCGAAATTATAAAATCTAGCGGTTCCAGAATTTCACATAAACAAGCATTAGACTCTGCTAGCTATGCTAAAGAATGAGCAGTACAAATCATATTGATATTGCATGTATAATAGCCGTGAGAAAGTCCGCGAAAATTCAATGGAAAAAATATCAAAAACTAACCTTTTCTTGTTTATTCAGTTGTACCTATCTTGAACTTATATTCCATTCAACTATGCAAGTGCATTTTACTCAAAACATCATAAATTTCAATTGTATCCAACACAAAAAATTAAATTTTTATCATTTCGCTAAATTCACGGTAAAATTTTTTTCGACCGTGATAAAATCGAAAAAGCACTGTATTAACTAAACTTGAGAGTTGTTTCTTGGATATTTTGCCTTTCTCCTAGAAAGGTAACAATCACTTGCAAAACCGAAAGTATAAAAGTGCTTCAAAGGGCCGAATGGCATATATCACTCGACTCAGCTCGACGAGCTGAGCATTTTCTGTATGTGTATGTGTGTGTGTGTATGTGCAGATTTTTATTCTCACTCACTTTTCTCAGAGATGGCTGGACCGATTTTCATGAAATTATTTGCAAATGAAAGGTCTCGTTGTCCCATAAGACCCTATTCAATTTCATTGTAATCGGATTTTTAGTTTAGAGGTTATGTATCAAAATGTAAAAATCATGAAACATCATTATCTCGAAAACTACACAACCGATTTGAACAAAATTGATTTCAAATGAACGGGCTAACTGAAATACCCTTAATTTCATAAAGATTGAACTTGTGGTTCAAAAGTTATGACAAGAAACGTGTTTTGAAGACTCTTTAATCTCACTCATGTTTCTCAGAGATGGCTGAACCGATTTTCATAAAATCAGTGTCAAATGGAAGGCCTTGTTGCCCCATAAGACCCTATTGATTTGTTTTGCAATCAGACTATTACTTTGCCTGTTATATTTAAAAATGTGAAATCCAGCTATGCAAAGGAACATATTCCGAAGACTACTTGAACTCACTCACTTTTCTCAGAGATGGCTGACCCGATTTCCACAAAATTAGTGTCAACTAATAAGTCTAGCTGCCTCGTAACACCCCATTGAATTTTACTGTAATCGGACTGTAACTTCGTCTGTAATGTACCAAAATGTGAAAATCACGAAACTTCATTGTCTCAGAAACTACACAACCGATTTGATCAATATTATTATCAAATGAGCGGGCTAGTTAAGGGTTAACTGATGAATTATGATTGAACACGTGGTTTCAAAGTTTGGCTGCCCTATACGCTCCCATTTCATTTGATTATAATTGAACTTAAGCCACCATTATGTATTGAATTGTTAATGAAACAACGAAAGTCTATTAATTCAAAGATTACATGACTTATTTGAACATAACTAGTGTCATACTAACGAGTCATCTCTAAAAATTACAAATAACAAACTCCATAACAATTTGATATGTGGCTCAAAAGTTATGGAAAGAAAAGAAATTCAAAGGCTTTTTAATACTATACCTGCTTTGATTGATATATGTGGTCTCAACATAATTCAAATGTAGTTTTGTACTATTTGCACGTTCCATCTTCATTGATTCTTTGCGATGTGTTTAGAGTCTGCAAATGCACACCGAATCGACCATAGGATATGATCAAAGTCAAAAGACAAATCGTTTGAAATGATTGGTTTTATCGAAATGACAACATCCTCGACATTTGGCTTCTGTACATCGCTTTAATTCTGAATGTATTCATATTGGGGGGTATTCGGTCATTTTCAGCAATTTTTCTGGCATCAGTCTGACACCGGAAATACTCATATTTAGTTATTTTGGTTGTTTTCCAGAAACTAACAGTGGTCTTCTTTAAATTCAAAATGGTGTCCAGGGTCGATGTTTGGTTTCTATGCATCATCTCGATTATGGAAATATCCATGTTGAGTATTATTTGATCATTTTCGACTGCTTCCTATAAGTTGCCATTTAGCGATTCAAAATGGTGCCTGAGGCCAATTGTTAGCTCATTGCATCTTTCTGGTTCCAGACATACTCATATTGGATGGTTTTTGGTTATTTTAGGCTGTTTTCAACAAACCGGAAGTCGCCATCTTGGATTTCAAAATGGTATTTAAGATAATTTATGGCCTCTGAGTGTCATTCTGGTTGAAGAAACATCCATATTGGGTGTAATTCGATCATTTTCCGCTGTTTCCCAGGAACTGGAAGTCGCCAACCTAGAATCCAAAATGGGGTCTATGGTCGATTTCAGCTGCTGTGTATCATTCTAGATCCGCAGATACGCATGTTAGACGGAAATCGGCCATTTTTGGCTGTTTTCCAGAAACCACAAGTTGCCATCCTTCAATTCATAATGGTGTCTGAAGTCGATTTGTGGCTCCAGTGCATCATTACGATTCCGAAAATACCCATATTGGGTGGTATTTGGTCGTTTGCCGCTGTTTTTCCGAAACCGGAATTCGCCATCTTAAAATTCAAAATGGTATCTGTGGTCGAATTTAGGTCCTGTGTATCATTCTTTATCCGAATATCATTATATTGGGTGGAAATCGGCCATTTTTGGCTGTTTTCCAGAAGCCGGAAGTTGCCATTTTACAATCCAAAATGTTACCTGAGGTCGATTATGGAACATATTTGTCACCACTAAAAACATTCACCTGCCAAATATGGTTCCATTTAGTTGATTAGTTCGCTAGATGTGCAGAAATTTGTGCAGAAACATGTGCTTCCATAAGAGGAAGGGGCGTCGAACCATTATGGACATATTTATTACCCTTTAAAATATCCACATGCCAAATTCGGTTTCATTTGCTTGGTTTGTTCTTGAGTTGTGCAGAAATTTATGTTTCATTTGTATTGGACCCCTTCATTCCAGAAGAGGGAGGGGTCTCGAACTATCATAGAAACCTTTATCGGGACCAAAAACGATCGGACGATCGGTTCGGTAGTTTTCGAGCCTATATGATCAAACAGACAGACAGACCGGACTACATTTTTATATGTATAGATTACAGCCTCAATATTTGAGAACCTAAAGAGTGAATATACATTTATTGGATTGTAGCGTTCATGTAAATCTATTTTTACAAATTAAAGTTTGAATGAGAAAGGCTGGGTCTGACCGCTAGGTGGATTAATTTAGGTTTTTTTTTTCAATAATTTTTCGCATTTCCAGTACACTTTAAGTTAACTTGATTTTCAAAAGCAATTTCTACTACTCTTAAGCAGGTATTAGACGAAGCAAATATTTGCTATTTTTGGTACGATTTTTATTTGCACAAAATTAAATCTGTATTGAAAAATAGCAAATATTTGCTTCGTCTAATACCTGCTTTAGCTTTACTGCATGCATTTTTCCCATAAAATAAAAAATTTACCCTTCAAATAAATCCTTAAGTTTTGATTTTTCTGGCCTTCAGAATGTCTTTTGCTATTCTGAGCACTAGATTACTGTTATCTTCGGTATTCCGCAGCATTTTTTCGCTACTTGATTTGATATCGATTGATATCTGTGTCATTTATGGCCTCAAAAAGTGATTTTCGCTATTGTGGACAATTTTTGTTTTTTTTTCGGAGTTTTCTAGTCCTAACCTTTCGAAACGTTTTCCCGCTATTCTAAAATCAACTATGAATTTATTTCTGCCATTGGTTTTTATTGATTAAGTTCAATCTATCGCTCACCCAGCCAATAAAGCCAACTGGTATTCAGACGTAGGATTCGTCTTACTTACTGTGGAAAGTGCAACTAAAATGTGACCTCTCGAAATGGATATTGGTCATTCCATACGAAGTGTACATGCCACTTGGACACGACCATCAAAGATTTTGCCCAAAGTTGGGGGAATTATTCATCTCCTCGGAAAAATTCCAATTTTGATGTCGATTGGAATACGCCCCGCTCTGTGGGACCTCCTTTTTTTGTTGCAAGATAGTGCAATTTTTCGTCAAAACCACTTCGGACCTTTCAGTTGGTCTCGAGGAACGATACTGGTATAACAAGCCAGTCATCGTAGGTTCAAGTCTCGGCTCGCAGGGACTGTTAATGTCAGTAGAATCGTAGCGCTAGCCCCGCAATTGTTTTGTACAATAAACATGTAGTTGACTGCGAAGTCTGTGTATAATATGGTGGGGAAAATTGATCGTTTTTCCAGAACCAAGTTTTTTTGGTTCCTTTTGGGGTCCCAAACAACCCTAAACTTACTAGAAGTCGATTGGTTTTGTCTCCGCTTGGCGCATTGCATTTCAAATTTATATGAAAATTCATATGGGAAAACCTACTTTTTTGCATTTACCTTTCTAGAGAGCTCAATAATGCTCTCATAATGCACTACATTATGTTAAAGTATAGTATTTTAGATGCCTAACAACTTTGCCGAAGACACTGAAGAGCTAGAATGTCCCTAAGAAGAGCTATTGCTGTTCAAAGTTGAGTATGTCGATTTAAATGCAGAAAATCCTGTTTTCTGCCAACATTACCAATGTACCGGCGTCAGTAGGATTCCCATCAGGAGTAACCTATCGTAACGAGTTTATACACTCAGCTGGACCAAGCAAACAAATTAAGATGATGGTTGCATGTAGCAGCCGAAATACGTCTCTGCGGACGGTATTCGATAAAAGGGTATTCGATTTTTTGTAGTAGAATTGAATGGAAACATAACCTATTCCCAATAATCAAACAAATTTAGGTCAATATCATAGGCGTAAAAAGAATCTTCAACGTGTTTCCGAGGTTACTTCTGATGGAAATCTGACTGACGCCGGTACACTGGCAGTGTTGGCAGAAAAAATGATTTGCAACATAAATTTCGACATAATCAACTTTGAACAGTTCTTGTATTTTTTTGGCACACCCTAGCTCCTTAGTGTCTTCGGCTAAGTTGCTGGGCATCAAAAAACCTTCCATTTGAAGTCATGAAACCTATGGTTTGAGCCATTTTGAGCTCTTTAGAATGGAAAATGCAATGAAGTTGGTTTTTCCATACAAATCTCCATATAAATTTAAAATGCAATGCGCCAAGCGGAGACAAAACCAATCGACTTCCAATAAATTCAGGATTGTTTGGGGCCCCAAATAGAACAAAAAAATCACAAGAAGGTTGTATGCAAAGCCACGACCGCAAGGTTGAAGTAGAATACTTTTACAAGAAAGATAACCTGGCTGCTTGCGTGTCAGTCATTTTTTCTAGTAAATAAACGTTGACTGTTCATTGGCAGTATTGTAATTTCTTTTTGTCTGATATTTTGAATGAAGTTCATTGGATATTTTTAAATTTTGTGCAAATGAGAAGTTGAAGTGCTGCCGAATTGTAATATGCACATTTAATATGACATCATTAAACGGGAACGGAACAAAGGCTACGGTTATGCAGAACGCGAATGCCGTACAGCTTGTGAAATGTACAGCTCTTTTTAAGGCGAAGTAGAGCTAAACATTTCAACAGATTTCGTCTTGCCGAATCGCATCGTGCCGTTATTTGCGTTCTGCATGACCGTAGCCAAACACTAAGCGACGCAAACACGTAATAATAGTCAGAGTATGCATGTAGATGAAGATAATTTACTTTGGATTATAGCGCAAAACGAGAAAATATTAACTCTTCAAATAATCATTTGTGTTCTTCAAATTTCATTTGTTCAATTTAATATCCGATGAAATGTTTGTTTATTATCTGATGAAGCTCTTATATAGGCCAAATGATGCATTCCCAATTTACTTGGTCCATAACTCTGCCGACCGTGCTTGGGAAAGCGCGGTATAACGACTAATCAGAGGTCGAATTTTGTGTTTTGACAAGGCTTAAGAGTTTCAATAGTACAATAGTTCGAATGATAAAATTGCAATTTCATGCATTTGGTAGGAATCTTAGAAGATTTTCTAATCGATTGCTGCAAAAACGAAGGAAATCCATCGAAAACTAACCGATTTATTGGCATTTGAAATTTTTCTCACTTTTTTCAGTTTTAGATTTTCATTTTACATCCCTATGTAGCCGAACTTCCTGAGAGAAGTATTCTAATTCAAAATTAAATCTTCATTAATTCATTTGTTGTCCTTATAAGGACAATTGTTCAATTTATCATTGATAGTGAGGACTAAGGCGCACGGTCAACACAATGAGAAAGGTGTTTTCACATTGAAAACTAGACACGGCTTTACTGGAGGAAGTGTTGGCAAATGCATCTACCGCTAATACCACCGCTATCATACGAAAGCGCGTCGTTTCATGTGGGGAATATCAACAACGAAAAATGACGCGCGTCTAAGCATAACCCGAACTGTCTTGCCGTGCTGCTCCCATTTACCTTTACATCGGCCTCAGGGAAGTACCGGCTGCATCTGCATCTACCGCTGAGGCTGTCACTATACTGCTATTGGTACTAAAAGCTACTAACTCTTCAAATAAGTGTGTTATTTGTTCTCAAAAGAACAATTGTTCAATTCAAAATCGGATTTACGCAATCGCATCTCTGTAATATTACCGACAATAATATTCTTCTGAACAAACTGATACAACTTTCCCATTAGGCCTCTGCCATAATAGATGCGAAAAGTGACGCGAACCGATTCGCTCAGCTGTAGGTTAATGTACAGCCATCAGTAGAGCTGTACATCAACCTACAGCCGAGCGAATCGGCTCGCGCCGCTTTTCGAGTTTACTATGGCAGAGGCCTTCGAGAAAGTTGCTGGCTGATGTATTCACTTCATGCAAGCCTGCTGCTGATGCTTCCCGCTACCACACTGAAACAGCATTTTAGTGAAGGGAGTGTCGTTGCATCAGCTGACCCTGCTACTATCGATGCTGATATACCCGCTGCAACAGCTACGCTATGCATAGCCATGCCACTGTTGTGGCCGCTATACGCTGGCCTAACTGCTGAGCAACTGCAACGCTATCCGTAGCCATGCCACAGTTGTGGCCGCCATTGGTATCCACTGTACCTGAATCTGCTGGCCCTGCTGCTATCGATGGTGAGATCCGCTGAAACTGCTACGCTTATCCACAGCCATGCCACAGTTGTGGCCGCTATCCGCTATCTAAGGGAGGACTGCTGTCGTCGCTGTTCAGAACTACTATGAGCGGCTTCGACTAAAACAGGCTCTTATATAGGGATGAAAATAGGAATGAATTATTTTACGTACGTGGTGGAATGATATAACTTGAAAAATATGTGTGACTTTATTCTGGTTCAGAGCGATCATTTGATAAGCTCCACCTCTTTTTTCAGTTTCTAAAGTTTTTCCTCAGTTTCGTAGCACGGATGCACAAAAATGATTTCTTGTCGAACCGGACCGATAGCACTCTCATTGAAGCAACAAAATAACATGTTTTGTGTCGTATTGCGCAGCTTCGTTGAAGAAAATGTTCCCGTCCCCGTGTCGCATGTAAGCAGATTATTGCGTTCAGTAGACAGTAGATAGTGTATCCAGCGAATAAACACCGATGGTGCTCTCACACACGCAACGGTTTTAGCCCGTATCTTATTGCGGTTTGTAACATCAAGCGATTTCGTTTGCTCGCTGTTGCGTGTTGCATCATGTTGCAACTTGGCAGCTGGGAGACGACGAAATTCTGTTTATGCTGATTGATTGAATCGACTTCATATTAGCTCTGCATAGTCGAACTAACTGCTTCTGTGAATGCGTACTAACAGGGCAGTTTATTATTCAATGTCGGTTATGCTGATCGCAGCCTTTGCGCTGCCCCTACAGTGGGGGGTTTACTAAATAAAGTGAAAATTAGACAACTACAACAGAATTTGATTGCATCCCGCACAGAATGTCTGCTTGTGTTGATGCCAGAAAATTATTAACCTTCAATTATTTTTTTATTTGCCTTGAAAAAAAGCATGTTGCGGTTCAAAATCGGTTGCTAATTACAACCTTTGAGCTGCCCTAACATTGGGGGAATTAAGATACACGGACAACATGCACTGTGGAAGCTATTTCACATTCAGTAAATTAGACGGGTGCGACAAATTTAAATTGCTAGGATTTATCACAGAATACTTGCTTGCCTTGACAAAAATTATTAACTTTCAATGACTTGTTTATTTGCCTTCAAAATGGCATTTTCATTTCCAAAATTGAATTTCCTGATGGCAATCTTCATGCCGCCCCAACACGGGGGGAATAATGGCTGTCTGGCGACACACGCTGAGAAAAACCGCGCTGCTCCTGAGACGTGGTGACCAACCACAGGGCTAGTGCTGCTGCTAAGGAAGGACGACTGCTGTTGTCGCTGTCTAGAACTATTATGAGCGGCTCCGGCTGAAACAGGCTCTTATATAGGCCAAATAGCATGTTTTCAATTGCAAGGTATATGATTCTGTCGACCGTGCTTGGGAAGCAAGCATATAACGACCAATCAGAGGTCGAATTTTTCGTTTTGACAAGGCTTGACTATTTTCAATAATACAATAGTGTGAATAATAAAATTACAATAATCTTATTTTGGTAAGAATCTTAGAAGATTTTCCAATCTATTGCTGTAAGAATGAAGGAAATCCATCGAATACTAACCGATTTATTAGCATTTGAAATTGGACATATTTTTCACTTTTTTCGGTTTTAGATTTTCATTTCACATCCCTATGTAGTCGAACTTCCTGAGAGAAGTATTCTACTTCAAAAAACTTGGTTCTGTAATTCTGCTAACAAGTTTCGTTTTTTCCATATAACGATTCCCCACCCTAGTGTATAATAAACAGAAGGTCAAGTTTAGAATCGGAATGTAGCATAAAGGCTTAAAGGTCACTAGATGAATACTTCCCCCAACTTTGAACACAATCTGGCACGGTCGTATCCAAGTTTGTGCTCTTTCGTGGTCACTCCGTTTGGGATGATTCATATTATGTTACTATCCCTGAGCGGATTTTAAACGCCAATATTTTGATCGAAAAGAAAAGGTTGATAATTGGTGAATCTTTACAATAGTAAACTGATGAAAAAATGAATTGAAAAATCAATCGTTTTGGTTTGGTTTCTCAGCATTCAATCAATCACCAGTTAGCTTCTATAGCTGAGAGGAGGATGGTATAGCGTAGCATCGTACGTGCCATGTGCCGTTTTGAATGTATGCAATGTTACTTATTGTCACTTAACACTCTCAACTGATAGATAAAATTTTTTTTGTAAACTTTTGTATTATCATTAGCGTATTTGCGAACCAATTAAAGCGGCTAACCGCTTTTTGTTCGTGATATTTATTTAAGTTAAATGTTGTGAAAAGCTCCCCTTTCTTTCAAGTTATCTCATTTTCTCAGCTGCACAAGACAGGCAAAGATGTTAGGGCATCTTCAGCGGTGGTCTGTTTTTGAAACAACTTTATACTAGATTTACACCAGCGAAACCTGAATAGAACCAGCTAATATAGACCAACTTTTCGTTCTCCGCACCGGTGTTGTATATCTTGTTGTTTTAAACCGCTGACATCTGTCACACTGTCAACAATTCAATACCCCATGCTAGCAGTTAATGAGACTTGTTATAATAAAAAACACTCAACATTTACCGAACGGAAATTCGATAATTTTTACGCACATTAAACGATTACTTTGGCAAGACACTTCATATCCACAAGACTTTGTGGATTTGACGGTTTGACCCGAGCGTCAGTGACATTTCTCAGCATGTATTGGTATGATCGAAAATTCCTGCTACAAGTAGGGTTTCGGAGGATAGCGAAAAATATTTGATCGCGTAGGTGTTCATCTTCCGTTTTCGTCTCATCAATCTTTCAAAATCTTGCAGTTCCTAAAACTTGGTTTGGGTTTTGAGGATATTGGATGGCATTGCGCAGCTTGATTCGAACAATTTTCGCTATTTTCGGGTAGGTCACATACTGCCAGTTATGCTTCAAGCTTAAACAGAGCAGTCATTGTCATTTGTCCTGCGGCTCATCTAACCCGCAAAGTCAAAAAATACGAAAAACGAAACATAACGCCCCCCAGCGATCATTTAGTTTTGTTCGAGTTGCTCGAAACAAAATGCTCAATGTCACCCCAGCATTTTGAACGTTTTTAGTTCAGTGTCTTCGAGGAACATTTTTCTGGCCTCTAAAGTTCTCCTCTAGTCCCAATACAATTAAGGCGAATAGCCAACATATTTGTCATCCTGGTGGCTGATGGTTGCAAACCAAGTAGTTGAGCCTACGGTTATGGTCTTCCAGAATTCCCACTTTTGCTGGTCTGTTTCCTTGAAGCCAAAAACGACAAACCTGTTCATTTTCTTCTTCAGAAAAGCCACAAAAATGAATTGTGAATTGTCATAAAAAATCTTTGTTTTGTTTATTCCCCAACACTCGCAAAACGCTTATATTGAAATAGCTAGAAATAAGGTATTCAATTAAAATATGACATTTTACCCACCTATTGCTAGCGTACAAAGGGTTTTAGAACGATCTATTCCTTGTTCCAAAAAGTGACAGAAATAGACCAAAACGTATACCAGTTTCAATTTTTTTCAATTTAGATCTGGTATAAAACAAAATTTACACCACCGGTGCAGCAGTGATTTTGAGTTTGTTCCAAAAAAATAGAACAAAACAACGATTTGGACCACCCCTGAAGATGCCCTTATTTCGTATATAGGAATACTAATGTACAAAAAACTTATATCATTTCGAGCTCGTTCGCATAAACGCAACAATATACCACGTATCGTGGAAAATGGCGGTAGTTGCGTAGCCACAAGGTTACAGAGTCCGCTTTGTCAAGTGGATGGTTGTTGGGGCGACAATAAAAAAATGTCATCATCGAATTTAAAGAACGACCATGTACATTTCGTTTTTTTGCCCAGAATAATAACCTGTGCAAAATTTCATCACTTTGAGGCACCCCTAAATCATGCTGAAATTTCGCACAGATCATTTTGTCAGGTCAATATACAAGATATATGACATGACCATTTTCGCTGCCAATCTTAGTAGAATCATTCGATGTGAAATTTCGATATCGAAAAAGGACTTAAGCATGGGTTTATTCCCAGGCTCTATGACCGCTTAATTTTCCTTTACGCTGAATTCTATAATACCTTGGTGTGACTTCCTCTCAACAGAATATAACTAAGTCCCTCTCATAATAAAGTTGGCCAGGCCGCTCGATTAAACTTCTCCAGGTTATATTTGATAGGAGGAAGGGTAAAAGGAAGGGTGTAATCATATAATGCATAAGCACGAATAAATAATAAGCATGCCACAATAGCGGTGTTGCTAAAAATAGAAGTGCGGGATACACCTGGGCATATCTCACAATAGATCAAGTCGCAGTGAGGAAGTCCATACAGGAAAAAAGTGTCGTGTTGCGGCTTGGAAAAAAGATAATCAAATTGTTCTCGCGTTGGATGCAGAAGCAGACATCCATGCTGAATTCCAAACATGTGTAAAGTTTTTAGTACTAGCAATTCGTAACCAGATAGTGCTACCGGAGACGCCAGGTCACCAGGCGGCGCTAGTGTACAAGTGATTTATAACGCAATTCTCTTTGTATTTACACGGAATTTTCGATCAATGTTGTTCTTGCTTGGACGTCTATCTGTGGTGCAACTGTTACGTGTTGCATATTGCCGCTGTGCGACTGGGGAAAATTCTGTTCGTGCTGATGATAACTGGTGGCAGACATGAGCATAAAGTATTCACATGAAATCAAAATAAATAATTATCGGTTTCCGTTAGACTCTAGAAAGTCGGGAAATAAATATTGAAATTCAGTCCGCGCAAATATATATTTCGACTGTGACATACAGTCATCCTCAGTGCTTATGTGGACCAGTCCAGTCACAGTCGAAATATATATTTGCGCGGACTGAATTTCAATATTTATTTCCCGAATTTCTAGTAGAGTCTAACGGAAACCGATAATTATTTCTTTTGATTTTATAAATCACTCTGCTAAGACGCTCGGTATAGATTTTCCAAATATTCACATGAGTATTCAAAGCATCATTTTATTTTAATGGAGTATTCTGAATTTCAGTTGTAGCATGTTCTGTTTGAAATCGGATTAGTTTCGTATATCCATAGTATCATCGAATTGTGGTGAACATCACACTACTGCACATCTGCAGCGGATTCTATTCACTGTTTCAGTTATCAAACTAATTAGTTTGAGCTTCTAAAAATACAAATACATGTAATAACCTTGAAAAAGGTTGATTATTGCAATTGCAAATTTCATTCAGTTGTCGCAAAAATGTGTCATTATCAGACCGCATCCGAAGTGACATAATATAATAAGGCTTCGCCTTTTTTCAAGTTCTTCCATTTCTGTCTCAAGGAGTAAATGTAGCGATGAAGATTTAAAATTAAATTAACTGAAAACTATGATAGTAGAAACTACGAACAATATAGTTCAGCAGGTGGGACTCGTACCCACAACTTCTAATCTCCGGTCAGATGCGTTTCCTTTACACAACCGCAGAACGTAGAAGACGTAGTTCTACACGCAAAAGTTGGATGGTGCGAAACCAGTACAAAATTGTGCGTTTTTTTAGCGCAATTGTTGATGTAATTCGGAACCAGTACAATGATTGCGTGTTGGGCATAACGCAAATAATGCTCTAGCGTTTCTCCAATGTATTTGGCAGCTCCAAACTAGTACACCTAAACAGTTTCAACTGGTATCAAGCAGCACTGCAAAGCGAGCGAGAAGCAAAACCTATCTCCTCCTTTCTGCTTGAGGACGAGACATATGCTACGCTTTTCAAGTCTTTTGCACACACGCTTTCGAGATACTTTTTATTCTTCATGCATTCCTCTGAATAGCAGCAAGCACGCATCGACAGTATGAGTGAGACTAACAACACTGGCATCTAGTATGTACAGCACTGGTGTCTCGCTCATTTCGTAAAGCGACGAGACATCGTCTTGTGCGTCGCAACCCGAACCGAAAAAGAAGCGAAAGAGCAACCTGCAAATTATATGTGACGTATCTAGTCTCGTCGCACGTACATGGAAAATCTACGAGCAAGAGAGAAAGAGCAGTCACTAATACACTCGATGTGAGAAATAAAGTGTCGGTATATGATACATATTCTGATTTCAATCTATGTCAATGTATTCGCAGTACAACTGTTGCGTTATGCGTTTCACACATTTATTGTGCGATTTCTGTGCAACATTTGTGCGAATCGGGAAGACACAATGATTGTACAAGACTTCAACTTTTGCGTGTACAATCGAGTTTTGTATCGCTTATCCAATTTTCGCACTTGTACGTTCACTTAGTGGACCTTTATAGCTTAATATTTAAAGATGGCTATTGTTTCAACACCCTCAGTGGAATTTGGAATGACTTCTGTGTGAGAGATAGATTCTTTCATTTTCTGAGCAGCGCAAAACGCGCGAAGATTTTATTTCATATGCAGGAACACGAATGTACGAGAAATAATGCACATCATTTCATAGGCTCCCCCTTTTTTCGAGTTATCTACTTTCCTCAGTGAGACGCAAACAGATTTTATTTCGTATGTGATACGAATGTAAACATAAGTCACCGTACGTGCGGTGGCAATAACGCCCACCCGTTATAAGGACTGCAAGTTGATTTTATTGAACAAATTTAAACTCAACCTACTTAAATCTCGGAAAGAAACAGTTTTCTTTTCCGATTTTGTTTTCCGTTCGTTTTCTTGCTTTCTGATTCTTGGTTCTGTCCCTTTCACCTATAGAAAGGATAACTATATCACTATTTTTTTAATGCCTGCTAATTTCACTACGATGTGACCGTCGATGTTTTTTCTGTGGCAAACAAGGTGTCTGGTATCAACACTTTATCCCGGCGTGGGAATTTCGGGAAGATATACTATTTCGTGTAATCTGCCGTGTCAAACGTTTTTTTTTTTTTTTTCTTCACATAAGTGTCAAACGTTTGTAGACATTTGTTAAATCAATTTGATAATCTTAAGGATTAGTACTTACAAAGAAGAAAGATAGTAAACAAATTGATATACCTACTTATGTTTGTATTTCCCCTTACACATTTTGAATATTTCGTCGTAATGCACAGGACTGCGTGAACTTTTTGAAATATTCTATATTCAATAATTTCAACATTTCAGTTAGTAATGGAGCGAAAGGAGCTGCTGCTGAAACAGGGCAACAATAATCTTAGCGACAACGACGACGATAATCCCAAACCGAAGATTTTAGTTGATCAGCTGCTCACCACGACTAATGAGGATGGAAAACCCTACACTAACAAGCAAATAACGGACAATATTTATGCCGTAATGACCGGGGTATGATCGAAACGTAATACGATTCATTAACAAGTTCTAAGCTCATCTCTCTCTTCAGGCCACGGATACCGCAGGTCTGCTGACTGCGTACTCCTGCCTATGGATGTCCTTTTACCCGGACATCCAAGATCGTTTGTACCAGGAAATCATGGAAGTCTTCCCAGATGGCTCGACCGATGCGGATTTTACGCCAGGAAAAATCAAGCAGCTAGAGTATACGGAAATGTTTTTGAACGAAGTACAGCGTCATTGGACGGCCGTACCACAGATCGCCCGGGAAAACATAGCGGAAATGGAAATCGACGGTGTTAAGGTACCACCGGGGACCATTTTCGTGATGAGCCTAATCGAGCTGCACAAGCGGAAGGACGTTTGGGGTCCGGATGCGGACAAGTTTGATCCGGAGAACTTTTCGTCGGACAAGGTCCGGTACCGACATCAGTTTGGTTTTTTACCTTTCAGCGGAGGACACCGAATTTGTATTGGTGAGTGAGACAATTTATGATTACAGACGTTCAGAGTGCTCTTACAGTACGATTGTCTCGTTTCAGGATGGCGTTACGCTTATTCAGCGATGAAAATTATCATGGTACATTTGGTGCGGAACTTTATATTCAGCTCGAAAATCAAACCGGAAGACATATGCTTCAAGCATGATTTGACTTTGAAGTTGCCGTTTGATGTGCTGGTGCAGGTCAATAAAAGGAAACCTATGAAATAGCAGATTTCGTTTGATTGAAATCTCATAACGTTGTTTGTGCGCTTTTGGGACTATTTCATCGTTGAATCATCAATTAAACCTAAGAATACATATCAGCATCAGGTATATTAAAATACGCAAGACTGTTAGTATGACAGGTGAATAGAATGAAAGGAATGGATGACAATGATTAATCATTCTAAGTGGGAAATAAATTCTATAGTTGAAAAAACATACGATATTTGAATATTTTGACTGCCTATAAACTGCTTTGCGCAACTTTGGACCTGATTAAGATGAAATTAATTCTCCATTTATTTCGGACAACTTTTTGCCTTTCTCCTAAAAAGGTATAGCAATCACTGGAAAAACCAAAGGTATGAAAGTGCTCCCAAGGATCGAGTCTCGTATATCAATCGACTTAGTTTGACGAGCTGAGCATTTTCTGTATGTGTATGTGTGTGTGTGTGTGTGCGTATGTGTGTGTGTGTGTATGTGTGTGTGTATGTGTGTGTGTATGTGTGTGTGTGTAACGCTCTCCCAATCTCACTCGATTTTCTCAGAGATGGCTGGACCGATCTTCATGAAATTAATTGCAAATGAGAGATCTAGTTGCCCCATAAGACCCTATTGAATTCCATTGCAATCGGATTTTTAGTTTAGAGGTTATGTTCAAAAATGTGAAAATCACGAAACATCATTATCTCAAAAACTACTCAACCGATTTTAACAAAATTGGTTTTAAATGAACAAGCTGCTTAAAAAATTATTAGCTTTTGAGTTTTATGAAGATTGAACTTGTGGTTCAGAAGTTATTCAAAGAAACGTGTTCTGGAGAGTGTTTAATCTCACTCATGTTTCTCAGAGATGGGTGAACCGATTTACACAAAATCAGTGTCATTTAAAAGGTCTAATTACCCCATTAGACCCTATTGATTTTTTTTTGCAATTGGGCTATTACTTTGCCTGTTATGTTTAAAAATGTGAAATCCAGTTTTGAAAAGAAACATATTCCGAAGACTACTTGGACTCAATAATAGATGGTTGACCCGATTTCCTCGAAATTAGTGTCAAATGGAAGGTCTAGCTGCCTCATAACACCCTATTGAATTTCAATGTAATCAGTCTGTTACTTTGTCTGTAATGTATCAAAATATGAAAATCACGAAACTTCATTATCTCAGAAAGTGCACAACCGATTTGAACAATATTGGTATCAAATGAACGGGCTAGTTAAAGGTTAATTGATGAATTTTATAGTGATTAAACACGTGGTTCAAAAATTGTGAAAAGAAACATGTTCCGGTGACTTTTGAAATTCACTCGTTTTCCCAAAAATGGCTGGACTAAATTCAACAATCTTAGTGTCAAATGAAAAGTTAGGCTTTCCTATAGGTTCCCATTTTATTTGACTATAATCGTACTTTTATTCCAACCGTTATGTATTAAATTATAAAAACAACGAAAGTCTATTATCTCAAAGATCACACGACTTATTTAAACATATCTAGTGTCATTTGAACGGGTTGTCTCTCAAACTCACAAGTAAGAAATTCCATAGCAATTTGATATGTGGTTCAAAAGCTATGAAAAGAAACGAAATTCAAAGACTATTTAAAACTGTAACTGCTTTGATCAAAACATATGGCCTCAACAAAATTTAAATTTGGTATTGTGCTATTCGTACGTTCCCGGTATTGCTCGTGATTGAAGTGTACGAAATTCAAAGTCATTTCTTTTATTTCGCTATTTCTTCAGCACGAATATTTTACTCCTAATTAATATTTTTTTAACTTTTTGCCTTTCTCCTAGAAAGGTATAGCAATCACTTTCAAAACCGAAGATATGAAAGTGCTCCAAAGGGCCGAATGGCATATATCACTCGACTCAGTTCGACGAGCTGAGCATTTTCTGTATGTATGTGTGTGTGTGTGTGTGTGTGTGTGTGTGTGTGTGTGTATGTGCAGATTTTTATTTTCACTCGCTTTTCCCAGAGATGGCTGGACCGATTTTAATGAAATTTGAAAGTTCTAGTTGCCCCATAAGACCCTATTAAATTTTATTGTAATTGGATTTTTATTTTAGAGGTTAAGTTTAAAAATGTAAAAATCACGAAACATCAATATCTCAGAAACCACACAACCGATTTGAACAAAATTGATTTCAAATGAACGGGCTACCCTTAACTTTTGAGTTTTATAAAGATTGAACTTGTGGTTCAAAAGTTATGAAAAGAAACGTGTTCTGAAGACTGTTTAATCTCACTCATGTTTCTCAGAGATGGCTAGTCCGATTTTCATAAAATCAGTGTCAAATGGAAGGTCTAGTTGCCCCATAAGACCCTATTGATTTGTTTTGCAATCGGACTATTACTTTGCCTGTTATGTTTAAAAATGTGCAATCTAGCTATGAAAAGAAACATATTCCGAAGAATACATAAACTGACTCACTTTTCTCAGAGCTGGCTGAACCGATTTTCACGAAATTAGTGTCAAATGAAAGGTCTAGCTGACTCATAACACCCCATTGAATTTTACTGTAATCGAACTGTAACTTCGTCTGTAATGTACCGAATTGTGAAAATCACGAAACTTCATTATCTCAGAAAGTACACAACCGATTTGATCAATAGTATTATCAGATGAACGGGCTAGTTAAGGGTTAACTGATGAATTATGATTGAACACGTGGTTTCAAAGTTTGGCTGCCCTATACGTTCCCATTTCATTTGATTATAATCGAACTAAGCAACCGTTATGTATTAAATTGTTAATAAAACAACGAAAATCTATTATCTCAAAGATTACACGACTTATTTGAACATAAATAGTGTCATACGAACGAGTCATCTCTCAAGTTTACGAATAACAAACTTCATAACAATTTGATATAAGTTTGAATGAGAAAGGCTGGGTCTGACCGCTAGGTGGAATAATTTAGGTTTTTATAAGAGCAACTTGTTTTCTTAAAAGGAAGTCACACCAAGATTTTATAGAATCCAGCGTGAAAAAAGAGTAAGTGGTGCTTATTACAAGAGTCACTTCACGGTGAAATATATTTCACTCTCACGCTCACTTGACTTTCTTAGACCTATTCCCGATTCCACTTCAAGTAAGGTAACAAAAATCTCCTCCGTGGAGCGAGATTGAATGTGAAGTGAAATTGAGAATAGGAAAAGTGAAATGAGATTGTTTCCCAGCTCAAAAATCTCTAAGTCCCAGAAAGTCGTTTTTCCGGTTTTTTTTTTTTTCAGATAACACCAGTTCTTGACGTGTTTTGCATTTCTAAAACATTCGGCATAAAAAAACGTTTTTTTCGGTATCGAAAATTTCCTGAACTAGTTTGCATTTTTTTCATCGAGCAACAAAATGAAAGTTTGACCGCTTCAAGGCACGGATCAAATTCTGATTCGTTTCGTTACTGAAGAATAAATCCAATATATACCATTAGATCACAAATCAATCAACTTTTAGACTTCTGGCATCTTCGTGGAATCATTTCATCGTTCAAAATGGTCGTAAAATAATTCCACGCGAATCGTCGCTTTTTCCGTTCTCACTTCACTGATATTACATCCATAAAAACCCAGATTTCGCGGCAAATGCCACTTTGCGACGTTTTTCTCACTTAAGTGAGTCCCGTAACAGGATTTTGTTCACTTCACTCTGATTTCATCGTGAAGTGACTTCCGTAATAAGCACCAGTATTGGGGGGGTTCGAGAATAAACCCATGCTTCAGACCTCTTTGACATCGATTTGCCTGATTCTACTAAGATTCAAACCCACGACCATCCGCTTGACCATGCGGTCTCTACCCTTGTTTATTAACTAACATAGTTGAACAAGAGGTTGAACTAAAAAAACATGATTCACCGATGTTTATTTACACAAAAATTTAATAGAAAACTGGAAAAAATAACAAATAGTAGACTTGCAAGAACTAAGACATCAGTAAATCATTGAAAATTGTGTTTCTTTCTTTTACTTGCATATTAATTTTACTATTCATAAAACTACCTTCTAATTCTATTGCTTTGTTGTTTCACCTTAACCTCAAATAGAATAATATCGCCGTTTCTATCAGTTTCAAGGCAAAGTTTTCTTTGCTTGATGACCAAATATTTCACTTTTGGTAATGACCTTCAAGAAGCATGTGCTAAAAAATGGCCTTAAATCTCTCAAATGTATAACTCTAACCGTGTCGCCTGGCTGAGTTGCGTAGATTGGCAAAACTTGTTTGGATTTTATGCTACCTTGCTTCATGAATCGATTGATATTTTTTGCACCGATTAAGCTACGGTTTCAAATGTCCGGCTGCTGGCGAAAGTTTCAAAATCAAGTTGTTTTTTTCTTTCACTGACCAATGATTCAACGGTAATACGGATGGTCGAGTTTCGTGGCTAAACATCCTTATTTATAATGCCGAAGATCTTCATTCAGTCACGGTGTTATGGATGAGCCCAGCAATGAGAAGTGCAACAATCAGAGCTCCCTACCCTAAGTATCGTCCACCCCACCAGTTGAGTCAGTTCAAGTGAAGGTCAGATGCAGTTTACTAATTGGCCCCGAAAGCAGGCCACTTTCGTCCGCCTTCCCACCTGACCACTATGTCTGATTTCGTGGTTTCGGTTACTTGAATCGGATGCAATCGTGAATGTTTTAGTAGAATGATAGTGCCGTTGTTTGTGAGTTTTGACTTTGGGCTCAGATACCAGTCATATCGAGGTGTTGTGTCCGCTAGGCAATTGTAAGCTGAAGGTGTGAAAAGCACTAGTTTTATTTTTAATTAGTGCTACTGTGGTTTGTTTTTTAGTTCGAAACTAACCGTTACCAGGCACAGTATGATCGTTCTGCTATTTATTATTGTAGTGCTTTGCTCTGTGCTCTATCTCAATCATAGACGAAGGTACAAGTTTGCCGATAGTTTGCCCGGGTTGAAACCGGTGTATCCGATACTAGGAAATGGGGACATTATGCTAGGGAAAAGTGATGTGCAACGGTTTGACACGATGGTGAAAATATGCCGTAACAATGATAGGCTCGTTAAGGTGTGGGCCGGACCACGGTTGCTGCTTTTCACCTGCCATCCTGATTTGATCCAACAAATTCTGTCTAATCCAGACTGTTCGGAGAAACCTTTTCTGTACAAGTTTGCCGGATTCGAGCAAGGATTGTTCACGGCGAAGCGTAAGTATCGATGCTACTGTCACAAAAGTTTTGTTTTTCGGAATTTTAATATACCTGTTAATGACGTTCCTTAGTTATTGTTTAAATTTTTCCTTAACTTCAGTATAATATCAATCGACCAGGGTCATTATGTAACAATGACGTAGAATGGAAAATACAATGCTTTAGCAATCATTTTGTCGATCGAATTTCAATTGAAAAATTAACTTACAGTCTACAGCAGACAGCTTCCCGGGAAAACTTTTTATTTAGACCTATAACTGGGAATACAGCCATAGCTCGACAGTTTCGCCACGTTATTAATTCGATCCACCCGCAGACAAGCTGTGGCGCGTGACACGAAAACGGCTCAATTCCTGCTTCAACCAGCGCATTCTGCACGGCTTCATCCCAACGTTCGTAACCTGTGCCCGGCGGATGGCAGAGAAATTAAACGAGCTACCGGATGGTGCGACGGTCAATATCCACAAATATACCTCGCTGTGCACACTGGAGATGGCCTGCGGAACTACGCTTGGCAGTACCATATTGCAGCGGAAGGAGGACAAGGAGCAGTTCGTGAAAGGTCTCGATGTGTAAGTTTAAGTTTGCTGCAGCTTGTTGTATCCAACAAAATTCATTTTTGTGGAAAAGTTCTCCAGTTTCCTTTTCCTCCTTTGCTGTGGAATTAATTACATGTTTAAATTTTGGCTCAACCATGCAGCATTAATTATCTTCCTTTAAAATTAATATTAATTGAGCAATCATTCAATATTACATCATATATATATTTCATACAGTTGTATGCTTAAAATATATCACGTATGTACATCTTTTAGTGCATTTAACGGTGCAGCCCGACGGATGGTTAGTGTTCATTTGTATTTGGACTTCGTGTATCGCTTTACCAAGTATTACTCCGAGATCATGCAAGCAAGAAAAGTGGTGTGTGACTTTTTCAACGAGGCGAGTATAAATTTTTTCGAACTTATTTTTTTTTTAACGATATTTTACCCGTCAACATTCAAGTTCAAGGCAAACAATGTATGCAGCTGCGGAAGTGATAAATAAGCGATCTAAAATATGATACAGGGACAAACGCATCATATTTTTCTGTTCGCTCATCAGAATACACTCTTTGCCTTGATAAACGAGTATCAATTATTTTTATATTGGTATCGAAATCAAGAATTAAATTATCGAACCCTAGAGGGCTCAAAAAACAGAAGAAAAATAATGCACTTGCCTCAAAAATATTTCAACTTCCGCACATTTGTCCTACGCTATAATATTCTCAATTTTTCATCGTTCGTTAATAAATAACTGTAGATAAATGAAAAATGGATTCATTGCGTAGGTAAAGTGTATTTTGGTATTCCTTCTAATTTAACAATGTCATCGAACATATTTATAAAAGAGTTTACGCCTATGTGCACAAACACAGACTTGACGTAGGACAGATGGTCGGCGTGCGACCAGACCGAGCCAAGCGCCATTTTCTTTAAAATTGAGTTAATAGCACCAGTGGATGTGCAAACTGATAATCTATGTTCCATTAAAGAATGAAATCATTTGAACAGTTCATAGGCGTGTTATAATAAAAAAATCACAAGAAGGTTGTATGCAAAGCCACGACCGCAAGGTTGAAGTAGAATACTTTTACAAGAAAGATAACCTGGCTGCTTGCGTGTCAGTCATTTTTTCTAGTAAATAAACGTTGACTGTTCATTGGCAGTATTGTAATTTCTTTTTGTCTGATATTTTGAATGAAGTTCATTGGATATTTTTAAATTTTGTGCAAATGAGAAGTTGAAGTGCTGCCGAATTGTAATATGCACATTTAATATGACATCATTAAACGGGAACGGAACAAAGGCTACGGTTATGCAGAACGCGAATTCCGTACAGCTTGTGAAATGTACAGCTCTTTTTAAGGCGAAGTAGAGCTAAACATTTCAACAGATTTCGTCTTGCCGAATCGCATCGTGCCGTTATTTGCGTTCTGCATGACCGTAGCCAAACACTAAGCGACGCAAACACGTAATAATAGTCAGAGTATGCATGTAGATGAAGATAATTTACTTTGGATTATAGCGCAAAACGAGAAAATATTAACTCTTCAAATAATCATTTGTGTTCTTCAAATTTCATTTGTTCAATTTAATATCCGATGAAATGTTTGTTTATTATCTGATGAAGCTCTTATATAGGCCAAATGATGCATTCCCAATTTACTTGGTCCATAACTCTGCCGACCGTGCTTGGGAAAGCGCGGTATAACGACTAATCAGAGGTCGAATTTTGTGTTTTGACAAGGCTTAAGAGTTTCAATAGTACAATAGTTCGAATGATAAAATTGCAATTTCATGCATTTGGTAGGAATCTTAGAAGATTTTCTAATCGATTGCTGCAAAAACGAAGGAAATCCATCGAAAACTAACCGATTTATTGGCATTTGAAATTTTTCTCACTTTTTTCAGTTTTAGATTTTCATTTTACATCCCTATGTAGCCGAACTTCCTGAGAGAAGTATTCTAATTCAAAATTAAATCTTCATTAATTCATTTGTTGTCCTTATAAGGACAATTGTTCAATTTATCATTGATAGTGAGGACTAAGGCGCACGGTCAACACAATGAGAAAGGTGTTTTCACAACGAAAAATGACGCGCGTCTAAGCATAACCCGAACTGTCTTGCCGTGCTGCTCCCATTTACCTTTACATCGGCCTCAGGGAAGTACCGGCTGCATCTGCATCTACCGCTGAGGCTGTCACTATACTGCTATTGGTACTAAAAGCTACTAACTCTTCAAATAAGTGTGTTATTTGTTCTCAAAAGAACAATTGTTCAATTCAAAATCGGATTTACGCAATCGCATCTCTGTAATATTACCGACAATAATATTCTTCTGAACAAACTGATACAACTTTCCCATTAGGCCTCTGCCATAATAGATGCGAAAAGTGACGCGAACCGATTCGCTCAGCTGTAGGTTAATGTACAGCCATCAGTAGAGCTGTACATCAACCTACAGCCGAGCGAATCGGCTCGCGCCGCTTTTCGAGTTTACTTTGGCAGAGGCCTTCGAGAAAGTTGCTGGCTGATGTATTCACTTCATCCAAGCCTGCTGCTGATGCTTCCCGCTACCACACTGAAACAGCATTTTAGTGAAGGGAGTGTCGTTGCATCAGCTGACCCTGCTACTATCGATGCTGATATACCCGCTGCAACAGCTACGCTATGCATAGCCATGCCACTGTTGTGGCCGCTATACGCTGGCCTAACTGCTGAGCAACTGCAACGCTATCCGTAGCCATGCCACAGTTGTGGCCGCCATTGGTATCCACTGTACCTGAATCTGCTGGCCCTGCTGCTATCGATGGTGAGATCCGCTGAAACTGCTACGCTTATCCACAGCCATGCCACAGTTGTGGCCGCTATCCGCTATCTAAGGGAGGACTGCAGTCGTCGCTGTTCAGAACTACTATGAGCGGCTTCGACTAAAACAGGCTCTTATATAGGGATGAAAATAGGAATGAATTATTTTACGTACGTGGTGGAATGATATAACTTGAAAAATATGTGTGACTTTATTCTGGTTCAGAGCGATCATTTGATAAGCTCCACCTCTTTTTTCAGTTTCTAAAGTTTTTCCTCAGTTTCGTAGCACGGATGCACAAAAATGATTTCTTGTCGAACCGGACCGATAGCACTCTCATTGAAGCAACAAAATAACATGTTTTGTGTCGTATTGCGCAGCTTCGTTGAAGAAAATGTTCCCGTCCCCGTGTCGCATGTAAACAGATTATTGCGTTCAGTAGACAGTAGATAGTGTATCCAGCGAATAAACACCGATGGTGCTCTCACACACGCAACGGTTTTAGCCCGTATCTTATTGCGGTTTGTAACATCAAGCGATTTCGTTTGCTCGCTGTTGCGTGTTGCATCATGTTGCAACTTGGCAGCTGGGAGACGACGAAATTCTGTTTATGCTGATTGATTGAATCGACTTCATATTAGCTCTGCATAGTCGAACTAACTGCTTCTGTGAATGCGTACTAACAGGGCAGTTTATTATTCAATGTCGGTTATGCTGATCGCAGCCTTTGCGCTGCCCCTACAGTGGGGGGTTTACTAAATAAAGTGAAAATTAGACAACTACAACAGAATTTGATTGCATCCCGCACAGAATGTCTGCTTGTGTTGATGCCAGAAAATTATTAACCTTCAATTATTTTTTTATTTGCCTTGAAAAAAAGCATGTTGCGGTTCAAAATCGGTTGCTAATTACAACCTTTGAGCTGCCCTAACATTGGGGGAATTAAGATACACGGACAACATGCACTGTGGAAGCTATTTCACATTCAGTAAATTAGACGGGTGCGACAAATTTAAATTGCTAGGATTTATCACAGAATACTTGCTTGCCTTGACAAAAATTATTAACTTTCAATGACTTGTTTATTTGCCTTCAAAATGGCATTTTCATTTCCAAAATTGAATTTCCTGATGGCAATCTTCATGCCGCCCCAACACGGGGGGAATAATGGCTGTCTGGCGACACACGCTGAGAAAAACCGCGCTGCTCCTGAGACGTGGTGACCAACCACAGGGCTAGTGCTGCTGCTAAGGAAGGACGACTGCTGTTGTCGCTGTCTAGAACTATTATGAGCGGCTCCGGCTGAAACAGGCTCTTATATAGGCCAAATAGCATGTTTTCAATTGCAAGGTATATGATTCTGTCGACCGTGCTTGGGAAGCAAGCATATAACGACCAATCAGAGGTCGAATTTTTCGTTTTGACAAGGCTTGACTATTTTCAATAATACAATAGTGTGAATAATAAAATTACAATAATCTTATTTTGGTAAGAATCTTAGAAGATTTTCCAATCTATTGCTGTAAGAATGAAGGAAATCCATCGAATACTAACCGATTTATTAGCATTTGAAATTGGACATATTTTTCACTTTTTTCGGTTTTAGATTTTCATTTCACATCCCTATGTAGTCGAACTTCCTGAGAGAAGTATTCTACTTCAAAACTCTCTGTAGCACTTTGTGAAAAGAACGAAATTGCGTTCGACCAGAGTGAACCGTGAACACAGACATGGCATCTAAAGAAAGTGATTGCTTGTGTTTTAAACGCAAACTTTGCGATTTATTTTAACCAGTAACTGATTTCTCCGCTCCGGACAGCTCGTTAATACGACTGTCATCAGAATTAGATAAATAAACAGCCATGTGGTTTTCGTAGAGCCGAACTTCGTTTCAATGGGCACATCACTTTTTTTCAAGATCTTGTTGAGCCAGACCGAACCAAGTGCATTTTATTTTCATTTGATATTTTCCAAATAAAATTAAATTTTTTCTTGTAACAAGCGTCAGGACTGGGTTAACATACGTTAAATCAATAAAATTAGGCAATACCCGCTTCAAAATACCAGAGTATTTCATATTGATAGGGGAAAGTAGGTAAATACGGACACCCTAAGGTTTAATCTAATTATTTACTTAGGTATTGCTATTTAGATCGCAGTAGTCATACAAATTGAAACTTAAGGTCATTTGTTTTCATAATCATTTTTGGTATAAGTGAACTTCCTCCAAGTTTTATGTGTTTTGGGTCTTCAAAAATAAGACTACAAATTGCTGTTTTTTGACATGGTTGGGAAAGACGGACACTTGGGGTGGGTAAGATGGACACTACAAAGCTAAAGGTGGACACTCACAAAAAAGATGTAGTACGTTAAGTATTCTTTTGATTTATGTGTTAAGTGATGGCCATACATTACTCTACGTTATTAGAGTCCATCTATACATCACGTGAACAGTTTGAGAGGATGGGTTTCGAAGAAGGCGAAAATTCTCCGCCTATATGGCCTGTTATAACTGCTAAATGATTAATATCTGCTGGTTTCTCTCGCGGGTGTACTTTGTGAACATCTGTAGTACACAACAGATGCTACATGTGAAAATTCTTGGAAAATCCGTATGTCCATCTTTCCCTACCTTAGTGTGTCCGTCTTGCCCGACCTGGTTGTAAATTTTTCAAACGATCGTAGCTCTTCATCGAAACATCGAAAATCTGCTGAATTTCACTAGAAAACCGAGGAAAGACTAATTTATCACTTTACTATTATGAACAAATGAAAACACGTAAGTTTCACGAGTTTTTCACTAATTTCCGTGGAATAAAAATTACATCAAATTGCGCGTTCACGAAAATATTCTTTGTTTTACTTACAAATTTGACAGTTTGCTTGCTGAAAACCGATAATGCAACTCAAAAGCATTAACATACTATAAAGAAGGTATTTGCATCACTCAACTATCATAATACATTCTAGTTTGTGAAATATTAAAAGTGTTCATCTTACCCGCAGTGTCCGTCTTTACCTACTTTCCCCTACTATCTTAACACTAACCACTTGGTGCGCTTTGGCACCAGGAAATAGAGCAACAGAAATAAAGCTTTGCTTGTCTATCAGCTGTACAATTTTTGATACAGATTGAACTGAAAGATAAAGCAGCGTTGATATCTAAGTATTACGTTTGACTAGTGAGAAAAATAAACTTGTTTAATAGTCAAGTTGATATGTTGTAGTAAATACGTTTGACCAGACCGAACTGAAGACCATTTTTTTAAATTTTTGTTCGACCAGAGTGAACTGAGTGCATAGGTGTCAAAAATAAAAGCCAAATATTTTATCAATTATTGCTATTTTTCGTGTATTTATGATAACAGGACATTCATTCAGCCCTATCCATTACGTGTTAGCATTGAATTAATGATAAGTTCTAACACGATTAATTTATGTGTGGTCAAACTTTAAATGCTTATTACTCAAAATAATGTGTTTGGCGCTTGGCTCGGTCTGGTCGCACGCCGACCAGATGATATGACAATTTTTTCGGCTTAGAATTATATAAAATTTATAATTTATCTTTCTATTCTGCGGCGCAGGTGCTTATAATTAGCAACTGTACAGAACTCTCAAACGAGAGGAGTAAGATGTTGTATTACGAAACGCGAGTGAAACTTGGCTAGTAACAGCTGAGTCACGATCGATCTCGAGCAGTTTTGCAGACGAGCTACTCACCCAAAATCCTCCCGAAACGGCCTTCTATAATACCAAAATGTCAGGCGAGTAACTCGCCACTCACCTCGTCTTGTGTAATAAGGCCCATTTGATTCGAACTACCCAGCCCAGTAAATTCCACACACTCACATTATTTGATTTTGCTCACAAACTCTGCTGATTGTTTTTATCGCTGGATTGCTCCGAAGAACCTGATTGATTCAAACAAAATAACAGTATCTGTTGTATCCAAGTTCACTCGCATTCAATAGAATTGTGTGATCGTTCGCAAAATATTTTGCTTAATTTTTCATAAAATCAGAGATTCCACTGTTTCAGTTCAGTCCTAAGGAAGTTCCGCTTCAGGGGAACGAAGAGAAAATCCTAAAACGGGACAGGGGATGCAATTTGTCCTTGTTCAAATGATTATTACTTGGTTAGTTTTTAACGGATTTCCTTTGTTGTTGCAGAAATCGATTGAAAAATAAGCGCCCAAATGCAAATAAAAAATTCGATTTTACGAACTACTGTACTATTGAAAAGTGTCAGGTTTTGTTGTTAAAACACAAATTTCGACCAATCAGCGTTTCTTTCTCTAGCACCATCGACATAATATTATACCCAATAAGTCGGGAATGCATTCTTTATCAAATCATATCAAATATAATAATGCGTGGCTGAGTGTATGGCACTTTCGGCCAACTGCTTTCATCCGATGCGAACAAAATTTTTCGCCCAGTCGCACAGGTAAAATTGCAACACTTAACAGTGTAATAAACTGTTGCGTGACTGAGAATGCTGCACCTCCTGCTTTCTTTTTCTATCCGACAAGAAGAGGAGAAATCGCTGGTTGTCTCAAGCTGCATTCCGATACGACACGGTGCATCCACAGACCATTATTTAAAAAATGTGCCAAATCATTGGGTCGACGAATCATCGTCATTGAAAAACTGCAAATGTCAAAAGTATTGCCTTCTATTATGAAACAAACTTGCTAAAAACACTGGGTACATGGAATCAAATTTACACAGTCAAATGTATAACCAGACGAACAGACGTACCACGAAACTTATTTTCGTGAATCAAAATAACGGTCAATTCAAATGAGTTTCAGTTACGCGAACTATTCGCGCACTTAATTGGCTCCGTAAAATACAAAAAATCGAAAAAAGAAATATTCCCTATAGCTTAAACTGGAAAAAATAAAGGATTATAGCTTTTCAACCATTTCTGTGAATTATGATGCTCTGAGCTAAGTCTGAAGTGGGTAAAGTCTTTGAACATTCTAATGAAATTTTTCCGTAAGCAAACGTAGAAGCGGCGAATTGATGAACATCTCCGAAATTATTTTCAGAGCATTATTTATATGCTTATATTAAAATTTTATTTAATCAAAGTTCAATAAGACGAAAGCATTCATTATGAACATAAGTATTGTTGGATTTGGTTTTTGAGGAAATAGAGTTAATTCTGATTTTATTACGAAAAATTCTTAGTGCTTTTTCAACAACAACGATATGCTTGTGCCTTGTCAAATAAATGTTGTTTGCACAGGAAAAACTTTACAGGCACAATTTCGCTGAGAGTGAACCAATTTATTTCGAGTGTTGTTAAATTCATTTCTAAAGAAAATCTAAGGGGAGGCTAAAAATAAAAAATAAAAGGAAGGTTGTGTGCAAAGCCACGACCTCAAGGTTGAAGAAGAATACTTTTACAAGAAAGATAACCCGGCAGCTTGCGTGTCAGTCATTTTTCCTAGTTATGAAGTTGAAGTACTACTCAATTTCAGTTTGCACATATAAATACGACCTCACTGAACAGGAAAAGAACAAACTCTTTGCGGAGCAATCAAGTTTCAACAGTCAGAGTATACATGTGAATTCAAATTAAGATAATTAACTTTTGGTTAAAGCTCAGAACGAGAAAATATTAAAACTTCAATTCATTTAGAGCACTCATTAAGGCAACAAAATAACATGTATTGTGTCGTGTTGCGCGTCTTGGAAGAAGAAAATGAAGGTGGAAATTCTGCTGTGATGTCAAACAATAAGCGTCTTCTTCAAGACGTTACATCCTTATTAATGAAGTGTTATGAATTTTCTAAAACGGACTCAGCACCGTGAGCAGCAGAACTTGTCGAACTTTTCTGTTTGAAATCGGGTTTGTTTCGTATATACCGCTTGTTATGCACAGTATCAACAAATCGTAATAAACATCACAATGCTGTGCATTTGCAGATCATCAAACCACAGTTGCAGTTTAGTAATAACCATTCATTATGCTCTTCCAAATACATTAGAAGCTTTGAAAAAGGCTGGTTGCTGCAATTGCAATTTTCATTCAGTTACCGCATAAATGCTTCATGGTCAGATAGCGCGCAATATCTTCTCTGACATAACAAATTTTTCGAACGTTGTGGAATGGGATAAGTGGAAAAAATAGGTGTGACTGAATTATTTCCAGTTATACCAGACTACAACGTTCGAAAAATTTTATTTCGTATGTCGTAATACTAATGTACGAAAAATACATCTCATTCATTCTGGCTCAGAGCGATCTTCCGATAAGCCCCACATTTATTTTTAGTTCCTACAGATTTTCTCAGTTTCGTCACACGGATGTACAAAAATGATTTCTTGTGATCATTCTGTCAAGCCGGACCGATGAAGCTCTCATAAAGGCAACGAAATAACATGTATTGTGTCGTGTTGCGCGGCTCGGAAAGAAAATAGTAGGAGGTTGTATTCAAGACACGACCGCATAACTGACGTAGAACTACGCACACTATTAACAAATGCATTGTTGTAAGAGTTTCATTTATGAGTCATAAAATCTACAATTGCTCTCAAATCAAGAAACTTTTCTTTCAAAATTGCGGTGACCCTGAAAAGAACTGTGTTGGAGTTGTAGATGTTCAGCAATAGTTAAGTCAACTGCATTCGCTATGATCGGTGATGATGGTTGCGCACTGTGAATTAGAAAAAGTATGTATCACATTAATTATAAAGTTATCAACCTTACATAAAACTGGGTTTGAAATATGTACGCGTACTAAATATGGTTGAAAGAGGAAACTTCCTCTGCTTCAATCAATCCCCAGAACATTCACATGCCAAGCGAGCGCTTTACCATCTAATATATGAGTGCACAGAAAGAGAAAGCAATTACTTTTAAAAATCTGGCACTCAAAACCTTTCAAAAATACGCGACTAATCCTCAATTATTTGCTTTGAAAAAGGCATTTTGCTGTTCAAAATCGGTTGCTGATCGCAACCTTTGTTTTGCCTCAATAGAGGGGGAATGAAGACACTGAAAACATGAATTGTAAAAGCTATCTCACATTCAGTTAATTAGACGGCCGCGACAGATTAAAATTGCTAGTATCCAATACAGATTGCTCTTCTGAGTTGTCTTTTTGAACTTCAAATACTTGTTTATTTCCCTTGGAAAAGGCATTTTGCGAACTAACTGTCTTTGTGAATGCGTTCTAACAAGGCAGTTTGTTATTCAAAATCGGTTATGTTGATCGCAGCCTTCGTGCTGCCCCAACAGTTGGGGGGATTAGATAAATAAATAATTTTTTGACCGCAATTTGATTGCTAGGATCCAGCACAGAACGCTTGCGTTAATGCCAAAAAAATAATTAACCTTCAATTACTTGTTTATTTGCCTTGAGAAAGGCATTTTGCTGTTCAAAATCTGTGAAAACTGTTTCGCATTCAGTGAATTAGACGGCCGCGACAGACTGTGTTTTCACAAAGCAAAACTTTATTGCGGGAAGAAGGCCGAAGTCCTTACCTGGCAAATCGAGACATCCTTGTTAATGAAGAGTTGTGAATTTTCTTTTTTGAATTTTTTTATATACCGCCTGTTATGCACAGTATCAACAAATCGTAATAAACATCACACTGCTATGCATTTGCAGCAGCATCAAACCTCAGTTGCAGTTTAATAATAACCATTCATTATGCTCTTCCAAAAACATTTAGTAGCCTTGAAAAAGGCCGATTGCTGCGATTGCAATTTTCATTCAATTAATGCATAATGCCTTCATGGTCAGATATACCCGCTGCAACTGCTACGCTATTCATAGCCATGCCACAGTTGTGGCCGCTATACGCTGCCATTGGTATCCGCTGTCCTTGCATCAGCTGGCCCAGCTGCTATCGATGCTGAGATCCGCTGCAACTAGTGTGCTATCCATTGCTACGCCACAGCTGGCCCGCTATCGCTGGTATCCACTGCACTGCTACTGCTGCTGCTAAGGGATGATTGCTGTTGTCGCCAAGCATGGAAATTTTCACTCACTAGCAATATTCCATGCAAATGTGTTCTTTGATTCATCAGCTATCGTTCAATTATTTCCACTCGTGTACAAGTTTTCCATAGAAACGCTGCTGATTGTTTTTCGCTTTTAAGAATTCCGAATACCATAGAAGAAGACTGAATGATTCAAACACGATAGTATTTATTGTATCTAAGTTCACTTGCATTCAACAGTATCGCGAGAATCTTTGAGATACTATCGCCAGTGATACAAAATTATGAATCCAAATGATCGTTAGATTGCGTTCAACTGTTTGTTTACCGGAGCAAGTAGGTAACATCAATGCTTACGGAAATTGTAGCTTGGTGCATTAGCATGTGATATTTGAAATCACTAAGAATCATCGTGGTATATCATGGTGAAAGCACAACGTGAAGTGGCCGAATTCCGCCACCAAACAACCAACATTTGAAAGAATCGTTGCAATCGCTCGAGTGCTATCGTTTACGATTCTTTCGTGAAACACTCGCTATATGTTACTCGCTCCGCCTAAAGCAGGCAATAATGAAACAAAATCATCGAATCGAAATCATCTAAATCATCATCTTTGCTCTAAGTTGTCTTTTGCATGCGTCAGAATGTGAAACTTTTAATAGCGATGGTTTGCCTGGATTGAAAACTTATGAATTGCACGTTCCGAATTGATACCTGAATGATTGTTATGCGATATGATTTTTCCCATCCTTGGTTGTCGCTGTCTAGAACTATTATGAGCGGCTTCGGCTGAAACAGGCTCTTAAATAGGCCAAATAGTATATTTTCAATTGCAAGGTATATGATTCTGTCGACCGTGCTTTGGAAGCAATCATATTACGACCAATCAGAGGTCGAATTTCTCGTTTTGACAAGGCTTGACTATTTTCAATAGTAAAATAGTTTGAATAATAACATTACAATTATCTTTATTTGGGAAGAATTTTAGAAGGTTTTCCAATCTATTGCTGCAAGAACGAAGGAAATCCATCGAATACTGACCGATTTATTAGCATTTGAAATTGGACATATTTTTCACTTTTTTCGGTTTTAGATTTTCATTTCACATCCCTATGTAACCGAACTTCCTGAGAGAAGTATTCTACTTCAAAAAAAACTATTCGCGCCGCAGCGGTGGTGGTGCTGATAAGCAATACTCAGAGATATGAGAGATATGCGAAAAGAGTGTTGTGAGCCAAACGAACATGTCAAAATCCGAGCCAAACGAACAAGAAAGGTAACACATTGAGAGGTATTGCAATAAGGTTCAATGAAGAATATATTTATTTTTACCCGTTTTTCATGTTCTATTGCTAAACAAGGAATTGGGAATGCTCCAAAGTTGCTTCATCACAGTGATTTTCAACTGGTGGTTCACAAAGCCTTTGTATGGTCTACAAAATAATGATGAAAGTATATAAAATTAAACATAAACATAAAACTTAACTATTCCCCAGGACTTCCACCGTCACCATCAGTTATACGACTCGAAGAAAAACGTTAGTCAACATTGCAGAAGAGATATGGCACCTTTAATATGTAAAACCTAGAGTGCCTGTAAATATATATAGAGTGGCGACACTGTCAAAATTGGAATAGAAAATATCTGTCAGTGTCATTCCAATTGAGCAAACAACCCATTAAACTCGTGTGGGGAAAAAAGAAAGGATGTTAAGTGTTACCAGTGTTACCAGCGTTACTTTTGATGACATGGCGCCACTCTAGTTATATTATAAGCACTCTAGTGAAACCTGGTTGCCCTCTCTGAGTATATCTAGTGCAGATGTGCTTTAACCCTTTGAATTCAGTTGACAGTTGTCACGTTCCGTGCTGCCAGAAACAGCAGAAAGGTTGAAGGTTTATTTTTGCAGAATATATCCAGTAGCAAGCAAAGCCTAGGTGCTACATTCCGATTCGGAACTTGACCTTCTGTTTTTTTATACACAGACTTCGCAGCCGCCTGTTTAGTGTACAGGACAATTGAGGGGCTAGCTCTACGATCCTACTGACACTAACAGTGTCTCTAAAGCCGAGACTTGATACTACGACGACTGGCTTGTCAGGCCAGCATCGTACCTTGAGACCAGCTGGGAGAGTGATAGGAATACTACAGCCAAATCTTCACTCATATTCGTGTATGGGCGACATTATCAGTGTGCAAGATACAATTTAATGCAGTTAACGCAATATTTTTCTCTATGTGGACCTATCACTGCGACCAGAGACATTCGATCTATTGTGATATTGTCCAGGTGTCGCGAGGCTGCTACTCGTTTCTAAAATAGATGTACTAAGTTCAAAAAGCACTCGTGTGAGAGTAGTGTTTTTAATTTGTTCTCGTCCTTGTCACTCTCACGCAATTTGATTTCTCCAATCATGATCGTTATTTATAGTTATTTAATAAAATATAGTCGAGTAAACTTATATAACACTGGTCAACACAGATTTTGCCCTAGAGCTTAAACCAGACTTGGCAAAGCACGCCCGACACTAGCACTTGCCTCCTGGGTAGCACGCGCTCGAGCTGGGTGCTTCGGTCGACGATTCGGCGCGCAACGAATGAAGAACAGCACCACACAGCGAATATATATTTGTTGGTGTCTTTTCTAAAGTTACATGGTGCGCACGGGGTGACTCCGAGAGCCACGGGGACCACAAAAAAAACTACAGCTTTTTAACCATTCCTGCGAATTCTGGTGTCCCGGGCTTGCAGTCCTTAAAGTCTTAAATGAAGTTTACCAAACGTAGAAGTTAAGAACCCGACGAGCAATTACTCGGTGACCTTTTGACGCATTTCTATCTTTACTAAAAGCACCAAAAACACAGCCCAAGTAACAATGCATGTTTCATGATACTCTTGGAGACTCTCTTAAAATTTATTCTGCAATTGTTATACGCTCTAAAACCTAAAATTTTACTTGGGAGGAGTGGTTAAAAAGCTATAATATTTGATTTTTTTTGCGCTTTGAGCATTTGCTTTTGTCGTCCAGTGTAATCAAATAACATCAAGGGTGTTTTTATCAAACTGCAAAATACTGAACTCGGTCCAGAAAATTCATAACACTTTATTCAAAGTGTTGAAAGGTCTTAAGAAACACGACTAATTCAACAATTTAGAACAACAACATTTAGAATTTTGTTGCCTCCCAGCCGCAATATGCAATACTAGCTGACCCGGCTAACTTCGTCTCGCCTTTTTTAGTGTTTAATTGAATAATTTTAAATTTTTTTTTAATTTTTTTTTTATTTGGTTATTTGCGGATGTTTTCCAGCAGTTGCCATTTTTTTCAATTAAACTGTTGTCTAAGGTCAATTTATAGCTCCTTGCATCATTCTGGATCCGGTGATCCGGAACCGTAAGTCGCCATCTTGGATTTAAAAATTGCCATTTTTGGTTGTTTTTTTAGAAACCGGAAGTTGCCATCTTACAATTCATAATGGTGTCTGAGGTCAATTTTCAGCTTGAATCTCGTTCCAGAGATACTCATATTGGGTGGTATTTGGTCACTTTAGGCTGTTTTCCGGACACCGGAAGTCGCCATTTTGGATTTCAAAACAATTTCGGCCCTCCGTGCATCAATCTGGTTAAAGAAACGCTCATATTGAGTGGTATTTGATCATTTTAGGCTGTTTTCCAGACACCGGAAGTCGCCATCTCACAATTAAAAATATTGTCTGAGGTCGATTTTTGGCTTCAGTGGTCGATTTGTGGCTTCAGTGCATCATAGCAATCCCGGAAATACCCATATTGGGTGGTATTTGGTCATTTGCCGCTGTTTTTCGGGAACCGGAAGTCGCCATCTTGGATTTCAAAATGGCATTTGGGAACAATTTCTGGCCTCTGTGCGTCAATCTGATTAAGGAAACGCTCATTTTAAGTGGTATTTGATCATTTTCGGCTGTTTTCCAGACACAGGAAGTTGCCGTCTTACAATTCAAAATGTTGTCTGAGGTCGATTTGTGGCTTTAGTGCATCATAACAATCCCAGAAATACCCATATGGCGTCGTACACAAATTACATAACGCTAAAAACCTAGATTTCAGACCCCCTCCCCCCCTATGTAACGATAAGTAACGTTAGATATAACTCCCCCCCCTAAGGTTACGTTACGCTGGACAACCTGTCCCCCCTCCAAATTTGCAATTTTGAGCAAATATCTCAGTTACGTAACGGACTCCACTACCCCCCCCCCCCTCCCCCATATATTACAATAAGTAACGCAGACTTAACCCCCCTCCCCACCCCCCTTCATGCGTCACGTAATTTGTGTACGACGCCTATTGGGTGGTATTTGGTCATTTGCCGCTGTTTTTCAGAAACCGGAGGTCGCCGTCTTGGATATCAGAATGGCATTAGGAGACAATTTTTGGCCTCTGAGCGTCATTCCGGTTGAAATGGTCTGGTTCTGGTCTGAGGTCGAATTGTGGCTTCAGTTCATCATAACAATCCCGGAAATATCCATATTGGGTGGTATTTGGTCATTTTCGGCTGTTTTCCAGACACCGGAAGTCGCCATCTTACAATTCAAAATGTTGTCTAAGGTCGATTTGTGGCTTCAGTGCATCATAACAATCCCGGAAATACCCATATTGGGTGGTATTTGGTCATTTGCCGCTGATTTTCAGAAACCGGAAGTCGCCATCTTGGATTTCACATTGGCATTAGGAGACAAATTTTGGCCTCTTAGCGTCAATCTGGTTGAAGAAACACTCATATTGGGTGTTATTTGGTCATTTTCGGCTGTTTCCCACACACCGGAAGTCGCCATCTTACAATTCAAATTGTTGTTTGAGGTCGATTTGTGGCTTCAGTGTATCATAACAATCCCAGGAATACCCATATTGGGTGGTATTAGGTCATTTGCTGCTCATTTTCAGTAAACTAAAAGTCGCCATCTTGGATTTCACATTGGCATTAGGAGACAATTTTTGGCCTCTGAGCGTCATTCTGGTTGAAGAAACACTCATATTGGGTGGTATTTGGTCATTTTCGGCTGTTTTCCAGACACCGGAAGTCGCCATCTTACAATTCGAAATGTTGTCTGAGGTCGATTTGTGGCTTCAGTGCACCATAACAATTCCGGAAATACCCATGTTTGGTGGTATAAGGTCATTTGCCGCTATTTTTCAGAAACGGGAAGTCGCCATCTTGGATTTCGAAATGGTATTTGGAGACATGCCAGAAGAAGGAAGAGTGTCGAAACATTATGGACATGTTTGTTACACCTAAAAACATTCACCTGCTAAAATTGGTTATATTTGCTTGATTGGTTCTCGAGCTGTGTGTAATTTGAGTTTCATTTGTATGGGACCCCTCCCTTATAGAAGAAAGAGGGATGTCAAACCATTACATTTGTTACCCCTAAAAACAATCACCTGCCAAATTTGGTTTTATTTAGTTGGTTAGTTCTCGAGATAAGCAGAAATTAATGTTTCATTTGTTATGAACTCCTCCCTCACAGAAAAGGGAGGAGAGTCAAACCACTATGGACATACTTGTTACCTCTAAAAACATTCACATACCAAATTTGGTTGTATTTGGTTGATTGGTTCTCGAGCTGTGCGAAATTCGTATTTCATTTGTATGGGACCCCTCCCTTGTAGAAGAGGGAGGGGTGTCAAACCATTATGGATATATTTGTTACCCCTAATAACATCTACCTACAGAATTTGGTTCTATTTACTTGGATAGTTCTCGAGATGTGCAGAAATTTGTGTTTCATTTGTATGGGACCCCTCCCTTGCAAAAGGGGGAGGGGTCTCGAACTATCTTAGTCACCTCGGTTCGGTAGTTTCTAAGCCAATATGATTCAGACAGACAGACAAACAGACAGACAGACAGAGCTGCATTTTTATATGTTTAGATTCAATATGCAACAGCGTAATAAACTGTTGCGAGGCTGAGAGTGCGCTGCATCTTCCGCTATCTGCTTATATCCGACACGAGGAGAATTTTGTTGACTTCCTTCTAAGCCGCAACACGATAAAACGTGCTTCATTTAGAATGGGAACATTTTTTGCTCAAATTGTGGCGCTCCTGGTGGATAGATTTGGAAGTTCTTGGTGCTCACGTGTCGGGAATTTTGTTCGCTTCACTTATAAATTTTGGCATTCTGCAAAACGGCTGTATTTTGTAAACAAAGAAAAATGAAGGTAAAATAGCCGCATATGGCGAAGAATAAAAATGCTGTTTCATCAAGACAACGTTCCCACTCATTCTGTCCGCAATACGACCCTTAAATTGAAGGAATTGCGCTACGAACTCCATCCGCCGTTTCCGCCAGATTTAGCTCCTAGCGACGATTTTCCGCTTCTTTGATTGTCAATGCGGCTATCAAACGCTCGAATTAAGGGTTAGAGTAGGAAACGAACAACTATTTTATTAAGTGCAAGGCAAAAAAGGGAGGACAGCAAAAAGTTTTGCACTCGTATCCAAGTGAGTTTTAAAACTTGCTTGCACATTTATTTTCGTTTGCACGTAAACCCTACTAACAGTGCATTACACTTGAGTTAGATTTGAGTTCGAATCCTGCATAACAACAATTGCATAAAAATCGAGTTTTGCGATAAAATTCGCGCCGCGCCTGCTGCAACAGTTTGTTGCATTGTCCTTTGAAAGCATAAATTCGATCTAAAAACAAAACTCATCGCGTCACATCATCGTCTGCATCGTTGGATACATCGTGCACTGCATGCATTACACGCATTTAAGGTGAAACCTCATTGAATCCAAAAATGGCCGACTTCGAGTCACCACTTCGAATTTTCAAAAGCACAAGACTCGGAAATACTCATTGCGTTCCCTATGAAAATCCTATTTTATGTTTGCTTCACTACAGAAAACATAAAATAGCATTTTCACAGGGAACGCTTTAACTATTTCCGAGTCTTGTGCTTTCGAAAATTATAAGTGGTGACTCGAAGTCGGCCATTTTTGGATTCGATGAGGTTTCACCTTAAACTCAATCGATCAGAGTGTGCGGTGCAAAAAAACTCAAACATGCCATCACTGCATAATACCACAAAAGATAAATGCTTTTGAGCAAGTGCTTTTTATACAAAAGATCAAAAAGTTCTAGTCGCAGTTGTGGTCCATACAAAAAAAATAACACTTATTGTAGTTTTCCTAAAATATTTCGATGTCAGTCCTGTACTGCTGCTTGACAAATATTTTGAGAAATAAACTGCAACGTGTGTAGTTTTTGGCTTACTCCAAAATGACTATAAGTACATTACTCTAGTCATTGTAATAACCTCGAAAGAACATGTAGATAATATTTTATCAAGCAAGTACATATAAATTTATAAATTTATAAAATACACTTTACTTTTATTAGACAGAGCTTGTCATTTGATACAAAATGATCTGGAAATATTTTAAAACTGTGTTCAGCAGTTCCGATAAAAAGATGCTGCTTGAAGCATATTTTTAGCTAATGTATTTTTGGATTATCTAATAACAGCTATGTAGAATAACGATTCCAGCGTATTTGATGAAAGGTCAGAGGTAAAACTTTTTGCCCTCGTTCATAATTACTCTACCAACTTACTTCCTTTCCCAGGACACTAACTTCCCTCTTTACTTTCGTAGTTAATTTCTGAACGGAAAAATTTCTTAGATAGCGATAGACAGAACAACAATAGCGACACTGCCGATAATCACAAACCGAAACGTTTAATAGATGAGCTCTTAAGTGTTTCTGAAGACGGAAAGACTTTCAGCGAGACACAGATCATAGACAACATTTATGCGGTTGTTACTGGGGTGAGCTAAAATTACCTTGGAACGGTCATGAATCGAATTAATTATTTACTTATTTAAGGCTAACGATACATCCGGTTTGCTCATAGCCCACGCTTGTTTGTTCTTGTGTTTCCACAAAGACATCCAGGAGAAACTGTTCCAGGAAATTACGGAACACTTACCGGGCGAGGAGATAGACATAAATCCAGATACGTTAAAGCAACTGGAATATTTGGAGATGTTTCTCAAAGAATGTCTGCGTCATTGTCCTGTGGCTCCGAACGTTGCAAGGGAAAATATGGCCGAGCTGCAAATCGATGGTGTGAAAGTGCCCGCCGGTAATATTTTCGTTATGAACTTCTATGCACTACACCGGCGGAAAGACGTTTGGGGTCCGGACGCGGAAGCATTTGATCCACTGAATTTTTCCGAAGCACGAAGCAAGGATCGACACCCGTTTGCGTACCTACCGTTCAGCGGGGGTAGCCGGATATGCATCGGTAACTGTTTTCTCCCGTTCGACGGCAATTCAAAGTTACTTGAAAGAAGCTATATTAAGTTTGCTTTCACATTCGCAGGCTGGCGGTACGCTATGTTCAGCATGAAGATTATGCTGATTTATTTGATTCGGAATTTTAAATTCGACACGAAGATACGACGGGAAGAGGTGCGGTATAGGCACGATTTAACAATGAAGTTACCGTTTGATCACATGGTGCAGGTTCATAAAAGGATTACGGCAAAGGAAAGATTATCTCAATCGTATGTATAATATGAAGGTACTGGATTAGTTTGATTGAAATATAATGGAATTGACATTAAACAAATTTTATATATCAATAAATCAGATGAAGATTGGTTGAAAATTATAATAGAATCTTAAATTCAGTCTCCTTATCGGAAAAGTAAGTTTCAACATAAATTCCGTGCCAAAAGATTTCCATCAATATCCCATTGTACATATTGCATTGCATCTCGAATAGGGTGGTTCAGTATGCATTTCCAGAAACAAGAGCACAACATTTCATGCCTCCTTTTTGACAGCTTAGCTTTAATCGAAAAGCTTCTCGGTAATAATGGAGCAACACAGTACAAACAAGCAAATGGATATGGCACCTCTTTTTCGACGCTCAAAGCTCTCCAACGCATGTGGGACGAAATTTTCCGGTGAGATATAGTTGAATGGAATTATAGTACAGCTAGCATAACTGCTGGATGCCATTACACGCGTAGGCGCCTGCGTCGAGAGAATGAAGCTCTATCGATTAAAACGAAACTTAAGGGCATGGTATTCAGGGGAGACTAGTGGGGATAGGTCCGGAAAGCGCAACAGACTGTTTCGAGATTTCGAAGCGTGCACCCACGCATGTACTTGGCGGACGAGTATTTCATTCAAACAGCGTAGTTCGGGTTCGGTTCAGACGGGACGGAAAATTCGACGGACGTCATCGCGACTCCATGCGACAACGAGTGCGTAATCACCCCTTCGGCATTTGCAAGCAGAGAGGTAACATTTTCGCACTGGTCGAAGTAATAGTTAGGGCGATTCCGAGTGCAGACATGGACTAAGACGGTCCTAGTGGAAGAGTGCCTCTAGTTATAGATAATTATTGTAAAAAAGTTAAAGGAAAAGGTTCCCCGCCAGTGATATACCAAGCGTCTCCACATGGGCGCTTAGTCTCTCCAGGTTCGGTTCGTGCTCTTCTCAGAGTTGGTTTTCTCACTTGCAACCTTTGGTAACATATCTGTCCTTCTGCCGAGGGTTTCATCCGAAGCAGATACTCAGTCCTGAGCAGATTTTTCTTCCAGAAAGGTGAAGTGTGTAACGCCAGCTACACAACATATTGTCTTTGGTGACACCTGGAAAATTTTCCACTGTTTTTTGGTTTTTCAGTTATTTTAGAGTGTGATTATTTCGTTTTGCAAAGTAAAAGCAAGAAATCATTCAACCAACTGGAAAAGTGTACACGTTTCAAACGGGGGCTGTCCCCCAGGAGAGTGCTGCAAAGTGATAAGCTGGCAAAGTGCTGGAGCCTCCAGCAAAGATGGGATTAATTGATTCCTGTTAAGTCTGCAGATTCAGCTGGAAACAGATTGAATCTCTTTTGTCGAGCGTGTGGATACAAGCACAGTCTATTTTTTCGGTAAGTATCCTCGCTGCAGCGTACTTTATCTTATCACTAAGCATCCTACGCTAATGGCGACGCTCATTTGTCCTTTCATCAGTTCAAAAAATCTATCACAATCAAAGTAATTTATGACGTGCCGTGTGTGATAAGCTCTGAGAGCTTGTGGGTGGGCCGCAATAAGAAATATTGGGCGCTGAGTTGTTGCAAGATAATGGAACCAATTTCCCATTCCGTCTCTTTTTTTCCTGCTACAGCTGTTGGTTTACGTATCCCACATCATTGTTTTTTGATATTAATATGTTGTCGGTGCTAATAAAATGATTAACCTGATATGGGTTACCCAAATAATTTGAGGCTTATTGTTGGAGGATTGCGTATCTCACAATAAATGAAATATAATAAGAGTGAAATAATGGCTGCATGCGATTTGAAAGGCGGATATTTCGATTAAAATGCATTTAAATATCAATTTTACTTCTAACATCTAATAAAAACTATTACCAGAATAAAACAATTCTGGGCACAATTTGAAATTCTGAGTATTAAAAGGATCTAGTTGATATTTAATAAAATTCGCATATTTTGAAACAAAAAATAACGATTTATTTATAGGTCGATATTATTATTATTCTGAATTCTGTTCCAGATGTTTTGCAATTTTGGGTTATATGAAGTTAGATGGGGGTCTTCTGGCGTTTTTGAGACAACCTTAGCCATGAAGAAGTTACTCATATACCAGGAATATAGGCTTGGAATAAGAAGTGTAACTTTCAAAATAATATTAATAAGCTTTTTTGTTATTCAAGCGAACATGACGAGCCCACAGCTACCACCACAGACATGAATGGCGTCATTTCAATCTGTAATGAAATTTAGATTTGTTCGTCCATACAAATTCGCATGGGAAACCAGTCGTTCATTACCGTGCTGGATCGAAACCCGTACAGCATCGAAATCCGTACACCTTGATGTTTTTCTGTAGTTTTAAGCATTACAAAAATGAAAACTCATATAAAAGTTACATGTACATGTCCATTGAACTATTGGCTTCTGTTTAATTGAACTATGCGCCAGTAGGCCATGAAATAAAAATATTAAAAATAAAAAATCAATCGTGTATCGGTTTCAGTTGTCATTTCGTCGCATCGTTAGAGATTTCACTAAGGAAACGTTCTTCAGATAAAAATGTTTTTCGAGTGGGATATAAGTGTTTTACTCTGTGAATCTTTTTGAAATCGATTGAAAAGGTAAGTCTTTGTCATTTTCGAGCTGTGTATTGTCTGGTAAATAGTGCAAATTGTATTTATTCATCAAAAACTGTGCCGTACGGATTTTGAACTTTCATCCTTGTTTTCAGCATTTTATGGAAGAAAACAAGCATAAATATACGGCAAACAATCCCGAAAGAGCTGTGACAGAAGTGCGCGAGGGAAAGTCGTACCGGGAAGCTTCGAGAGGTTCCGGCGTTCTAGTGACTACGATAAAAGAGCCGTAACTTATGGCTACGAATCTCAATCAAAAGGAGTTCCACCAACCTTCACTGCTGGAGTGGAAGATTTGGATCATGAAGTGGGGTATAGCAATCGGGGGGCCCGGGGCATTTGCCCCCTCCTTAAATCTGGGCCTGGAAGAAGGCGTCTTGCAGCTGGTAGTTGAGAAAAATTTAATGTTTTTTATGTCAAATCATTCAATTGGGACCTGAAGCTATTCCAGTTCTTAAATATTATTAAAAGAAAGCCGCATTTCTGAGCAAAACTTGATTTTCAAAAAAAGTTTATCGTTTTACTTCGATTTTTAGACGAAAAATAAAAAATTGCTCGAAATTTAGGGCATTTCGAGCAGTTTTTTTGTTCTTCATTCAAATTTTGAAGGACAACGATAAACATTTTTCAAAAACATGTATTGCACAGAAAGCTGCACTATTTCAGCTGATATAAAAATAAGAAAATCGTGTAAAACTTTAGGAACCAATTGACCGCCACAATTTTTTTTTTGCTTAGTGTAGAATTTTATAAGAAGTAATTCTTACTCTACATGCTCAAATAAACAAATAATAAATAAATATAATATATTTACCGTAAATTTAAAGATAAATTGAAAAAAAATTCATTTACGTACTTCTATATCTATACGGATTTTGATTCACTGCTGTACTGTCTTTAATCCAGTCTATATCGCGTGCGTGCGGATTTCGATTCAAAAGTGTACGGATTTCGATTCAGATGAAAAACTGCGTACGGATTTCGATTCAAAACATGTTCTATTCAAACATGATTTTTTCGAGTTTCAGAGTAGTTTGAATCATTTCGCTTGAAAATAGTGATAAAATATAAGTAGACCTATAAGTTAACATGTCAGCTTAAAGCAATATGTAATTTCTTGATTTTATATTGACCGTTGAAGATTATCATGTGCTTAAGTGTACGGATTTCGATCCAGCACGGTAGCGTGTTTCGCACTAATCACCTTAGAATCCAATGAAGTTTTGTGGGGAAAATAGTGTGTTCGAATTAACATAGTAGGCAATGACTTATCAATATTAATCTAAACTCACTATTAAAAAGAGCGAATATAGATAATTTTCTTTTCTTTTTAAACAGAGTTGAATTTTTTTAGAAACAATTGAACCTAGAGTTAAAAAACTATACAGAATACAAAAATTTTAAATTAAATTTTTTTTTGTTTCAAAATTAACATTTGAAGGAATCGATTTTTTCTTCAAAAAAATTTTTTAACCAACATAAATTATAGGATGACATAACGGATTTCTGAGTTTTTTTTTCCAACGTTTAAAAGGTTTTATCATCGATTTTTGGTTCACACTATTTTGGACGAAAATTTAGTTCAGAAAGTGAGCATAAAAATTTCACATATACGAGAATCAGGAGACTTAATTTTCTCGAAACAACATCTTTTACTTTTACGGCTTTTGCACATATTTGAATTTGATATTTTTAGTTTAATCGGGGTTATGTGTTTAAAACAGGATAATTATGTTTTTGATATAAAAAACAAAAAAATCAACAAACAGTCTCGAGCTCGAATCTCTAGGCTCTCGTGAGGAAAATATACAACATTTTCTCAAAAACAAACTTTACAATCTACAATTCATGTCGCACTTTTAATACAGTCGGATTGCTTTATAGAGACATCTCAAGGGACCGTCGCAATAGAAAAAAGTCGCTATAAAACGAAGAATTGCTAGAAAAGACCATTGACAATGTTGCATTAGAGACATTTGTCATTATGAAAAAAGTCGTTATAGAAAGATTCAACTGTAGTTGAATTCATTTTGAAATCAAGTTATATGCTAAACTGAAGCTTTCACTCGCTGTGACTTCATGTTTTAGAAGAAAAAAAAATAAAATAAACAATGTTGAATGGATTTTTTTGCTTTTGAGAAGTCAAAAAAAATAGAGCCCCAGGTGTTGCGTGGGCTACTGAATGTCACGACCCAAGTTGAATAAACATGTAAAACAACGAGATTTCACTGCACATGAATGAATTGTTATATTCTACTCAAACTCTCTTTACTTATAATGTAGATGATGATGCGAATTTAACTTTACAGATCATACAGACAGCGAAAAAAATCGATTGATAGGTATACGACTGAAAGTACACAAATTGCATGCATCAGGCGCATTATAGTCATTATAATTTTACCACATTTTGATTTCTTGTAAATTTGGGCAAATTAACTCTTGAAGTGGGAGTTTAATAAGAAAAACAGAATTCTGATCACATTACTACAAAGCCTACTAAGCAATTCCAAGCAAATATGGCAACTTTAAGTTTTTTATTGACATTTTTGAATCCGCTCAAACTTCGAACAGATATTCTTATAGGCTAGAGACGTCATTCTATGCTATTAGTATTTTTCAATCGCGGACAATTTTGAAAAAAGGTCTGTGTAGAATGGTTTAAATGATAATTGGTTGGTCTTGAGGTACGATACTGGCCTAACATCCAGTCATTGTAGGTTCCGTTCTCGACTCGGGAGAGACTGTTAGTGTCAGTGTGATCGTAGTGTCTAGCCTCACAATTGTCTTGTACATTAAACAGTTGGCTGACAGGTGAAATTATCGATATCAAAAAATTTTCGATGCCCAATGGTGGTGTTATCTCGAAAAATTTAACTTTCTGGGACTTCGAAAATTTTTGAGCTAGGCAATAACGCCAAAGTCCAATGCATAGTGGTACAGAAAGGCAATTTAGGCGGACATGAGCTTTGCGATGCGATTTTGTGGTTTTAGAGCCATAGCTTCTCCCAAAAAGTTTTTCTTGTAGTTAGTCCTTTATTTAGGCGCAAATAAGAATTAGGGTGGTCCTAATATTAGCGAAATAAAATTAATATTTTTTTGCAGAAATAGTGGTAAACATTCTACAAATTTTCTGAAGCATATGTATAGAAATTTCAAGAATTAATAAAATAAAACTATTTTTGTGCGTAATTTTATCGAAAAGTTAATGAAAAGTGAACAATTTCAAATGAATTTTATGGCGTTTTAAAAAATAGTATGTCTCCAGTATTTTTTCAAAATAAAGTAAAATAGTTCTTCCATATGGTGCCAAAAAATATTCTTTTATGTTTGCCCTAAACGAAGATATCAATATCTAACAACAGCCTATTTTCAATATGGAAACGTTAATAACTCTTCACCTGTGCAACAATGACAATGTTTTTATGTCAAAAGTTTCAAGCTCTTAAAACCATCCGACCTTTGTTATAAAATTTGAACCTAAAAAAATAGAGCAAAAAAACTGTTTTTTTTTTTTTTTTTTTTTAAGGGGGGATTTGTTAGTAGCTTAAGTATTTATGATAAATATTAGTAAATAATGAGTATGTGTGTCCAATCACAAATGGTGACTTCTCAACACTGTTAGAAATTTGTAATTTTAATTGTTAGGATTTGTTTGCTTTCGCAATTAGGACTTATCATTCGTAGGGATTTAAACCTACTTGTCAGAAAAGGGGAAGTAAACTTACAACTAACTTAATTGCTAACTTATTGGCTATAAAGAGAGCTTATCGTAGCAATTGAGGATTGCAACGATTTTTGTCGAAAATTGTTAATAATTTTATTTGACATAGCTTCTAATGGTTCAACACCAGTAAGTCTATGTAATTCGAGTGTACCAAACCAAGGAGGACGCTTCAAAATCATTTTCAGAATTTTATTCTGAAACCTTTGGAGCGTTTTCTTCCTTGTTAAACAGCAACTTGACCAGATCGGTACAGCATAAAGCATTGCTGGTCTAAAAATTTGTTTGTAAATAAAAAGTTTGTTCTTTAAACAAAGTTTAGAATTCCTGTTAATGAGAGGATATAAACATCTCGTATATTTGATGCACTTGGCTTGTATACTCTCAATGTGCTCTTTGAAAATAAGTTTTTTATCATAAATTAGTCCCAAGTACTTAACCTTGTCGGACCAACTTAAAATAACCCCATTCATCTTGACAACGTGATTATTGTTTGGCTTGAGGAAAGAAGCCCTAGGCTTATGCGGAAAAATTATCATTTGAGTTTTAGAAGCATTGGGAGAGATTTTCCACTTTTGCAAGTAGGAAGAAAAAATATCTAAACTTTTCTGCAATCGACTGCATTTGACACGAAGACTTTTTCCTTTTACGGAAATGCTTGTGTCATCGCAGAACAATGACTTTGTGCATCCTGGAGGCAAATCAGGAAGATCTGAAGTGAATATGTTGTACAGGACTGGACCCAAGACTGAACCTTGAGGCACACCTGCTCTGACAGGAAATCTATCAGATTTTGAATTCTGATAGACAACCTGCAGAGTTCGATCAGTAAGATAATTTTTTAAAATTTTGATTAGGAAAATTGGAAAATTAAAAGTTTGCAATTTCGCAATCAAACCTTTATGCCAAACACTGTCGAATGCTTTTTCTATGTCTAAAAGAGCAGCTCCAGTGGAATAACCTTCAGATTTGTTAGCTCGTATCATATTAGTAACTCTGAGCAATTGATGAGTTGTGGAATGCCCATGGCGAAATCCAAACTGTTCATTTGCAAAAATTGAATTTTCGTTGATGTGTGACATCATTCTGTTAAGAATAACCCTCTCAAACAGTTTACTTATTGAAGAAAGCAAACTGATTGGTCGATAACTTGAAACTTCAGCTGGGTTCTTATCCGGTTTTAAAATGGGAGTAATTTTTGCATTTTTCCATAATTTGGGAAAATATGCAATTTTTAAGCAGCAATTGAAAATTTTCACTAAAAAATCCATTGTGCTCTCAGGGAGATGTTTGATTAGTATATTAAAGATTCCATCGTCACCAGGTGCCTTCATATTTTTGAAATTTTTAATAATTGATTTAATCTCATTCAAGTTAGTTTCAATTATTTCTGCAGGTAAAAAATTCTGGGAAGAAATTAAATCAAATTGACGTGTGACTTCATTTTCAATTGGACTCACAAAATTCAAATTTGAGTTATGAACACTCTCAAACTGCTGAGCAAGTCTTTGAGCCTTTTGTTCATTGGATACAAGAAAACGTTCACCATCTTTTAAAACTGGAATAGGCTTTGAAGGTTTCTTAAGAATCTTCGACAGCTTCCAAAATGGTTTTGAATATGGTTTCAATTTTTCAACTTTAGTCTCAAAATTTTGATTTCTCAGAAGTTTAAATCTATGTTTAATCTCTTTCTGTAAATCTTTATAAATAGTTTTAAAAACAGGGTCACGAGAACGTTGATATTGACGTCTGCGGACATTTTTCAAACGAATTAGAAGTTGAAGATTTTCGTCAATTATTGGTGAATCAAATTTCACTTGAGCCTTTGGAACAGAATAATTCCTGGCATCAACAATTGCACATTTTAATGCTTCCAAAGCGGAATCAATATTCACTTCGTTTTGCAAATCAAGCTCATTACTGAAATTTCTCTCAATATAATTTTTGTATCTTTCCCAATTAGCTTTGTTATAATTAAAAACAGAGCTCATAGGGTTTAAAACTGATTCATGTGATAAAGAAAAAGTTATTGGAAGATGGTCAGAATCAAAGTCAGCATGTGTGATCAAATCACTACATACATGACTTTGATCTGTCAGCACCAAATCAATTGTTGAAGGGTTTCTTACAGAAGAAAAGCATGTAGGACTATTCGGAGACAAAATAGAATAGTATCCTGAAGAACAATCATTGAATAAAATTTTGCCATTGGAATTACTTTGAGAATTATTCCATGAACGATGTTTAGCGTTAAAATCGCCGATTATGAAAAATTTCGAACGATTTCTGGTGAGTTTTTGTAAATCACCTTTAAAATAATTTTTGAGCTCGCGTGTGCATTGAAATGGTAAATATGCTGCGGCAATAAATAAAATCCCAAGTTCAGTTTGAACTTCAATTCCCAAAGTTTCAATAACTTTCGTCTCAAGATGGGGAAGAGCACGATGTTTGATTCGGCGATGAATAACAATTGCAACTCCACCGCCGGAACCCTGAATCCTATCATATCTATGAACCACGTAATTGGGATCATATTTTAATTTTATGTTAGGTTTCAAAAATGTTTCAGTAATAATTGCAATATGCACATTATTTACTGTTAAAAAATTAAAAAGCTCATTCTCATTGGCCTTCAATGAGCGAGCATTCCAATTTAATATTTTAATTGTTTTATTTAAAATCATTGCTAAATTTTAAATTAGAAACAATTTTAATAGTAAAATTTGTGCCTATTTGAATGGCTTCAAACATTGATTTTGCCTGCAACATGGCGTTCATAAGATCGAACATTGCCTGTTGCAAAAAAGAAAGTTTACCTGCCGTAATAGGCCCCAGGCAGTTGACATTAGAAAAAATATTTTCGGCAGCAATATTAGCTGGAGTAATAGGTGTACAATTATTTTCTAGCGTGTTTTGCTTACCCATATTAACGGTCATTTTCGAACTACCAACACTAGGCGGTATAATGTTCGAACTACCTGTAACCTGTGCATAAGTTAAACGGGTATGCAAAGAAGTAGGTAAACTATGCGTCACTGGTACGCTTGGAGAGTTTTGTTATGAAGTTGGTTTTAATTGAGAAATTGAATTTTGTTTACCTTGCCTTGCCTTAACAATTGCTAAACGGACTGGGCATTGATAAAAATTTGACATATGGTTGCCGTTACAATTCGCACAGCGAAAATTTTTACTCTCTTTCACAGGACATGTGTCCTTTTTGTGAGAAGAGTCTCCACAATTAAGACATTTTTGGTCCATGTTACAGAATTTGGAACCATGGCCATAACGTTGGCAAGTACGGCATTGGGTGATATGCTTTTCACCTCCGCCATACTTCCTATAAGTTTCCCACTTTACACGCACATTATACAAAGCATGTGCCTTTTCAAAAAATTTTAAGTTGTTAACCTCATTGCGGTTAAAATGAATTAAATAATTAACAAGGGAAATTCCAGTTCTCTGACTGTTTTCGCCTCGTGATTTTTGTTTCATTAGAATTACTTGGGTAGGGGCTATGCCAAGTAATTCTGTTAAAGTAAGTTTGATCTCATCAACGGTTTGATCGTTGGTGAGACCTTTCAAGACAACCTTGAACGGCTTGGCGTTCTTGGTGTCATATGTAAAAAATTTGTACATCTTGTCAGTTAAATACTGAACAAGACGATCACGACCCTTTACTGAGTCGGCTAATAAGCGGCATTCACCTCTACGGCCAATTTGATAGGTAACTTTAACGTCAGAAACAAACGTTGAAAGTTCCTTTTTGAATATATTAAATTCAGAAGAAATAGTTACCACAATAGGTGGAACTTTCTCCTTTTTTAAAGATTTTATATTTTGTATAGTTTCATTATTGGTAACTTCCATTTCACCAGCTTCTTGCTCAGGCAAAATATCAAAAGGATTGTCACTACAGACACTCGATGTGTCAGAAAGAGATGCCTCTCTTTTCCTCCCCGCAGCGATGCGAGGTTTCTTTTTCCGTCCAGCCATTTCAGGTGATACGAAAAAAGTTAAAACAAATGTTAAATTCAAAAGTAGGTAGTCTTGAGAAAGACTGATGGGAAATAACTTTCAGGGAGTCTTTAAAAGACACACTGACAAAACACAAACTTTGAAGCTATAGGCAGTCAAAGACCAGTCCACAAGCAACCGAAAAAACGTCTGATCTGTAGGACAGTTCAAGACGCACTGAGCAAAAAAACTGTTTTTTTTTTTTTTACAAACCCTAATCCAATTACGTGAAATTGCTCTAAATCGGTCAACTACCAACAAAAGTTTCGTCTTTTCGAAAGAGTACCCATGCAAAAATTCAGGTCAATCGGACGGTGGGAACACGTGTACGTGCCTCCAAGCGGTCAAAATTTTGAAACTTTCTTAAAGTTATCAGAAAATAAGCCAAAATATGCTGTAACTTTGTAAGACCTTTGAAAAGTCCTGGAGATGTGATGTCTTCGACAAAAACGTGTGTTTGGTATGCCCTAATGCTTCCTTTGAACAGCGTTTTCTTGTAAAATGCAACTAATAAAAGTTAGGTGCAGAAAACTAAATTTTAAGTATCTTTCATGTAAAATATTCCGTAGCTCTGTACGCAATAAGGATAAGAATTTTGTTTATTCAGAAAAGTTTCATGTTTTTACATGTTCTAAAGCTTTGCCAAATAAACTATTCTTTTATCTCTTAAAACAAAAAGTTAGTATTGGTTATATATGAAGACCTACTGTCATATACAGGGTGTTAGGGAGCTGACTTAAAATTCTTTAAGGGGTGATGGAGGACCCTATTTGTGAAAAAATTCCTTCTACGCATATGGCAAAAATTTAACTACTGCAGACTTATTCACTTTTTCAGTTTCCGGTTATGTTTACCTTTAACGAGGTCTAGCACAAAAAGTATGGCAGCTAATTAAATATTTTCAAAGTCCGAAAAATATTCATTTTTAAATAAAAATTAAATTCAATTGAATATTTTGCACAGCTTTTTTGGCTCTCAATTGATATAAACTACAAAATATTATCTTTACAATAATGGTTGTTTCAACATGGAGAATTAAAAACTAAAAAAGTAAGTAATTCGTTAAAAGATTTTTTTCGATCCGTTATAATTTGTTCCATTGTTGTAATGCTTTCGGGGGAGTTAATTATAGTAGTTTTTACTAAATTTCAACACAATTTTTCTTACACATTCTTTACAGTGTATTTGGAAGACACTTCACCGATCAAACGGATCATTTGGCTCTGAAAATATTTTTATTATCAATAGACACTCGGCTCAGCATAAAGAATAGGTGAGCTCATAGCCTCAAGGTTTATAGGGTCTACTTTGACAAGCGAATGGTCATAAGTTCCAATTTTAGTAAAATCAGGCCATTCGATGTCACGGCTCCCTTTCATTTCCCTACTTGACTCTTCCCTCACGTTAAATTCCAGGAAAAAATAGCACCATAATTGAATGAATTCCTCTCGTGGTAGTTATAAGTATCGAAGGTTATCTAACGTGACTCGGTAAATAAGAGTGGTAGAGTCCATATATAAGAGTATAAGGGAAAGGGTAAAAGTATATAATACATCCGTCACTTACCACGGTGACAAAGTAACTGTGCGTTCCGTTATAGTCGGTAGAGATGCAGAGATGAGCTCGGTCTTAGGCAACAATCATTGAAATACTTCCTACTTCCTTTCCTAACCGACCGTAAGGACGTAGCCAGTGCTGTTATCGATCTATACAAAGCGGAAGCTACTGAATTGTTGTACTAAATTATTTCCAAAATAAGCCATCTTAGGATGATTCGTTGTGCAACTTCACTAGCTCAAATCCATTGCAGTAAATGCGGTCGTTCATGCCCATGCTCAATAGACACTCGGCTCAGCACAAAGAACTTTGTGCTGGCATGAAGAAAATTCCTATGAACAAAAAAATTAACTTTGGGTCTATGCTCAGAGCAGAAAATATAAATGAAAATTAAATTTAGTCTTTGAAAATTGATTGTTCAGGGATAAACATTGAAAGAGATTTCTAATCGCCTTAATAGTTTTTCGACTATCGCAATCATCTCAAAGTAATATTTTCAAAAATACCAATTTTGAGATAATCATTTATAAAGATTAACACAAAACCATAAGCAACTAAATTGTTTTTAAAAATTAAACCATAAACCGTTGTGAAAAGAAAATGCTTACATCCTAATGGAACTGCCGCGCATAGCAAGTCAGTCCCCATTTTCACTAAAATTGAGTTGATACGCGGAAATGGTGCTGAAAATGCAGATGGGACTGACATGCTATGCGCGGCAGGAAAGTAATGCCCTTTCCTCTATTGAGCACACAAAAAAACCGTTCATTGAGAAGATTTCTGTACTATGCACCCACGTTACTTATTCCATCTCTTTCACGTAGAAACCGTAAAAACTTTCAATCAAAAGGTCGTTAGAAAATCCCACGTAAAATGATACCTCTTGCAGATGAAGTAACCTTCCGCGGGGGTTGTTTTGTTTCTCATCAATTTTCTTACTTGAATAATTTTCAAAGAATGGTTTGCTTCGCTAGAATTCATCGTTAAGCCTCTAGTGCCCAAGCCTGCCTGTCGACGAGTTCCAGTAATATTACTATGAGTCTTTATAAACATTTTTAAATATTTAATAGAGATTTATTGTGGTTTTACTGAAGCCCGTCGAAACGTAGGCTTGAGGACTAGAGGGTAGCGAAAATCGGGTTTGGGGTCATCCACAAATTACGTAAGGGTTTAGGGGGAGAGGGGGGGTATCCAAATTTCTTACGAATCCTTACAAAGGGGGAGAGGGGGATTCAAGAGAATCTTACGTAAGATTGATGAATTAAAAAAAAAAACGAAAAAAAAGTTTACAAAACTATAAAAAAAAAAATTAGTTGAATTATTTATCCCTGCGATCTTAACAGTTGAAGCTTGGGAATGCAGTGAATTCGCCGTCGCTGGGTGATTGCGTGCTTTACTTCATTTCTACTTAATTTTGAGTTTTGTTTACTTTAACATAGTATTAACTGTATTAACTTATTTTGTTTTATCCTCTACGAATACGCTATGTGTAAAAAAAATGTTTTACCTTCGAAAATATTTTTTTTTCCTAAAAAGACAATCTTACGTAAGATTCGTGGGGGGGGGAGAGGGGTAATGCAAAATCTTACTAAGCCTTATTATGGGGGGAGGGGGGGTCGAAAATTTCGAAAAAAGTCCTTACATAATTAATGGATGACGCCTTTCGCGTTTTCAAACCCGAGCACAGTGGTTTTAAAGACATTTTACGTTGATCAGACACCTACATTCGATTTCTGAGACTTTTTCACTCAAAATAAGATATAATTTGACTACCACTTTAAGATATTAGCGAATTACCATTAATACTCAGGAATAACCGATATTAGTTTGCTTTGTGAAATATACTAAAACTATGCCAAACCCGGTTGCGTAGAATCACCGTTTTAAGCTCAGTTTTTGTCCGATTTAAGATCTGTTATTTTTTTTTCAAAAGATGGGTAAAAAGATGCTAATATGTGGACAAACTCTTAGAATTTTGATATTTGGTCTTAAAACAAAATGGCGTCGAAAAAACCACAAAAATTTCCAGTCTCTCAAAAATTCAAAATGGCGCCATTGTTGCCCCTTAAGTTGAAATATGTTCAAACTCCGGGAAATTTATTTCCGCATCAAACTTCATCAGAAAATTATACATAGAAGCCAAGGCAAAAAAATTGTTGCACTGTGTAATGATGTCTAATATCATGCAACTGTAAAATTCACTAACATTTTAATACCATGCGTAGTTCCAAAGCTTTGGGTCAGGCTTAAATTAGGTATAAAAAATCGACTCCAAAAAATGTATTTAACCCCAATAAATGAAATATTGAATTTTCAATTAAATCGAAGACAGCCATTCCGAAATCACCACGCATAAACACCTTTTTTCGTATGACGAAACAATAGAAAATATCTGAGGATGAGAACATTCGTCCGATTCTAGAAGCTACATAACCTGCTGCATTCGAATGAATCGAATGAAACACAATCACTTCACTGCAATCTTATTCTCCACCATAAATTTTCATGCTTTCTAAGCTTATCACTGGCGTTACTTTTTCGCTAAACTCTCCTAGCAGTCCTACCCCACACAGCAGCTATTCAAATTGCTTCTTTATCCGATGGTATTAGTGTGAAAGATGAAACGACCTGTTGAGCACACTTTATTTTGATTAGGTGAATGCTACACAGCAGTTCCGTGTGCTCCGGGTGACTGGAATCCTCCTGCAGCAGTCATCCAGAGGCGAACAAGTGTTAGTAAAATCCCGAACAATGACTTTAGTGAGCAAGTGAGTGGCCGCATGTGGGGGTGAGCGTTGGCGGAGAAAATTTTCAGTCAACCTGAAAACGCAGTAAAAGAATTGCACTGCGTGCCCATATTAGCACGAATGAATTGTTGGATGTCGGTAGTCACTGCCAGGTTAACTGTGGGTGCGGTAGCCTTGGTGTTTTTTTTTTTGTATTAATCTCTCTTTTTCATGCATTCTCGCACTCGATACAACATGCCCCTGGCATGGTTATTTCCTTTTTCTACAGAAATTTACAGCTATGCTCTTCGTGTAATGTGAGGCTACTCCCCTATTCCATGTTGGAAATCATTTTCCCTGAGGATATTATCGCGTCATTGCTTAGATAATGGGTGATATGGTGCCAATAGGCGACGATAATGTTTTCAATGGAGCTATGCTGCTACGTCATGGTGTTGTTGATGCTTAGAATCGACTGTATTTACCCAGTTTATAGCGAATACAATTTGGTTTAGTATTACAGTAAAAATTATTTCAACATAACCTCCACATTTTCTACCCCTCCAGAAATTCGACAACTTCGTGTGTAAGTTGATACTGTCGTTTGCACAGTGGAACGGATACCCGACAGATCTAGAGAAGAACGAAGTGAGCGAGCAACGGAGCCCTCGTCTGGCTCTTCGGAACGGAGGTTCCCAGCTGCTATCGACCCGTGCAAACGAGAGGGACGAGCATAACTTTAAAGTGATGTAATAAAAGCACAATGTCAAATATTGACATATCGACGACAGCAGTAGCAGCATGGACAAACACTTGGCAACAACTAGTACGATTGGTGCTGCTTACAGGATGTCTGATCTTGGCCAACGCTGGCAGTAGCACCGTCTCGGCCGAGGGCAACATTGGTAAGTTTTGCTATGCATGTTTAAAATGTCACATCTATTCTGATCACGCGCAGGCTAGAAGTTCAAATCCAAAGCTATTGTTTATCGAATACTAAGATAAAATATCGATTGGAATTTTTTCAATCTGGAAAAGTACAATGTGGGTGTATTAAGGAGCGAGGTGCAGCTAGGAGCCAGCTTACAAGTAAGATGACAAAACACGAATCGATTTATCGTGTATCTTTTGTTGCTAACGGCTTTGAAATCTCGAGCACCAGATTGGATGAGCTGAGAGTATCTATATTTACACTACCAATTGAGATATATCGCAGGATAATAGGATCCTCAGAATGTTAATGATACGATGTCCATAAAATCCCAAATTCAACATGTGCCAACCACCGTTACCTGTGGCGAGCTATTCTTGAGAGGTACAATGTCACAATGACATTTATTTTCCGCTGTTGCTTGGAGCTGATAATGGACCCGAGTGGCGCCATTCAATCTGCATCAACTTCACTACACCCACGTGAAATGTCATGGTCCATTAGGGGGAACATATTTTGACAATAGCTTTATCAACACGTATTCGCATGACCTAGCATCACCTGTGGCCAAACAAATTAGCGAAATCATACTTTGAGTCGTGACTCGTGAGCATCCTGAGCATCCAATAGGAAAAACTTTTGTAAACTGCAATTAGGAAGATTAAAAAACAAATTGCTTCTTCTCCTTTTGCCTGGACTACGATCAGAAAACATTGAGCTATTGTTATATTGCCCGGGTGTCTTTTATATTCCGCTCTTCCTATTCTTAGTAATATTCCTATTAAGACTAAGTGGCATGTAGCTTTAGGGCCAGAGATTAGGCCAATGGAAAAGTCCGTCGAAGCCGAATAGCCTAAATCTACCTACTTGAATGCAAATTCATGATTACTCGTTAGTCAAGTGTAACCTGATGAGATGACTATGAAGCCCTCTTTATCAAGTTTATAAGTTTTGATATATTTACACTACAAGTTATTTTTGGAATAAGACACCTGTAGCATCTGTCAAATTATTTTCCTATTACGAATTGTTAATATAAGTATTGTTGAGCTTGAATTTTCAAACAACTGAGCTCGAAAGTAAGATAAATGTCGGATTTTTCCTTCCCTTCAAGAACAGATTATTTGGTTCCAGCTCTCTGAATGGAATACAACTATCTTGTTGTACCAAAATGATCTGAAAATACGCAAAAATAGCGAAAAAATTGAACTACAACCTTTTCAATCAAAAAGCTGTTATTCAATTTCCAACCAAAAAACTGTTTAAAGTTATAAAATGGACGCAATTTCAAATACATGTTTAGAAAATTAACATTGATGTTGATTCATGTTAGTAAAAAAGAGCTAAGATTCGCTAAAAGTTTATTTTTCGTTGGAACTTTTCATTGTTTCAAAACTGTTGGTAAAAAGTCTAGGAAGAGAAATGTAAACTAAATGTTTTCTTAATTTCTGCGATTTTTATAACAATAACCAAATTCTAATGATTCAATATAATTTAAACAATAATTTCAAATCATGAAGCTCTTGGTGACTAACTTCTTAAATGCATCCGTTTTTGAGACAATTTAAAATTAAGTGTGAAATATTTGTGTTTTTATTAGGTTTTCGTAGGTTTTCATAGTTTTTCAGAAACAAGCATAGATATACCACAGACTAACAGACATAATACTGAAACTTTGAACAGATTTTCAACAAAAACATCGTTCAAATGATACCAGTATTTTATGTTAGTAACACTAGCACCATCTACTGCCGTGTTGGTGCTGCGTCTTGTATTTCGACATCAGCGCTAGTGTGCATGTGTGAACTTGGGAACTAAAAAATATGTATGAGATTGCATGACAGCGCCCCAGACAGTGTAGTCGCACGATGGCTGTTGTTCGATTGAAAATTTGAAATCATCGTTTATCTAGGACGACTGAGCTGAGCTCCAGTGTTACGTCTGTTAGTCTGTGCTAGCTCCATCGCCACAAAAAAAACGATCATCTCACATTTCCAATTGAATGACATTCATCGCGTGACAACATCGTCTGAGGCGCTGTCATGCAATCCAGAGTCTATGTGTATATAGAGTCGCGCGAAGAGAAAATCTATCGTTTGGGCAACACAGTTATAGTGCCGTTTGTTGCCAAGAACTATACAGTTCTGTTTTTCACCATGCATAAGCGAATATCATTTTTTTGAAATTCTTCACAAGGTACACAGTTTTGAAAGATTACACCGATAATGTTTTGTTAAATTTGAGTGAACCAGTGTACAGGTTTAATGTTGGATTGAAATGTGTAGGTAAAACTTCGGAAAAACACATATTCTTTATTACGCTCAATTACAACACTTTTCATCCACTCTCAACATTATCACCTTGTTTATTTACATTGCTCGATTGGTACCCTCGTTTGACACTGATTTGGTTCCTTTGGTTTCATCTTTGCGGGACTCTTATTATAAACATAGACTCTGATGCAATCTAATACATATTTCGTGGTTCCCAGTTTGACACATGCACGTACGCTAGCGCTGTTGTCGCAAGACAAAACGCAGTGCGAACACAGCAGTTTTTTGAATAAATAATAAATATTGGAAAACAGCATTTAAACACGGATCAATAGACCTAACACTTTGAACAAATTTTCAATAAAATCATCGTTCGGATGGTAGCAGTACTTTATGTTAATAACACTAGCACCATCTGCTACCGTGTTCGCACTGTGTCCTGTATTTCGACATCAGCGCTAGCGTACGTGAATGTGTCAAATTTAGAACCACAAAATATGTATGATATTGCATGACAGCGCCCCAGACAGTGTTATCGCGTTAGGCTATTGTTCGATTGAAAATTTGAAATCATCGATTTTTTGTAGCTAGGTTCCAGTATTATGTCTAATAGTCTGTGATTTCAATATAAATTGAACATTAAATTCATCCTAAAACGCCTTGAACTTTGTCTCACGAGCGAAAATGTAAATAATCACTTTAGGTGCAACGAAGTATTAGTCCCACATTTTCTTCTTGTTGTTGCTGAAGGGTCATCGGGTGTGCGCGAAGTGACTGCAGACAATTACTGTTTGGGGAAAGGTAGCAAGCAATTCATATCCGAAGGTATTTATTCAAATGATCTACAAAACAACGTACAAAAAAACATAGAAAGATAACAACATGGACAAACAGTCTAGATTATTTTAATTTCTTTGATAATAATGAATCCGATTTCTGAGGCTGCATGTCCTGCTTTATGGCCGTCGTGTATTTACTGCCTTTGGGGCGTTTTTATTTTCACAAAACTAACAATGTCTCAAAAAATCACTCGAAAAGCCATTATTAAAAATTTGTTCCAAAATTTTTGGTGAAGCTTGTCGATTATCTCCAACTTAAAAGATATTCCACTTAATAGAATGTAAAGAAAACAATTTTTGCGATTTTTGTGTTTTCGCAAAGTTGAGCTCGAGTGAGGAGAAAACAAGCAACAGCTTATCCTTCAATTCAAAGTCCTTCAATCCATTAAAAATTACGAAATTTTAGTTATAAAAATATTTTACGATACACTTTTTTACCGAAAAACATTGGAGACAAAACCTTTGGTATTCACATAAATATTTGTAAAAAGTGCGTTCACGAGGTTTTTTTGAATGGTCTATAGTCCAAGTGTTGGTAAATATCGGCCATAAATATATAAATTTAAAAACAAATTGTCAATGATGCCTTCTCAAAAAATATAAATGAATTTTTTTTTTTGTAAAAAGATAAACTACTCAAAAGTGGACAGCACAGCTCATGACAGTCAAGCGAGAGATTGCAAAACGTTTGTTTGAAATTATTTTTCTCTGTGCAGGATCTCGAATTTAATTTTTACAATATTCTCAAATAAAAGTTCCGAGAGTTCAAATAATTCGTTGAAAGTGATCTTTCGACAACTTTTTTCAATCTCTCGTCATTATTTAAACATTTTCTCAAACTCTCGTCATTATTCAGATATTTATATTGATTCATAATAAAAAGGTTTAAAAACTTCAGACCTTTTCAAATGTGAATCCAGATAAATTTTCAATGGAAAAGTATGCGGAGTTGCTTAGACTAATATGACCCACACACCCACAAAGTTTTATAAAATTCTGAAATGGTGCTACCAGCCTCTCAGTCAAGTTGGCACATAATGTGTCATACAGTGTGTGGATTTACCCTTTTAGAAAACTATGAAGATTAGTTCCGAACCTCCTTTGAGTAAAAGATTAGATGAGTTAAGATTTAAAAGCCGGGAAACAGAAAAAAATGTGTTGCCAAAAACGGACCCAAAAGTTGCCAAAATCAGAATGTGCCAAAAACGGAACCCACCTGTAATTTAAAAAAAAACTGTTATTGCTCCAATATATTTCAATAATTTGATGCTTACAAAATTCGTTAGGTCCTTGAAAAGCATTTCTAGTTTTAAAGATTGTGTTTTTCAGAGTTTTGATGATTCTTGCAGTTATTTTAAATCATAAAGCTGTTGGTGATTAACATTCTTATTGTTTTCCTGTTTAAAACTAGGTTTGAACATTTGAATTTAAAAAAAAACTAAATTAATCCACCTAGCGGTCAGACCCAGCCTTTCTCATTGAATTTTTTATTTGTAAAAATAGATTTACATGAACGCTTCAATCCAATAAATGTATATTCACTCTTTAGGTTCTAAAATATTGATGTTGTAATCTTTACATATAAAAATGCAGTCAAGTCTGTCTGTATGTCTGATCCATATAGGCCCGAAAACTACCGAACCGATCGACGTGAAAACTTGTATGTAGGGGTTTTTGGTGCCAATAAAGGTTCCTATGATAGTTTGAGACCCCTCCCTCTTCTGGAAGGGAGGGGTCCCATACAAATGAAACATAAATTTCTGCACAACTCAAGAACAAACCAAGCAAATGAAACCGAATTTGGCATGTGGATGTTTTAAGGGGTAACTAATATGTCCATAATAGTTGGATGGAACAAAAATTTGTACACATCTCGAGAACTAATCAACCAAATGGAACAAAATTTGGCAGGTAAATGTTTTCGGTGGTAAGAAATATGTACATTATGGTTTGAAACCCGACTCCCTCTTTTATAAGGGAGGGATCCCATGAAAATGAAACACAAATTTCGCACAGCTCAAGAACCAATCAAGAAAATACACCAAATTTGGTATGTGAATGTTTTTAGAGGTAACAAATATGTCCATAATGGTTTGACGCCCCTCCCTCTTCTGGAAGTACATGTTTCTTCACAAATTTTTGCACATCTCGCGAACTAATCAACTAAATGGAACCAATTGGCAGGTGAATGTTTTTAGTGGTAACAAATATGTTCCATAATCGACCTCAGACAACATTTTGGATTGTAAGATGGCAACTTCCGGTTTCTGGAAAACAGCCGAAAATGGCCGATTTACACCCAATATAATAATATCCGGATCTAGAATAATACACAGGAGTTAAAATCGACCACATATAGCATTTTAAATTCTAAGATGGCGACTTCCGGTTTCTGAAAACAGCAGAAAATGACAAAAAACCACCCAATATGATTTCTTTAACCAGTATGCCGTTCAAAATCCAGAAAATGTCTCCAAATGCCATTATGAACTCCAAAATTGCGACTTCCGGTGTCGGAAAAACACCGGCAAATGACCACATACCACCCAATATGGGTATTTCCGGAACCGTAATGATGCACTAGAGCCACAAATCGACTTCAGACAACATTTTGAATTGTAAGATGGCAACTTCCGGTTTCTGGAAAACAGCCTGAAATGGACGATTCCCATTAAATATTAGTATTTCTGGAACCAGAAAGATGCACAGAAGCTAAAAATTGATCACAGACACAATCTTGAATTTTAAGATGGTGACTTCCGGTGTCTGGCAAACAGCCGGAAATGACCAAATACCATTCAATATGGATGTTTTCGGAACCAGAATTACGCCCAGATGACAGAAATTGATTTCACAGGTAATTTTAAAGTCCAAAATGACGACTTTCGGCTTCTGAAAAACAGTCCAAAGTGACCAAATATCACCCAATATGAGTTTTTCTTTAACCAGTATCCTAAATACCATTTTGAAATCCAAGATGGCGGCTACCGGTTTGTGAAAAACAGCCTAAAATAAACAAATACTATCCAATATGAGTATCTCTGGAACCAGAATGATGCAAGGAGCTAACAATTGACCTCAGGCACCATTTTGAATTGCTAAATGGCAACTTATAGGCAACAGTCGGAAATGACCGAATAATACTCAATATGGATATTTCCGTAAACGTGATGATGCATAGAAACCAAACATTGACCCTAGACACTATTTTGAATTTGAAGACGACCACTTTTAGGTCCTGGAAAACAACCAAAAATAGCTCCCAATATGGGTATTTCCGGTGTCAGATTGATGCCAGAAAGAATACCACTCAATATGAATATATTCAGAATTAAGGCGATGTACAGAAGCCAAAAGACGAGGATGTCGTCATTTCGATAAAACCAATCATTTCAAACGATTTGTTATTTGACTTTGATCATATCCTACGGCCGATTCGTCGTGCATTTGCAGACTTTAAACACATCGCATGGAATCAATGAATTTGGAATGTTCAAATAGTACGACACCACATTTAAATTATGTTGAGGCTACATATATCAATCAAAGCAGGTATAGTTTTAAATAGTCTTTGAATTTCTCTTCTTCCCATAACTTTTGAGCCACATATTAAATTGTTTTGAAGTTTGTTATTTGTAAGTTTGAGAGATGACTCGTTCGTATGACACTAGTTATGTTCAAATAAGTCATGTAATTTTTGAGATAATAGGCTTTTGTTGTTTTATTAACGGTTAACGGTTGCTTAATTTCGATTATAATCAAATGAAATGGGAACGTGTAGGGCAGCCAAACTTTGAAACCACGTGTTCAATCATAATTCATCAGTTAACCTTTAACTAGCCCGCTCATCTGATAATAATAATCAAATCGGTTGTGTGTTTTCTGAGATAATGAAGTGTCGTGATTTTCACAAGTCGGCACATTACAAATGAAGTTACAGTTCGATTACAGTAAAATTCAATGGGGTCTTCTGAGGCAGCTAGACCTTTCATTTGACACTAATTTTGTGGAAATCGGGTTGGCCATCTCTGAGAAAAGTGAGTGAGTCCAAGTAGTCTTCGGAATATGTTCCTTTGCATAGCTGGATTTCACATTTTTAAACATAACAGGCAAAGTAATAGTCCGACTGCAAAAAAAATCAATAGGGTCTTATGGGGCAATTAGACCTTCCATTTGACACTGATTTTATGAAAATCGGTACAGCCATCTCTGAGAAACATGAGTGAAATTAAACAGTCTTCAGAACACTTTTCTTTTCATAACTTTTGAACCACATGTTCAATCCTCATGAAATTCAAAACTTAAGGGTTTTCTAGGTAGCCCGTTCTTTTGAGACCAATTTTGTTCAAATCGGTTGTGTAGTTTCTGAGATATTGATGTTTCATGATTTTCACATTTTTAAACTTAACTAAAAATCCGATTACAATGAAATTCAATAGGGTCTTATGGGGCAACAAGACCTTTCATTTGCAATTAGTTTCATGAAAATCGGTTCAGCCATCTCTGAGAAAAGTGAGTGAGAATAAAAATCTGCACATACACACACACACACACACACACACACACACACACACACACACACACACACACACACACATACACACACACACATACAGAAAATACCAGCTCGTCGAGCTGAGTCGAGTGATATATGCCATTCGGCCCTTTGGAGCACTTTTATACTTTCGGTTTTGCAAGTGATTGCTATACCTTTCTAGGAGTAAGGCAAAATTACGCCTTCTTCATAATTTATTCGTGATTCGCCAGCAACAACCGTAGATATATAAAAATGAATGATCAATGTTACGTCATTGATTTCACATCGCAAAAAAGATTGGATTGATGATACAATAACTAAATACTTCAAGTTACAAAAAAATTACTCTTCACTTCAGGTTGAAAAATATGACGAAAGCTTGTTTTTCAAATGTAAATTCAAAATAACGTAGGTTTTAATGTATAGCTTCGTTTTACAAACCTCTGAATTAGTAAAGCTGATGAGTACATCATTCTACGGAAACACTCACGAAGATAAATAATAAGCATAAATTATCAACTTTGAGTTGCCAATAACTGAGATTATTAAATTAAAGTTTTTCATTCACCAGGCAATTGCTTTTAACTAATTATATACAAATAATATTTTTCGATTATGAATCGCAAACATCATCATTTTAATAAGTACAATGCGGTACTGTAGAATCAGGGCCAACAAGCAGTAGAATGATTTCTATTTTTACTCGAAAGCTATCGCTTTCTTGGCTAACCACACGCTCCCCAAAGTAATTAAAGTGTCCACTTATTTTTCTCTGACATGCGACGTTGCTTACCATAGGCATGCAGCAATTAAAAACAGTTCGCATGCTGGCTCAACAGCTCCAGTAAGCTTAGTCTAGTTCAAACAGTTACATGGCAGCGTACAGCTTTTGAGGGGCTCGGATCAATAATCACTCCACACATACGCGAGCCGAAGGAAAGCAATTTTCGCGTAAAAATAATACTCCATCGTTCATTATGATTTCATATTTCTATAAGTTCTGTTTGAACAGCCGATTATCCGGTGGAACGGTTTGAGCTACGGATAATGAATTTTATATTGGCATCTCTTGGACGGGACGTACTGTGCTTTCAGTTTCAGCCTGTCGATTTTGTATCTACTGTTGTCTATGTGATCGGTCATCAGTTTACAAAGGTTGAGTGGTTGGGAAACCAAGTATTCAATAGAAAATCGCTGTATCTTTAATTTGAAACATGAAATCCCGAGATTGTAAAACCTAAATATCATTCCTGGAATCTGTCCTTTAAACAGCAAACGGTCTTCTCCTCTTTCAATTTCAATTAATAATCAATTCACACATAGAACCCTTGGTAAGCCATACTCTAAACCCTTTTCTTCTTAAAATTTAAACCATTTCCCATCCTATTTCTGTGTGAGTTGGTAATCACATCCAATCATACCTTTGGTTCTTTAGAAAACCGGCTACATTCGGAACGTAACTACACTTGAAAAGCAGTTTGCTTGTATCTTTTTAATGTGCTCTTAAGCTTCCAGTTCGAGCTTCGTAGAATTAAAATGCTAATGCTACCGGCACTCGGACCAACCACTTCATCCTTACGACTCAGCAACTGCCGTAGTTATTTTACCGAAAAGTAGATTACGTTCCTTTATACGTACATATATCGTAAGGCTATTTTTGCCTTTCTCCTAGAAAGGTATAGCAATCACTGGAAAAACCAAAGGTATAAAAGTGGTCCCAACGGCCGAATGCCATATACCACTCGACCCCTTTCGACGAACTGAGCATTTTCTGTATGTATGTATGTATGTGTGTATGTGTGTATGTGTGTGTGTATGTGCAACTTTTTTTTCTCACTCACTTTTCTCAGAGATGGCTGAACCGATTTTCATAAAATTAATTGCAAATGAAAGGTCTAGTTGCGCCATAGGTTGCTATTGAATTTCATCGTAATCGGATTTTTAGTTTAGAGGTTATGTATCAAAATGTAAAAATCACGAAACATCAATATCTCAGAAACCACACAACCGATTTCAATAAAACTGGTTTCAAATGATCGGGCTGTCTCCAGAACCCTTAACTTTTAAATTTCGTTATGATTTAACATATGGTTCAAAAGTTATGTAAAGAAAAGTTATCCTGAGATTGTTTAAACTCATTCATTTTTCTCAGAGATGGCTGAACCGATTTTCACAAAATTAGTGTCAAATGAAAGGTCTAGTTGCCTTATAGGTTGCTATTGAATTTCATTGCAATCGGATTGTAACTTTGTACGTTGTTCATAAAAATGTGAATTATTAGCCCCAAGGCTAAGCGTGCGATATTGTTCTGCATTTGCATTTGCATTTGAGGATGGTGCAATGACTTCATTTCGAAAATTTTGCGAATAAACCATGAAGCTAGAACACGAGAAGTGTAGAAATTTGGTTTGCGCCTTGTGCTTCAAAAAAACCAAACCTGCGAAGAGAATAGGCGAGCAGTGGAAGAAAATGCTCTTTTCTCACTTTCTGCCTATGTGTAACGAAAATGATAAAAAGTATCCTAGAGTTTTGTGCGTAAGTTGTTATCTGGGGGTGTACTGAAAGTCCAAAGTTAAGTCGAATGTGATCTTAATATTGTCAAATTACTTATTGCTGACGCACCTTTTCGAACAAGGTCTGAACATCGAGATATGCACGTCCACGATTCCAATGAAGATACTTAAATATAAATAACTTTGCATTTTTCAAAGGAAATTGTTTTTTAATGAATTTATTCATCTAATCCGACAAAGATTGAACATTAAGGAAATTTTCTCTACGAAAACATAAAGACAAACTGGTTTGCTGGATTCCCGTACGTTTTTCCTGCATCCCACAAAAATTGTTACATCTTAATTTTTTTGCGCTGAACGTCTTTTAAATAAATAAATTCAATTTTTCAAAAAAATCGAAATATTTTTTAGCTTTCCGATCCTTGATTTTTATCCAGTTGGCAACATTTCTGCGAAAAAAAATTAGAGGTACATGCAAATTCGTTGACAATCGAAATTTATATTCATGGATCAAAATACCGGTCAATTCAAATGAGTTTCAATTACGCGGAATATTCCCGCCGCAGCGGTGGTGCACATCAGCCCTATTACCTTTGAACTCAGTAGACAGTCGCGTGCTGTGCTGCCAGAAACAGCAGAAAGGCTGAAAGTTTATCATTCGCAGAATATGTCCAGTACGTGTCGAACAAAATAATCGGAAGCAAATTTTTTTAGAATTTTGTATGGAGTGGTACGTCTGTTTGTCTGTGGTAAAATGACTGACTGAATTGTTAATTTTTTGAAATTAAATGACACTGCACTACCCTCAAATGCACTGGTTGCTGACTATGTTAATATGACTGACATTAGTGAAGTTAGAGGGATTTCTTTGTAGATTTGCGCTAAAAAAATTAAAATCCAAATTTTTCAAAAAATCGCCGATGAAATATTTTTTAATTCCCGATCCTTGATTCTTATCCAGTTGGTAATATTTTTGCGAAAAAAAATCAGAGGTACATGAAAATTCGATAATAATCGAAATTTTGACACCGTGTGGCTAAATAAAAGGTAGAAAAGTGATCCAAATGGCCGAATGTCATATGCTACTCGACTCAGTTCGACGAATCGAGCATTTTCTGCATGTATGCATGTATAAGTGTATATGTGTGAGTGAGTGTGGGTGTGTACGTGTGTATGTGCACCTTTTTTCGCACTCACTTCTCTCAGAGATGGTCTGACCGATTCTTTCTATCAAGGTGTCAAATGAAGGGTCTATTTGCCGCTCAGGTTGCTATTGAATTTCATTGTAATCAAACTTTTAGTTTTGGCGCTGCGTCAGAATGTGAAAAACGCTCTTATATCTCAGAAGCTATGAACATAGTTGAATTCAAATTAATGGGCTTTTTAACCCTTAAACAATGATATTCATAATGTTTAAACATGTGGTTTGAAAGTTATAGAAAGAAACGTAACCCGGAGACTGTTTAAAACTATAGCTACGATCAAAGTATGTGGCCTCAACATCATTTTAATTTAATATTGTACTATTTCAATGTTTGCGGCCTTGCTCGGGATTGAAGTTGAAATTAAAAGTCATTTCTATCATTTCAATTTTTGCCTTTTTCGTAGAAAGGTATAGCAATCACTGCAAAAACTTATGGTACAGAAGTGCTCAAGAGGGCCGAATGTCGTATACCACTCGACTTAGTTCGACGAGCTGAGCATTTTCTGCATGTGTATGTGTGGGTGTGTGTGTAACGCTCTCCCAATCTCACTCGATTTTCTCAGAGATGGCTGAACCGATTTCAATGAAACTAATTGCAAATGAAAGGTCTAGTTGCCCTATAAGACCCTATTGAATTTTATTGTAATCTGATTTCTAGTTGAGAGGTTATGTATCAAAATGTAAAAATCACGAAACATCAACATCTCAGAAACTACACAACCTATTTGAACAAAATTGGTTTCAAATGAACGGGCTCTTTAAAAAATTCTTAACTTTTGAATTTTATGAAGATTGAACATTGAACATTGGTTCAGAAGTTATGGAAAGAAACGTATTCTGGAGACTATTTAATCTCACTCATGTTTCTCAGAGATGGCTGGACCGATTCTCATAAAAGTGTCATATGGAAGGTCTTGTTGCCCCATAAGACCCTAATGATTTTTTTTTGCAAAGGGATCTTTGTTATGTTTAAAAATGTGAAATCCAGCTATGAAAAGAAATATATTCCAAAGACTACTTGGACTCACTCACTTTTCTCAGAGATGGTTGACCCAATTTCCACAGAATTAGTGTCAAATGAAAGGTCTAGCTGCCTCATAACACCCTATTGAATTTTGCTGTAATCGGACTGTAACTTCGTCTGTAATGTGTCGAAATGTGAAAATTACGAAACTTTATTATCTTAGAAACTACACAACCGATTTGAACAATATTGATATCAGATGAACGGGCTTGTTAAGGGTTAACTGATGAATTATGATTGAACATTTTTACAAATAATAAGTTTGAATGAGAAAGGCTGAGTCTGGCCGCTAGGTGGATTAATTTAGGTTTTAGAACTGACGCCTAAATAAAGCTGTACAAGATACTTCTCAGGATTTGTTTTTTTTTAGTTCACATCTGTTTGTGAAGATTCTTTGAGCTTCCAACTTATTGATTAAATTATTTTCAACCAACAACAGATTTTAATTAATTCAGTTATTTTAATTAAATCTGTACTGGTTACCAAAAAAATTAATGATACCCTAAATAAAACACATTAAATTTTTGTTTTGAACTGTACACGGGCATCATTCGTTTTACATATGAAACCAGCACCGATCGAAATTTTCGCAAACCCCCGCAGCGATGTGAACTGAGCCTACAGCGGAAAAGCGACGAGCTCGGTTCAGTAAGTGTTGGATCGTGGGCGGTGGGTGGCTGCTAAAAATAGCACCAACGGGGCTGGTACGGTCGGTTCTTGGTGGTATACCGCTTTAAGCTGGTGGGAGGCGCTGGTTCTGGGTGAGAAGCACAAGTACTGTGGTAAATGCACGAATGCTTGCTCTGCCGATGGCTGCTGGCATGTGGGCGGTCAGTACCGTGGCTCACTGAAGTAAACGTGAATATTTACATTCAGTGTAACAAGACCGCATTGGCTAGTAGGGTAGGCGTCTGCTACACTGGAGAACTGAATGCGATGAAGAATGTGAAGAAAAAAAAACATCATATTCTCAAGAGACCTCTTTGTTTAATCTGAAGACGATCAATACTATACGTTCAATTTTTATTATTTTGATGCCTGTTTTTGAAAAAAACCTTCAAGAAAAAAAGAGTCGCTTGCATAATTTAATACAAATTTTATCGCAATCTAATGTTTTATCGCGACTGTCTTTCGTCATTTAATCAGATGATCATGATAGAATTGAATAGCTTTCAGTCAGGTTCAATGATACCATTCACTATATGATGCTCAGAAGGGCCCGAAGACTACCTTCCTAGCTTTCTAGTCAGATAATGGGGAAAAATATTTGCCTAAACCTCCAACAGCGCTCATACCGTTTTCTGAATGTCGTCCATGTTCGATACAAAACTGTTATTTGCGTCGTACAGATTTTATTAGTTTCCGAAGTTGGTTCCAAACGAAGCAACAGTTTCGTCTGTTGACGGAAAGCGTTGTTTTGCTATGCTTCAACTTCATCGGCAGTAATGGCATGCAGGCGCGCTCGGTGTAAGTAAGAATGACGTCTCTGGAATCGATTTTCCGCACAGTGAGCTTTTTGTGGGCCAACAAAACCGTCGCTTTTCGTTAGGAATGCGGTGGACATAACGAAGCTTTGCACAAACAACGGCATAGTGGCAGAAAAGAGCATCGTCTTGTTTGATATTTGAATTGTGTTTTGAGCTCATGTTCGCCCACGCCTCACCATCTCCCTCTCCCCATTTATGGCGCGTATGTGTGATAATGTGTGTATATTTGTGCTGGCATGTAAATGCCATAAGCTATTTTCCTTTACGTGTTCGGAAAACAGCTGTGATGACGTCCAAGAGAAAACTTCTGAACTACGGCCCGTGTGTTGGTGTGTGCTTTTTGCATCTAGTTTTTTCTGCACAATTCTGTGGCATGGAACAATGCGAAATGATGCGATCCCTTGAACATGCAACATCATGTATGCTTCCTCTCTCGACCGGTGTTTTAAATTAACACGGTCATTTTCTGAAATACTGTTTTCTTACAGAATGCGTTACATTTAGTAATTAAAATCTTTCCAAATTTCATCGGTAATTCTCTCTGAAAATGAAATGAAACACTTTAATAGTTTTCTTCACCGGCAAACACTTATTAGTTATCGTGCACAAAATTCCCAATTTTCTATGTAGATTTTACCGTAACAACATTTCTTTTTTCGATACAGATCAAAATAGAAGGTTTTTTCAAGCTTAGTATTGAGCGGCGAATTTACTAGTAAGCACATTACTATTGTAATTTGTCACCTTTCAAGAGTTTGACTTAAATTCCTTTTTTTTTGAATTGCTATCACTAACTAAATCATTGAAAGCATTCGATGATTGTAAACACAAATTCCGCTTTGTGATACCTTGCACACTTTCCTCTTAATTTAATCTTATTGTATAATACACTTGATCATTTTTTTATTGTTTAGTGTGGTTTTGAAGTTAAGCAATTGAAAGAAGTTGTCCGAAATAAGCAATCCATTAATTTAGAGAGTTTTTTAAAATGTTGCTTCAAAAAAGGTAACTGTTCTTATTATGCTTTTCGAAAAATGTGACATAGAGAAATAACCTTTTGGTAAGTTTGAACATGAGTACAAAGTGTTCGTAAAATAAGAAACAAAATGGCTGACTTATCAAACTTCTCGCACTGCCGCTCGTCGCTAACATGGTATTTTGCACCACTTTCGGAAGCGGTTACACAATCTATTGAATAAAACCGATTTTTTAGACATAAATAACTGCAGACAATTCTAAATTCTGTCTAACTTTTTATTGCAGATAAAGCAGCTTTTTGGAGTTCAAAAATACTATCACTAATGTAAAAATGATGAACAGTAAAAAGATTCAAGTTATTCACACGGATTTTTTGTATTAGATTTAAATACATGACTTTTCACAAGTTTATTTTTAAATTTCCTGTCAAAAAAAATTACTAAACTGATAGCAATTGCTATCTGCTGCTGTTTAGTTAAAAGAAAGTGAAGTATAAACTCTATAATTTCCATCTTACGGTGGCGAACCTGCAGGTGGTTAAAAACCGTCCTCATAAAGAAAAATACTCTGTAAGTTTTATAGAGTTTTCAAATTTGAATGCGTTGTCTTACATAACGGGTGACAACAAAAATCTGGAATTTTTTGAGGCTCTTTTACTCCACTACAAACACGCTCAGAGAGACATGACAATATCTATATATGCAAGCTCTATATTCCCTTTTTATGCCAGTATTTTTTGTTTTGTTTATGCATGCTCAGTTCAGTTCAAAATGGCATCCAAACAAGGACACTGCACAACAATTTTTGCAAAAAGTTCATGGTAAACCATTTTGAAAGCGAAAATTTTCCGGTTTCTATTGTGTATGATTTCCTTAAAAATTCAACTATAATCCGAAGGTAGTGGAAAACCGGCCAGAGTAGTGGACAGAAAAGGACTTTTTCGTTTTTTGTTAAATCATGGTTCAATCCTAGTGGTTTGGTTATCAATCAAAATGTATACCAGAGTGAATTTTTGGACAACATTATGATTCCATTTCTTCCAAAACACCATACAGATGAAAAGTATGTATTTTGGCCAAAGAAAAAATTAACACAACGCGTCAAAAAAAACAAAAACGTTTCTGAATATCCACTCGACTCCATTTGTACCCCAAATACGCAACTCAACAAATCCATCTCAGTATCGTTCAATCGAAGATTTCTTTGGGATTTCGTGTTCCTTCAGTGCAAAAATAACTGGAGATCAACGAATTGCTAACAGTTGATTGGCAGAATCGAGAGATGCATTCGAAAAGCGGACTTAAAGGCCGTACAACGCTCTTGTCTCGGCATTATCAGAAAACTTCGTCGGGATTCCGGTAACGGACCTTTCTCAAATGTTCAATATTTTTTGTTAGTTCACAATGAACGTATCTTCATGAGGAATAAATCAGTTTTCTTTAAGTTCTTCCATCTGTTTTTTTTGACAGCTGTAGAAAAAAATTTCAAATTTTTAGTTGTCACCCGTTAGTTACATAGCAAAACTGTGTATTTCCGCTAAATTTTTTTAAATGTTCAGCTTCTTGAGTGTACGACTAGTACGATTCCAAAAAAATCTTTGTAGCAGTGTAAAAAAAATGAAGTAAATCGCTGGAAAATTAGACGGGGACCAAGTCTCAAGGTTCCAGCTAAAGTTATGCATGATGGACTTCTTGGAACAACGCAGTGAAACCTGTACAAGCTCCTTTCCGCGAAGCGATTCGAGCGATTCAAGATCGAGTGATTTAATAAATCGATTCCAAACAAAACAAAATACATGAGAGCTGGCAGAGGCGTAAGAATTCATCGAAATTTGGTACTTAAATTGTAATACTTAGATAGGGGTATCTACGAAGTAATCGACGAATTTGTGTACGTAGGTACTCTTGTAACATGTGACAACGATGTTAACCGCGAAGTGAGGAGACGGATGACAGCCGCAAACAGGACATTTTACGGTTTACGTCTCTAGCTGAGATCCCGTAGCATGCATGTCCACACAAAATATGCGCTCCACAATACACTGATTCTCCCGGTGGCGGTGGTAGGTACTCTGTGGCCATGAGTGTTGGTTGATGAAGGACCCACCGTTGAGCACTTGGAGTTTTTCACGGCAGGATCCTGCGTTCAATTCGCGGCGGCAAACGAGGTGTACTAAGCATACCAACAAAAAGTTGGCGTAGTCACAAGGTTACAAAGTGAGCTGTGAAAACCGGATGGTGACGAGTTCCAATTTTAGTAAAATTAGAGCCAGTCGATGTCAAAGAACGTGGGTTTTTTGTCCGGCTTCCTACTTACACGCAAAACTTTCTCTTGTTACTTTTAAAGCAATAACTAAAAATTCTGCCTATTGTAATAAATTTGTTACTTGAAAAGTAATAATATTCTTCTCCAGTCAAGTAATACACATACTGTCATGTGTTTTGCATATGTTACGAGATCACGAGTATGACTGTTACAACCACACGCAAAATTTTTACTTGTTCCATGAAGCAACGCAATAAACGTTCCCTTTTATAATGATTTCATTACTTAAAAAGTAATATAATTCATCTCCAGTCAATAAACAACACATACTGTCGCATATTTTGCACATGTTACTTGTTTCTTCCATTTCCAATACATCCGGTGTGCGGGTATTTGTTCATCATACACGTTCGGAGTAGAGAGATAATATGACTTTTTTCCGTCATACAACGACAATGCAATGATAATTGCAAAAACTTTTTCTTATGCTTTTTAAAATTACATCACAAGCTGTAAACCACGTCAGGGAAACAACACAAACATATGCTTTCTTGCAAGAGGATGCAAGACATGTTGAAAATACATCGCTTCATGGAAACTCATTTGGACCTGTTTGATTATACAAAACTAGTGCCCATCTATGTAGCAAACCCATATTCACATCTTCAGCAACTCTGGTCACACGGTATTACATATCTTGATTTCAAAGTTCAGAGTGGGGAACTAAACAGTGATGTTTCTTATTAGACATTCGATACGAGGAAGCTACATGAGAGATTCTGCGTATGTATGAATAAAGAAGACTGAAATGAACCAAATCACTGCATCAATACAAATGCAGCGGGTGAAATCTCGCTGCACATGCATTGCGGCTCTTGGTTGTATATTCCACTGCAACAACGCATACAAGCGTGAATCAACGCATACAAAAGGTAATAAAATATTGCTTTGAAGTAATAAAATCTTACCCGTTTGGCAAAAAAATCCTCTCTATGATAAAACTGGCCAGAAGGACACAAGATAGAAACCTCTTCAGGAAATTGTAATCGGTTTAGTAGAAAGGCTGGTATAGTAGAGTAGTTAGCGTAATGGAACGGGTCAAACGTACACACAAACACGGATAAAAAAAAATAAGTATATCACTCACTCTCAATAGTGGTTTTGTTAATAATCTAAGTGCGGCATACAGTACACAACTGGACAAAATCCCAATAGATTAACATATCTGGTCGCAGTTATAAGCCCATACAGAACTTTAGCATACCAACATGCGGATATTATCAAGATAAAAAAGACGACAGGCTACAATGGGCTGGCCACGTAGTACGGATGTCGGAGGAGCGACCAGTGAAGTTCGGAAGAGGCTTGCCCAAGATCGAGTGATGCGAAGACATATCCTGGATTTATCAGTAGGTCGACAACGATCTGTCGCCGTAACAGTAAAATAAATTAATGTATGTTTCGTTTTCTTTAAAAACGGAGCACTAGTAAAAGCTTCTTCGCGGATCACGATTTGGGAACCCCTGCTGCAGACTATCACAATACATGAGTCTTATAGTGAATTTCTTTTTTCCACTTATTATCCGCATTATTAACGTAGAACGACGCAAAGTTTTGTTCATCAAATTTTTCTGTGATATTTATGATTATTTTATTATTATCCAATGGAAATTATTATTTTATTATCCAATGCAGAAATTCTGGAAAAACCAGTCGTGTGCTGATTATTCAAACAATTCCATAATATTTCCACCTTGGCACTCAGCTTAATTTATATATCAGCAAAAAGTTTTTTGTTCTGATATCTAGTTTCTAGCTAGCTTTAAAAGGTGGATTTTTGTTATATTTACAACACAATATCGCACGCTAGCCTAAAGGGCTAATGCGGTTTCGATCGACTAGATTATTAGTTGAGAGAATTCATTATCGATATTGTTTTTGGTACATTTTGCATGTTGTAGGATGAGTACAACGATACACCGTGCCCCAGTGCTGAGTCGAGAAAATTTCCAGCTCGAAAAGATCCTCTACCTGATCGGGAATCGAACCCGACATCACAATCGTGTGGAGGAGCTAGCCGACCGGCATCGCTAACCACAGAACCACGGGGACCACATTTTTTGTTATATTTGGTTCATAGTAATATTTCTATGTTTTTATTCCTCAAATTAAATTAATTTTGTCTTTTAGTGTAAATTGTTTATTAAAAGGATAAAATAACTGCCTACAACTTCGCTGAGAACATTATACCAATCAAACAAACTGTTACGAATTCAAGTTTGTTGACATGTTTAGCCCGAATGCTCCTGTACAAATTTGGACATTTTCTGAGCAATTACTCAGTAAACTCATAGCTAAAGCTACCACAGAATTAAAGTTAAATTCAAACCATTAAAGTACTACACTAGAAAAAAAGTTTGAACACGAATTCGCTTTAACTCAAATTCATGGGAATACCTCCAGCACTTCGAAATTTAAATTGAAACGCTACAAAAAGAAAGCCTCGATTTTATGCCTAAATCATTTCATGCATAGCGCTTCTCTGCATATCACAGAAAACAGACGGACATGGGGACGCCCACTGCTGCCAAGGTGGCGACGCTTTTCTTCCGAGAAAAAGCTGTTGCTCTGACAGAGAGACAAAACATTACGCGCCAGCAGTTTGTTCATGCACCACTCGGAGGCTTTTTATGTGAATTAATGTGGATCTGGAATGATGTTAGCGAAGACGTTTGTTGTTGGTACACATTGTGTTGAATCTATAGTGAGTATAAAATATTCATAATACCAGAGGGTTTTCTGACCTTTTACAACCGCAATGTTGGAATAAGGCAAAACAAAAATCGGCAATATCGACATTTATTTAAATTGTTTTTCGTCGTTGAAAACAGAGTTTCATTTTGATACTTCCCATTCTCACATATTTCTCACATTTTCACATTTTACATCATTATGACAAAATGCAGATCCCCTTTACGCAGAAACCAAAATTCAAAATCCGATTTTGATAAACACTTTCGCTATCATCTCAACATAAACGTTGATTCGAATGACAGCAAAAACGAAACAGGAGAAACAATTAGATTATGTTATTTTTATGAACTAGTATGAAACATAGCTTTTAAAAGTACACGAATCGTGAATATCATGATCAGAAGGAAAAGCCCGAAACGAAATTGGGTTTGTCACCGTACAAAATACCACTTGAATAGCTACTACGACGCAGAGTAAAAGAATTGCAAAATCGAGACTGCCTTTGAGTATGTACTGGGGGAGGGAAGAAAAGAAGGTACATCCGCTCTCAAGGATTACCATTGGAGGCCAAGGATTATTAATAATGCTGTAGTGCAAATAAAATGTCTCCTGTTGAGCACGAATAGGATGCAAATGTCCGAAGTGGACGTGATATTTTTCTTTATATCTAACTCTGGTCGACGAAAATTTTCTCGACACAAACAATATTGCCTTATCATTGCTCTCCTGCTGCTCACTCAATTGAAGTAATAACTTGTTTGTGTCAACTTACAAATAATTCAAATGCGAAAGATTTCCATTTCAATATGACTGACCTAGGACTACGAGCCTCTGTCCCAACTCACGACATCGTGGCTCAGCAGTACGAATCCATACATGCCATTCGACGATTATCAGGCGACCATTGAACAACAAAACACAGATTGGAAATTCCATGCTAGTTTTAAGTTAGACTTAATTTCAGCTCGTAGTCGGCAGCGAGGATAAAAAATTTGCTTTAGTTTTTAAGTCATCAGATATAATTGGCGCCGTTAAACATTAAATTGTATTTGTGCCGTGTCAAATAAATGTTATGTGAAGAAAAAAAAAATGACTGACTAATGTTATCTGATAGAGTTGTTAACGTTTTGAAATACGAAAAACAGGGTATTCAGAAAATTAGAAGTTTAACCTTGTACTTAACAATACATACCTTGATTATTGAAATTTAACATTGTTGGTAATAAAATGAGTCTCGTTTCTGATGCGAACATTTTTTCCCCTTTCTCTTCCAGGCTGTCTGTTCGCGGAGACACTCTGCATTGAACATCTCGAGTGGTGCTATGACGGTAGGTATCAACCGGGCTATTTGTCGTCCCCATGGACATTTGCATTTGCATTCCACGAGCAGAGCCCGATAGAAATTATATTTCCCTTACGTGAATTGCGCGGGCAGCAAAAAATTAATTGGTCATTTCCCGGTGTTGTCATTCACGGTAATATTATTCAATCGTTGGAGCAAACTGAATCCACACGATGAAAAGCAATTAGTATTCGTTTAGTACCTCTGCCTAATAACTTAATACCGCTAAGTAACCCATCTTGCGGTAATAATAATCTGGCTCTTATTTTTTCGCATCGTTACAGATTTCGTATTCGGTAAATGTCTTTCACAGTATGGACTTGAGCCAGAAGAACTGTTTCGAGAACCGCTGGATGAAGATCAATCCCGATTTCTAGCTATAATGCTCGAAGACCTGCAGGGTGCTGGCCTCGGGTGGGAACACCAGTTCACCCAGTGCCGTATGCAGGGGGCACTCTTCGCGATGCGTTCCAATACGGAAATCCCTCGCAACCTTTGCGCCAACCTTGCTCCCGATCCTGAAGTTCTTAGCCCTCAAAGTCCCCTTGCTTTTGTCCGTTTCACTCCCCCCAATGATGAATACGCCGATGAGGTGTATTTTCCTCCCTTGAAAAAGTCTTTATCCCCATCAGCATACTCTGAAAAACGATTCTTCCCATCCGCGTTACATTCCACTAAAAAATCCTCCAAGCTGGAAGTACTTTCGGAACCAATGAATCCGAAACACCGTCACACTCCGATTGTCGAAGACATAGAACCAGTTTCGTACCCGATTATTCCTTCACTAATTGACCAGCAGCAGGAGGAACTTGAGAGAAGCCGTCTTCGCGACTTACGAAATCGAGCTGCATTCCGAAGAATGCTACAACAGCTAGAAGTTGGTAGTGCTGGACCCTATTCATATCCAAGTCCCGATGTTACCGATTACCTGGATGATCAAACTCCCAACGAAATTGAGTCTGCCGACGTCCGACGTAAACAGCAGCTTAACCCGAACGAGAAACGTGACCATTTAATTTTCAAAGATCAGAAGGCTGACATTGATGACGAAAAGGCATTGAAACAGTTGGTACAGAAGCTTACTCCAGTTGATGTTCCTGACTATACCTTCATCAATCCGAAAACTACCTCCTTCCGCGAGTATGCCAACAAGCACCACATACCCAAAATTTCCAGCTTTGCCCCAGAGAACGTTAACGACGACATCCAAGAAAAAGATCTTTCCAATCTGGACAAGTTTTTCATCAATCCTCACCACTCTTTGACGAACAGCGATGAAATTCCAAGCACCTTTCGTGAGGATGCCCAGTACGCTCCATCCGAATCAGGTCTCTATACCGAGGGTGGATTCGTTTACGTTCCCAAAACGGGCACTGCGAAAGGTAAAAATGAAGCGCGCGCCTTACTAGATAACATCCTTGGGTTCACTCGGCACGAGCGACTGGATGTGAAGAAACCGGGACCACCAGCCGCTCCACCGAACGCACTACCGCAGGAAGCCATTCCTAGTGGTAGCAAGGCTGGCCCGGAGGACGACGACAGCGATTCCAAGCGGCCTAAAGCGAAGAAAGAGCTGCACGTTCACACGGATGATAACCATGCGCCGCACTCGGTCGACACCGAGTATGCCCATGTTATACTGAAGAATCCGTAAGCTGACTAGTCGGTAAAGAGGTGGATCTATTGTGTGATTATTCTTTTTCTATTTTAGGATCGATAACTGGAAGGATGGATCGAGAATTGTGACCGCTTTGGCTGAGCTATTGAATATGCAGGGATACTTCACGCATCCAAGGTTAGTAAGTTCTGTGATTTTTGATATTGTTTTGTTAACAAAATAGAAAGAAAATCAGCTTATCGAAGTCGCTACAATAACAGTTTGCCCATATACCAACTGTCAATGTAGCGAATTGGAGTGATTTTTATTCTTCATTTAATAATCGAAAGACAATAATACAAAATTTAAAAAAATCACGTTTTGCTCAGAAAATTACACTCTTTTAGCTGATATAAAAAAAACGAAAACTCGTGAATAGCATAACAACCCAATTGGCACAGATCTTTATATTAGTATGCCAACATTGCTTATACCAAATATTTTTTTTTGTACAGAATAACCGATTTTAAAAAAGTAAGACTTGACAGATGATGGTCATGATCATCTGTCCGATGAATTTTGTTAAGTTGAAACCGATGAATTTTGTTAAGTTGGGCCTGAGCTGTTGTTTAAATTACCTTAGGCCACCGTTAGACGACTGCGTAGGTTATACGTAGCCAAGCAATGGTGATATTATATCAGAGCGCTATTTGTTGATAGCGTATTCTAGTTGAGCAGTTCAGTTCAGTTTTTTATCTAGAATGATTTCAAGGCAGCCTTCAAGAAAGTACAGCCTTTACCTTACTGACGTTTTAAAGGATTGTTTACTGCTGGCGACTTTACTTTACATCCACCCAAGTTAGCTGTTACGAAGCTGTGCAAAGCATATTGGCATCGGATAGGTTCATAAACACGTTGACACTTTGCAACGCCTGCTTGTTCGATATTTTACCAAAAGGATTTCCGTACACCGATCGTTGTAACCCATTTGCTCCTGTTCCGTTCTAAATTTTGTATGTATTATTCCATAATCAGCGTGAAGCGTGACAGCCGTTTTGCGATGATAACATATTTCGGTTTGTCTGTTGGTCGGTGGCTGTTTTTAATTGTTATGTGTTCAAATTTATATCATAATCCGCGAGATTAGGATATATCCTAACACATCCCTGATCAGACTATTAGGCTTTGTAAATATGATAACTTGAGTTTCTCTCAAGTGAACACCATAAATTTGTGAGTGGTCCGAACGGCCTTCCGGTGGTGTCTTCTATCTATCTATCTATCTTCTATCTTTTATTTATATAAAAGAGAAGTTTTGTATGTATGTATGTATGTATGTTCCAGCATAACTCTCGAAGGCCTGAACCGATTTCAACCAAACTTGGCATACGTGTTCTTTATACAAAGGAAATGGTCATAGAAATATTGGATAGGGGGAGGGGTCCGTTTTTGGAACGATTTCTTGACATATTTCTTGCATAATTTGATAACGGTGAGTCCAATCTAGCGTTTTGGATAAAAAATATGTTTGGAAACGTTGCTGTAGTTCAACTATTACCGAATTAAAATTTGGTTAAGAGCATCGATCAAATAAGATAAGAGCTCCTAAAATCCAGCTATTTATTTAAAAAAAAGTTTTGTATGGATGTATGTATGTTCCAGCATAACTCTCGAAGGCCTGAACCGATTTCAACCAAACTCGGCATACGTGTTCTTTGTACAGAGGAAGTGGTCATAGAAATATTGGGAAGAGGAAGGAGCAACCCCCAAAGGAGGAGGTGTCTTAATTGGTCAGAAAATCAAGTTTTTTCATGCATTATAGGAACTTTCTGAATGAATACGATAGTTTTTAGGCCTTGTCTGGAGACCGGACCATGATGCCGAAAAGAGAAAGGGACAGCTGGGTCTTAATTTATAAGAAGGGAGGGGGTCTTAATTTATAAGTCAGCTCTTTTAGTGCCCTATGGGAACTTTTTAAAAAGGTACGAAAAGGTACAAACCTCCAAACATTGGTATTTCCGGAACCAGGATGACCTTTTGAAACCAGAAATAAAAGTCCAACTAAAAATTTTTAAATTCAATATGGCGACTTCCGGTTTCAGAATTTTGTAAAAAAACGAATATACGCTCTGTAATATACATATTTTCGGTATCAAGATGACGCCCAGAATCCAAATACACTAAGGTCGCATTTTACGCGGTTTTTCTTTACGTGGGTTTTTACGCGGATTCCGGAATTTACGCGGTATTTTTTTTTTTGCTCGGAATTTTGTTTATCTTCACTCGGATTGCAAAATTAACGCAGGTTTTTTTTACGCGGATTTCGGAATTTACGCGTTTTTTTTACGCGGATTCCGGAATTTATGCGTTTTTTTTTTCTACGCAGATTCCGGAATTTACGCGGTTTTTTTACGCGGATTCCGGAACCTACGCGTTTTTTTCTACGCGGCACGTATCCCCCGCGTAAAAAGCGACTTTAGTGTATTCATGTCCGGCGCCAATTTTTAAATCGTACATTGCGGATTACATTTTCTGGAATTGTTACTAGAATACAGAAGAAGGCTTGGACGTAATATTGAAACGTTGTTTTGAAATCAATTCCGCGATTTCTGCTTTCTGTCATGCTGTGTAAAACTGAGTTAAATGGATAAATAATTTCAATATCATACCAAACTTCCCGTATCTCCAAATTATTAATTAATTCATGAATACTGATGTTCAACTATAAGGATGATATTAATATTGTTTACACAAAAAAATAAAACAAGAAGACATAGCAAGCAATAATTTTAACTATCAGAGGTGTGCTTAGGCTATTTATTTGAGCTAATTGTAAGTTAATCGATACCGTCGAAGACGCTGATGAGGCAATCCATTTTCCAACGGAACTCATTCGACCCAGCTGGAATGCCTCCGCTTCGATTGTTAAGCAACGAAAAAGGTGGTATATAAGCAAGTTTATAACTAAAATAGAAATATTATTTGAAATGATGGGTTGGAAAAAATATATGGAAATATAGAAAATTATAAATAAAGCAGAAATTTTTACTCGAGCAAGGCCGGGTACATTCAGCTAGTATTAGTATAAATCAGAACCACATCTTGTAACATAGTATTTATCAGATCACAGAAATATATCACTCACTGGGCGTCTGTTTGTTGGTTGGAATCGGTCTAAAATGGGGAAGTTGAGCAGTCTTGTGCTCTAGTGAATTAAACCACACACACTCGCGCCTGACCCCTACAACATTACTAATGTCTGCTAGTTTGAACCGGTACCAAATATAAACAAACCAAATGTGCATCTCTAATCAGCCGACTGAACGGAGAATAAACCGGTAATAGTCCAATAGCGACGAGTATAAAGTACATGTATGATCGCATCACTTATCAAGGTGAATCCTGATCCTAATTACCCTTCCCAACTAACAAAACCTCCTTCCTGTGACCTTTGTGGAGATGCAGAGGTTAACACGGTCTCTAAATAGCAAAGGTCACACCTAACATCCTTTCCCTCTTCCCACCTGATTGCAAGGACGTGGCCGGCGTCGTTATTGATCCTTCAAAGTATTGAGTCACTAAAACTTGTACAATGAGAATCGGTACACTCCCAGCCCCATTCAATTGGTGCAATTTTACTGATTCGGATCAATCACGGAGTGCAACCATTGATGTGTGCAGTCAGTCAAGCTAAGCTAAGTTAAGTTATGTGTTTAAATTTATATCGATTAAAGAGTTGCAGATTGCAGATTCTTGATCATAAAACAAGGTGGCACATCCTATAAACCCAGGTATAAGTAGATTAATGTTTGCGATAAAAAAGGACTTTTTTCGGATGGCCATTAAAGGTAATTATATAAGCCTATTTGCAAAAAAACCTACGCTCTTGCGAGCGGCCTCCTGGCAGTTAACCGGAATATTCGCCATGGCGGACATGCAAACATGCTTGTAGGCATGTTTTAAGCTGTTTCTGTCTTTTATTTATTACTTCCTCCTCAGTTTTCTCGACATAATTGTTGGAGTAGATCTTACGCTTCAGCTTTGCTCGAAAAATTTCGATTAAAACGCAGCTGGAGGACGCTGGGTGGGTTCGCCGACCACTTCGATGTTCAACCGCTCCATCTTTTTCAATGATCGCATAGAGTAGTGAGCCGACGCCAGATCTGGCCAGAACACCGCGTCTTCGCGGTATTTCTTGATGAACGACGCAGCTTCTGGCAGGCACTTCGTATTCTAAATTTCTCCGTTCACGGCGAACAAAGAGCTGCTTTGACATTCCAATCTCGATGATTGTTAGCTACATTAACACCTTCTTGGGGAACTTGGTATGTGAAATGAACTTCACCTCGGTGCTCACTTCCTTCCTGCAGCTCCGAAACCAGTGGAAGGGACTGCCGTTTCCTGACATGTATGTCCATGTTCGCTAGGTACTATTTCACCGACCTCCCGGCCAAGCGCACACAGCGATGAAGCCACTTTTCCCTCGGTCTTGACTCTTCAGCATACTTTGGAGCTTCTTGTCGCTCAGGGTCGTCGGCTGTCCGGAACCGGGTTCTCTTTCGATGCTCTGATTGTTGTCCAATGTTGTAGAAGCCGGAACAGGCGTATTCGGTGTTCGCGAATTGTCGCACGATGTCCATTCTTCGAACGCGCACACTTCTGAACGATGTAGCTTCACTGTTTACGCCATCACAGTTTGAGTTCGACTATAGAACTGTCATTTTTTTTCTTCTGACTCATGGGTTACTACTATTGATGCTGCATGGGTAGTTTCGTCAGTGCCTGTGAAGGTATGAAAACCCGGCATTTTGTCCATTTTTTCTTCCGCAAACGTTACCGTGAATAATGTTGTTTCATCTTCATTTAACCGCCGTGCACAATTATAACTAGAAGTTAGGGTTGCCATCTGACAAGGATATCTTATCCAGAGGCCTATGCCGTTTCCAGAGCTAGTTGAAAATAATTTCACTGGCGGAAATTTGCGTTTACCCGAAAACCCGAAGACTACCTCGCAGGCCTGCAGACATCGGGCGAGACCCGGAGAGGTGGCATACCTTATTGTTCTAAAAATATGTGCTCTTGTGAATAAATAAACAACCGCTTGCAATTGACCCATGTTGATATCGTTTAGCGTTGTAAAAGCATATGTTAGCAATAGGCAACATATGCTTTTACAACGCTAAATGATATCAACATGGGTCAATTGCCAAAAATATGAAAAGAAAAATCAATGACAAATTCGCTGTATCACGATGCATGTACCTAAGTTCAAGTAGTGGAGAAGTAGTTGAATGCGTCCTTCGCAGGTAAATGGTATAATCGAGCGAAAAAATTTAGCAAATGTAGATATGATTCAACATGTATCTTTCAACTCGCATGCGAGTTTTTTATAGTAACGCAACATACATAAGACATACGTAACATTCAGGAAGAAATCTTCCCAAAAAGTTGGTACAAAATGAACTACTTTGAATAAAATCATTGTTTGAGTAGTTTATGAAGGTAGTGTAACTGCGCAGCCCTGCATTTGTCTCGTTCCCACTAAAAAAACACAAAAAGACAGTTCCTTATGAGATTTTCATTGGGGCTTGATAAAATCGAAAAAAAGCAAATTCATTTTGTTCATTATTTGTAGGGTTTGCAACCCCGGGAACGATTTCCCGGGAAATACTTTTTCCCGGGATTCCCGGATCCCGGGAACAGAAATATTGATTCCCGGGATCCCGGGATTCCCAAGTTCCTTGAAAAATTCCGCAAGATTTACTATATTTTTTCATGCAACAGTGCAATAAAACTACATACCTTATCAAACACGAAACTGACGTCGTCAAACTGTATAGCAGCTCTAAAGTGGGCGTTACACAAAGCATATATTTGCTTGAAATGACGGTTAATATTTGTTCGCCTTGCAATTACAAACAATTTGCTTCAATTATTTGTCAAAAATATTTGCAATGTCGCTGAATTTTTTAATCGATAAACTTCTCGGTACCTGTAAATTGATAAAAAATTTGAAGTCCGTAAATCAATGTGACCTTTTTTTAAATAATTTAATAAAACTCAAAGTCAGGGTCTTTGCGGCGATTTCATAGTTAAAATCGTCTCTGCAAAATAATTACGTGGGCATGCTTTAAAACTCACTTTTTGAGTCGTATTGAACTGATTATTCAGTATTCTATTGTTTCCTTCTGGTTTGTCTCAGTCTTTCAAAGAAAACCGGCAAACGGTGGGATAACATTCCAATCAATCAATCCAAATTCTTACACGGAATCCTGAGCAAATATTTACTATGGTGTCATAGGGTAGCATATCGTTGGTTTCGTGCAACACTGGCACAACTCAAAAATCATAGTTTCGAGGAAAACGCGATTGATAGTTGGCGTCGAAAATTTAGTTCTAAATTTTCAACAAAACTTTAAAGTTTAATATTTCCAATTCTCATTCAACGTTTTTGGATCTATTATGCACATTTTATGAGCACGTTGCACAAGATTTGTATTACAAGAAGTGCCTGCTCATAACTGTAGGTTTTTTGTGAGTTTTGAAACGGGGTTTCGTGGAAGAAAAATTTACAGTATCAGGCATCGTTTGTCTATCAAGAATTCAAAAATGCAAAATTTTGAGTTCCAAGTTGCACGAAACCGACGATATATATTAATTCTAAGAAATATTTTGCCCAAAAAGGCCGCACATTTTTCATTCCCGGTTCCCGGGAATTCCCGGGAAATGAGATTTTTTATTCCCGTTTCCCGGGAAATCAATTCTCGGGAATATTGCAAACCCTTATTATTTGTCGAGCAGCTTGACAGGACGGGGTATGGAGTACTATGGAGTAACGTGTACCAGAAAAATCACAGGAGGGTTGTGTGCAAAGCCACGACCTCAAGGTTGAAGAAGAATACTTTTACAAGAAAGATAACCCGGCTGCTTGCGTGTCAATCATTTTTCCTAGCAAATAAATGTTAACCGCACATTGGCAGTATTGAAAATTCTGTGCAAATGTAGTTGAAGTACTACTCAATTTCAGTTTGCACATATAATTACGACCTCACTGAACAGGAAAAGAACAAACTCTTCGCGGCGCAAACAAGTTTCAACAGTCAGAGTATATCGTCAGTCGAATTCAATACTGGCACAACTCAAAATTTTGCAGTTTTGAGTTATTGATGGCACACGATGTCAAATACCATAAAGTTTCATCTCACAAAGACCCGTTTCAAAATTCACAATAATTCCAGAAATATAAGTAGATGTGCCTTTATTGCACGAATCTAAAATATCTCTTAAAAGACAGAAAAATGAGGTTACAATTCTTATAACTTGCTTATTACATACACCTGATAGAACCAAACAAGTTCATTAAAAACGAGAAGTCTTAAAATTGGAATTCTCCACGAAAATAAAAAAAAAATTTGTCGCTAATTTTCAAACGCGTTTTTCTTGAAACTATAAATTTTGAGTTGTGCCAGTATTGAATTCAACTGACGATATGCACATGTGAATTCAAATTAAGATAATAAACTTTTGGTTAAAGCTCAGAACGAAAAAATATTAAATCTTCAATTCATTTGTTTGGTTGTCCTAAAAAAACAGTTTGTTGTTGAATTTAAAATCGGATATGACGCTGATTGCATCTCTGTGTTACGCCGATAGCGAGAGTTATGGTGAACTTGCGTATGACGAAGGCATCGTATCACCTGTTTTATTGAATGTGAGAAAGAGGAATGTTGTGAAATTTTGTAAACATTTAACTCAAACAATATTACCAAATCATTACCTACGGCAAGTTTCTCGCCCCATCGCTCGCGTTCGCGTTCACCATGGCAGAGGCCTAACTGTCTTTGTGAATGCGTTCTAACAGGGCAGTTTGTTATTCAAAGTCGGTTATGCTGATCGCAACCTTTGAGCTGCCCTTACAGTGTGGGGTTTAATAAATAAAGTAAGAATTAGGCAACTACAACAGAATTTTGTTGTATTCCGCACAGAATGTCTGCTTGTGTTGATGCCAGAAAATTATAAACCTTCAATTAATTGTTTATTTGCCTTGAAAAAGGCATTTTGCGGTTCAAAATCGGCTGCTGATCGCAACCTTTGGGCTGCTCTAACAGTGGAGGAATTAAGATACAGGGACTACATGCACTGTGGAAGCTATTTCACATTCAGTAAATTAGACGGGTGCGACAGATTTAAATTGCTAGGATCCAACACAAAATGCTTGCTAGCGTTGCCAAAAATTATTAACTTTCAATGACTTGTTTATTTACCTTAAAAAGGCATTTTGATTTTCAAAATTGGATTTTCTGATGGCAATCTTCATGCTGCCCCAACACGGGGGGAATAATGGCAGTCTGGCGACACACGCTGAGAAGAACCGCGCTGCTCCTGGTACGTGGTGACCAACCACAGGGCTAGTGCTGCTGCTAAGGAAGGACGACTGCTGTTGTCGCTGTCTAGAACTATTATGAGCAGCTTCGGCTAAAACAGGCTCTTTACAAATATCTTAAATACCAATATAGTTCCCTTACGTGAAATTATGAAAACAAATTGAAAATGACAGAAGCGTTAGTCACCTTTTCGACCACTAGGTGCGCCACTTCTGATTTTGTTCTACACGACATGCGAAAAAGAGTAACTTTTAACAATAATATTACCCTAATGGGTACACTGAAAAAAATGCACATTTTATTCTGGAGTGGACTCGGCCGAATATTTTATAATAATAAAGTTCGCCTATGTATGAGGCAATCCATGGGTGGTGTTCCACGGTTTGTACGTTTGTCGACCTCCGACAATATTTTGAATTGTAAAATGGCGACTTCCGGTGTCTGGAAAACTGCCGAAAATGACCAAATACCACCTAATATGAGTGTTTTTTAACTAGAATGACGCTCAGAGGCCAGAAATTGTCTCCAAATGCCAGTTGGAAATACAAGATGGTGACTTCCGGTTTCTGAAAAACAGCGGCAAATGACCAAATATGGGTATTTCCGCGATTGTTATGATGCACTGAAGCCACAAATCGACCTCAGACAACATTTTGAATTGTGAGATGGCGACTTCCAGTGACTGGAAAAGAGACGAAAATGACCAAATACCACCTAATATGGATGTTTCTTTAACCAGAATGACGCTCAGAGGCCAGAAATTGTCTCTGAATACCATTTTGAAATCCAAGATGGCGATTTCCGGTTTCTAAGAAACAGTGAGATATGACCAAATACCACCCAATATGGGTATTTCTGAAATCGTGATGATGCACTGAAACCACAAATGACCTCAGACAACATTTTGAATTGTAAAATGGCGACTTTTGGTGAATGGAAAACTGCCGAAAATGACCGAAAAACAACCAAATATGGGTGTTTCTTTGCCCAGAATGATGCTCAGAGGCCAGAAATTGTCTCCAAATGCCATTTTGAAATCCAATATGGCGACTTCCGGTTCCTAAACAACAGTGGCAGAAAACCAAATAACACTCATTATGGGTATTTCCGGGATTGTTATGATGCACTGAAACTACAAATCGACCTCAGACAACATTATGAATTGTAAGCTGACGACCTCCGGTGAATGGGAAACTGCCGAAAATGACCAAATACCACCCAATATGGGTATTTCTACAACCGGCCGATTTCCATCCAATGTGAGATGCTTCGATACCAGAATGATACGCAGGAGCAAGAATCGACCACAGACACCATTTTGAATTCTAAGATGGTGACTCCCGGTTTCTGGAAAACAGCCGAAAATGACTAAATAACACCTATTATTGGTGTTTCTTAAACCAGAATGACGCTCAGGGGCTAGAAATTGTCTCCAAATGCCATTTTAAAATCCAGGGTGACTTCCGGTTTCTGGAAAATAGCCTAAAGTGACCAAATACCACCCAATATGAGTGTTTCTTTAACCAGAATGATGCATGGAGCTAAAAATTTACCTCAGACACCATTTTGAATTGTAAGATGGCAACTTCTGGAAAACAGCCGAATACTACGACCAATAATTTCAAACGATATAAATAAATCGCAAGAAATCAATGAATTTGGAATGTTGAAAATTATTAAATTAAACACAAAAATAGGCGGGACGAAGTTTGTCGGGTCAGCTAGTAAATACATAAATATGCTGGCTAAAGCAAAGCTGCAAGTGCTTAATACGAAGATTAGAACTCGAAAGCAAAAAATTCGGATGGATAAAAAAAAACAAAAAAAAACTTTCAAAGCGAAGAAAACTAAACATTAAATAATAGTTTTTGCATGACAGTTGTTATCACTAATTATGTTTGTTTTGTTGAACATCTTTTATATATAATATAATAAAGCTTTTAAACCAATTACAACATTATATGTATCCATACTTAAATTGTTAAATTGATAGAACATTCAAGTGTTATCTAAGCTAAAAGTTGCACAACAACCATATACGACTTTTGACAACCATTGTGCGGTTTCTCCTTTTATGTTCTCCACGAGTAATTGAAATCTTCATTTAATTGTACACTTCGTGGCCTGATCATTGAGCTTGAGCTTGACGGCCGCACATTTCGTAGTTGCTTCCCGTGATGGATCTGAGCTAGTGAAGTTACACAGGGAACCACGTATATAGCAACTTGGGATTAGTTTACCATTTACACTTGATGGCCTGATTATTTGAATATTTCTTCTTAGTGTCTCGATAAGCTACATCACATTATATTATCAATATCTAACTTCCGGAATGGCGTTCGTTTTACATACCAACATTATACGCACGAAATCTGCAACATTTTTTTCTGTGAAAGTATGAAATTGAGTCAACTAAATCTAAAATTGAGTAGATTAAGTTTCGTGTGTGAAAATGTCGGTCACACGCTCACAGAAATTCAACAACAATGCACAGTGGTGCAGTAAGGCAATGAAGGCGGACATGAGTTTTTCGATGCGATTTTGTGGTTTTAGAGTAAAATTTTTTCTAAGAACTTGTTTCTTATATTTAGTCTATTTCCTGAAATCGACTAAATGAAAATACTAACTTTTTTATTTGCAGAAATAAATGTATACATTCATCGACACAGTTGTAGATCAAGTAATTTTAAGCAAATTTCGGTATTTCTTCGCAATATTTATACAATATTTGTTCTTTCATATGAAACAAAAAAAAATTATTTATATTTGCCCTAAACGGAAACATCAATATATCAAAAGGGCCAATTTTTAAAATAGAATTAGTGAAGAGTCTATCTGTACAATATATAGACAATGTTTTTTCGTCAAAATTGGCGTATTTTTGATTAAAGTTACCGAAGAAAACTTTGTTTTTAAATTTTAATTGAAAAATAGAGCGAAAAGGCTTAGAATTAGTTGGTTTATAATTATTTATGCAAATAAAACCAAGTTAGTTTGTTTTTATTTCGTTGATTTTAGGACCACCCTAATTTTCATTCGAACATAAATAGAGGACTATGTATAAGAAACAACTTTTTACAAAAACTATGGCTTTAAATCGCAAACCAAAATCGCAACGAAAAGCTTATGTCCGCCTAAATTGCCTTACTGTACCACTGTGCAATGAGTTTAGTTACCTTTTTCACCACAAGAGGGGGTGTTCCCTGTCTGTCTTCACGGAAATATATGGGAAATTAGAGAGTGAACTATATTGTTATTTTAAGATATTTGCTCTTATATAGGCTAAATAGCATGTTTTCAATTGCAAGGTATATGATTCTGTCGACCGTGCTTGGGAAGCAATCATATAACGACCAATCAGAGGTCGGATTTTTCGTTTTGACAAGACTTGACTATTTTCAATAGTACAATAGTGTGAATAATAAAATTACAATTATCTTCTTTTGGGAAGAATCTTAGAAAATTTACCAAACTATTGCTGCAAGAACGAAGGGAATCCATAGAATACTTACCGATTTACTAGCATTTGAAATTGGACATATTTTTCACTTTTTCGGTTTTAGATTTTTATTTCACATCCCTATGTAACCGAACTTCCTGAGAGAATGTATGTGGTAACGCTGCTGATCTTTAGTCACCTCTGGTTGTTCCGAAAACCATGAAAGGACATTGAATTATTCGAGCACGATAACATCTATTGTATCCAAATTTACTTACATTCAATAATATCGCGATGTCTTTGGAAAATTATCACCAGTGATAGAAAATCATGAATCCAAACGAACATGAGATTGCATTCAGATATTTGCTAAGTAAATAGCTCTCTGAGTATAATTAATGTTTGAGTGGGATTGACGCTCAGCCCTTCCTTTAAGTATCACTGGAAAATGGTGCTCAGAGCCGTTTGCTTATGACTAGAATTGCATCACATTTTTCCCAAACAGTGAGCTTGCGATAGCTTGTTAAAAAGAACGTCTACCACTAGTGACCATAGCAGGGGGGAAAGAACTTCACCCTGAGTACACCGCATTGCTTGGATCTAGCTCATTGTAGTATTGTCGACTCCTTTGTTTTATAGAGCCGTGTCAATAGATGCTAGGGTGTGTTATCGAAAGCTTCTCCAATATTAACACTCTAGCACAGTGCCGCCTTTAGACGGTCTTCAGTTACAACTCTAAAAAGCTTCAATCAATACTTGAAAAATGTTTATAAAGATTCATAGTGATTTTTACGAAGTTCGTCTGAAAATTAATTTGGGCACTAGATGGTTAAGAAAAGCAGAAACCGCTGTCTCTTCATATCTTAGTGACTTATCGATCTTCGTTACTAAGCCATGCAGAGCGGTTTCAGTAGGTTTACCCTGTTGATATGCATATTGATGTTTATGCAAGGTCCTTCAGAACCTCGCTTCGGATATAGTTATCAGTGATTTTTTTTTTTTAAAGAGGCTTTGCCTAATTTGGCATTCACCTCTGCTCAGTGATTTACTCCATCAACTTCAAAAGATTTGACGTCAGATTTATCAGTCTGAAAGCTTTGGGTAATATTCTGTCTTTTTCGCCAGGCTTTGGTATAAACACCACCACTACCTCGGTTTGGAGGTCAATGTCGAACCAGGAAAGAGGAAAAATATTATAATCATTCTCAATATCAAGGCTGCCCCAAAATAAAGCTGGAATCCACATATTAAAAATAATATAATCTCATCCATCTACCAACAGGGTCGACCGCCACGAGGTTTCCTTCCGAGTGGAATCGAACCCGGACAAGAAAACAGCGACAGATGTAGCGAAGCAAATCAACGACAGCCGCTTCAAGAACAATTTGTCCCGTCGCCTCGGAGTCCTAGTCATACAAGCCGGCGTCGGCGACAAAACCAAAGAAATGGACGCTGTGACTACGGAGAGGTTGAAGCGCGTCGAGGAAGGTCCGGACGTAACACATGTGATGGCCTTCATGTTTGCAGGTGAGTTCACCCGTGCCCCCTTTTGCTAGAACAATCGGTAAAGTGCTGCCGTTGAATTTGTTTCAGGAGCTGGTGCCGCAGCCATCATAGTAATTGTAATTACTTTATTTCTAATCAAGAAGCATGACAAAAAGAAGGATAAGCTGGGTGGTTTACAAGCGGGACTTTCCGGTGCAGACAGCTGCAGCAAAGACTATCAGGATCTGTGCCGAGCGAGGATGGCAGGGAAAGCTGGTACTAACGACTCACCCGGTGGACGAATAACTTCACTAGCGAAGGAAACCGAGAGGCCGCCTTCTTCCAGATCAAGCACCTCCTCCTGGTTAGTTGATGATGGTTATTTCTATGGGTCAGATCTAGAGGGATATTTTTTTTTAAATTTACAGGAGCGAAGAGCCCGCCCTAACTAACATGGATATCTCGACGGGTCATATGGTTTTGTCGTATATGGAAGATCATCTACGAAACAAAGGTCGACTGCAGCGGGAATGGGAAGCACTCTGCCGCTATGAGGCGGAACCTAGTGCCAGGGATGCAGCATTGCAGACGCAATGTGCTTCTTTGAACCGTCCTGGAGCGCCATTACCGTTCGATCATTCGCGTGTGGTTTTGAACCATTTGGCGAATGCGGAGGGAATGGATTATATCAACGCTTCAACGATCGTAAGTCGTTTGATAATTTTCGATAGCAATAGGTATTCAAATGACCTAGTTTTTTCTTTCTCAGACGGATCACGATCCACGAGCCCCGGCCTACGTAGCCGCCCAGGGACCGATGCAGTCGACGTTGGCTCACTTCTGGCAAATGGTGTGGGAGCAGGGTGCTGTTGTTCTGGTTGCACTCTGTCGGCTACAGGAGAACGGTGAATCGGCCTGTGCTAGATATTGGCCCGAAGAAGGTGCCGAAGTGTATCACATATACGAGGTACACCTGGTTAGCGAGCATATCTGGTGCGATGATTATTTGGTTCGATCGTTCTATTTGAAAAACCTTCGAACGGGAGAAACCCGCACCGTTACCCAATTCCACTTCCTCTCGTGGCCTCAGTCTGGTGTACCGACTTCGGCGAAAGCCTTGTTGGACTTCCGGCGAAAGGTGAACAAATCGTACCGAGGACGGTCGTGTCCGATTGTTGTACATAGCAGGTAAGACTCGGTGCAAGTGGTATGAAACAGGTTTCCAGATTAACATTTAATTCACACTTGTAGCAACGGATCTGGCCGAACTGGGGCGTACATTTTGTTGGACCTTGTGTTGGGTCGTATGAACAAGGGCGCCCGAGAGATTGACATTGCTGCAACACTGGAACATCTGAGGGATCAGCGGGCAGGTTTGGTAGCCACCCGGCAGCAGTTCGAATTCGTGCTGATGGCCGTTGCCGAAGAAGTGCACGCCATACTGAAGGCGTTACCACAAAACTCGAACACCAGCGGCGAAAAACGACCAAGTGACCCGGAAAAGGAATCGGCACAGGGCAAAGAAACGCAGGACACAGAGACCAAAGGCAAGGAAAAAGTAACGGAAAAGTAAAGGATTACGCTATTGATTCTTTAGTTGTTCATGTTGTTTAAAATGTTCGATGAGTTTGTTTTGTGTTTGTTATATACTCTTTAACATGAGGTTCGGTTTTTGTCCCCCAAGAACTCGTTGCTCAATATAAAATGCTACCAGTGAAGTTCTACACCTAGAATCATGAGAAGTTTATCAATATTATGAATCTAACAGTTTGGTATCAAATTTCACAATTAGGTAAACATTATTTCAATAACTTATTATATCAGTTTAGTTGAAGAAACCCGAAACACACGATACTGGAAAAACCAATGCAAACGTCTTAGGGAATTTTGAATGACACAAGCAAAATCAAATTATAACAAATAATTGTTATTTATCCTTGAAACATAATTAATATCTGTCAATTTTTCTGACTAGTAATAGATCAAATTGACAACATCCTAGAATCAAGCCACGGGGGCAAATTTTGTCCCCTTCAAGCTGGGGCAAAATGTGCCCTCCTGAGAAGCAAGGTATTTTCAAGCATCTATTGGGAAACATTTTCTAACTATAAAACAGACGAATAATCAAGAAACAGCTGCAAATCGGACGAATTCGTCTGCCGTGGCCCACAATCGCCGCCAGCCAGCGGAATAATACGGTGCAACGCAACCGCAAGGACAAGATCGGACAGATTGAAGAGCAAGTTACCACCTAGAAGAAGCACGCGGGCAGACGATCTTTGTTAAATCTTGAAACAAATAAGATATCATCATTTGATTGTTTCTATAAACTGATGGTATAAGTAAGTGCAGAAACATTACCGTAACATTTAACCAACCAAGTTCACATATGTACCTCTGAGAAAAAACTTTTTCAAGACAAAGATAAATTTTAAAAGCCGTTAGAAATGAAAATAATCGAATTAAAAAGTATATATTGAAACAGAATGTTGAGGCTAAGTATCAGTATCAGATGGACAGATCACATGCAACCGAAACATCATCACACATACACATACACAGACCTGATTATCGATATCAGAATGCAGTAATGACAAATGCCGCTATTTGGCGATACACTCGAGAGACAACTATTGGTGCAGCTATTAGGTAGGTTCCTAGAGATATCTAACAGACATAACAGGGGGATTGAGAATAATAGAAAGGAACATGGGATTCGCGGGTTAAGAGTTGAAAATATATATTTTTTGATTCCTTGTTGGATTTGAAAACGCACGGAAAAAAGTAGACTACATGCCGAATCTTATTTGAGTAACGAACCATACGATTGTTCGATGAAAACAGTAAAATAACAGTAAGTAGCTTTTAAACAGCAACACAACAAATATAGAAGAAATGGCTCTTCACGCATTTCTTTAAAGTACATATAAAAAATATATTGTATAATAATTATATACATACACATATACAAAACTAGGGTACATTTCCGCACGTCTCCAAGATGTTATTTAAAAAATAATGCACAGACATAAAATATATATTGGCTCACCCTGTTCTGTCAACGTGTCCTAAGCTATCCAGCCAGTTTAGGTTCATTGACAGGAAAATTCATACAAACTTTTTGCTATTTTCCCTTTCTGAAGGATGCACACAAATTGACCTTAGAATAGGTAAATTTCCGCCCAAAACCAAGCAACATTTGAGATCTAGTTTGTTTATTTATTTTCGGGGGCCATACCGAAAAAATACCTAAAATTTCACAATTATCAAAGCAGGCGCGAAATTTGCCTCCCTCTCTGGTCGACAAACGAATGTGAGAAAATAAAGAAAACGTAAACCAGTTGCAACGTTATCTGTTCTTAGATGAACTGTCAAACGATTTATTCCGAGACTGACGAATGTCTGTTTATGCACTTTTTTGCTACTAAACTTTTGTCCCACTGGATAACAGAAAAGCTTTTTGGCAAAACCTGTTTCTTTTACGTTCAAAAAAAACTATTTATCGTTAAATTTTCTATTTGAGAATGCAACTCTTAAGAATATATTATACTGAATGAAGGGAAAAACCTTATAAAATATATTTGATGTAACAAGTTTTAAAGAACTATTCAAAAAAATACACTGTTGTAAACATTATATTTTAGGTATTTATTCATAGCAAGTAAAAATATTCCATTAGACAAAGTCATATACATAAACCAACGGCTATATACAAAAAATAACTCTAACAGTAAACAAACTAAAACAAAATCACAAATGGGGCTTATTATTATATATTAATCATTGTTTGACTCTAGCCAAACGACGGAAACATTCTTATCACAATCAGTTGATGGTAAACTTTTGTTGTTTAGTAGTCGCACCGCCGACCGAGGAAGCAAAACGTTTTGTCTGAGACGGAAGAGCCAGCAGCTTAGCTACTTTTCCGCCTCCGATGTGAAAATTTTCCATCTATCGGAGCGAATTGTTGTGAGAAGGAACATTGAAGGTGTTGATGAATAAAGAAGTTCGAATGTCAAAAAATAATAGATCAGAGAGAAATTATAGAAGTTATGTACTCTGTGGTAAAATAAACAAAACCAAAAATATTCATATATTCTTGTGTATAAATGTCCACTATAAAGCAAACCTAAAACTTACACAAAACAAACGAAATGAAATGTATATCAGCTAATGTCAAAGAGACAATTCAATAACTGAAGAAAAGTGCTTGTAAAAAAACGAGAGGACACTTTTGGTTTGGTTTAAAACAACACAATTGGCAAATCTTGAATAAGGAATAAGAGAAATGTTTTATTTTTATAACGAATTCTATCGATTTGTTTAAATATTCCCAAATGAAAGACTCGAGCACAAGTAACAACTTGTTACGATAAATGAATTTTATTTGCCATCCGTACAAAGTTCGGTATTTATTCAATCAAATATATAGCCCTTACTAGACCGGTATTCGATCTATTCAGCACGAAATATTAACAAACCAGAGAGGCATCACAAAGAATAAATCAATCACAATATCAAAATCCGTTTTCACCAAAAATATTGTCAGACACAAAATAAAATATTTCAATTGTTTACCAACAGAGAATAAAACAAAATACTAGAATCACACACCCTTATTATATGTTGTGTAATGCTAGATATATACACAATAAAGCAGTATGAAAAAGTATGAAAATATCTAAAACTATTCTATTGGAGAAACAGGCACAGGCAGATAACGATTCACAACTGCACACTCTAACCCACTCACATACAAAAAAAATCAAGTAAACTTGAAGCATGGTTCTAAGTATACAGTGCTTTGACGTGGAACTTATGACGAGAGAATGCTGCTGACCGGCAGAAGGAGCAAAGCATTAGTGTTTACGTAATCAAAGCAAATATCCCGAAACTTATCGAATGTGTAATATGTTGTGAACTCTTTTTACCTGATAAAAAAAGAAAGAAAAAAACACAAAGAGCAGCAAAGAGATGACGAGATAAACAAAATATAGTATTTAGTGAACGATTGAAGAAAATTCTACACGGCAGGTGCAATGAATGCTGATGATGAGCAAACGGAGAAATAAAGTCCAATTATGACAGTGCGCTGGTGGGTTCTGCACGTTTTTTTAAATGGCCCCGGCAGGGTCGTCATATCACAATTCGCATTTGTTTGCGCTTCTCCTATGTGGTACATTCGTATTCGTCCCTTGAGTAATCGTATCTTCGGAACCGAAAACTGTCTTTTTGTTGCTATAATCCTATTGATTGTAACCTTTTCTTCCGGTCGAGACATAAATGTACGACGACAAGTGAAACTGGTACCTTAAGACCAGTTTGGTATAAAGTTTTCAAACGAAAAGATGTAGTACTTTTGATTCTCACAATCTTCACCAGTAAAAACCTGAATTAATCCACCTAGTGGTGCAGAAACCTTTGTTATACTAACTATTACTTTATACATATTTGGCCAGACAAATCGTATACCATCATAAGTCCAATTTCAATAAAGAATGAAATGAATTTAAAAGATAGTTTTCAGAGAGTTAACCAAAAACGATCATTGAATTAAAGCTTGACGTGGTTATTCCAAATAATATGAATTATTTTTATTATTTTTTATTTTTTTTTTATTATTTATTATTTTTTCGATCACAAACCAATTTTTAAATGCTGGCTAGAAGTAATTGAATTTTTTTTTTGAGATAATCGAACGTTGGGAAACAGTAATAGATAACAATGATGCTGATTTCACACTAGAACAGCAAACATGTATGTTAGTTTAATGCGGTTCAACTTATTCGCTTTATTTTCAGAAATCGCTGGACCTAGATTTATGAATCAGCATCAAGTTTTTTTTACGAATTGAAGCAAACTTCTACAAACCTGCTCTCGAAATATAGTTTAGAATTATACAGGAAAAAAATATAGCTATTGATGAAAGTTGTCAATTTAATTCTATCTCAAATGCATTATCTGAAAATGAAGGTTCTCCACGTTCTTTGAGAATTTTGGATTTTCAGAGTGTAGTCGAGAACATTATTCTTCTCGAAAGCCTAGGCTGTATGAAAAAATCCGATATTAAGACTTTTTAAATCTTGCTGCGATAACGAGAAGTTGAATAACATGGATACTCTGTTTGCACTTAGTCTTAAATTAGAAAGCAATATTTATATCTTACATGAGCATATTGTATCATTCAAAGAGAAAAGTGACTTTTCACCTGCCATGTAGAGTTGCTTCAACACTGTTTCCTAATCTTGCCGATAACGTTCACCAGCTACTTTATATTCCTGGTCACAAATTTAAAACATAAAATAAGTATTCAACTGAAAAATTTTCCAGCTGTTCAAAACGTAGCATTGCAAACAAAACAGCGATTTATTTGTATTTTTCTCAACGGGTGGCACTAACACATTCGTACGTAAATAGGTCTCTACATCTTTGGTGAAGCTTTTCAAAATATCTGCATCGCTAATTGTGTTACATGTGCACACTGTGGGACCAGATTTTGCTACAATGCTTGGCTCCCGAAAGCTGTAAATGTTTCTTACTCTTTGCAAATTTAGGTTCAACGTACAATTTAGTATAAATTTTATAAGAAGTGAGGACGGAAGCTTCGGAATAAAAGAAGCTAAGTAAGCATTGCAGTTTTCTCTAAAATCTGGTTCAAATTTTCAAGAAAAAGCTAAAGGGTAATTTATTTACACCAGTTAAGACGCACTACGAAGAGTGTAAAGATTATTAAAAGTTGTTTATTATTGTTGATTTCCTTTGAGAAATAAATAGCGATACGAAAAAAGAGGGATAGAGAAGAAGGAAGAGCAGTGAGAGAGAAAAATTATCCAGAAAGTAAAACATCCCATATTTTATGTTTTCTGCATCTGCAATATCTGTATCGCTAATTGTGTTACATTTGCACACTGTGGGATCAGGTTTTGCTTCAATGCTCCCCGAAAGCTGTGAAAGCTTTTTATTTTTCGCAAATCTGGGTTCAACGTACAATTGATTATATATTTTAAAGAAAGTGTGGACGGAAGCTTCGCAAGCAAGAAAAGAAGCTGAGTAAGCATTGCAATTTGCTCTGAAATTAATTTATTTACACCAGTTAAGACGCACTACGGAAAGTGTAAAAATTATGCAAAGTTGTCGATGATTGTTGCTTTCCTTTGAGAAACAAATAGCGATACGAAAAAAGAGGGATAGAGAAGAAGTAAAAGCATGGAGAGAGAGATAAATTATCCAGAAAGTAAAATATCCCATGTCTAAAATGTACTTTGGTCAAAACTCTACAGTTCAAGCAACCAATAAAAAATCGCACTCAGTATGATTTTCAAAGAGCTCCGGGGCTTTCATTTGAGCACGCGAACATCACAATCGGAATATGCGTACTGTAAAAAAGGTGTTTTTTTTGTTCGATTTTGATATACTACACATATAAACAACATATTTACAAATCTATACATACAGGCACACATTCACATACATACAGAAATTGTACAGTTCGATCTGAGTCGATTGGTATACAACACATGGCCCTCCGTGTCATTAATTTTGCCTTAAAAATTAAATGTCTTATATAAAAAATACTCTTTGATCAATATTTTAAAATCTAAGCTATTAATCAAAAATCCACTCGGTAGCATTCTGGAGGAGCACAGTAGCTTTCGTTTGCGTATAAGATCATTGAAATCGGATATTGCGTTCTGTAAGAAAGGTGCGTTAGTATTTTGCGGCACATACATACAGACAACATACATACACACACACATACACACACATACACACGAACAGACATTGCTCAGTTCGTCGAGCTGAGTCGAATGGTATATACGATTCGGCCCTCCGGATCATGGATCTATTTTGCGTTTTTCGACCGATTTTATAACCTTTGTTTAGTATAACAAAGGTAAAAAATCATAAGCACAATTGTTTGAATAAACATTTGATTAATTACATATCATGTTGATATTCTTTATCTACAATTTATCAGTGTTTTGTTTCGAAAGAAAAGTATTTTTTTATAAATGACTGATTATGCCAATTTGAATGGTGAAAATAGGTTTAATTTGCTATACATAGAGCAATTAATCGCATACGTTTTTGATGGAAACAATTTGGACTTGGGTGTAGGCGCGTTAACCGAAACTTTCTTTAACTAATTAGAGAGGTATAAATATGATACTAAAACAAGCTTATTTATGTGCACTGTCGCGTCGTGTATGATCGGAACAGCTTTTCATATGCGAGATTGCTTCACTATTCAACGAAAAACTATTGAAAATATTCATATATTTTCAAATATCAAACAACTTCTCCTGATGATGCTCAATAAGTTTCATTAGGATTTTTAAAGTGATAATATTAGTAAAAAAGTTTCAAAAAATTATCGAGCATAATTCGCCCTTACGATTGCTATCATGCCTTGTTCTCAAGCAGTGATAATGAAATATTCGAAGATTACAGTACAATTTTCAGTATAATGCTTCTATAACATTTGAAATTATGTAGAAACGCTTCTAGTGCGTAATGTTTGATTTGAATTTGGAGGTATTGGTGAAATGCAATTGACTGTTTTGCATCATGATCGGATAAGCTTACTTCTGAAACATAACCGCTTCACTGTGACATGAAAATCAATGTACAGTACCTCCACAGTTATGGATCAGCTACAGTTGTGGGTCACTTTTACGCAAATACGTCTATTCTCACGAAACTGAACAATTTTCATTAGCAGTGGTATTTTTTGTAACCTCATTTATACGATGAAAATGATTTAAAGTTGAAAATGTCCCTAAACATTATTACTCTGCTCGGTGCAATAAGTGAAGTGACCTATAGTTATAGTAATGTTACATTTTGCGGTGCACAATTGTGGGACAGTCCATATTTTGTTTTTTTTTATAACTTTTACGTGATAATGCATTAAGACTGAATAAAATAACTTATTATCAAGCTTTTACAACAATAAAATAACTTGCGTTATGTATTTTGACGATATTATAGACTAAATGATGTTGAAAAGTGACCCATAATTGTGTCTTTTGCTATGTAAGTGATATTTTTCAATTTTGCTATGTAAGTGATTTACACGCATCAACTGCAATGAAACTAATTGTTGATCGAACGTACACATCACACAGAGATAGATGGTAAAACATTCTTAGTTGATAATATTTGCGATATTATATCCATTTTTGAACATTCAAACAACACGTTGACTGACCCATAATTGAGAGGGACTGTACCTTAAAAATAATATGTGGAAAAAGTAAACGCCTGCTTGTATGCGCTCATTCGGCCATGTGCCATAAAATCGGTACCGCTGTAAAGTGACACATACTCGTGTTTATTGATATTGAGTTTTCATGAACCTGCTTAAAGAAGAATGACGTACATATTGTGGAAAATAGCGAAAACAGTAGAACCATGTTTGCTTTCTGGAGTAACTGAAGCTGTTTTTAGCCTTTCTTGCAGAACGGTATAGTAATCACTTTGAAGGTTTATATTCTAGAGCTGTCAAAAAGCGTTCTGATTTGTTTTTAGATTGGCTTGGACAAGCAAAATTCAAATTTTCTTTAATAGTAACAAAACAAATCTGATTTTTCCGATTTGTTTCAAAAAGTTTTAATGCTACCAGTGTACTCGAAGTACAATACTGGCCCAAGAAGCCAATATTTGAATCCTGCCTCTATCAATAATTAAAATCAACATCAACGCAAAGTTCAAAACTAGGTACTCGTTATAGACAATGTCTTCTTAATGCGTTTTTTTTTTTCATACAAACCAACATCATTGTTGCCTTGACCTTCTAATAAACTAAGAGCGGAGCTTGTGCAATTAATCGTCTTGTGGTTGCAGTACGTTCCTGCCAGGACAGCTGTATTTACACAGAAAATCAACAGACTGATGACCTTATTCTTTTTATTAAACTATACCGAAGCCGACCGCATCCGAATGCAAGTCAATAAGGAGTGGGTGTAAGAATCTGTTGACATGAAACCCACTTGATGGAAATCGTGTGTACCTCTGCACTTCCACGAGAAATCAGTAGGATGTTGAAGAAAGCGAACGTTTGGAGTGAGGTTTGCAGGAAGATTTTGGTAAACGATGCACTAATTTAAATGCCTCTTATACCGTATTAGCTACACTCATTATGATTGGTACCAACGACAAAGAGGACGACGACGGTAATGATGACCTTTTTAAAAATTTGACCCTCTTTGAGAACCCCCACAGAAATCCACTTCTAATGACTCACGACACAAAAAAACACTTAAAAAACACTTTAAAAAACTTAAATGTGACATTCCTTCTACAACCTTATTTCAACTTAAATTTTATATGACATGTTCCTTCATTGAAATTTCGACAACTGAGAAGGGCCCCCATAATCCTTAATCCGGCCCTGGATAGGAGTGATTTTTCTTCGCATGGAGCGGGTTGAAGAACCCCAACACTAGTTGAAGTTGAAATACTTTTACTAGTTGAAATATATTAAAAATAACAGTTTAATATATACCTCCACCAAAAAAAAACACAAAATTTTATCAAATGCAAAAATATTCACAAACCCAACATTATTTTCGTAAAGCTGCACCTGTACAACGATATTATTAATATGAAAAAACGATAAAACAGAACGCCCTTACCACAATGTAATCCATGTCAGTCTCTGAAATCGTTTAAATCGTCACCTACCACCTGGTTGAAACAAGTCCCAAAGACGGTTCCATTACCAGACATCAACTTGAGCACCGAACAATCCTGATGCCAGCTTTCCCTTCTTCGCGCTTTCAACGGATTTTTGCTCCTGCCATGCACGTCTTTGAACATACCACAAATCAGAAATATGAGTCACAGCTCACGTTCCACAAAACCAAAATGCCTCTCCGCCCCGATTAAGAAACGCACCGCGTTGCAAATGTTTTAAGATACTGCCACGGGGAGCTGCTTAGCCGCAAGGGTACAGAGTCCGCTTTGTCAAGCGGATGGTCATGGGTTCGAATCTTAGTAGAATCAGGCCATCCGATGTCAAAAAGGACTTAAGCATGGGTTTATTCTCAGGCTCCCCACCAGTTACCCTTCCTTTACGCTGAAATCTACAAATACCTTTGCGTGACTTCCTCTTAACAAAAAATAAGTCCCTCTTATCAATAAAACTGGCCAGAAGGACGCACGACGAAACTTCTCCAGGGAATTATGATTGGTGATATTTGGCAAAAGGAACGAGTAACGGTATAGTAGAACAGTAAGCGTGTAAGGAAGAGTAGCACATTACACACAAGCACTGATGAACAATAATAATAAGCATGCCACTTCTCAATAGAGGTATTGCTATTAACAGAAGTGCGGGATACAGCAGACACCCGGGCATATCTCACAATAGATCTACGATTCTGGTCGCAGTGAGAAAGTCCATACAGGAAAAAAAAAAGATACTGCCACAGTCTGGGCAAGAAAACAAAACAAAAACTATGACACGAAAACGCCTACTGAGCAGAATCATTTCAAATCGCCTGGAAATACGCGAAAATTTAATCGACCATTTTTGATTTTAATGAAACTTTGCACACGTATTTGGTTTAGCAAACTGTGCATTTTTCACAGGTGGAGAGATTTTTTACACCCATGAGTTACATTCTAAAAGGGCGTATGCCTTTTGGCATAGGTTTTATTCGAAGCATTGTAGCCCAAAAACCGTTGGTTGTATAGAAAAACTGTCTGAGAATGAGTTGTAGGGAATTAAAAATGCACCATAAAAAAAATATACACTGTACAAAAACAAATTTTTTGCCCAAAAAAATCAAAATAAACATTGAAAAAAAAAGAGTTCTCAAGAAAAGAGTTAATTGTTTTAAGTGATATAAATATATATAAGAATCAAATATTTATTTTCGAGTTTGATTATCTTAAGAACATACTTTTCTATGACATAGATACTTTACAGAACTAGTTTCACCTTATATTTTATATACATCATAAGTAAATGATTCGTCATCTTTTGAAAACAGCTTTGTTTGTATCTAATTTTCTGAAATCGGAACAAAAGAGTAATACTTTTGTTTGGCAGCTATTATTATAGATTTTTTGAAAATATTTTCCATTCTGTTACTCCTTGTTCATATTCTTCATATTATACCCAACTAAATGACATTTTTGATGAATTTTTATTACTTTTCTGATTAGACCAATCATACAATTCTTTTGCGCTTGTAATGGGATGTTCATGTTCTTTAGCTAAACTTGTATTTCCTGCCATTCGTTTTAATATGCCACCAATTGCATCGCATGGGCCTTTAACATGAGAAGTCGCAAAAAAATGCCACTGTGCATCGACGTTATATTTCGTTTTGAACTTGCAAAGACTTGCAAAGTTTTTTCTATTTTTATATTGTGAAGCAGCTCCATCAGACATCAATATCGCTTTTTTCAACTCTATTGTTGTTTTCAAATAACTCATTAATTTGGCAATGAACACCTGAACCGCAACAGTATCATGATGGAGTACTTCCGATATTATGATGAAGCTGATATTCTTAAGTGTTCCAGATTCTTAATAGTAAACAACGAAGGGATGAATGGTGGCTTGACTATCATTCCAATTACTACACGAATCACAAATTGATAAAGACGTATTAAAATGAGCTTGACTGTTCAATATTTTTGATTTTGAAATAACGTTTTCGTTTAATTTGCGTAAGCTTGATGAGCACCGATGATCAGGAAAGGGTTCACAGCATTTGGGCTTGGTGCATTCCATTTTCACTTTATTCATCTTCACAAAATGCAAACTGTGACTAACACATCTGGAGTAGTGCAATCGTATTTATATACGAACACAGATATTATAGGTAACCCAGTAGTTATTGGTTGCGTACTTTACAAGAAGTTATTATTAGTAAACAAGTAGGTAGTGTTGCACGACAAACATATTTTTTATAAAACATTCGGTGAGGGGGAACGTGTAGGTAGGCTAAGGTTTAGCGCTTGAGTTATTTATCCAATCGTTTTGTTGTCAAAAAATGAATTGTATATTTTTGATCAAGCATTCCAATGAACGTATGGTTTTTGCCGGAGAACCATTGACAAATTAAGAAAATGTGTGTTTTCCGAAATATAATTAATTTTTCGAGCTTAAATTTAAAATAACTCGAAAACCAATGCCTTAAGAATGTTTACTACCAAGAGCTTTTTGATTCAAAATAACTTTCTGCATCTTTTAAAATCATCGGAATGCAAATATTTTGAAAAATGTTTAAATTGGAATTTTTATAAAAAAATAACCTACCATAAAAAAATTAATTTTCATTTCTCCACCCTGGACTTATTTTTTAAAGTTGCGTATTAACGTCAAGTTTCTTTAAAAAAAAATGAAGAAAAAAATTCAACTCTTTTTTATTTTTAAATTGAAATTTAATGTTTATTTTTAATTTTTTTTTGGTCAAAAAAAAATTTTTTGTACGGTGTATATTTTTTTTATGGTGCATTTTTTATTCCCTACAACTCATTCTCAGACAGTTTTTCTATACAACCAACGGTTTCTGGGCTACAATGCTTCGAATAAAACCTATGCCAAAAGGCATACGCCCTTTTAGAATGTAACTCATGGGTGTAAAAAATCTCTCCACCTGTGAAAAATGCTCAGGTTGCTAAGCCAAATGCGTGTGCAAAGTTTCATTCAAATCAAAAATGGTAGATATTCGACCATAGGTCATTTCGCGCGATCTTGCTCTACTTATATTTACGTTCGCAGTTTACTACGATCTCGGTTCCACCCTGAGAGAATACGGTTTATACTAGCCGAATTAGACCAAATACCGTCTGCCGGGGTGAGATTGTGCCAAAAAAGGATACATTTTTGTTCCTTAGCTTGTAATGTACACATTTAGGCAATGAGTTTGATCCAAATCACGTCAATGCACACTTAAATGTTTAGCTAACGACTGCCGCAAATATGGTTAAGTTACAATAAACGTTAGTTTTGCTAAAATTAAATGAACTTTGGCCTAATCTCTCCCCTTCTATGGGGTGAGATTGTGCCAAAAACGAAAAGTTGACTTCAACATTTGAAAAATGAACAGAAGTGTATCTACGAATGATTCACATGAATAACATGATAAAACAGTAAATATAGGGTCGACCATAAACAACGTGGACTATTGGGGCTGTAGGGGGTTGACCAGAAACTACGTTTCATATGGATTGTAGAAAAATGTATGACTGGATCAAATCGATACCTGGAGTAACCAGTTATTAGAACGTGGCTTATAGACAGTCTCTATACACATAGTGGCGTCTCCAGGTAGCTTAGAAAGAGAAAACGTTAGGACATAAGGCCTGAAAAGACTTTTTGTTTCAATTGTTATATGTCATTGACCACTGTATATTCCATTGGAGATCTCAAAACCGCTGGAAACGTACCCACAACTCTCCTTCCTCGCTGGAAAAGTCATCAGTTAATATAGAATCGGTGTACAAAATTTTGTTACATTCCATAAGTAATATCAGTCAGTGTAAATTTCCATCTAACAGTTGTTAGCTTACTGTTCTCAAGCTTTTAGTCATTATTTCAAATAATACCTTGGCTAGACAACACACCCTATGTAAACAATGGTGTACCGATATAATTTTGTCGTAAATATGAATTCCGTACATTGTACCGTTCATCACAGCTTGGCACAATCTCACCCCAAAAGGGCTAGAAAAGTGTACAGTTTGGAAAAGCATTATTTTCTGAGCCAACACAGATTTTATGCATAATATTTCCTCAACACATTCAAGACGACATCCTAACGAACCAATTGAGCAGTTAGTTGATGAGACTTCTTGAACGGGTTGGTTTGCCTTGGACATTTTTGGATAACGTTATTTGCGCATGTTTTTCACCCTGTACTTTGAAACATTATTTAATTGAAACAGTTCACTGATATTATCTATATTTTATTTGAAGTTGTGAATAAATATGTCACGTTTCATAAAGTATTGAATTTGAGGTATTAGGTTCTAGAAATCTCAAGTAATTTAACATACAAACATTTCCCGTTTTGGTGTATCACATTTTTATCACCAAAATCGTGTTTTTTAGTTTAAAATGGTTATTTCGATTAACTCGTTTTACGTATCCTCAATAACAGCACAATATAACATTTTTCCTAATTTCCATTATGCCGAAAAGTTGGAAACAAATTGTATGCAAATCATTCCACACAATCATGCGGTTCCTATGCAATGATATTTTTAAAAAAACCTAAATTAATCCACCTAGTGGTGCAGAAACCTTTGTTATACTATCTATTACTATATGCTTATTATGCCAGTAAACCCAAAACGTAAATCGACTTAAGAAGTCCGATTTCAATTATAAATTAAATGAATTTAATAGATAGTATTCCAGAGGTTGAACAAAACACGAAAGAAGGAATAGATAGAATAAAATTCTGATGTGTTTTTTACAAATATTCTGAATGTTATCACTAGAGTATGTATATGAGTGTTAATTTTTCGATCACAAACCAACTTTATTAATACTGGCTAGAAGAAACTTGAAAATTTTTGAAATAATCAATTTGGCGGAAACGGTAATGGATATAAATTTTCTCGATTTCATACTAGAACTGCGAATATGTATGTTTATTCAATGCAGTTCTATTTGTTTTTAATTCACTATAATCCAAGTTTGAATACCACAGTGGTTTAGTTTTTAGAAATCGCAGGACCTAAAATTATGAATCAGCATCGTATATTTATCACGGATTGCAGCAAACTTCTACAAATCTCAAGAAATTATAGTTCAGAAATGTACAGGAATACACTGAATGCTTTCTAAAATTCGTTCAATTCAGAAAATTAGATCAATTGGTGGGTTAACACTGATGCTCAATTTTTCAATTGCATCTTGAAGAATTTTTTCTCAGCTTTCCAATGCTTGTCTCAGATTGAAAATCGGTAGTTGCGAACAGGGTCAAAATTGCTTTTTCCTGATATAATCCAAGACGGCGGCCAAATTCAAGATGGCGGCCAAAATTATGATCACTTCAAATGAAAGCTCTATCATTCCTCTTCACAAAAAAGTGCTAGTTGTAGTAGGTTCCATAACGAATTTCAGAGATATAGCTCAAATAAAACATCAGGAAATGCTAGAATTTCAACTTTTTTAGAAAATATTTCACCCCTTGGCGACCGAGGGTTCATTAAATTCGATCAAACAAAACTGGCATTATCAATTTTTCTCTATTTATAGCAACTATGTAGATTTATATTAAATTTACTTATATAAAATTGGTTTCAGCGAGAATTGCTCAATTATATGAACGTTTCTTGAATCATGTGTCATTGAAAATCATATAACTACTGATGAAAGTTGTCAATACAATTTTATTTTAATTGCCTTATCTGAAAGTGAAGGTTTTTTGCAACATTCAAAAATTTTGACTTTCAAGAGTGTAGTCGAGAACATTAATCTTTTTGAAGGCCTAAGCTGTAAGGTGAAATCCGAAACAGGGACTTCATAAAACTTGCTACGATAACAAGAAGTAAGATAATTTGGATGGATACTCTGTTTGTACTGAATTTGAAATGAGAAAGCAATATTTATATCTTACATAAGCATAGTGTATCATATCATACATCTTTGGTAAAGCTTTCCGAAATATCCGGATCGCTCATTGTGTTACATTTGCAAGCTGTGAGGTTAGATTTTGCTACAATGCTTGATTTCAGAATGCTGTAAATGCTTCTTGTTCTTCAAAAATCTGGGTTCTTCGTACAATTTAATATAGGGTTATTGCTCCTATATTCATCTTAGTACCAATATTCATCTCATCACTTATTTGATCAAATCATCGTCAAATTTAACCATATTTTCAACGTAAGACTTTCAACCACTTGACAAAATCGAGAAGCAAAGAGCTACTTTCAATATTTGTAGAAATTTAACGGTAAATTGGACAAATGAGAGAAATAAGATGAATATAGCTGTTGAGATGAATAATGGAGCGATTACCTTATATTTAAAAGGAAGTAAGAACGAAAGCTTCGCATGCGGGACCAGGAGCTAAGTGGGCATTGCAGTTACCTCTAAGAAATATTTAAAATTGTTCAGAAAAAGTTATTAAAAGCAAATGGTTCATTTATTTACAACAATTGAATCGCACTACGAAGGGCTTAAAATTATGCAAGGTTGTCGATGATCGTTATTTTTCTTCGAGAAATGAATAGCGATACGAATAAAAGAATAAATAGAGAGGAAGAGAGAGAGAGAGAGAGATAGAGAGAGAGAGAGAGGGGGGAATAGAGAGAGAGAGAGAAATTATCCTATAAGTAAAATATCCCATGTCTAAAATATACTTAGGGGCCATCCACGTGGACAGCTTTGGGGGGGGGGGTTGGCTAATGTCCACGGTCCATACAATTTTTTTAGAATTTATATGGGCAGTTGTCCACGAAGAGGGAGGGGGGGGGGTCAAAATTGTTAAAAATCTGTCCACGTGGCATGTGGATGGCTCCTTAGGTCAGTATTCTAAAGTTCAAGCAACCAATAAAAAAATCTTGCTCAATGTGATTTCCAAAGAGCTCTGGGGCTCTCTTTTAAAGCTGCAAACATTGCATAAATAAATAAAGCGTTTTTTTTTTCGTTTCGATTTTGAAATAACACATAAACAACATATTTACACTTACATACGTACAGGCACACATACACATACATACAGAAATTGTTCAGTTTGTCGATCTGAGTCGATTGGTATACTACACATGGCCCTACGTGACATTTATTTTATCTTAAAAGTTACACAGTACCAAAAAATGAAATTTACAACTAATACAAATGAAAGCACATAACGATTTCTAGCACATAAAATGAAAAACATATGCAATTCCACACCGTAAATAATGTACAATACAGAATCGTTTTAAGACATGTAAATTTGTACGTTAATTGATATAAACTTAAAGCTTCGACTATAAATATGCATGCAAATTCACAATATATTCATTTACTTTGCATGTGAATAAAATGCCACACGGAATATTACGTGGTTTCCAATGCTCCATTTATGTGCATTTAAAGTAATGTAAATTTTCTTTACTGTGTAAATGTCTTATATAAAAATACACTTTGATCAAAATCCTAAAATCTAAGCCATTAATCAAAAATCCACTCGGTAGCATTCTGGGGGAGCACAGTAGCTTTCGTTTGCATATAAGATCATCAAAATCGGATATTGCGTTCTGTAAGAAAGGTGCGTTACTATTTTGTGGCACATACATACAGACAACATACATAAACACACACACACACATACACACACACATACACACGAACAGACATTGCTCAGTTAGTCGAGCTGAGTCGAATGGTATATACGGTTCGGCCCTCCGGACCTTGGATCTATTTTGCGTTTTTCGACCGATTTTATAACCTTTGTTTAGTATAACAAAGGTAAAACAATTACGATGCAAAATTATGTACAAACCGTATTTTTATGCTTTGGTGGGTTCGAGACTCAGGAGACATTTGATACATTTTCTTAGAGATAGAATTTATTTAATCTTCAATATCCACCATAACCACCATGCGTCTCCATTGGAAAAAGCTATTGCAATGGAGTAACATGATATCTTGGGAGCTTTTTGCAATGGAGCCCCATGGTGGTCATGGAGAATATTGAAGATTAAAAGAATTTTATCTTTAAGATAAAAAATATATTTCCATGAACATTTGGTATTTTATGTGAAGTTTTCTGAGAAATTCAGAAAAATATCAAGCGATAGTGTTGTTATCCTGGGTGTCGAACCAACTTAAACAGTAGAAGACGGTTTGTATCTTTTTGTTGCATTTTCATATGATTTTCGTGTTGTTGTTATTTGAAGTACAGTTTGACATTTTTTCTTGAAAGTAGAACTAATTACTCTCTATTCAACTCCAAAAGACTCAAAACTGGTTGAACGGCTCAAAAGTTACAATTTTTTTTTTTAATTGTATATTTTGAAAATAGACAATTTTTTCGGCCACTCCTGTTTCAGGAGGGCCCTAAAGGCCAAGCAAAAAATGCGGGTCTACAACCTGCTCTCCAAATATAGTTTAGAACTCTACAGGAAAAAAATATAGCTATTGATGAAAGTTGTCAATTTATTTCTATCTCAAATGCATTATCTGAAAATGCAGGTTCTCCACGTTCTTTGAGAATTTTAGATTTTTAGAGTGTAGGCGAGAACATTATTCTTCTCGAAGGCCTAGGCTGTATGAAAAAATCCGATATTAAGACTTTTTAAATCTTGCTGCGATAACGAGAAGTGGAATAACATGGATACTCTGTTTGCACTCAGTTCTCAATTAGAAAGCAATATTTATATCTTACATGAGCATAGTGTATCATATCATAGAGATAAGTAACTTTTCACCTGCGCACACTAGTAAACGTGTATAGCCATGTTGAGTTGCTTCAACACTTTTTCCTAATTTTGCCGATTACGTTCACCAGCTACTTTAGATTCCTGGTCACAAATTTAAAACATAAAATAAGTATTCAACTGAAAAAATTTCCAGCTGTTCAAAACGTAGCATTGCAAACAAAACAGCGATTTATTTGTATTTTTCTCAACGGGTGGCACTAACACATTCGTACGTAAATAGGTCTACACATCTTTGGTAAAGCTTTTCAAAATATCTGCATCGCATGGTTTCATCCGAGCATGCGAACTGTGGGATCAGATTTTGCTACAATGCTTGGCTCCCGAAAGCTGTAAATGTTTCGTACAATTAGTACGTACAATTTAGTATATATTTTATAAAAAGTGAGGACGGGAGCTTCGGAAGAAAAAGAGCTAAGTAAGCATTGCAGTTTCTTCTAAAATCTGGTTCAAATTTCCAAGAAAAAGCTTAAGGGTAATTTATTTACACCAGTTAAGACGCACTACGAAAAGTGTAAAGATTATGAAAAGTTGTCCATGATTGTTGATTTCCTTTGAGAAATAAATAGCGATACGAAAAAAGAGGAATAGAGAAGAGGAAAGAGCAGTGAGAGAGAAAAATTATCCAGAAAGTAAAATATCCCATGTCTAAAATATACTTTGGTCAAAACTCTACAGTTCAAGCAACCAATAAAAGATCGCACTCAGTATGATTTTCAAAGATCTCTGGGGCTTTCATTTGAGCATGCGAACATCAAAATCGGAATAAGCGTTCTGTAAAGAGAGTTTTTCTTCTTTTTTGGGTCGATTTTGATATACTACACATATAAAAAACATATTTACACATACATACGTACAGGCACACATACACAAACATACATAAATTGTTTAATTCGTCGATATGGGTAAATTGGTATACAACACATGGCTCTCCGTGCCATTAATATTGCCTTACAAGTTAAATTTCTTATATAAAATATACTCTTTGATCAATATTTTAAAATCTAAGCCATTAATCAAAAATCCACTCGGTAGCATTCTGGGGGACCACAGTAGCTTTCGATTGCGTATAAGATCCTCAAAATCGGATATTGCGTTCTATAAGAAAGGCTATCTATTTTGCGTTTTTCGACCGACCTAACCTTTCAATGTTTAGTATAACAAAGGTAAAAATGAAATAGAACTTTTTTACATGGTATTGCTGTATATATATTTATTAGGGTGGGACAGCAAATAAATGTTAGCGCCAATGACCTTTTTACCTTTGTTATACTAAACAAAGGTTATAAAATCGGTCGAAAAATGCAAAATATATCCGAAGACCAGAGGGCCGAATGGTATATACCATTCGACTCAGTTCGACGAACTGAGCAATGTCTGTTCGTGTGTATGTGTGTGTATGTGTGTATGTGTGTATGTGTGTATGTGTGTGTATGTGTGTTGTCTGTATGTATGTGACGCAAAATACTAACGCACCTTTCTTATAGAACGCAATATCCGATTTTGATGATTTTATATGCAAATGAAAGCTACTGTGCTCCCCCAGAATGCTACCGAGTGGATTTTTGATTATTGGCTTAGATTTTGAGATATTGATCATAGAGTATTTTTTAACATAGGGTATTTTTAACTTTAAACACAAAATGAATCTGTTGAGTATGTTCGAGTCTGTGTATGTGTGTATGTACGTTGGTGTTTGTAAATATGTTGTTTATATGTGTAGTATATCAAAATCGAACAAAAAAAAAACAAACAAACATCAAACCTTTCACAGAATGCATTATTCGATTCAAGTGTTTACAAGTGCATATGGAAGCTCCAAACCCTTTTGAAAATCATACTGAGCGAGTTTTTTATTGGTTGCTTGATTTTTAGATTATTTACCAAAGAATTTTTAAACATGAAGTATTTTACTTTTTGGATCATTTCTCTCTCTATCCTTCTTTACATCACTATCTCTCTCTTTTTTTCAACTACTATTAATTCTCTGAAGAAACTAAGAGTAAAAGACATCTGTGCATAATTTTCATACTCTGTGTAGTTCGTTCTAACTTGTGTAATAAGTGAACCTTTTATTCTTAATAGCTTTTTACTAACAATATTTAATAGATTTCAGAGGAAACTGCAATGCTTATTTAAGTTTGGTTCTCGTTTACTTGCTACACTTCGCTTTTGTATAATATAAATATTGTTTTCTAAATTTATTTTAAACTTATTTAAAGGTCAGTGCAAACAGAGTATCTATGTTATCCCGATCCTCGTTTTGGCAGTAAGTTTCATAAAGTTCTGAAAGTGTTTCTGATTTTACCATACAGCCTAGGTCTCCAATAAGAGTTACGTTCCCGAGTACACTTTAAACAGTCAAAATTCTTAAGTCTTGCGAAAAACTTTAATATTGAAAAAAAAAACATTTGAAATAGAATTAATTCAACAACTCTTCACAGCATCTTATGTGTACTGAGAATTGACATTTCAATAGCAGTTATAGGAGTTTCAATGAAATCTTTTTAGCACTTGATCCTCACAGATTTTATCAAATTTCTTGTTGATTTCTTGAAATAATCACACGTATGATTCAAGCAACTTTTCTATGGTAACAAAGCATTTAACGCGCTGTATAATTCTGAGCTCTAATTTCTAGAGAGCATGTTTGTAGGACTTTGCTGCAATTCGTAGGATATATTCGATGCTAATCCATAATCTATAATCATTATGTTCTTTTTTGGGTCTCGCGATTTTTTAAAAAGGAAGCCGTTGTGGTATTGAGAATGTATGTGAGAACCTCATCCAGATTTGATTCAGTGATGTTATTTGGTTCACCCTCTGGAAAACTATCTTTTGAATTTAATTTTAAACGATTTATGGTTTACTGGCATAACAAATTTATATGTAGTAATAGTTAGTATAAATTTATATGTAGTAATAGTTACTATAACAAAGGTTTCTGCACTGCTAGGTGGATTAATTCAGGTTTTATTTATTAATTGGTCATAGAATCTTCGGAGAAGCTTCCAAACTTAATTCTAGGCGAAATTGTTTCTCATTCGTCAGCAAGCTTGCAACAGCAGCATGCTGCAACAGTGTTGCCGATAAAAAACAATGTTAAGCCGTTCGTCAACCAATGCAATCAGTTTCAAGTTTTTTTTACGAGCATCGTAGCGCCTTACGGTCTTCAGACAACTTTTTCTTAGGAAAATTTTCTACAAATATCACGTATCGATATGTTTTTAGAAGTCAACTGGACATCTCTAGACCATAATTTTGAAAAAGTGGATTTTCCCATATAAAATCATATGGAAATTTCAAAAATTGGGCACAAAAATATAGTTCTACTGATCGATCTGAAAATTCACACAGTTGTTATAGGACCCATAGAGAACACGAAAAGTGCATTGGAGCGAGAAAATAACACCATCACTGTTTCCTCATATCACCGTGTCCCAGACTAATATATGTATTGGAATATTTGTATATATATGTTGGATATTTGTATATATGGAAAATTGAAAAATGAACTTCGTTGCCTGACTTTATCGGATTTGAATAGATTCCTTTTTTGGCGAAATTCAATGAAACACTTTTACCAATAAAGTTTTCGTTTCGGTTTACTTTTGTTCAGCCATCCTCAGAAAAACTATTTCTGGAAGAATTCACAAAATAAATTGAACCCGATCAGGAAAATAAACTTCGGCAGCTTATGAAAGAAATGTTCACATTTACACATTTTAATTAGCGATTGTGTGCTTATACAAATCATCTTTCATGGAAATCAGATATATTGAAAGCTTGATTGATTACGCAGTCATTCATTTGAAAATGTACAACTTGCCGTTTTAATATAACCAAGATTAGTATCGCGAATGTGTGACGTATCACTTTTCCAAAACAAATGGGTCAGTTATCGTACTCAAAAGTTCGACAAAATAGAAAGTAAGCAATTGTCGTAAAATGGTTTAAACTGCTCTGCTCAACAAGGCCACTGAACCGGTCCTTCCCAGTCGAGTATAAGTAAGAAAATTATCCACTTCATTCATGGGCGGAGGGTCCACGAAACCTTGAGCAAATTGTCCTTTCCCTGTAGACTGCGTATTTCGTTTGCAAAAGACAAGCTACATGTTGTCAATTATATCTTTCCACAATTCAATGTAATGTTTTGGTATTCGTTATTAACACCTTGTTAGACGTTGATTTTTGTGGAAGATAAATAAATCTAATCTAACTTTTGAGAAGAACACGGACCGAACGAATGAATGAAGTCATTATTTCAGTGTACGTGTCAGGGAAATTTATAAACCGTTTACCTTCCAGACAGTCTTTGTTGGGCGGTATTAGCGATATGGAGATTAGAAAAAAATACAACGTTTCGAGATGAGGCCGACAGACATGATGTACATTTTTTGGTTGCTATTTACCACCATATGCAAATAAGTGTGTGAGTTGAAGAATATGGTGAGATCATTTGGTTATAGTTTTCGTACTAACTAAACTGCAACAGCAACATCCATGAATACAAAATTTACTCCAAAACATAAACATGTTCAATTTGCTGCTCTGGAAAAGACAAGCCATTGCCGCTAGCATCCTTGAACGGAACTGGTGTATCCGGTGACACCTTTCTGCTGTATTGCTCGTGCGTGCTATAATAGATTTATGACTCGACTAAACGACACTTCACGTTAGTCCGTCTGTGGAGATGTTTGTTTTCTCCAAATAGATAAATTCCAACTCAAGCAAACGGGCAAACGAACGCGTTGGGGATGACACTATCATAAACGTTGGACAAAATGCAACAACGCCGCACCACGCAGCGACCGTGAAGCTACGCCACCAATCAATCGATCTCACGCATATCTACGCATCTTTAAATAGACGCAACTTCCCAAAACTCGCCATCTGTAGCCCCGCCGGTGGCAACCTGTGCGGTTTGAAAAGATATTTTAGACACTAATTTATGTCTAATCTGAACGACGAACATTAATAATACGGTATAGTAGTCAAAATATTAAAAAAATGGTAATGTAAAATGTGAGGATCAGATTAAACGATGAGAATTAACTTAGTTTGGTACAATTGATCAAGAGCTTTAAAACTATCAATACAACAGATTTTCAAACATTTAGTTTGATGATTTAATATTTTTAACTGCTGTAGTCGATACACGTTTTCGGTAGATTTGATTTTAATTCTTGCAGACCAACCGAACAGTCGACCACTAACCACGTGTGCGCAGCGCTTCAAACACAAGCCCCCAACTGTGGCTCCATTGTAAACCCGCCATCCGCACGATGGAGTGAATCGAGCGCTGCTCGTAGCTCTGACTTGATCATTCAACCAGTTCGCACTTACCTCTTCTAGCGATCGGTCGATTCGCTTACTCGATGTGCTGCCGGCGAACGGAGACTTTTACGAAGAAAGTCGGCGCGACGCGCACTCTATAACTGTTTCGCGTTCCGAATCCGTACGAGTGCTGCTTTCTCTGTTGTTGTTGTTGTTGATTCAACCATCACGACGACAGTGGAAAGGTGCTGTTGTTAGAGCAAGTAGCAAAAAAAAAAGAAAGTGGTTAACCCGTTGAATGTGTTTATCTTTTACCCACGGGTTTCGCAGAGCCTAGTTTGGGAAACTACTTCCATTGGGTGATAAAAGTGCATCAAATTTGAATCTCCGGCAAAAGTGAAAAGTATCTGCAGCAGTTGAGCTGAAGCATTTGAACCATTTCTCTGCACAGCCAAACCGACAAGGAAGTAAAAAATGGCACTCCAGATGACCGACATGCTTTACGAGAATCCGTTGGATCATTTCCTGACACTGATCGTGGATTTTGTCATTTTCTTTTTCAAATCAATCTACTACACGTTGGAAACGTGTGTGTTGGCCTGTATACCGTACCGGTTTAGGAAGCTTAAGGTAAATTTCCGCAGCAGTCAAACATTTGATGAATAAAACAGTACAGACTAAAATCTATTTCCCACCGCTTTGCGTGACAGTGAGTAGTGACTTTTTGTCATTGAGTTCCTCATTTTCAAGCCAAAGTACACGTTTCCTGTGTTGCCGTCGTAGAAGTCACCCATGATTTGCGCGAAGCAACTGGATAGAAACAGTTCACCGTCTGTTTGATAATGATTCTCAAATACCCATCTTCGTCGGAGATTATGGTATTCATCTCAATTCAAACGAATACATATTTCACGAATATGGCCATTGCGTTGCAACGTTGCGTTTGCTTCGTAGGAAAAATATCCGTCGCGCGTTCGCTAGAATGTTACATTGAAGACTGTTGCCTTAAAATTATCATATTTGATTACCGGAAGTTGGAAACTTCTCAGTTACACGAGCTTTAATCTCTCGATTTTCCCACGGGTTATAGCGTATGACATAACTCGACAACTCAACCTTCTGATCCCTTTTCAAAATCATGCAAGATGTGTTCAACTTTTTAATTATTTAGAACGGTAGAAAAAATAAAAATATCTTCCATTTTGTATAGTAGCTTAGATCAATTGTGTTTGTGGTTTACAAGAAAAGGCTATCATAGCTAACTCGTGAACGTCTGTTTTTTTTTTATTCAAACGACAGTATCTACTTTTTTGAGACCTGAAAAACAATACTTGTATCGAAAATTGATGCAATTCACCTCTTTATTACAGTATCGCAAAATCCTAAGAGAGCAAGATCGCGCCAAATAACCTATGGTCGAATATCGACCATTTTTGATTTGAATGAAACTTTGCACACGTATTTGGCTTAGCAAACTGAGCGTTTTTCACAGATGGAGAGATTTTTTACACCCATGAGTTACATTCTAAAAGGGCGTATGCCTTTTGGCATAGGTTTTATTCGAAGCATTGTAGCCCAGAAACCGTTGGTTGTATGGAAAAATCGTCTGAGAATGAGTTGTAGGGAATTAAAAATGCACCATAAAAAAATATACACTGTACAAAAAAAATTTCTTTTGTCAAAAAAAATTAAAATAAACAATAAATTTCAATTTAAAAAAAAAGAGTTGAGTTTTTTTTTATTTTTTTTTTTAAGAAACTTGACGTTAATAGGCAACTTTCAAAAAAAAGTCCAGGATGGAGAAATGAAAAATAATTTTTTATGGCAGATTAATTTTTTTATAAAAATTCCAATTTAAACATTTTTCAAAATATTTGCATTCTGATGATTTTAAAAGATTCAGAGAGTCATTTTAAATCAAAAAGCTCTTGGTAGTAAACATTCTAAAGGCATCGGTTTTCGAGTTATTTTAAATTTAAGCTCGAAAAATTATTAATATTTCGGCAAATACACGATTTTCTTAATTTGTCCATGGTTTTCCAGCAAAAACCATACGTTCATTGGATGCTTGATCAAAAATATACAATTCATTCTTTGACAACAAAACGATTGGATAAATAACTCAAGCGCTAAACCTTAGCTTACCTACACGTTCCCCCTAATAATAACTGTTTGTAAAGTACGCAACCAATAACGACTGGGTTACCTATAATATCTGTTTTCGTATATAAATACGATTGCACTACTCCAGATGTGTTAGTAACAGTTTGCATTTTGTGAAGATGAATAAAGTGAAAATGGAATACACCAAGCCCAAATGCTGTAAACCTTATTATCGTATCCTGATTATCGGTGCTCATCAAGCTTACGCAAATTAAACGAAAACGTTATTGCAAAATTAAAAATATTGAACAGTCAAGCTTATTTCAATACGTCTTTATCAATTTGTGATTTGTGTAGTTATTGGAATGATAGTCAAGCCACCATTCATCCCTTCGTTGTTTACTATTTAGAATCTGGAACACTTAAGAATATCAGCTTCATCATAATATCGGAAGTTCTCCATCATGATACTGTTGTGGTTCAGGTGTTCATTGCCAAATTAATGAGTTTTTTGAAAGCAACAATAGAGTTGAAAAAAGCGATATTAATGTCTGATGGAGCTGCCACACAATATAAAAATAGTAAAAACTTTGTAAGTTCAAAACAAAATATAACGTCGATGCAGAGTGGCATTTTTTTGCGACTTCTCATGGTAAAGGCCCATGCGATGCAATTGGTGGCATATTAAAACGAAAGGCAGGAAATGCAAGTTTAGCTAAAGAACATGAACATCCCATTACAAGCACAAAAGAATTGTATGATTGGTCTAATCAGAAAAGTAATAAAAACTCATCAAAAATGTCAGTTTTTTTTTCCTTGTAGGAGCCTATGACCACTGCTACCATGAGTTAGATATATTGTGGTATACTCCGCGTTACTTTATATGCACTGTCAGTTCATTCCATCACTATGGGTATCAGTGATAGCCGCCCCCAGACTTTGCATTTCACCCCAAGAAGGTATGGCTTCTTTGATGAAGTTCCTTACCTTTGTTAGTTCAGCAGCCCATATCTCGTTAGGCGTAAGGACAGCTTTTCCAAGAATACGCAGTCTTCGCTGAGTCAATGCGCTGCATTGGCATAGTAAGTGTTCCGAGGTTTCTACTTCAGAATTACAGAAACGACATATGTCATCTGTCAGTTTACCCATTTTTTTAAGGTGATACCTACTCGGACAGTGTCCAGTCAGTAGGCCAGTTAACGTACTCAGATCAGCTTTATTCATACTGAGTAGGTTCCGTGTGATTCTATTGCATGGCGTAATGAATAGTTTAGATTGTCTTGCTTTGGAGTAAGCCCTCCAGTTGGCATCAATCATCATTGATTCCCAGCCTCTGAGCTCAGATTTCAAACAGGATGAAGACACCCCACAGAATGGTTCCGGCCCGATGAATGCAGTTGAAGAACCAATTCTTGCTAAGAGATCGGCTTTTTAATTTCCTTCTATACCACAGTGACCAGGCACCCAGTATAGATTAACAACGTTTGTTGCAGTTAGTTGTCGTAGGGATTGAATACAATCCCATACCAACTTCGACTGACATGTGTATGCTTTTAATGCATTGAGGGCTGCTTGACTATCTGAGAAAATACAGATAATGGCATAGGGGTAAACAGGGTAAGACCACCCAGCGGGGTAAGACCGCCCCCCGTAGTTTTACCACCAAGTTATATAATAATTGAAAAATTTCTTTAACATGTCTATTACAGTATAATTACATAACATTTTGCACCCCTTTTTTTTATAGTGCGCGAACAGTCACAGAAATAATCAGAAAAAACCTTTAAGCTGGCAACCAGTCAATGCGCTATTGTTTTGCGGCAACGGGACTTAAGGTTTTTCTGTCTAAAAATTTTTTGTTTTATTCGTGAATATACGTTTAACCGCTTGCCTGAATCTGTCTTCTTTCGGAAATGTCGAAGGCCGTGAGTGATCTTGTAATTTTGATTACTTTTTCGATGGAATATGAAAATGTTCCACTGGGGGTAACGTCGCCCACTATACATGGGGTAAAACTGCCACGTGTACAACTGCTTGTTATTTTACTTCAAAACCCAAATGCCTCGACACTACAAAGGGAATATATGCAGGATCAGTAAAGCAATTTCAAGCCACATAAGACATCGATGTTAATCGACCACTTTCGATTTGGTTGAAGCTTTTTTAGCAATATTTTTTTAACGCGATTAATTTTTGAAAAAAGTAAACTTGTGTAAAATGGTATTAATGAACAAAAATAATTTTAGAGCCAGGACGGTTTGTTTGATCGATATGACGTCTCCAGCAGAGTTGAAAATAGCAGTTTTTATACTTCCGAAAAAAGTATACAGTGTAAAAAAATTCAAAGAAAAGATATAAAAATAGAATTAAATTTTTTTTAAATTTATTTTAAAAAAATCATGTTTTTGCCTGCAAAAACTGCAAAAGGTAAGCTAAAATTTGATGGTTGTTATATCATGGAGTAATAGAAATATTAACAGCTCAAATTTTGCGAAGAATTTTTTTGGGCGGTTTGTTTGATGTATAGAATTGTTGGTAATTTTGTTCCTCAAAAAAAAAACATAAAAAAATTGAAAATATGAAAATATTTTCAAATTTATAATTATTAGAATTTCTCCTTACATAATAAGTCTTCAAAAAAAATCATACAGACAGGATTACTGAGTTTCTATTTTTAGCTTAAAGACAGGTTTATTATAAATTGAATATTTTGAAAAACCCCAATTCTGGAAAATCTATTTATTTTGAAAACCACAAAAAGTTACCTAAACATTGATTTGAACTTGGATAATCGAAAAAAAACAAAAAAGTTAAAACTTAGAAAAAAAAATTTTTCGGATTTTTCACAGTGTATATTTTATTAAAATAGAAAAAAAATACCATCTACAACTTTGTCAAAGACATTATACCGAGAAAATCAACCGCTTTGGCCCTAAAAATATTTGTTATCCTCAAAAAATAGTAGGCGATCTTACCCCACTGGTGGGCGGGTTTACCCCGCATGAAAAAGATCTGCACATTTTCAATGAATTTTTAAAATTGAAAAAAAGGCTGGAAAATAAACAAAAATATTTCAGTTCTTATATTTTAAATGCGGGTATTGAATAGAAGAACCTCTTAGCGAAGAAAAAATGAAATTGGAGCCGCAACTTTTTTTTCTATAAACAGAAATGCTTAAGGGGGCGGTCTTACCCCGCTTATCCCTACTTATATTTTCTAGCTAAGCAAATATTTGTGCATGTTAAAAAAGCATTTATTTCAGCTCGAAAAACAGTAGGCCACTGTCCCATTGGAAATGATACATTGATTCCTGGTCCAGTGACCCCAGCGCCTGTAGATTCGCCCATTTTAGAGCCATCTGTATAAAAAATGACTGATCCTGGACGAACTTTAGGACCTCCTTTTTCCCATTCGCTGCGATTGGATTCGATCACTTTGAAAGGAACACTGAAGTTAGTCCTAGAGTCCATCCAATCTTCATTCATGGTTACTAAGGTGTTCAGTTGGAAATTCTTGAGGATTTGTAAATGTTTCTTCAAATCCCCTTCCTGAAAAATTTTAACACGTTTGAGACTAAGAGCACCTTTTTCGGCTTCAAGTTGTACATATTGATGCAAGGGTAGAAGATATAAAAGTGCTTCTAAGGCTTTGGATGGTGCAAAAAAAGTCAGTTAGTTGGGTATCATATGAAGAATATGAACAAGGAGTAACAGAATGGAGCAATATTTTCAAAAAATCTATAATAATAGCTGCCACACAAAAGTATTACTCTTTTGCTCCGATTTCAGAAAATAAGATACAAACGAAGCTGTTTTCAAAAGATGACGAATTATTTACTTATGATGTATATAAAATATATGGTGAAACTAGTTCTGTAAAGTATCTATGTCATAAAAAAATATGTTCCTAAGATAATAAAACTCGAAAATAAATATTTGATTCTTATATATATTTATATCACTTAGAACGTTTAACTCTTTTCTTGAGAACCGTTCTCCCAATCGTTTTGCTGTCAAAGAATGAATTGTATATTTTTGATCAAGCATTCCAATGAGCGTATGGTTTTTGCTGGAGAACCATGGAAAAATTAAGAAAAACGTGTATTTTCCTAAATAATTATAAGTTTTCGAGCTTAAATTAGAAATAACTCAAAAACCAATTCAGAATGTTTACTACCAAGAGCTTTTTGATTCAAAATGACTCTCTGCATCTTTTAAAATCATCACTATACAAATATTTTGAAAAATGTTTGAATTAGAATTTTCATAAAAAAATCAATCTGCCATAAAAAAAAATATTTTCCATTTCTCCATCCTGGACTTTTTTTTAAAAGTTGCGTATCAACGACAAATTTCTTAAAAAAAAAATAAAAAAAAATTCAACTCTTTTTTTTTTAAATTGAAATTTAATGTTTATTTTTGATTTTTTCTGGTCAAAAAAAAAATTTTTTTTTGGATATTTTTTTTATGATCCATTTTCGATTCGCTATAACTCATTCTCAGACAGTTTTTCTATACAACCAACGGTTTCTGGGCTACAATGCTTCGAATAAAACCTATGCCCAAAGGCATACGCCCTTTTAGAATGTAACTCATGGGTGTAAAAAATCTCTCCATCTGTGAAAAATGCTCAGTTTGCTAAACCAAATACGTGTGCAAAGTTTCATTCAAATCAAAAATGGTCGATTAAATTTTCGCGTATTTCCAGGCGATTTGAAATTATTTTGCTCAAGACAAAGTGATGCTTAGGTAACAGACACCAAAAACGTTACAAATAAAGTTTGCGACAAAAGCTGAAGTTTTGAAAATATTGTAGTTCTATATTGACTGTTGTGACTTATAATTTAGGTATTTTGGCATGAAGTCTTTCTTAAAAAATTTGAACAGACGTATCTCTATTGACCACAATAGAGATAGTAGAGAAAATTCTGTTTCAATTTTATAATCAAGACTGCATGCCGGTACACCAAAAAGTTTTGAAAGCACTCGCAAAAATGACATGAAATTCTATCTGCGGAATATTGTATGTAAAATTTCGAAACCAAACAACATATCAAACGATATGGTCTTTTGGGTCTCAAATTCTTCGAAACGGCAAAAATGGTTTGTATCATAAATGTCGTAGGGTTATTGTTATTAAAGTTTAGTTTATATTTTTCCTTGAAAGGCCAACAAATTCAGCATCGCTCAAAATTTACAGTTTATCAAAAATTCAAAGTTTTGAAACAGGCTGATGGTTATGACAGAAAGTGCCACTCTAAGGGCCAAACAGAACAACGTGTCTAAATTTTGAAGTAGAATACTTCTCTCAGGAAGCTCGGCTACATAGGGATGTGAAATGAAAATCTAAAACTGATAAAAGTGAAAAATATGTCCAATTTCAATTGCTAATATATCGGTTAGTATTGGATGGATTTCCTTCGTTCTTGCAGCAATAGATTGAAAAATCTTCTAAGATTCTTCCCAAAATAAGATAATTGTAATTTTATTATTTAAACTATTGTACCATTGAAAACAGTCAAGCCTTGTCAAAACAAAAAATTCGACCTCTGATTGGTCGTTATATGATTACTTCCCAAGCACGGTCGACAGAATCATATACCTTGCAATTTGAAATATGCTATTTGGCCTATATAAGAGCCTGTTTCAGCTAAAGCCGCTCATTCCCGATCTTCCTCGTGAAGATCATCAAGAAATATCTGTCGAATAGATCATTTCAGGTCTTCCTTAACAACATTCCCTCTGATACGTTTAACACAGATGCTGGGGTTCCACAGGGTAGCCTTCTTGGTCCCATTCTGTTCAACATATTTACCTCAGATGCTCTTTCCCTTCCGGGTCGTGGCATCCTGCCTATGTTTGCAGACGACACTGCCATTATCTACAAAGGTCGAGTGATTAGAGCTTTGACGCGTATACTACAAGAGAATCTGGATGTTTTGTCAACTATTTCAACAGCTGGAAGATCAGCGTCAATGCAGCTAAGACCCAGGCTATTATATTCCCGCATTCAAAATCAATTCGACTTGTTCCGCCTGCCAATGTGAAAATCCATGCGGAGTCTGTTTTAGAAAATTCACAACACTTCATTAACAAGGATGTAACGTCTTGAAGAAGACGGTTATTGCTTGACATCACAGCAGAATTTCAACCTTCATACTCATGTCTACCATTGGCAATATCAAACACGCAACAATCTGCTTCCATGCGACCCGGGGACGGGAACATTTTCTTCTTCCAAGCCGCGCAACACGACACAATACATGTTATTTTGTTGTCTTAATAAGAGCTCTATCGGTCCGGCTCGACAGAATGTCCACAAGAGATCGTTTTTGTACATCAGTGTTACGAAACTGAGAAAATCTGTAGGAACTGAAAAAGGCGGGGCCAGAATGAATGAGATGTATTTTTCATACATTAGTATTACGACATACGAAATAAATTTTTTCGAACGTTGTAGAATGGTATAACTGGAAATAATTAAGTCACACCTATTTTTCCAGTTATATCATTCCACAACGTTCAAAAAATTTACGTTCGTTTATTTACTAGAAAAAATGAATCCCGGAAGAAAATGATCCCGGATTGAGCTCAGAACCGCCGAAAAGTGCTTCTAAAAGCCAGAAGAGGCCAAAAAAGAAAATAATCCCAAATTGAGTTCAGAACCGCCGAAAAGTGCTTCTAAAGACCAAAAAAGGCCTAAATAGAAAATGATCCCGGATTGAGCTCAGAACCGCCGAAAAGTGCTTCTAATGGCCAGAAAGTGTCATAATAGGAAATGATCCCAGATTGAGTTCAGAACCGCCAAAAAATGTTTCTAAGAGCCAGATTCGATTTCGATTGAAAACAGTACAAATTTTGATTCAATCACAGAAGAATGTATGGATTTCGAATCAAGAGCTGAAAAATATTTACAAGAATTAAACACAATTAAGAACAGTTTTATAATCCTGTGTTTGTAACTATTTATGAAATAAAGAACAAAACATTGCCAGAAACTATCATGAAAAATGTACTGTGATTACATGATTTTATTTGATCAATTAATATTCTGCTTAAGTGTACGAATTTGGGGTCCGCACAGTATTATCCTAATAGAAATTCTAGACTATTTTTAAAGAATAATCTTTTGAAGAAAACCAGCAATTCTTTATGCTATTAGTAGGAAATGCTTCAAAGATTCAGAATGAAATTCCGAAAATGTTTTCCAAACACCTTTTTTTGTTTGGTCACATTGGCTTGCTGGTGTTGAAACGTTACACGTTGTATAAAATAAAAATTTTGCCTTATTTCGACAAAAATTGTTGCAATTGCTCAACTACCGCGATAAGTTTCTTTTATAGTCATTAGTATACCAATTAAGCTAGTTGTAAGTTTATTATTTTAAGACAAATAGGTTTAAATCTTTACGAATGATTACCCTAAATTCCGAGAAGAAACAAAAATTAACAATAAATATATGTAATGATCTTGAAAAGTCATCATTTGTGTCTGGCCGTACATTAGAATTAGCTTATAATTTATTATAAGCTACTTATGTTAAAAACAAAACACCCTAGTAAAAGGGACAATAATTAAATAGAAATTTGGGATTTTAAGCATCCTAATATAGTGTGCATACCGAATTGAAAACTTTTCGTAAAACTTTCCTTAAATTGTTATGCGAATTTATGTAATAACTGCAACTGTTTCCGCCCTGTCAGACAAAAAGCACCGAAGACGAGTTTACCCAAAACCAAATCAGCTTCAAGTTATTCAACTGCATCGTGGGATGAAGCATTTTTACGAATAACAATGTCTCTTAGGCCGCTAACAGCCGAGCATGCAGAGCATTCAACTGACATGAAAACCGGCGAACCGGTAAGCGTTGACTGGCTAAGGTATAGGAGTCCCCCACAGAGGCAAGTTGTATTCAACCGTTGTAGCAGACGCTTGGTTGTTCAGAGGCCGTTCGGTAAACTTAAATAATTGCCGTAGCATTTGCATTGCTACCATTCAGACAGTACTGGTACCGGCGTGAGTACAATACATACATAGCTGATGTAACATTGCAGAACGATGCCAACTATTGTAATTATTTAGTTGATGTAAATATTATATCCGAAATAGTAAAATCACTTTTCGCAACTAATTTATGTTGAAAGATTTTTTATTACTTAATTTAACATAGAGCACTCGTATATGACGTAATTCAGGAAGAAAAACGCTTTACTTAATTGGAAATGCTAATTGGCAGGGAGAAATTATAAATTCACAGCGTTACGGAGAAATTTGGGATACAAACGAGTGTTTCGCTTTAGAAAAGTGCAACGATCCGAACGCGCGCTACCGATTTTTATTTTCTGAATTCGTTTGACGGTTAACGAACCCGTAATTGGCACCTTTCAGAGTAACCGGTTCGGGTGAATCATTTCCAATCTCACTTCGTCACACATCTACGGTCGGTTTTAACACATTTTCATAGACAACGACACCCAACAGATGATATTTCGTGTATCATACAATGGTTGTAACTGGTCAAAATTACGATTGTGTAACATTGTAAAAGCGTAAAGCAATAAAAGAGTATTAAACCATAATACTCACCAAAAGCAAAACCTATTATGGAAAAGCATAACAAGCAATCAAATATGTGGACATTACGAACTTATTTTAGACTGCGCGTTATCTTGCCACAGCATTTAGAAAACACCTGAAAGCAATTACAGAACTCGCTGCAAGATCGTTTTGCATACATTATAAAGCCAAAACGGATGTTAGCACAGCAATTACATTCAATCACAGTCTGTTAAGCTTAGCAGGTTGCATTAATGTTCGATCATCATAATTTCCTGGTATGTTAGAGCATATAAAAATACGCAATACTGCATACTAAAATGATTGCAGCATATTTTTTAGTGGATAGTTTCGTTGTCGTAGGAAAACATATTCTTCATAAAGCATATTTAACAAACATACAAGTATTTGTTGTTTCTTGAGAACTTTTCGCAACATTCAAGGAGCCAACTTCAACGTCCTAACCTACGAAGGGTTAGCAAACACACAAACATAATCTAGCGTAAGTCGTGAGCCAGTCAAACGGATGGCCATTGATTTGCTATGCAAATCCAACGATTCATAATCAACGAGACTCGTCAAATGTCCGATCAAATCAATATTTATACAGCCTACATTGGTCAATTACCGAAGGGTAGCCGCGAAGAGCGCATCAGTGTGGAGTGACAACGCCCAGCTCGGAATCTGTGCCAGCGAGTTGTTTGCCTTTGGGTTCGCACGGTGATGTTTCTCGAGGAGGCCACATTCGTGCGCTCAGGTGTTAAAATGATGATGAAACAGATATGTTGTATATTTTGGGAAGTATGCTTGAAACTCACTGAGACGATAATAGGTTAAAACTAATATTTGCTAGTGTTGAGCATGAAGATTTACAGTTAGGTTCTTATCGTTAATTGAGGTTTCAGTTACCTATTATTAAAATATCAAAATTTAACTGATATGAAATCATTGATTGAAAAGGGCTTCGTTTGAACAAGGTGTCCAGCAAACATTTGAAGCTGATACAAGTTGGCTAAAGGTCAAAAGTCAACATAAAAACTTATCAAGCAACACCTTGGACGGATGTTTGTACACCAGCTTGTTTGGAATTCATATTGTATTTGCAAAACGTTTCCAGAAAGGTATATCTATGTTTTCCTGTGGTAAAACCCTCTTCGTTCCGCCTGACCTGTTCCATGAAATTGCACTATGGACAGTGACCTGTTCGACTCTGTACTTACTATTGAAAAGAAAAACCTTCAATTAAATGTTTCTATCGAGCAGTTTCGAATGCGCTTCGCAATTAATTGATTTGATATCCGATTGATATCCGTTACACCCTGTTTCTCTTCATTTTGATAAATCAAAGGGAGCGCCAAAATGATTGAAAACCGAGCACGCGTTCCTAAGTGGCGTAACAAGGTGCATACGAAAGTATATATTGAATTTTTGTACAACATATGAAACTCGGCCGAACAAATTCAAACCGTCACTATGATTAATAATGTAGACCTTGGCGGTTTGCAAATGCAGAGCTTTGGAGAAACTATCAAACTTTCAAATTAAATAGCTTATCAATTCGTTTGCGCAATAACCGCAAAATAGTAGAGAATTCGAGAACTTTTGAATTTGATAATGCTTGAGAAAACCGTCCTTTCGTGTAGTGTTTATCGAAAAAATAATTTCCGAAGAGTAAGTAAAAAAAAATATTAACCTGATTACAATTGTAGATTCGCCCGGCATAATGATTGCACCGATCCTATCAACGATGGCAGTGGTGTAGAAAACAATTTGCCTCGACTGTGATGGCCAACGCTGTTTTTTACCGGCAGCGGCATGCATCGGCGTGCTATCAATTACCGCTTTTAATTACAATATGGCAAAATAAGTGCTTTCAGGGTAAGATTTTTTGACGTAGGACTCTGTCTTTGAGGAAGGTCTATAGGGGTGTAATATAAAAATCTAAAAACCAAACCAAGGATGGCATCGTGTCCAATTTCTAGTGCTTATCACTCGATCAGTTTTCAACGAATTTCCTTCGTTCTTGCAGCAATCGATTGGAAAATTAGCTGCGCATTCGTACAAATGGAAATAATGGTTATTTGGTTATGTGAACTATTCTTCTATTGAAAATGGCCAAACCTTGTTGAAATGCAGATTTCGAACAAATGGCGCTTGGCTGCAACATTTTTATTCTATCCAAGTTTTCCCTAGTATGACCGATAGAACCAGATTTTTGATTAATTAGGTATCTGAGCGCTATGTAAGAGCCTGCTTCGGCTCAAACAAATTTTCCTACTACCGGACTATGCGACGAACGGTCACATCTTAATAGCAACAGCAGACTTCCTGTTCCTGGCAGTGTTAGCGAGCACTTGGGGAGCAATATAAAAGTCTGCTTTTGGCTCAAACAAACAATTTTACTAACGAATTACTACTTATATATTGCAAATCGGCATCCGAAGCCATTTTGAAATTCACAGAAACTTTCAGTTTCTGGAAAACAGTCAGAATTGCCACATACGAGTATTTCTGGAACTGAGATGTTATCCAGGGGCCGTAAATCTACCCTTGACGTCATTTTGACCATATTTTTCCAAATAGTTATTTTATTAGTGATGGATAAAAGTTATGGAACAAATATGATGACACAAGTTAGTCTATCGTAATTTTAGCTTCTCTCATTCTATCATTCAAACAATTATCTGTACTTCCAGGGAGCCACAAAGCTTGGGTCAAAACTTTGTTTTCCATCAGCCATCTTTGATTCCGATTCGACTCGTTATATAACGTTTCATCCTGTTATATAATAACGTATTGATCCTCAGAGCAGTTGGCTTTTACCCAGGGAAGCACTTGGTTCTTCTAAATAATAATATACACTACGATATTGATTTTAACGACAGCATTAATGGAAACAGACGGCATTTTTAAACCATTGGACACCGCGACAAAACATCATGGAACCCACGGAATGTTTGATTGGAGCTTAAATATAACTTTCCCGGGAATATCCGCAAAATTTCTTCTCACTAGCTCAGGTTAATCACGGAGGTGCAACTACGATATTTGCGGTAGTCAATGCTCATATTCGAAAGAGTCACTCGTAGCTCATTTACCGGCTCCGTGCAAACCGCGAATCTCCACTTTGCGGGTTCCGCTGTTTGGGACCATCCTGTAGTGACTTATTGAGCATAGCATAGCATAGCATAGCATAGCATAGCATAGCATAGCATAGCATAGCATAGCATAGCATATTTGATCGCCCGTGTGTTGCCCGCGATTGACCAGAATCGACTGAAATTGCACAAAGAACCGTCAAAATGGTGCCTAGGAGTAGCAAGCCAGTTTCAGTGTACAATTCCTGGTGATCTTTCTTTTCACTGGTCAATAACGTAGCTGGCCACGCCCAATGCAGATCAATAGAGGAAGGGATATCGGCAGTGTTAGTTTAATACTTTTTGCTACTAGAGACCGAGGAATCCTCTGTATCATCCCCAGGTATCAAAGGAAGGAATTAGTGTTAGTGGAAAGGAATTGATCTGGATCCATCGAGGTTGATGGTGCGATCTTATCTACACAAATTCGCGCAAGATATGATTACTTCTCGGTCTCTGGGCACCCGGCCACCAGGAGACGATATAAAAACAACCATGCCACGATAGCTGTGTCGGCATACAGGATAATCGAAGTTACTAGCTATCATCGGCAACATACCAATCGTCAACGGTCCAAATTCGCGTTTCATCCCGTGAACTTTTTAAATTTAATTAGAAACGAATGAAGTTCGTAAAACGCAACAACCGCACGTCGAACGCAAACTCTTATTCAAAACCCGAATACAAGAGACATGAACTCAATAGGTCAATTAAAAAAAATGCGAACATTTAGAAAACATTTGTCCAAAAGCTAGAGAAATCGTAAATTAGCAAAATGAAGGACACGAATATATCTTTCTCAATTACACTCGCGACAAATAAATGTTCAAACACAATTAAACTAAGTACATATAAGCGAAGAGGATTAACAAACTAACAGATTTACAGATTTGGTTTATCCCCCTTCTATTTCATGGGCAGCCTTATTGGCTAGTTCGTCTACCCGCCAATCACAAAACAAACAAAAGACTTGCGAAATATAACGATACTTATCCTGCCCAGAGCGGTCCTGTGATTCACTCCTTCACTATTCTACATAACAGGGCAATCGAAACTTCCCGATTTCACTAATTAAACTATTTTATTTCGCGGGAAACAGGCTTTATGACTAGAATTTTTCATAAAGGCAGTACGCGCACAGCACTTAGTTGGCCTTGTTGCCAGCTCTATTACCCCATCCTGTAGTGACTTATTGATGCTATAAACTGTGTCCAAATGACATCCTATTACCCTGGGAACCTTCCTTAGGCCCTTTTGGGCGAGCAGCAAACTCGTAATAGCTTCTTTGACGTTCATTTTTTTAAATTTTCTATAAAATAATTCCGATGTTCTGATGCAACACTTTTAAGTAAACGTAACTATATACACTTTTAACAGAAATGAGTTACACAAATTAACCAAATATTAAAGTTTAAACCTTTTAGCATTTTTCCTGCCGTACCCTCTAAATGTTATTGTAATATATCCCAGTCAATTGCTATACGTGTCCCCTTGCAAAGTACAATGACCACTTTTGAGTGATCAGGTACCTACACCGACACACTCCCAGTCAGGTAAAATATGGTTTATGAAGCCAATTACCTTCCCAGGATTCAAAGACCAAATCTCTTTGGGCTGTAAACAGTCCCCGCCAAAAAACCTTGATCTGCGTTTAAATATTGCACCACAACTGCACAGCAGATGTTCCGATGTCTCGCTTTCCATATTACAAAAACGACATATATCATCATGAATCCGGCCTTTAAATGATATCTACTCGGACAGTGCCCCGTTACTAGGCCGACGTTCGTACAGAGAGCTCTTTTGTTAAGCTCTAAGAGCTTTTTTGAATTACTTGCGTTTGGTGTTATAAATCTTTTAGATTGGGAACACTTTTTGACATACAACCAATTGGTTATCACCTTTTGTTCCTTCCCCTATTCCCTCAAGCTTGACATAGTGCTAACATTAGAAATAATGCAACATCTACGAGCCAACAATAAAAAACTACAGAAAATAATGGTTCCCGAGAAAAAAAAACTTTTAATGATATGAAACGATTTAAGTCATTATCTTTACACGCTGGTGTGCGTCGCAGTAGTTTTTCACTCGTAAATGTAAAACGACCGTCGGCTTTCGCACACATAACATATAGTAGAATATCATTTGCACATCGAAAAGATGCACTCTGTCATTTGTGTAGTGATGTTATGTTGTTTTTTTTTCAAAATCACACTATTTTTGAAAGGGATTTATATAAAAAAGGTTTTGATGATAACAAATATTTACAGACTCAGAATAGTTTGTTTGACACAGTTGTGAACAATAATTTGTCTTTGTTAGAAATAGTTAGAAATAATTAAAAAAAAATACACATTAATTATCATTATTCGAGGATAAAAAATTTGCTTTAGTTTTTAAGTCATCAGATATAATTGGCGCCGTTAAACATTAAATTGTATTTGTGCCGTGTCAAATAAATGTTATGTGAAGAAAAAAAAAATTATCATTATTGGCTCATTTTTCTAAAAACTTTTATTATGAAAACTACAAACAGTTAGCCAAGCATTGATGGTTGTCTGATCATGAAGAAACGAGGAAAAAGTTAAAATTAAAAACAAATCTATATAAGCCCTTTTTTAAAAACTAGTGTGATGAAAAAAATAATACTAATAGCACAAAATGAGATCTTAAGCCTATAGGAACATCTCTGCAAAATTTAAACCAGATCAAAAATGGTCTATTGAAATATGCTGCAAATTGCACAGTGCAATTTCTAGAATTTACTTTATTGCAGTTTTTGCAATATTCTAGAGAAAACTTTCTTCTGTGGTTGTAACATATGAGAAAACGCTTATTTTCATGTTATTAAAATTAAGGTGACCAACATTTTCGATGAAATCAGAAAGCTAACTTCCTTATCTTTACATAAAGAGATGAGGATTGTCAAACAATGTCATAGCTCTAGTAATTATTCAGCTTTCCACGAGCGGTGATGGCCGACAGTGCACGCAGCCCATTTTGACGTTTTCTATAGGTCAGGTAATTTTCAATCGCAGTAACAGAGTATAAAATAAAACAACGTCGTAACATGGCATAGCAACTTCAACAAACGTTAACGTTTTCTGTAGGTCAGGTAACTTTCAATCGATGTACGGGGTAAAACACAGAACAAAAATTGCAACGTAGCATAGCAACTTTAATAAACAGTTTTGTTCATTTTGATCCGCACATGCATAAGACGAAATTTAAATAACAAACGCCCATTGAGACTTTTCAAGACAACCTCAAACGGCTTGGCATTCTTGGTGTCGTGAACAAGACGATCACGACCCTTTATTGCGTCGGCAAATAAACGGCATTCGCCTCTACGGCCTATTTGATAGGTAACTTTAACGTCAGAAACAAACGTTGAAAGTTCCTTTTTGAAAAACTTAAATTCAGAAGAAATAGTTACCACAATAGGTGGATTTCTTTTAAAAGAATTTACATTTTGTATAGTTTCATTGGTAATACCTTCCATTTCACCGGCTGCTTGCTCAGGCAAAATATCAAATACGTTTTCGCTGCAGACACTCGAATTGTCCGAGAGAGAATGCTCTCTCTTCCTCCAAAAATTATTGCAATCCTCAATTGCTACGATAAGCTCTTTTTATAGCCAATGAGATAGCTATTAAGTTAGTTGTAAGCTGCCCATAAACGCATAAGAGTTACACTGCCAAAAACGTACAACTGAGTAAAACGCAGTAGACGCAGGTAAACCATAGCATTTTTTCCTTCCTATGGATTCAATCAAAGAAACAAAAATTTAAAATAAGCATTCATCCGAGGTAAATATATTTGTGCAGAATACTTTTTTATGCAATAAGGTTATTGTTGTTCCGATCAGTACACTTTATTTAGTCTTTTAATGAAAGTTACCATGATTTTCTGCTAATTGGTTTTAGATCTGAGCCTGTTATGCGTTTATTCGTAACGTGGGACTGACCAAAATCAATATTTTTTTCATCATTTTAGCAACAAACCTAACTTTTGTTGTAAATTTTCGAGAGCACACGCAATGTAAAGAAGTTTCTAAGGTTTATCTCAAAAGTGATGAAAACTCACATGGGACTGTTATGCATTTATGGGCAGTAAGTGTACTACCCTATTCTGACAAGTAGCTTTAAATCCCTACGAATAATAAGGCGTCGTACACAAATTACGTAACGCTAAAAATCTAGATTTCAGACTCCCTCCCCCCGTATGTAAGATAGGTAACGTTCAATATGACTCTCCCCCCCCCCTCCCCATGGAATTACGTAACGCTGAACAGCCTGACCCCCCTCCGAAATTTTCAATTTACTGTCTCAACTACCCTCCTCCCCCCACCCTTCATTCGTTACGTAGTTTGTGTACGACGCCTAAGTTCTAGTTGCGAAAGCAAACAAATCTTAACAATTAAAATTACAATTTTTCTAACAGTATGGGGAAGTCACCATTTGGGATTAGACACTCATACTTATTATTTACTTATGTATATCAATAATACTCAGTGCGTCTTGAACTTTCCTACAGATCAGAAGTGTTTTCGGTTGCTTCTTTTGAATGCAAAAACAAAAAAACTGCACTCTTCAAAAACACCGAATTCGGTAAAATTTCCCCAGAATCTCAACAGCTGAACGTTCGTTCGGTGACTTCTCCGGTGTTTCCGAAAATTACCGAACAGCTTGTGTACCAGTGGCAGAAAAAGCATGTTATGAATGAAGCTGCCGGTACCGCCTAAAATTAAATAGGTTACTTACGAAAATGTCAACGACTCGTACATCCCGTTTCAGCAATTCATCATAAACATTTTCCATATTATTAATAGCTTATGTGTACAAACAACAATCAAAAAAAGAAACACCAGTAGAAAATGTTCGCGTCTAGCACGGTTCCGCGCATGAGAAAAATTGCGGCCATATTTACAATATAGCAGTTTTACAGACTGTTCGGTAAAAAGTTTAACAGATTCACTAGAAAGTAAAATTAAGCAGAAATTGACGAAATTATTGTAAAACCTACAGATATTACAGGCGTTGATTCGATGCTTTTTTGCAGGAGTCAAATATGCCTTTAATTTTTTTATGTTTGTCCCAAAAACAACAACAAACAAATGGAAAGGGCGTAATTGTTATGGAAAACACCAATAACTTGAATTAGATTGTCTCGAAAAACTAGAAGTCGTCTTCGTCGTTTCGATGTGAAAATTAAAATATTAAATTTAGACCAAACAAGTGTTTTATTTTAATTTCAATTGAGTATTTTCTTGGATAGCATAGTAGTTACATAATTCGCTACAGAGAAAGAATAACTTGCGACAAAATCATTGCTGCTCAAGAAATTACACGCACAAAATATGCGAAAAAATAAATTTAAATATACAACGTCTTGGGCGGCCTTTTATGAAGTAGTAGAAAAAAATGGAGAGTGTTTAATGATCTATACCCGCATAAAATCAGCGACCTGCACACAAAAAATCACGCATATTGACAATTCGTAATAAGAACGAAGAGATGTTCATGTATAGGAATTTTATAGTTTTTATGGCAGCATATTTTCTATTTTGTTATACAGATACTAAACCATGCTAAACTTATGCTAAGCAGTTTCCGCCGGCGGCGGTTTGAATTCATTCTTTTATGATGGAAGCGACTATATTCTATCCACTACGAGCTGTGTTTGGGACTGATCAGAAAACCGTAAAATTGATGTGTCATTCCGGAGGAGGATCCCACAGTTGGTGACCGTCTCGCGCATAAAGTGGTGATATTTTCGATATGTTTGAGTTGACTCCCCACGTATCTACATGCTATCTTCGGTTCAAGTAGCGGCACTTGAAGATGCCTGGTCATGATCGAACACCCTGACACAGTTTGCAAAGATTACCAGCCCCGAGGGTGCACCGTTCCTACAGCCGCACCGATTGAGTCATGGCGAAAACTAATTAACTGCCAGTTGCTTAGCGGGAAATGGTGTAAATGCATGGCTAGTAACAATAAACCCGCCACGGATGATCAGCAACTACAAAAAGCTGGAAAGCATAAGTGGTAAAAACAATGAATTTATGTATAAATAAACGATACCGGCTGCTCACTGGTAGACGCATATGATCATTAATTATACAGTATAATTAAATCCGAACGAGTTATGTTCAACGCTAGGCATCTAAATCCAGCTGACAAATGGATTTATAATGATAATAATGTTAACATTTTTACGGTTTTCAAAATTTTAGGTCGTTTGTTGATCTCCAGTTTGATTTATTATAATCCAATTTTATTTAAACCAGATCAATCGGATTACAAACTAAACTCCAAAGGTTGATTTGAGGCTGAAACTATAATAGTGACACGAATATCGGTTCTGAAACGGTGAAAGTTTTTGATCTTTACCGCATTTCAGTGGGGAGACTGATACACTTTGAGGGGTTTTAATGAAATTTTTTAATAAAGATTCTAATGATTTTTCTTTTTTCTAATCCTAATAGTATATCAGTACTAAAACTACCGAGAAAGTTAAGAGTAATATGAATTGGTATAGCGGTCATCAGCCGTTTCTGTAGAATTATGAGCATAATGCCACCTTATAATATTTAACCAAAGTATTTAACCAAAGTCGCTATCTTCATATTAAATGGGAATAAAACAGTACCTGAAACCACGTTTTAAAACTATTTTTGGTAATACATAATGTATGATTTCAACCTTCGGCCGTGATTATCCGGAAACTGAATGAAATCTACACGCTGACCACGATCGCATTAGCATACCTTAAAAAGGGTATCGTTCGTTCACAAATATTATGCTAATTAGCTACGCAGTTTTTGAAACTCAATGTTGTAAAATCGCAGAACATCCGTTCGATTATAACACTGAAGAAAAGATGTAGCTTCACCGGGTATACCATCGTCTGCTGCCTAAGTCAACCAGTTATTGAGGTTGTCATCCAAGTCATGAGACTAAATGACTATAAAACGTCCAAGTTTGCTCATCAGAGCAGGTGGTTGAAAAATTATGCCGATCCTAGAACTGACCACGGTGATGCTCGGCACAGAATTGTTGGAGGCAAAAATTTGACTGATGATGATAGATTGCGAAATGACCGAGACGATAACAATTTGCCCATCCTGTAAAGAATCGTTAAGCGTTACAGCCGGACAAACTTGCTTCAAATTTGGAATGTTGCTAAATGGTTAATCTGAGTATTTCGTTTTTTGCTTTTCAGGACGTCGCCGGACAAGTTGTATTAATTACTGGAGGAGGTGGAGGCGTTGGACGTCATCTGGCGATGAACTTCGCTCGGCTCAGGTCGAGAGTAGTTATTTGGGATATTAACAAAGATGGTGAGTATCATTTCTGTCATCAAATCGACGTCAAGTGCATTACTGACGCTGTATTTTAACTTCTCGCTGCATAAATGTGACCGCAAAGTAAATCGTCTCGATCATGGTGGTGAACACCGGAACTGTCATCTTGTACATTCCTCCGCAAGTAAACCGGAACGGACGTTGTGAATTCATTATCACAATCAGCATCATGCTTTTAACGTTTTTATAGTGTTTCTCGAAACGGGACGTGTGCCTCATCTGCAATGGCCAATTCTGCTTGTAAAGTACATTGGCAACCAGATGATTCTGTAAATTGCAGAAATAGAGTTAGCTGTCCAATCGTGCTTTACATCTTCACCTTAGCATCCAGATCATCTACCAAATGGGCATAATAGTAAAACTCCACAATCACTCCTAGTGCATGAATAACAGCCAGGAAATTCGTGAATTTTTCAATATTCAAAATGAAAATCAAAACCGACACCGAAGTAACTATGTAAAATCCTAATGCGAAAAATATTGGTTCCACAATTCTTCGAAGCAATTTTATCATCCTGCAAATAAAAATACAAATTTTAGCACGTTATTCCAAAAGAATGATGACTGAGGCAAGTTACTCTACAATCTCCCCATGCCGGCTTATGCAATAAACTATCCTGCGCTCAATTCCGGTCCATCGAACTTCTTCCCGTTGCAACAATACCCTTTCTTCCAGAGTCGCTCTCCTCAACGCATACGGTGGCTTCTCGTGGAAAACCAGGGAAAAAGCGAAGGCTACAATCTCCAGCTCGGTTTGAAACCAATGCATCAGATAGGAGACAATCAGTATCGAACTCAAATATATGCAGTGTTGCACCATCGAGCACAGTGCAATCGTCAACACCAAAATCCAGTGATGCCAGCTGATTTGCTGATCGTCGATTCCAATATATCGACTGGTAGGACGTGTCGTGCCAAGGTATGCCACCGTGTTAAACACTATGTAGGAGCAAGTGGCAAACAAAACCTTCCACGTGATGAAGTACGTCTTTCGGCGCAGATCGTAGCAGTAACGATCGTCTCTGTGAAACACGTGAGCGTTGAAATAATTCATCAGTGTTTTCGCATCTCCAAAAGTAACTCTGATGACGCCCATTTTGAACAAGGTCACCAGAAAGTACATCAGCGTCGTACCGTGGTAGCTTATCTCCAGCAACGTTTCCCCTTGGGCAATCTGATAAACGTAAAAAAGCATTGGCGGACACATGAGTAAAAGTATGACCAACCAACGACAGCTGCGTTTTCCATCGAGTGCTGAAATTAAAAATGAGAGATTTTGTAAACGATGAGTGTAATTTACGGGATCACAGCACAGTTTTTGTTTTGTTGCTAGTACAGAAAGAATTAGGCTGCAAAACGCGCCGAATCCTTTCAAAGTTCAACAACTGATATTGCTGCTTTTCTATTTTCCTTCAAAAGAAATTATGTTATGAATCAAAAAGATAAAATAATCAGATTGAAAGTTCAAACATGTTTTGCGGTAGATATGGAAGCGCTGTTCTCACTACAGAGGACATAAATATTTCGATATCTTTTGTTCTCACACGGCAAACGACAATATGTATCAAAACCTCGACAAAATCATGTATATAAAGACACATCTTACACACCTACAGAAATGACATCACTAGTATCTATCAATTCGCTGAAGAGCACGCGGGACTAATGGCGTCAGGATTCCACTCATATTTGAAACGGTGGTATTACTTGCAATTCGTTGAAATAACACGAGTATAGTTTCTCAAAATTTCTTTTTTTTTTGCCACTGACGAAGATAACCAAATGATACCAAAAACTCAAATGGATTAACCAAAAAAAAACTGTGAAGTCACCTTCATTTTTACAAAAGAAATTAAGCTCTGTTAACATTTTCGCAAGTTTTTTTGATGAAATTAATAACGCCTTCTGACGCATTTCTGACCAAACTAAGGGCACCAAAATTAACATGACTTCTGGGAAATTATCAAAATTCCTAATTATTAATACATACTACAAAAACGAATTTGAAATTATACTCTGAAAAATGAACTGTTTTGAAAACAAAAAGTGATAGTCTCATCTGTTTTTTTTTTTTTCAAATTTATAGACAATTTAGTTGCCCAAAACTATTCTAAAATTTTTAAAATAGCAAACCTAAACAGGCTTGTAAACGGTCAGCATTTTCCTTTGATTTCGCTATCACAGTGCAACAAAATTTTACCTTTTTTCGGCCTTGACCTCTGTTTATGGTTTTTTGGTGTATTTTGATGCGAAAACAAATTTCCTCGAATTTGGACCTATCACCTTAAGAGGCAGCAATGGCTCCATTTTGAATTTTTGAGAAATCGATAATTTTCATTGTTTTTTAAGTTTTTTATAAAGCAAAGTATCAAAATTCTGAGAGTTTGTCATCATAAAAGCATTTTCTTACCAATCTTTAAAAAAACTGATGTTGAATCGGACAAAAACTTACTTCAAAACGGTTATTCTACGAAACCAGTTTAGGCATGGTTTAAATATTTTCACAGAGCAAAATAATATCGAATATGTAGAGTGTTAATGAATCCGCTAATATCTAAATATGGAAGTCAAATTATGTCTTATCTTGGGGAAAGCAGTCTTAGAAATCCATTGGTAAGTATCTGATCCACGTAGGATGTCCGCAACATGTCAATTTTACCCTAAATCCCCTACAATATTGAAATAGGATTATCGCGACGCAGGATTAACTTATTTGAAATCTGTATGATGTAATATCAAGAGTGTAAGTGATACTCAAAAATACAATAGCCACCAAATTAACCATGATTCTCCCCCTTTTGCGGGGAAAGGATCTCGTTCTTGGCAAGACCGGTCAAAATATGAAAAACTCGCTTAAGGAAGACTTTACTCTGAAAGGTCGAAAAATAATGAATTTTCGGGATTTTATTCTCGGGTGTTAAGGGTAAGGTGAACTGTTCGGGTATTTTTGCTAGTGATTAAGGTATATTTGAAGATGTATCTTACATATCGTGGATGCAACTGAAAGAATCGTAAATTGTTCTGATGATTTAGTAGCACGGTAGCGATAAGCAGCAGTTTGACAATCTTCCAAAACAATCTTCTTTAACTTCAACTTCCAATGAACGCAGTACCCACTTAGATTTTTATCCTTGTAACGAGCTGTCATACTGCGACGAAATAATTCACTCGCATCGTTCACGGTCACGTATTAAAATTGTTTGAAAATTCAACCAAATCCGGAATACTTAGGGATATGGGAATCTACCAAATTGTAAACAAATAGAAACTTTAATGAAAACGTATAAAGTAAGCTACTATCTTCCTTTAGTTGTTCATTGAAGGCGAAATCTACTATATTTCAAAACGAACATAGAATTAGAAATATGCCCTTTTGTTGTCTACGTTAGTGAAAGGCAAAACTAGACTTAATGATGATAAATGGGCGGAATCGAAGTTGCCAACAAAATAAACATGAACATAGTAAAGGGCGATACTGTCGAGCAGATAAAAATGACGCAAAGTAAAGGGCGATATGGTCGAGCGGATTAGAAAAGGCGCATAGTAAAGAGCGATACTGCTGCTGTTTTATAATGAGGGCTCATTTCAAAAAGGCTCAAGAAACAAAGTTTGGCAATTGTGGACGAAAATGACATGTACATTGTAAAGCGACTGAAATTCATGTTTCAAGTGTAACATGAACCTAGTTAGCTAAAGCAAAGCAAAGCCTTGGTGCTACAGTCCGATTCGGAACTCAACCTTCTGTTTTACAGACTTCGCAGCCAACTGTCAAGTGTACAGGACAATTGCGGGGCTAGCGCTACGATCCTATTGACACTAACAGTCTCTCCCGAGCCGAGACTCGAACCTACGACGACTGGCTTGTTAGGCCAGCATCGTACCTCGAGACCAGCTGGGAGGGATCCTTCGACTAGAAATCTCTATTTTAAGGTTTAAGTTAATGAATTCCAAAATAATTCAAAGTTAATGAATTTCAAAATAATCCATTTATTCCATCGTGTTTTATTGGTGAAAATTAGGCGGATTTTAGGACGTCAAAAAGTTTTCACTTCAATTTTTTAACGTCGGTGTTTTTCTTTTAAATGGCGATCAGAAGAGTCAGTTCATTGAAAGAAGGAAATCTTATGATCGCTCTCAAAAGAGCTGGCTCTTCGCGAGCGGATTACCTGCGAGCTGATCAAAGGAGCCAGTTCTTCTGAGAGCGATCAAAAGATTTCGCTCTTTCAAAGAACTGACTCTTCTGATCAGCTCGCCAGTGGATTCAAAAAATCAGTGAACCAGTTCTTCCGCTCTTTTAATTTCACTTACGCTATCCATTCGTATGCGTATTCGGCGTTAGCTAGCCCCTGTGCCTATGGCTGATCTGTGGTAAGTTAATCTTTGCTTGCTCTCTCGGCTGGTGGATGGGTTATGCATAGCAGAGCAGACAGCCAGTGGCAGCTGGTTGCTGGGAGTTCTATTACAGTTTCACATGCGGCATTCCGCTCGACAAGATGAGTGTAAAGCTTCCACATGGCTCTCACTTGCGATGTGTGATAATAAACTATATTGATAGAAAATAACATGTAGAACAAAAAGAACGAGTGACATGTTAGGACTTTAGCGAGCGAAATCGCTCTGATCCACTTACTGTAGTAAACCATGCAAGATGCAATTATTTATAAATATGAATTCTTACACACCAAATTTTCATTGCTGGAAACCAGCAAAGTTTTGCTGATTTTTGGTGTGCTGTGTTTCCAGCAATCTGTTCAGCAAAATGAAATTTGCTGATTATCTAGTAATGCTCAATTGCATAAAAGTGACAGATCGTTTGCTGCATGTTCAGTAAAACCAAACACAACTTACTGGTTGTCAGCTATGACAATTTGCTGTACATTCAGCAAAGCATAAATCAATTTACTGATTAACCAGTTAGTTCAAGGGGACCATGTTTTCCTCAGGCACCAGATTCCATCCGCCCATCGGATCATAGCCAAATTACTGTTGAACTAGAGATGCATGATTATCATTTCAACCTTTGAGTTCATCTAGCCCAACAGTGACTTAGCTATGGTCCAATATCCACTATCAGGAGCATAGCGATGATCCCGTACCAGCTGCACAGCGATTTGGCGCGTTTTACTAATGACAGCTTGACGTAAAATATTTTGACATATTAATTCTTTCGCTGGATTCCAGCAAACATTCATTTACTGTTTTCTGTTCAGCAAATAGATTTGCTGTATTTTCGCGAATCACTGAATCGATTACTGGTTTTCAGTAAATTTATCAATGAAATACTGGTTTACAGCAAAAATAAAATTACTGATCGAAATTCAGTAAATTGTAGAACTGAATTACAGTAAACTTTTGAAAAAAATGCTGTGATTCAGTAAACAAGTGATTTGCTGATACATTTTCAGCAATGTACTTTGCTGAACCATAAGGAGAAATTTTGGTGTGTATATTACATAGCCATGGGCGCAACTACGGAAGGGCTAGAGGGGGGCTTCAGCCCCCCCTAGGAAGTTTAAAGCCACCCCCCCCCCCCTAGAATTTTTCAGAGGATGATTGTATTCAATATATAAACATTCCATACTTCTTATCAGAGCATCAAAATCAACACAAATTGAGATGTCATGATTCATTGACTAAGAACTAGTACTGCACCCAGGATCGATTCTCAAACCTAGTAAACTTACGTTACCAATAAGACTAGAGCCGTAGTAGCTCGTGCTATATCAAGAATTTGATGCCGTGCTGCTCGATTTTGGGCTGTGTTTCGCCAGTTCCCCAGACGTCCATCACCGGCAAGTCTCTTTCGATCTGGTCGTCATTATCCGCCATTATCCGTCGTCCGTCTGTACTCCATACTATTTGAGTTGAGGCCCTCCACCAAAAGCGTCGTTGTATCTATTCCGTATAGGACAACCGGTCGTATCAGGTACATCGTCTACTTTTTGCTTCGTCGCACTAGACTCGATCGAAGTGGTCATGTCCGAGCCAATATCCGCACCGCAACTGGTGCGCACGTATGTCTAGATTTACATACACTAGATTTACATACACTAAACTTATTTGATACCGCCGCGTACAAATAATTTTCTAAATAGTTTAAAAATAATCCAGGTTATTGTAGAAAAATCACATATAAAAAACCCCGCGAAAAAAAGACCGCAGTGTATTTAAACATTTAGGAGTATGCGTTCTTAGAATAAAACTGAAAATAAAGCAATTCGTTCACACACAATAAAAACAAGACAAAAATATCTTGATTTAAAGAAATGCTGCTGACATAATTACTTGACACAAGCAATCCACCAGCAAGGGTAAACATTATATTCTCATAGTGATCGGCTGCCGAGAGATTTCGTGGGCAGAAGCAACTCACAGCATAATACAAAACTTTTCTAATCTATTTGTAGAAAAATGTTCTTTTTACTCTTCTGAAAGTTAAAACCTTCAGTGTAATCGTATAGCAAAATAAGAAATACTGAAAAACTGAAACGTTTATCTGTTGGATTTTTACATGATTTTGAAACTAACACCTAATACGAATATTTTATTTGTCAACATAGAAACCAAAACCACTTACCAAAATAATCGCAAAGCCAATAAATGTGAGCGAAACAGTTCGTATGGTTCGAAAAGTGTAAAAATTTCCTGTAGTAGAAGCGAATCTTTGCCTTGTACTGTTCCAACATTGACCGCATCATATGTATCTTCAAGTGTGCCGACAAGTGACAAAGAGGCTAATAAACAACTTTCAGTGATCTATTTAGGGGACAAACTATGATTCGAAACCGTCGGCAGCTAACGACTTATTAGTCAAACACGCGCGCGGACTGAATTGAGTGTTAACTTGTCGTCAAAATCGTTAAGCTCGTCATAATTCATACAGAAAGTTTTATTTCAAATGTTTTAATTGAGCAATTATCACAGTCATTTAATAATTTAATCATTCATTATTGATGTACAAACTTGGATTTTTATGTGAACCATCACCCATCAACTTTTATTCTCAGCACAGTTACTGACAAGTATCGATGGACTCAATTTCACTTCGATGACATTATTTAAAAAAAGCAGCTAAAGCGCGCTAAATAAACCAGTTTTTGATCAGTCGAAAGCTGCAACTTCTCAGCCTTGTTGTCGCCTACATTATGCTGAAAGAGGACCACGAACCTATGACGATTTTCTGCGCTGGGAGCGCCGAATGCCACCGCTGAGGAGGCGTAGTAGCGTTGTTGAGGAGACAAGCTGCGAAAGCGAGATTTCATTATATAATCCGGCGTGCGTTGTCAGGCATCGGCAAATTATCTACGAAGTCGATTTCCAAAACTGCAGGTCGCGTAGATAGGTTTATGCGATAAAGAGGGAACTTGCGCAAGCTGCGTCAAAATGACACTGAAGATTCCTTGTTGACGCCACTGGCGTAGACAAGCTGGAATATTTTATTGAATTCTTGTAAATTCATTTATTTCTACAACTGGAGTTCTATCAGCAACTTTAATGAAGCACCGTTTTGCGTTTTTAAAACGCCGAAAGCAACCGGTTTTCAGCATTCTTGTAGCGGAATTCGACAACGGTGACAAAGTAACTTAATCTATAATTTATCTACATTTTTAACAAGGTCGCAGTTACCGTTAAAAAAATCACAAAAATGGCGAAGATAACACTGAATGATATAGGTAGATCAAAAAAATGCAGAAATGATAAAAATGGACAAAAGTAACAAGAAGCCGATTTGAAAAACATATAACAGAGCCCAAATGACCGAACACCAAAAATGTTAAAAATTATAAAAACGACAAAACATGACAAAAATATCAAGAAATTGCTAAAATGACAAAAACTAATACCAAATCGGTTACATTGTGTAAGAATAATTATATTGTCACATTTCACGATTTTTACATACGTAGACATTGCTACTTAAACATATTTTACAACCTTCCCACGTAGAAAGCTGAATAGCAACGTTAAGAGGCATGCAACTTACTTTGACTGTCTGGCATTTGCAACAAAAGCACCTGAGCAACGCCATAACTATACTTACTTAACTACGCGTTTCTTTTATCTTTCTTTCCAAACAGCATTGAAAGGCACCGCTGACGAGTTGGCCTCCGAGGGGTACTACTGCCATACCTACCTGGTGGATATCTCCGATCGGGAGCAGGTGTACGAAGTAGCGAAAAAAGTTAAAGAAGAAGTCGGTGACGTTAACATTTTGGTGAATAATGCCGGAATCGTCGCCTGCAGAACATTATGGGATCTCTCGGACAAAGCCATTGAGAGTACTTATGCTGTTAACATCTTATCACACTATTGGGTAAATCCGGTCTTGCGGTTCAGTTGAAAACTATACTAATTTTATGTCTTTTTTTAAGACTACGAAAGCGTTCCTGCCAGAAATGATGAAGTCAAACAAGGGACATATTGTGACAGTCGGGTCCGTTGCTGGCTTGCTTGGAACTTACGGATGTACGGATTATAGTGCCACCAAGTTTGCCTGCGTCGGATTCCACGAAGCATTATTCACTGAGTTAAGGGTATCATACTTCAACCATTCTCTAATGTAACTTAATATTCATTCTAAAATTTCTATATCTATTTAGACCCATGGCTACGACAAGATCCACCTGACGCTCGTTTGCCCGTATTACATCAACACCGGTATGTTTGCCGGATGCAAACCCCGTCTACTGCCTATGTTGGAACCAAAATACGTCGCAGATAGTATGGTCAAATCGATTCGTAAGAATGAAGTCAACTGTACGCTACCAGATAACGTGCGCATGTTTCTGCCATTGAAGTGTCTGCTACCGGCCAAGGTGTGTTGGGAAATGATGCATCGTATCATGAAAGGTCCCCAAACGATGATGGGCTTCCGCGGCAGGGGCAAAGCTACAGCTGGATGAGCTGCTACCAATGCACAAGAAATTTCTTGCAAAACTGAATAGTTCGTTAGTGTAATAAGATAATCGTTTCTATTGATTTATCACCATGTCGAGTTCAATAGTTTCTTACTGGTTTATATTTTCAAAAACTAATTTATAGCGATAAGCGATACAACTGTAGTTTTATTGTATAACGCATTGTGCAGCTATATTTTATTTTATTATTGAATAAAGGATGTTTATCCAGTGAATGTTTTGAGTTAACTTAAGACAAGCTTCTTATTGCTCAATGACTAGAAAAGGTCATAAAAGTAATCCAATCCCTGGCCCAACTCCCACAACGATATTCCAGTGCCTAACTCGCGTGCCAGTTTCAGCCGTGCATTGATGGAATACAGCGTTGGATAAAATACCATATGACGACCAGTAGATGTTCTGGAATGTAATAAATTATTGTTTTATTTAAATTCATTTACACAAGCTATAAAACTCTTACTTCACTTCGAAAAAGTTTTCCACATCGTGCTCATCATAAGTCAAATGTCCTTTGAGATGCTTCAGCAACCCTAAATACTCGTGGGAAATGATAGGCTGGCCTCCGTTAGGAGTAAAGTCGCTTCCATACATGTTTAACCCGAGTAATATTTTAGCTCGCTTACGTTCCAGGTCACCTGCTGAGTCTGGACAAATGTGCTTAACGGCATTCTTCACCCAGTAAAGAGGTGCATTCGCTCCGGGTCTCTGTACGCTAGAGAAATCATAGGTCATCAACGAGAATGCCGTTACGATCGGAACAAGGGTCTCAAAATGCTTCCGGGAAAACAGATCGTAAGTCTCTTTACGTGCCGGAGGAATAACTAGGATGCAATCAAAATGAGCACTAGTCAGGGTTTGACAGATTTCCGTCACCAAAGCGATTAGAACCTCATCTTCTACCCTGGCAGACAACTGGGACCACACTTCTAATACAATCCCGTCAAATTTATATTTTTGAACGGTGCTTAAGATCAGCTTAGAAGCGGCTGTTCGCTCCTCAGCATAAGTAAGCAACTGCGAAAAGTCTTTATCGGAAAACTTGTCAAACAACACACGGGGAACCACTAAAAGATAGAAAAAAAGCTTCGTTAGTCTTTCTAGTAATTTTAGGGTAACAAAAAACGAAAACAGAGTACTTTGTGGATAGAACCGACTGAGAGCTAATGTTATATTATCATAAATTTTAAACCATTAATAACTATTACGCTATTTTCTACTCACCTTTATTATTTATCGCCATCCCGGCTTGCTTCACATCTCCCACCCATCCCAAATCAATATCATGAGCGCCGCCCAACTCGTACTGCTTCGAACCCTTCCGCAGGATCTGAAGCCACACTGGCGACACATAGTTGAACTTAGCACCCCAAATTTTGGCCACGTCATAACCATGATTATTCCACTACAACAAAAAAAACACAACTTTGATAAACTTCAACTGTGAAAGATACTTAGCTTCCAGCACTTACCGGTGTTACATAGCCTAGAACATTACCTTCGAAATTTTTCAATGCTGTTTCCTCGTAATAAGTACCGCTTTCTATAATAATATCCTTCGCCAGCGGTTCCTCCTGGATGAGCCCTCGATCGATCACGCTAGAGGATTGTGGACCCTGGCGAACTTTCAGCTCTTTAGGTTTCTTGTTTTTACTTTTAACATCCGATGGCGACAGTGTACTACTGCTCAGATGAATTAGTGCCAGTGTGATAATAAATATGCCCTGGATGCTTTTCATTTTTAGCCACTGCTCTTCTCAATTAACCACTTTTATCACAATTTGTGCACAGTTTCAACTTTCTCTCTTATCAATGAAACGTGAAAGATGATGACAAAGTTTGGCGGTTTCGTATCCGCATTGTTATGATGGGTGAAGAAGTATATAAACGAATGAACTTTCCTGTTGGATAGCAGAATGAATCTTTTGTTGATTTTATATAACCAATGTCACAAATTGAAGGTAGGGGGATGAGCGGTGTCTTGACGTTTACGATCGAGTGAGTATAGTTGAGCTAAAGAAAAGGTGCGGAAGACTTACTGTTATTAGTTGCCTTGGTTGTTTTTAGTTGGAATTTACATTAATAATTCAGTTTTTAAGGGGGATGTTGTCGAAAATAAAACGGGGGCGAATATTTTGAAAATTTGCTGTGTTGACATGTTGACATCGAACGTCAACCATCAAGGCCAAAAATGATTATTAATGTCAAAATACTTTTCTCGTCGCTTATTGTTTGTTCGTCGCTTATTAGTCTGTTCTCTGAGGTTAATAATGACATAAATCAACTAAACATGAGTCCCAAACATTTTGTTGATTTACAGCTTATTAAGGTGGAACTGTCTTGAAACCACAAATGGCAGACTTCGAGCCACCACTTCGAATTTTTGAAAGCACAAGACTCGGCACTGGTTTTTGCGTTCCCTGTGAAAACGATATTTCATGTTTGCTTCAGCACAGAACACATAAAAAAACGTTTTCATAGATGACACCGAGTCTTGTGCCTTTAAAAAATTCGAAGTGGTGGCTCGAGGTCGGACAAAGTTTCAGTTAAAGCTGTTTCGACGCGGATTCCTGCTGAACTAGAGCTTAGCAAGCCGTTATTCTATTCGTTGGATTTTACATGTTTAATTTTTACGTTATAGTTTTAAATCAATTATTTATCCTTTTTATACCCAACAAACAATTTAGTTGATTTGCAGCTTGTTGAGCTGCTATTGCTATTCCGGTCGAACTAAAACCTAATAAACTGGTATACAACAAAATTGTTTGCTGGACATTGATTAACAATCGCGGGGCAAGTCATTATTGATATGCTAAATATTTCCAATATTCTGAAAATTGCGAAGTATATGACGAAACATTTATCGTTGCTCCCCTCTATTTATGTCATAGCTCATCGACGTTACATTATCATTTAAAGGATGTCAACTGACAGACAAACGATAAATACCCAAATATATCTATCAATATCGTGTAGTACTATCGAAATACTTTTCATGAAAATAAAGGTGTCTAGCCCCTAGTTAACAATAATATGTTTCTGTTCACCATAGAGCGAATAGAAAGAGTATCTTACAAACTTAGTTTTCCAAGACCTCTAAGTATGGGCATCAACGTTAGGACTCAACGTTAGGCATCTTCTAGTTATTTGCCAGTGAAATTTATAATTTTTTACCATTGTTCTAAAACAAAAAATCCTCCAAAAACATCATATCAAGAAGACTGGCATCTCTGGATCGATCCCATACAAGCGTCAAATCAAACAGCGCACTCCATCTGTTAAAGGTGGAAATTTGCATCGCTGCGAAGACAGAGTGGGCGTATGTGGTGGTCCAACCTGTGCGTTCGGCTTGCATTCGCATCGCCAGCACACATACTAGCATGCGTCAGTTCCACTTTTACTCGAAAGAATGCGCTGTCAAACAAGTCGCTCAATCTCAGGCAGAGCTCCCAGTCTTCTCGATATGATGTTTTTGGTTTTACCTAGTGCCATTGCATCGAAATCCCCCTTGGTATTTGACGACATATGAAATGTCAGCCCAGTTAACGAGCGACATTCGTTAACTAACCTAGGCTCTCAGCCCAGTTAGCGAACGAACACTGTAGTTAAGCATGAAATCATCACCCTTTCGTAATATTTGTTGCAAACATGTTTCTGCCTTTCTCCTAGAAAGGTATAGCAATCACTTGCAAAACCGAAAGTATAAAAGTGCTCCAAAGGGCCGAATGGCATATATCACTCGACTCAGCTCGACGAGCTGAGCATTTTCTGTATGTGTGTGTGTGTGTGTATGTGTGTGTGTGTGTGTGTGTATGTGCAGATTTTTATTCTCACTCACTTTTCTCAGGAATGGCTGGACCGATTTTCATGAAATTAATTGCAAACAAAAGGTCTTGTTGCCCCATAAGACCCTATTGAATTTTATTGTAATCGAATTTTTAGTTTAGAGGTTATGTTTAAAAATGTGAAAATCATGAAACATCAATATCTTAGAAACTACACAACCGATTTGAACAAAATTGGTCTCAAAATAACGGGCTACCTAGAAAACCCTCAAGTTTTGAATTTCATAAAAATTGAACTTGTGGTTCAAAAGTTATGAAAAGAAACGTGTTCTGAAGACTGTTTAATCTCACTCATGTTTCTCAGAGATGGCTGTACCGATTTGCATAAAATCAGTGTCAAATGGAAGGTCTAATTGCCCCATAAGACCCTATTGATTTGTTTTGCAATCAGACTATTACTTTGCCTGTTATGTTCAAAAATGTGAAATCCAGCTATGCAAAGAAACATATTCCGAAGACTACTTGGACTCACTCACTTTTCTCAGAGATGGCCGACCCGATTTCCACAAAATTAGTGTCAAATGAATGGTCTAGCTGCCTCAGAGGACCCTATTGAATTTTACTGTAATCGAACTGTAACTTCATTTGTAATGTGCCGACTTGTGAAAATCACGAAACTTCATTATCTCAGAAACTACACAACCGAATTGATTATTATTATCAGATGAGCGGGCTAGTTAAGGGTTAACTGATGAATTATGATTGAACACGTGGTTTCAAAGTTTGGCTGCCCTACACGTTCCCATTTCATTTGATTATAATCGAACTTAAGCAACCGTTATGTATTAAATTGTTAATAAAACAACGAAAGTCTATTATCTCAAAGATTACATGACATATTTGAACATAACTAGTGTCATACGAACGAGTCATCTCTCAAACTTACGAATAATAAACTTCATAACAATTTGATATGTGGCTCAAAAGTTATGGAAAGAAGAGAAATTCAAAGACTATTTAAAACTATACCTGCTTTGATCGATATTTGTGGCCTCAACATAATTTAAATGTGGTGTCGTACTATTTGAACGTTCCAAGTTCATTGATTCCTTGCGGTTTGTTTGAAGTCTGCAAATGCACGACGAATCGGCCATAGGATATGATCCAAGTCAAATAACAAATCGTTTGAAATGATTGGTTTTATCGAAATGACAACATCCTCGTCTTTTGGCTTCTGTACATCGCCTTAATTCTGAATATATTCATATTGGGTGGAATTCTGTCGTTATCAGCAGACTTTCTGGCATCAATCTGACACCGGAAATACCCATATTGGGAGGTATTTTTGGTTGTTTTCCAGAAGCTAAAAGTGGTCGTCTTCAAATTCAAAATAGTGTCATTTTGGACTTTAAAATTACCTGTGAAATCAATTTCTGTCATCTGGGCGTAATTCTGGTTCCGAAAACATTCATATTGAATGGCATTTGGTCATTTCCGGCTGTTTGCCAGACACCGGAAGTCACCATCTTAAAATTCAAGATTGTGTCTGTGATCAATTTTTAGCTTCTGTGCATCTTTCTGGTTCCAGAAATACTAATATTTAATGGGAATCGTCCATTTCAGGCTGTTTTCCAGAAACCGGAAGTTGCCATCTTACAATTCAAAATGTTGTCTGAAGTCGATTTGTGGCTCCAGTGCATCATTACGGTTCCGGAAATACCCATATTGGGTGGTATTTGGTCATTTGCCGCTGTTTTTCCGACACCGGAAGTCGCAATTTTGGAGTTCATAATGGCATTTGGAGACAATTTCTGGATTTTAAACGGCATACTGGTTAAGAAAAACTCATATTGGGTGGTATTTGGTCATTTTCTGATGTTTTCAGAAACCGGAAGTCACCATCTTAGAATTTAAAATGCTATCTGTGGTCGATTTTAGCTCCTGTGTATTATTCTAGATCCGGATATTATTATATTGGATAGAAATCGGCCATTTTCGGCTGTTTTCCTGAAATCAGAAGTTGCCATCCTACAATCCAAAATGTTGTCTGAGGTCGATTATGGAACATATTTGTTACCACTAAAAACATTCACCTGCCAATATGGTTCCATTTAGTGGATTAGTTCGCGAGATGTGCAGAAATTTGTGAAGAAACATGTACTTCCAGAAGAAGGAGGGGCGTCAAACCATTATGGACATATTTGTTACCTCTAAAAACATTCACATACCAAATTTGGTTGTATTTTCTTGATTGGTTCTTGAGCTGTGCGAAATTTGTGTTTCATTTTCATGGGATCCCTCCCTTATAGAAGAGGGAGTTGGGTTTCAAACCATTATGTACATATTTGTTACCACTCAAAACATTTACCTGCCAAATTTTGTTCCATTCGGTTGATTAGTTCTCGAGATGTGCACAAATTTGTGTTTCATCCAACTATTATGGACATATTAGTTACCCCTTAAAACATCCACATGCCAAATTCGGTTTCATTTGCTTGGTTTGTTCTTGAGCTGTGCAGAAATTTATGTTTCATTTGTATGGGACCCCTCCCTTCCAGAAGTGGGAGGGGTCTCAAACTATCATAGGAACCTTTATCGGCATCAAAAACCCCTACATACAAATTTTCACGTCGATCGGTTCGTTAGTTTTCGGGCCTATATGGATCAGACAGACAGACAGACTTGACTGCATTTTTATATGTATAGATTAAAACATCGATATTTTAGAACCTCAAGAGTGAATATACATTTATTGGATTGAAGCGTTCATGTAAATCTATTTTTACAAATAAAAAATTGAATGAGAAAGCTGGGTCTGACCGCTAGGTGGATTAATTTAGGTTTTTGATTATGCACGTAGTTTCGAATCATTTTACCTCGCATGCAAGTTTTCCATAAAAAGGCTGCTGATTGTTTCTACCTTCGATTGTTCCGAAATCCATGAAAGTAGACTGAATTGTTCAGTCACGGCAATATATATTGTATCCAAGTTCGCTTGTATTCAATAGTATCTCGAGGTTGTTTGAAGTAGAATCGCCAGTGATAAAAAATATGAATTTAAATAAACCAGAGATTGCGATCAGTTATTTGCTTACCAAAGTGATACGGTGATACCTATTTACTTTACGCTAATGCTTACAGAACTTGTAGCATGGAACACAGGCCTTAGACGACCTTGCTTTTGCACTGGGTTGTATGTGACATTTTTTTGGCTCCATTTCCATTTAGAACCCACCGTGGTTCCATAAATGTTGCTTGTTATTTTCATCACGAAAAGATGGCGTCTTTTCATAGGCCTGATGAAACATCAGGTATCTGATATTTGAAATTACCAGGAATTATGATGAAAACACGATTTGAATAGCTAAACCCTGCCAGCTTGCATACAACATACAACATCTTTGCGATTGCTTCTTTCGTAGAACATTCGCTATAAATTTATCGCACTTCTCCCAGGGAAACCAGATGTGCAAGTTTGTCTGCAAAACGCAGATTTTTAGAGTCCGTGTGCAGATTTTTATTGATTCGCAGATATTTGCAGATTTTTAATATTTTCTACAGCTTTTTAACAGAATCTCCTTATTTACGCAGACTTTCTCAAAATGTGTGCAAGTTTTTGTGGACTTTTGTCTACATGAGTGCAATTTTTTCGTATCCGTGATTCGTATTTCGTGATTTTTCTCAGATTTCAAGCAGGTTTTTACGGTTTTCTGGCTTCTTGCTTGCATAGAAATCACGGATAGATTTTTTTCAGATTTCAAACAGATTTTTACGGTTTTCCTGCTTCTTGCTTGCGTAGATATCTGTAATTTTCATCAAAGAACTAAGACCGCTGCTTACTGGGATCTAAAATTTATGAGTAGCACTTTTAGAAATGATTCCCAATTGATTGTTATACGATGTGACATTTTCCATTCATGCCTGTAGTGAATCGGAAATTCCGCCACACACAAATTACACCTCAATCTCACCAAATCAATATGATTTTGAAGAATACCTGCAAGAGTTTTGCCTTCACAAGCGAAGTTTCTGATAACAACAAAAAACTTTCTTGAAAAGTTGAGAATCGAATAACAGCAACTTTTCCATCTAAATCAATGGCTCTCAAACCCTTGGCGATGTCTTCCAAACCAAATTTACCCCCACTTTCCGTTTCCGTTAATTCGCATTATTTTTCATAAAGTATTATGTGAAATTTGAATTTGTGGTATTTCTACAGTCAAGTTCAAAATTCAAACTTTCGTTAGAAAGTTGAAAAATGAATTTACCATGAGGAAATTAATGAACAAATAAAAAAATGTTTTCAGGATGATCCAAATCCAGAATGATCTACTAATAAGGAATGAGCCAGACTCCGATAAGGTGCCGATATTGAGTAACGAAAAATGCCGCCAAAATACATTTTACCGCTTGTTTACTAGAACAACTAACAACCCCCGTATCAACTATCGCAGAGCATGAGAGAGTACGGCATCCTCTGAAAGAGCGGCTTTTCCCCGTCCATCAGCTTAAAACAGGTGAAAACTTTCGATCTCCACTCCGGCAGCTTTCTCTGCAGATTGCAGACACCCCGAGATTCAGTCAACAACCATCGTGCGAAGCGTTTGGATCGTTGTGATCCCCAGACTGAGGGGAAAATTGTCCTTAGTGGGGCCGTCGATCGTTTGGCCACGTGCCGGAACCATTTCGCCACCGAGCGTCCGCCGTTTCCAGTGCAACAAAAATAAAGAGCAATAAATAAAAGTTCCCATGTGTACTCGAATGTTCCGGTGCAAGCCGTCAATCAGTAACCGGTCTACGGGGTAGGTCTGCAGATTGCATGCAACCTATACGCTACCCGCTAGCTTCGCGATCTGCGCTAATAATTGGATGCGGTCGGCATCCCACGACGATCGCGATGGCAAAGTGGAAAAAGTGAAGAAATTTTCTATCTGTTTGCACTCTAATTACGTCGGAACCAGCTGCGTTCGCAGTGTGAAGTGAATGGTGACAATTGTGTTCGATGGGTATTCTGCGTGGAGACTTTACGTGTTGCTATTGATCTGGAAGAGTGTGAAATGTTCTAAAAAAAATTACAAACTAACTGTTACTTGTCTTTGAACAAAGTGAAGTTTTCATCATTTTCCACAGATAACAAATTTACATAAAACTTTATACAGGGAATATTGAGAGAAACAATAATTAAAATTGTAACACAGTATTGAGATTTTTTTTATCGATAGAATCCAATAAAAGTAATACATGTTAGAGAACATAAAATAAGTAACCATTTTAAATTAGTTTTTCCTTTACTTATGGTAGAGTACAAACTTACAATTGATAGGCCGAGGAATATTTTTATCGTGAAAGTAAAACTACCCACTAGCTGAGGTCCTACATTGTGCCCAGCATCCGATTACCTGCAGTTCGTAATTGGCTCGCACAATTCTGCATGTAGCATTCATTGATCGGAACAAGCGCCAGCTAACCGCTGAATGGGGCACGCGAACGACGCTTATCTTCAACATCAGCATCATAGTGGGAGCAGCACTGCGCTGCTGATGTAGTGCATCGGCAAGACAGTGCAGCGAAAGTGCATCAAACCAGCAGCGGGCGGCGCGTTTTCACCAACCTGAACGTACCCCCGATCGAGAGGGAAAAGGAAAAGTCGCATCTAGCCAAGTCTTGGCGTGTCGCGTGCAGCCGAAAATCGGTTGCAAATGTGGACAGACTACGTGTTTACAGGCCTACGCTTATTTTGTGTGAATAGGTTCCTGTATAATAAGTAAAAGGTGTCCTCGTGTAAAACCGCATCAGTGCAGTTACGTTTCGTGATAGAGATCAAGATCAAGTTTACAAGACGGAAAAGAGAAAACTTTCAATAGTGGAAAATTCGGCTAAGACGGAAAAGTGCTGTTGGTTTAACCTAATTCAATTCAAAAGCAGACAATCACAACACTGATTGGTGGCCAGAGGTTTCATCTTACCGTTTAGCTAAATATTCATTGAAAATTTGGGCCTGCAGTTTGTGGGAGATGAATGAGATTAAATTCGTGAGAAAATAAGGCGAGAGGGTAAATAACTCATCAACAGTAAACAGACTTGTTGAGCATTCGACTAATTCGGACGGTGCGAAGCCCCAACGCGGAAGAACCGACTGAAGATACAACGAACTGACCGGTGTTACTGGGGCAAGGTGCCGCCGAAGTGAAGGCAACGAAAAATATCAGACACGGCCGGAATGGATCTATTTTTACTTTTTGCGGTGGCTGCGCTGTTTACTTTCACTGGAAACGGTACGTAATCAAACTCTGTTGCATTATGTGGAAGCTATATAATGTATGTTCTGAATTTGGGGCTGAAAATGTAGCGCGAAGTTGCGTAATTATACGAGAGTTGCTGACCAACAAGTAGGATAATAGGGGTCTTCACATCGAGCTCGTATACGAATACCGAGCCGTGAACTGCGTATCTTCCATTACTCGTCAATGGAGGTGAGTATTTTTACGGCTGGGTATTTGTTTACGAGCTCGACATGAATCCCCCTAATGCCGCTCCGAAAGATACTTTATCTTTGTTTTGTTTGCATACACTTTCTGAGGAAGATATTTGGATTTTGGGATAGTGTTTTTAAGTTCTAAAATACACAAACAATCTAGTTGAACGGCAAAAGTTACCAATAAACCCTAGTTTTTAGACATTTATTGTAATGTTGATTGCCCCAAATATTTAATTTTTTTAATCAATATTAAGCTAATCAAGAATCTTAGGAATTTTTGCCTGCTAATATTTTCATTAATTTGCCCCCTTTCAAGCTTTTTAATTATCCAACTTGCTTTGATGATTTTTTCAACTTTCAAGTACATATTGGCTTCTTGACGATATTGAAATTTTTAGTATCTTTTCCATAGCATCTTAGTAAATTTTGACTGTATTATCTTCAAAAATTAAAACATCTTTTTGTTTACTTTAGCAATTCTCATTAACAATCAATTTACTTAGCAGGGGTCCAGGGCGAAGAAACGTAACTTTCAGCATACAAAACGGCACGGAGCTTCTTGTCTACAACCTGTGAAAAAACGATGCTTATTCAAATTCAATTAGGCATTTAGGCTTAACAGCAACAGTAAAAAAGCCCCGCGCATTCACTATATTGTTGTGGGTAGAGGATAAACACTGAAACGATAATTTTAATCATAACTCATTAACTGGTTTTCAGCCGGTTCCAATCGAAACCGAAAGCCTAATGTGCATGCTAGATATGTATGGAGGAGAAAGATAGTTCAAACCGTCGTATGCCATCAACACTATACTCCTCGTAGCCGTAGTCGTAGGCGAAAAAGTAAATCGCGTTGTTACCGTCGAAATCGCATAATTTTGCTTCTGGGAGAAAAACCGTTGCGAATGTTATTCAACAGCGTTGGCGGGCGGGCTGAGCTTAGAAGGAGGCAGTAACGAAGAGGTTTATGCGTCCGGTTGGACCAGACCAGTGATCACCCGGTAGTAACTGTTTTCCGCGGTTCCAGAGAAAAGCCGCTGCATCGCTCGTGCATTTATTCATCGGAAATGAAGATTACGTACCAACTATCTACTTTAGCGCAAAAAAAACTCTATCAATTAAATAATGTTTTATTCCAATGGTACTGGTACCTGACCAGTTTTCATAGTATGGGAAGTAAAAAATATCCTTGAATATCGGAAAATACATATTGGGGCTTATCACGGGAGTCACTTCACGGTGAAGTGACAACCGTAAGGGAACATACTTAAATGACGTAGCATTTTTTTTCATTTTCAACCCACCCCTCCCCCCTCGTAGCATTTGGTCACAAAATTTCAACCCCCCCTGAGAAAAAAGTAGAGTTCGATTAGCCCCTCCCCCCCGGCTTCAAGAAAAACATACAAAAATACAAGTGAAAACATTATAAAAATACTTGAAAAAAATAACCGTGTCTAATTCAATTTATTTATCACTTATGCATTGGAGACAGCATTCCTTTGGATGTAAACTTTGCTATGGATTAATGTTTTCTGCTTCGAAGAGATTGTGTTTTGGTACGAGGAGGAAAAATGTTTATACAACTTCGTATGATCTATGTCTGTAAAAAAACACAGAAAATATTCCGAAATTCGCAAAAGAAACTAATCGCTTCACTTACCAGCTTTGAACGGAAATAAGTATCTTGTAATTTTAACTATTAAAAACCACAAAGAAACAACGATTTTTGTTTTCAAAACAGATTGTGTGGTATAATGTTGTAGTGTATTTTTTGTATGCATTTTTCCTGTGAAAAGAAACCGGTAAAATAAATGCTACGTCGATTTTAATCCAACTCCTCCCCCCCCCCTTGTCACAGCTTGTCACAAAACGACGATATCCCCCCACCCCCCATTATGCTACGTCATTTAAGTATAGTCCCTAATAGGCACGGTGAAAGTGATTTCCATTTGATTTGCACGCGTCTTTTTTCACCGTGAGATTTTTTCACTTCGTTCTCACCGTGAAGTGACTCCCGTAATAAGCACCATTGTGCAGAATGCAAAACGGATTTTTGAAGTAAAATGCATCGCAACGGAATAAAAACAGAACACGATGAATTCCCGGCAGCAGCCATGTGTTTAACTACAACCAAGTTAATTCGACATGACAAAAGCAACACAGAGAAATAATCTCTTGCATTCATTTGAAAGTAAGTTTGGACATGGGAAAACAATAATTCATAATGTTGCAAAGATGCCCCCACTGCAAAGTCCGTTTGTTTGCAATTTGCGATGAATAGGAATTAACATATTAGCGCCTCAAAATCGACTGTGAAGTATTAAAAATGTTTTTGCCACTCACGTATTGTACTCTAACTTTTCTTCTTGGTGTTTATTTTTTTATTGTGGCCAGTACAACTATTGTTAAAGTTAAACAAATGTTTCGTCTTCTCTTTCATTTTGTCGCCTTTTATCCTCCTTCCAAAGTTTTAAGCAGCAATCAAAAATTTTAACTTCATTTCTATTTGTGACGGTAAGATGCTCGTAGGAATGCTGCCGAGATAACAACAGAACACGAATCATCCCACACGTCAACGGCAATAGCGAGAAATTAAACGAAATGGCAACCCCCAAAATCATTTGATTATAGAGTTCGAACTATATATATTGTGAGTTGAGCATTTTTTAACGAAAACGACCAAATGGCGTTTTTGTGACGGTTTGTTCGTTGTTCGTTTTGTACTACGAACCAACCACGGGTGCTGTATTTGCCTGTTATGGCGGTAACAGTTCCTAGCAGTGAAAAGCAACCCGTTTCTTGATAGTAAGCGCACGATTACTATTGTAGTACTGAAATGTGGAAAACTTATTTCCACTACTTCTATTGGAAATAAGTGATCGCCCTTGAAAGGACGATTGTTTTTAGTTTTTCCAAAGCTAAGAACATACGTATGTGGCGGTGCTTCCCACACAGACGGGAAATCCAAAAGCTGCAGAAAGTAGGGGGATGGGAGTAAGACGGACAGGGTGGGTAAGACGGACATGCAACTTGTTCTAACGCTCTGCGATTTTTTTTTTTGCAAAATTGCCCCAGCCACCTTTTCACCAAGTTCTAGAGAAACATTCCAAAAAGTCCTATCAGCTTTAATCGATTTTTTGATCGATGACTTTCATTTAATCATCACAACTTATTAAACACCTTTTATGCCACGTTATTTGCACGAGTTGATAGTGGAGGGATCACTCTAGCTTTCTAAACTAAAACCAAGCTTGGGAAAGTTACTAATGCTGAACCATTACCAAAATTAAAAGACGCTCCGGAAAAACGATAAAAACAGATAGGACCTTTTGAAATGTTTATCTAGAGTTAGTTGATGAACCCTTCCAATGTTTACATTTGTCAAGAATGCTAAAAATTAACAAGTTTTGAAAATAGGCTAAAAGTTCGCGTACGGATGTAATTTTTGCGTGTCAGAAAATAAGATTTTTTCCCACAATTTCCCACGTTTTTTCGGTGTTGGCCCATTTTTCGGTTATTTAAATCATGCCTGACCTATACGTGAAAAGACTTCCAGTTTTTTCATACATTTTGCCCACGACTTCTTTACAACGGTTAGTGCTACCATCTGATAACCTAAATGCGCATAAAACTGTGGTTATTAGGTTAAAATCGATTCATCGTGCATAGTCCGCCAGATGAAGATGAAAACCAAATGGCAACACCGTATGAGGATATAGAAAATTAAATGGCCGCATGGGCAACGATATTGAAAATCAGATGGCAGGACCATGCAAGGATATTGAAAAAAAAACTGCTTCACCTTTCGCCACCTTACCATCATCATCAAATTACCAAATAATTAGTTCGACTTTCGCTCACGCGCAGTGACAATCGTGTCCGCCACATACTGCAAGAGTCAGGTATCTTGTACTAGTAATCTTTGCCGAAAGTCAATTGGCCGCTGTTAAGCCTGTAGTACGCTCTTTGACCGAGCGTCAAATATTTGTCACTTTTTGACAGATAAAAATTTGGTCAAAGATAATTATTTGTCACTCTCCAATTTTAACATGGGGCAAACACGGGCAAACAACAACCATGATGTCAAATAAATTTGACCATTATGTCAGAAGGTCAAATATTTGACCATTAGACAAAGAGTGTACAACAGGCTTTAGACGCGGAGTTGACTGCAAAATGTCGGTTCGTGCTACCGCGGAAAAATGCGGCTTCCCTATGACCACTTCGAAGAGGCGGATTGCATAAACTGAATTTTGTTTTTTTTTTTTCTTTTCCATTCAAAACTTCTGTCTGAAATTGATAATGGTTTAAGATTCAATCCACTGCATAATAAATAACTATTGTTGTTTCATAAAACTATTCAGTTTGATATCATGGAAACTACCCCTGAAAAACTGATACAGGATGGCCCTTCGGAACTCTGTTTCCGGAGTTTGACCAGAATCATCGAAAACCCTCCAAATATACTTCATGTGTGTTTGCGTTTCACGTTTTATTAATTCAATAATTGTTGTACAACAGCTGCACACATTTTAGGTTTGTAGTTCAAATGGTTTCCGGGATTTTGTAGTTTTGCCAGATATTGTCAAAGCCCTTGTGCAAAACTTCGGTCGTTTGCTCGGAATATTTTGCAAGGCCTTCATGTGATCAAACACAGAACTTCGGCACATGAAATTTCAGAATGTAAAATTTTGGTGTTTGGGGTAACCCTGCGATATTCCAACGATTACAAAAAGTCTGGATGGCTTCTGAATAATAGCTCAAAAAACAACAGCTTGTCCTTCTACCAAAATATCCATTTTTTCAAGTAGATTTCGGCAGTGACATCCAGAGAAGCCGAATTGGAAATGGCTAGTTACGTTGCTGCTGATGCCCAGGTTTGTGATTCCATTTGAGAATCAACCGTAACTGCATTGACGATCCGATTCATAATCCCTAGAAAAATGTACAGCACTAGAGGGAGGCATTTGCTCAGTATTTTGTTCTCATCCTCCCCCAGAGCAGAGGATCGTGTGCACAGTTGAAATAATTTCTTGTATTTTACTTGATACCTTTATTTCGAATCCAGAGTTCAGCGTTTCTTTTTTTTTCTTTTTTTTTTCAATAGCGTTTGACACGGCACAAGCGTTTCTTCTCATCGAATCAGTTGTGTCTAACGGTCCCTTCTTATTATCCAAATCAGATTTGCTTGAAGTGCAATAAGCACACGTTATAAGCTATTTGCCATAACCCCAGCAAATCACCTGTAATAGAGTTAGATAAATGCAACGGATTTATTCAACTTTAACGTATTTTGTCATACCTGTTACAAAGCTTCCAGAGATTGTAGTTTAAGTAGATTTTAAATCTTTGGAACATTGAAATAATTTTCAGAAACGTTAGGGACGACTGTAAGAATTAGTGACCGCGAACACCTGAGTCTTTGATTACGTTGCGTTCATCGGAGCTTTCTACGTTCAAAGATCCCTGCCCATTCCCTCTCAGATCTATGCCGATTTCAATTCGACATTTATTCTAATTTCTCCTGGCTTTAACATAGTCAACCAACCCGTTCACCGTTTTACATCCAACAATTGGGTACGGGTTCACTGATCCTGAAGCTAGATCTGCGTCCAATGTTACCACCTTAAAAAAATCGTCTAATTCATCACCCATACTCTGGAGCGCAGGCTGTAATCCTGTCTGGATTGCAGAGCGTTTTTCTTTTCGAATGTTGTTTGCTTAGAGACTATACTTCAATGACGTAGCATAATTGGGGGGGGGGCGATATCGTCGTTTTGTGACAAGTGGGGGAGGATTTGGATTAAAATCGACCTAGCATTTATTATGAAAGACCGGTTTTTTCACAGGAAAAATGCATACAAAAAATACACTACAACAGTATACAAAGTTTTGCAGCGAGAGCTGTCGAAATCTTTCTATTTGTAGCATTCTGAAGCATTCACACAATCTGTTTTGAAAAACAAAAATCGTTGTTTCTTTGTGGTTTTTAATAGTTATAATTACAAGATACTTATTTTTGTTCAAAGCTGGTAAGTGAAGCGATTAGTTTCTTTTGCGAATTTCGGAATATTTTCGTTGTTTTTTACAGACATAGATCATACGGATTGTATAAACATTTTTCCTCCTTGTACCAAAACACAATCTCTTCGAAGCAGAAAACATTAATCCATAGCAAAGTTTACATCCAAAGAAATGCTGTCTCCAGTGCATAAGTGATAAATAAATTGAATTAGACACGGTTATTTTTTTCAAGTATTTTTCTCAAGGTGTACACTTGTATTTTTGTATGTTCTCAAAACCGGGGGGGGGAGGTGCTAATCGAATGCTACGTTTTTTTTAGGGGGGGTTGAAGTTTTGTGACCAAATGCTACGAGGGGGGAGGGTGGATTGAAAATGATGAAAAAAATGCTACGTCATTTAAGTATGTTCCCTTATTTCATTGTCTAAAAAGTGTCCTACGGGCTACGATGACCTGCTTTGCCTTTTTAAAGCACAAGACACACACTTTTTCGCGATCCTTTTTGTGACAACGCATTCTGACAATTGCTATTCAACTAAGACAAAAGCCTACTAAGATGATACTGATACTGTGCTGATACCGCTGATACTGATGATGAAAAATCTTCAAATCTTTTTATTACCATGACAATTGCTACACGCACACCAATTAACGGTTACGCGTAATTTGTAATTCGGTTTCTTCTCAGCTGTGAAGGCGTTTGCAAGTATTTAGATTTATTCGCTGGTTTGGAAGACTTCTTTTTTTAGCAGCAACTAGTATGATATTATCAACATTCAAACTCTTTTTTAACAAAGATCTCCAGCAACATTTGAAATTATTTTTGTTTTTAGTCTCTTAAACCTTCGGGACCATATGCAGTAGAATTTGAAATTTATTTCTGCCCTTAGGGGAACAACGGGCAAGACGGTCACCCTAAGGAAATCATTCATTATTCTGCTCAAAACACAACATTTCAACCAACGACATTCATAATATTCGACATTGACTAGTGCTTTTCATAAAATAATGCAACCTTTTCGTTTTTAGAGTGATTTTTTATTAGTTTTCACTAAAATAAAAACAGTCTCGAAAAACCACTATTTCACAACGTGCATATGAAACGGACCGGCTGTGCTGGTAAGACAGACCTATGAAAGACTTTAGCAAATTTCTTTTCTATACGGGACGACGCGCTGCGCAAAAAAGCACGTGTTTGAAGCTTACCGTTGGCTGCGCCGATGGAATCATTTACATCATTTAAATATAGTATATTCACAGCTTTTAACAATGTTTTTAATTATGATTTTTGTTTCAAATGAGAGTTAATGACTTTAGGTCTCATATCGCAGGCTAAGAATGCTAAAAAAAGAATAATAAATGGTGCTATTGTCGTTTTCTCAGACGGCCCATTTTGCTAACACAACATCTGACCGTCTTGCCCAAGAGGCAAACATGTTTTTGGATCGATGTGATTTCCAAAAACGTAATATTTTCACTAAACTATCTTCACCCACGTGCCTCAAATATGCTCAATTATTCCAATATCATTGAAAACTATATTTTTCTGAAGTTTTACCGAAGCAGAAGCTTAAATTCGACACGGCCAAAACTACATCACATTGCTTTGCTGTTGAGGGTGAGCTTATTTTAATTATTTCTCAAATAACTAACTATTGTTTCAATCTACATAATATCTCGAAACTCCCAGGATCCTGTTGGTATGTAACTAGCATAACTGATTTGTGTTAATTTCAATGGTTTATATAGAAATGAGCAACGGTCCATCTTGCTCGCCCTGTCCGTGTTGCCCGTTGTTCCCCTATCCACCAATGAGGTATAATACAAAGGAGTGGCAGATACAATTTCAATATGCGATCAAAGGGGGCGAGTAATTTTTTTTAACACCGTTTAGTCAGACTAGACTAAGTGACATCTTTATCAATTCGAGGAAAACAAAATTTAAGTTAACTATTCTGTAATCTTTAAAGTTTTCAATATGTTTGCACATTTTTTAATATAACTTAAAATTACTTTTTAACTGAGAAGTTCCACAAAAAATGTCCAAGTTTCAATATTTTTTGTCATTTTCGATTTGGCTTAAACTTTGCATAAACGTTTCTATAGGCTGAGAAGCTATTTAAAATGCTATTTGGGAGGATTATTGTGATTATAAATATTTTTAGAGCCAAAAGTTTTTTGATCAGTGTGACGTCTTGTAAGTGTTCGATTACCACCCCAGCTTTCACGGGGCCGATTTACCCGGCGGGCGGCGTAGCACTGTGGTACTTTCCCAAAAAGGGGTTAGATTGGGTGCAATTTAAATAAAATAAATAAAGAACAATAAAAACAAGGAAATAAATAAAAGAAACTAAATGAAAACCTGACCTATTAACCTCCCGTCCTCCTCGCAGCAATGGCGTGGTTCCAGTGATCCGTTGGCAGTGAAATGAATAGGCTGCCGGCTTGGCGGGTGCGTTTTGCCTGTTTATTCCTCCCTGCTGTCGCTGGTAACCAACATCGACGAGAAGCTGGCTCTAAGTCAGTTGCTGCACTCTATCACGGTTTCGCACATTCGATCGATCGCGAGGTTCGGTGGAAGACTCGGTAAACAGTCCCTGTTTTAAAAATTTTTCGCATACACGCGGGACGGCACTAAACGCTCCAGTGGCAATAATTCTTTACCGGCGGACAAAATAACGTCTTTCTCTTGTGGCGGTTCACTGCGATCTCCACAAATCAAAACACCGCCTCACGTTTCTGGTCGATCGCGTTTGAAACCCACACAACCGCACTTGTTTTCTTCGCCACAACAAAAATCAAAAAAAAACTCCTACACACTGACAAGCAACATATCTTTACACGCTCGGCGTTTGTCACACAAATTTGGGTTAATTTCAACCTCGAGGGTTGCAGTCTCTGGAGAAGTTTTAGATAGTAATTTATCTTTCCGAAAAAAAAAACTCAAAAAATTCATTTTTTAATGTAAAAGAAACATTAAAATTACCAAAAAAAAGCTTATTTTCAAGAATCTTATTTTTTTTTGTATAAAAATTACAACAAAATTACCGAAGTGATGAAGAAATCAAAAAAAAAGTTATATATTTTCAAAAAAAAAATTTACAACATGTTTATTTTTGGAAGGACAATATTTTTATCTACAACTTTGCCGAAGGCACTATGCCAATCAAACCAACTGTTTCGATTATGAAAATATTTTAATTACCCACAGAGTGCCCAATTGGAGATTAAATTATGTTTTCAGCTAAATCGGTTTGTTTGACTGGCATAACTAGTGTCTCTGGTAAGGTTGTAGAAAATAATTTTGTCCTGTGAGTTTCTGCGACACCAAAAATAATAAAATGCATTTGGGACCATTCCTAAACTACGTGGTCATATATTGATCCATTTTATACCCTTCTACTCCCCCGTGGTCTTTTGTTTTGTGATCTTATTCTGCAAATATATGTACAATAAAGTATGAAAAATTTATTAAAAAATGAAGGTTTAAGAAAACTTATTATTAGTTAATGCGTAAATTGTAAATAGAATTTTTCAGTAATATCATTTTCTTAAAACCAAAATAACAAATAGATAATGGTTGTTTAACTTTAAATAATATTTCATTGTCTTTAACAAATATAATAATTTCCTTACCTGAAAGTAATTTAAAAGACGCTATTCTGTTGAGTATATTCAAAATGATTTTCAATTTGTTGTTGAGTATCAAAATAAATAAAATTTGTTTAAGCAGTTTGATCATCTACGATAAATTTTTCGCTTATAGTTTTGTTAAATTTTATACTCATTTAGAAATCATCTAAAAAAATATTTAGTTGATAATGAGTGAAACCTTACTTTTAGTGATTTTCAGGTACCGGATTTGAAACTAATTTTTTTTTTTTAAATTACAAAGTTTTTAAATGTCGAACAAAATATAAACATGTTTCTTTTTTCCTTAAGTTCACGAACATCCAGGTCTTATATATTGTTTTTAAGACCAAAATATATATTGTTTTTAAGACCAAACGTTAAATTTGATTACAGTTAATTGCTGACAACTCTCAAACTTTCCGTGACACTTAATTATCACTTTAACACTTTAATTATCAAATCGTGTCAAATAAATTTAATGATTAAAAAATTGCGAAAGCTTCGTCTTGACTTAGTGGCAACAATAAATTATGAGTCAGAAAAAAGACTGCGTGGTCTATTCGTAAACCCCCACACCCCCCGCGTGATTTTTCGTGGTCTTTTGATAACCCCTCCCCCCTGTCTCCTTATATATGACTACGTGGTTTGGGAACGGCCCCTTTGAAACAAACCAAAAATTATTTTTCTTTCAACCAATCAACAGTTAGAATGGAATGTTGTAATGCAACAAACAGTTTTCTTTTAACTCAATTAATAGCGAATTTCTTTATTCCACTGTGTGCGGGCAAAACTGCCGAGGAATAATGAAACGTCATCGCCGTTTAAGACGCAAGTAAGAAAGAGATGCCAGACAATTGTTTACAAACTTAGCACGTGCGGTGGTGGGTTGAAGCTGACAAATTTGACAGTGCACTTCGAGCAGCACGGCAGGTCAAAACTGGGTCAAAATCGAGCGAATAAAGAAGGGTTTTGACAGCAGTTAGTGCGCTTCCAGGTCAAAACGAGGTGAGCTGGTGGAATAAAGAAATTCGCTATAAGTTATACGTAATCATCCTCGTTCTCTTATTTCTCGTTCTTTCTAACCTTTCTTTCCTTCTACCTTCTACCTTGTATATTCACTTTTATGCTATAATCTGAACTTGTTTTTGACATTGTAAAATTTTGTGTCCCCTAAAACAAGAGTAACATTTCTCAGTTATGTGTTCAACGAGAGCGAACCATGTACTTTTTATTCATTCATTGGTAAAGTATACTTTTTTGGTAACACGTTTAAAATATTTTTGATAAGGTACCTCTGTGGTCCCCGTGGTTCTGTGGTTAGCGATGTCGGTCGGCTAGCTCTCCCACACGGTTGTGATATCGGGTTCGATTCCCGATCGAGTCGAGGATCTTTTCGAGCTGGAAATTTTCTCGATTCAGCACTGGGGCACGGTGTATCGCTGTATTTATCCTACACATGCAAAATGTGCCAAAAACAATATCGATAACGAATTCTCTCAACTAATCTAGTTGATCGAGACCGCTATTAGCCCCAAGGCTAAGCGTGCGATATTGTTTGTTTTGATAAGGTACCTGGCAATTTTGAAACCTATACTGACTTTGAAGTCAGAGTGTTTTGAAACAATACTAAAAATTCAGGCAATCACAACTTTTTCTGCTTGACACATCGATCACTCTGTCTGCACACTCTAAGGCATGATATCTGGTCAGCCTAGTGATAGCAATGAACTATCTGAAAAAACACATTTAAATACACTACGGTGTGCGAAGAGTAGTCCTCTAACACAGAGAAATCCGAAAAAACGCTTGAAAATTTTTACAAGTCGAGTAACATAGAACATTTGGCCTGTAAGATAAAGCTTCAGAGCTTTAGTTTTGACAGAAATTGCTATGCTCTCCTAAACGAAAGACAAAAAGTGACCTCTTTAACCTTGTGCGCTGCGAATATAACGACATTTTGATGTACGTAAAAGATGCGTAAAATTTATTCCTACAAACAAATTACTAGATACCTTGTTTGGATACCACATTTGGATAACATGAATTTTATGCTCTGCGTGAATAAAAAATACCTCCCGCATGATGTTACGGTTTTGTCTTTGAAAACAAAAATTACCGGTTGAGAGTTTATTCTTCTATGTCTGACTTGAGTCTGGTTGAGAGTTTATTCTTCTATGCCTGACTTAGGGCATCTTCAACGGTGGTCTATTCATGAAACAAATTTATACTAGATTTACACCAGCGAAACCTGAATAGAACCAGCTAATATAGACAAACTTTTCGTTCTCCGCACCGGTGTTGTATATCTTGTTGTTTTAAACCGCTGACATCAGTCACACTGTCGACAATTCAATACCCCATGTTATCAGTTTATGAGACTTGAATTGAAAAGCACTCAATATTTAATAAACGGAAATTTGATAATTTTTACGCACATTAAACGATTACTTTGGCAACAACAAGATTTTATAGAGTTGACGGTTTGACCCGAGCGTTTGAGACATTTCTCAGGATGGATTGGCAGGATCGAAAATTTTCTGCTACAAGTAGGGCTTCGGAGGATTGCGAAAAATATTTGATCGCGTAGATGTTCATCTTCCGTTCTCGTCTCATCAATCTTTCAAAATGTTGCAGTTCTTCAAACGTTGGTTGGGTTTTGAAGATATTTAAACAAGCTTGGGGTGGCATTGCGCAGCTTGATTCGAACGATTTTCGCTATTTTCGAGTAGGTCACATACTGCCAGTTATGCTTCAAGCTCAAAAGGAGCTGTCATTGTCATTTGTCCTGCGGCTCATCTAACCCGCAAAGTCGAAAAAATACGAAAACGAAACACAACGCCCTCAGCGATCATTTAGTTTTGTTCGAGTTGCTCGAAATGAAATGCGCAACCCCAACATTTTGAACGTTTTCAGTTCAGTGTCTTCGAGAACATTTTTCTGGCCTCTCAAGGTCTCCTCTAGTCCTACTACAATTAAGGCTATTAACGAATAGCCAACATATTTGTCATCCTGGTAGTTGATGGTTGCAAACCAACTAGTTGAACCTGCGGTTATGGTCTTCCAGAATTCTTCCTTTTGCTGGTCGGTTTCCTTGAAGCCAAAAACGACAAACCTGTTCTTTTTCTTCGTCAGAAAAACCACAAAAACATATTGTGAATTGTCATGAAAAATTTTTGTTTTGTTTATTTCCCAACACTCGCAAAACGTTTATATGGAAATAGCTAAAAATGAGGTATTCAATTAAAATATGACATTTTACCCACCTGTTGGTAGCGTACAAAGGGTTTTAGAACGATCTATTTCCTGTTCCAAAAAGTGACAAAAATAGACCAAAACGTATACCAGGTTCAAATTTTTTCGATTTAGATCTGGTATAAAACAAAATTTACACCACCGGTGCAGCAGTGAATTTAAGTTTGTTCCAAAAAAATAGAACAAAACAACGATTTGGACCACCGCTGAAGATGCCCTTAGTATACCAGATATCTGTTGAGATATATTTAATTTATTTATAGTCGCAATGAGCACAAACCAAAATAATGTAATAATGTGCATCGGAAATTTGGTCCGAAATTTCGTAATCGTCGAAATTGGAAGTTTAATTTCGCGAAATTTTGGGCGGAATTTAGCGAAATTCAACAAAATTTTTCGGCAATTTCGCGAAACCGAAATTTCGCGAAATTTCGAGTTTTGCGAAATTATACGGAATCATTCGAAATCTCGCACAGCCCTAATTACCATAGTGCAAAAATATAATGCATTCCATACGATTTACGATCCATATTTCAAACCAAATTCATACATGTTCCTGCGCCAAACTGTGTATAATGGTTGTTGTGACGTCACGATCTCAGCACGCGAAAAATGTTGCTATCTAACACTTGCAACCACGGTCATCTGCCGCTCCTTCGTATATACCTAAGAGGTATATACTAGAGATCCTCAGAGGGAGAGATAAGCGATGACAAAAACGCCAATTTGGCAACTAGGTTCCACATATCAGAGGTGCCAGATCTCTTCTCAAAGCGCAATGTTCACTAACCTTTTTATTCGGCTCGTATAACTGATGGTGACAGTGGAAGTCTTGGGGAATAATAAAGTGCATCACAAAAACCGCGAAGGTGTTAACTTTTATGTTTATGTTTAATTTTACATACTTTCATCATTATTCTGTGGACCATACAAAGCGTTTATGAACCACCAGTTAAAAATCACAGTGATGAAGCAACTTTGGAGCATTCTCAATTCATGTTTTAGCAATAAAAAAAATTATAAAAATAAATATATTCTTTATTGAACCTTATTGCAATACCTTTCAATGTGTTACCTTTCTTGTTCGTTTGGCTCTAATTTTGACATGTTCGTTTGGCTCACAACACTCTCTTCGTATATCTCTCCCTCTGAGTATTGCTAGTAGGGTAACGGGGGTATTTTGGCCCACATGCATATTTTGGCCCACCCGGTAACATTTTACGCATATTTTCTGATAATTTCAATGAATATTAGAAAACTATGCATGCAACATTGAATAACACACCTAAGAATCATACTACACTATAAATTTCGGCGATAAACTGGCTCTAGGAAGTGTTATTTTGGAATTAGTTCATACATATTCAAAATCATGGCTGAGTCAACCCAAAGTCAAGAGGAAGTGGTAATATACAAGCCAGCGTCCGGAAGCTGTTGTAACAAATATGTATGCTTTTGAAACAATTCGTTGTTGTAGTAACATCAATAAAATGTCATGGAAACTGTTTGTATACTCTAACATGTTGAAGTTGAAAAAGTGGTTAAACGCATGGCCGAAATATGTTTCCCTCTTTCTGAAGCGAACATATTTTGGCCATGCCAAGTTTTGATATCTCTTTGTTTACCATTCGGCCGTTGCACGTGAACAAAGAAGCAGCTTGTGACAATTTACAGGTAATTACTTCTTAATTTATCACATTTAACGATATGAAATTGGATGAGAATGCTTGTCAAACCGCTATAAGCCAAATCATTTCATTTTTAAATGCCTAAAATTTACAAAAATTCACAGCAGAATACCATACACGTCTCTAGATATAAAGGTGGGCCAAAGTAAAAATTTGGTGGACCAAAATATGTTTTTAGTTCTTCGTAGAAATTTTGATATTTCTTGGATATTTTTCAATATATTGCATCGTTGAACGGTGTATATTAAAATAGACACTTAGCTTTTAACAACGGTATAATAGAGTCGGTATTTATGTTGAAAAATTGTGTTTGTTTTAATGAACTGTTCGAAAACTTCCCAAAGCTGGCCAAAATACCCCCGTTACCCTATTTACCTTATTGCTTATCCACAACTGTTTACTAGGAGGTGTTTCTAACATTACGATTGTCCTGTCCACGTGGAATATGAACGGCTCCCAATATCGTTGCATGAATCAATTCGTAGGAAAAAAAATCAAAATGTCTGATGCAAACATTTTTATGAATCTTTCAATAAGGGAGTTGTAAGCCTTCAAAATTTATTTGTGACGATTACATTGTTAGACTTTGGTATTCGTCTACATTTACAAAAAAGACATACGAGATTTTCTGTATGCAGCAATTGAGGACAAATATTTAAAAAAAACGCATATTTTTTTTTTTCAAATAAATTCGTAATGCTGTTTTGAATTTCTAAATTGAAGAAGTACTTGGATTATGTTTTTTGCAACTGTTTTCGTTTTTATACAATATAATTGCTCCAGATATAAGCAAATTACAACGAAAAAGCATCATTCGACTAATTTCTTTATCCAATGAATCGAATTATCAAAACATGCAATTTGTGCTATGAATAATATACCGTGCTCTCGTAAATAATCACTAATAGTTGGTCTAACCCGCAACAGACCCCATTCCAACCGCTTGATATTATACATTTCCCACAACCAAATAGCTGTTATCAGCCTTTATTAGCTGCTCTATTCCAGTTACCGCTAACTAAGCAGATCTTAATTGTATCGAATTCGGACCATCTAAGCATCTGCTGAGCCTGCAAAAGGAAACATGTGATTATGGTGGCTTAATTTACTTTTCCGAATAAATAATCAAGTTAGCAACAAAGAAACGGAAAAATGCATCGCAATCAGAAATTTCATTTTTTATACTCTAACGGTTGTTTCAAATGATGTTAATTGATACGTTGTTACTGCTTTATTCAATGCGGGCACATATTGTATTTTTTCACTTTTTCCCGTCGGTGTCCCGCCGTCTAATTATGCAGTACATACGTTTATTCGTCTACTCAATGCATGGAATAGAAAGCGAAAGCTTCTTTATCGGAACATTCAACAGAGGAGAAAATCTAAACAGTTTTTATCTTTTTATGACAAAATTTATGTCTATCATGTAGGCATATTTCTAATTTTTTTTTTTTCGTTTTGTCCACAGTCCATGGCGGCAATCTAGTGAAGCGCAGTCTGAAAAACACGGTTCCCTGCTTCGAGGATGGACGATTTTACAGGTCAGTTATTGGTGTCACAATTTTTCCTTGCCTTGAGAACCGAAGGAAATGCACACCACCCACTCTGGTCAGTTAATCAAATTCGTTGCATGCAACTAGCTTCGCTCTCATTGATGATTATCTGATGATCGAGAGCTAGCAGCTGTAACATACCGGATGATCGCTCGACGCTGCATGCAAAATTATGATTAATCCAATTATTATGCTCACGAAATTCGATAATCATTTATGAGAGCGAATGCTTCGAGCACATGTCAGCCGGCCAGATTGGAAATAAGAAACAAAAATGGGTTTTTCAATAAGTTAATTTCTATTACCACAGAAATCCGGAACGACCCATCCAAAAGATGTGGACTAACACCGAATGTGCAAAATATTACCTCTGCCTGGACGGAGAAGTGTTCGAGTTCAAGTGCTCCGTTGGATTACTGTTCGATGTTACTCGGCAGATTTGTGACTTCAAGCAGAACGTGGATAACTGCGAAGTCACGGCAGGTGGGTAAATTATGTTCTTAATCTGAAGACAACCGCATCAACTAAATTCATTACTTTCTTAATATGTAATAGTTGTTTACTTGAATAACATTTTTAATTGATCATCTTAATTTCACAACACAGAGGCCCGAGTCCCTAAACCCCTCCTGGATGCCGCTGAATGTGAGGAGCGATCGCAGCTCGGTTGTGGGGACGGAACGTGCTTCCCCAATGAGTACTTCTGTGATGGCTCTGTTGATTGCCCGGACGGGTCGGACGAAGGATGGTGCGATGTGGAGAACGATCCCAACGCAGCAGATCCTTGCGACCTTTCTGTCTGTCAACTGCCGGACTGTTTTTGTTCGAAAGATGGAACCATCATCCCAGCCCGTCTGGAACGGATGCAAACTCCGCAGATGATCCTGCTAACGTTTGACGATGCGATAAATTTCGAAAATTGGGAATTATACACCCAGAAGATTTTCACCCCCGGTAGAAAGAATCCAAACGGTTGTCCTATTCGCGCCACCTTTTTCATTTCGCATCAGTACACCAATTATCAGCAAGTCCAGAAGATGTGGAACGATGGTCATGAGATTGCCGTTCACTCGATCACTCACCGCGGACCAGAAGAATGGTGGTCTCGCAATGCGACAATCGAGGATTGGTTCGACGAAATGGTTGGCCAGGCTAATATTATCAACCGATTTTCCAACGTTCGAATGGAAGAGCTTCGAGGAATGCGTGTTCCGTTTTTACGGGCTGGTTGGAACCGACAATTTTTAATGATGAAAGAATTTGGGTTCGTGTACGATTCTTCTATGGTAGCACCCTTTTCCAATCCTCCTTTATGGCCGTACACTTTAGACTACAAAATGCCACATGCATGCAACGGTAACAACCAGTATTGCCCGTCACGGAGTTATCCGGGCATTTGGGAAATGGTTATGAACCAACTGGAAGCCGGAGAGTATACGTGCGGAATGGTCGACTCCTGTCCTCCTCATATGAACGGCGAGGATGTGTACGAAATGCTTTTGCATAACTTTAGGCGGCATTACAACTCAAACCGAGCACCGTACGGGCTGTATTTTCACTCAACGTGGTTCCGAAAACAGGAGTATTTGGAAGCGTTTTTAGTAAGTTTGCATTGCACCATCTGTACATTACATTTAAGTGATAATTATACTCTTCCAGAAATTTCTAGACGACATGCAGAAACAGCCGGACGTGTACTTCGTGACCAATCATCAAGCCATCGAATGGATCCGCAACCCTACCCCGCTGAATCAACTAGGACATTTCGACCCATGGTTCTGCCCACCGAAGCAACTTGATCCCAGCGAAGTTGCGTGTAATTTACCACGAACCTGTAAGCTACACAGTAGAGTTCTCCAGCAGGATCGATACCTGTTCACGTGCAACGAGTGCCCTGCGCAGTATCCTTGGATTCGCAACGAGTTCGGTTTGGACTAGCGTTGGAAAGTGATGAAGCTTGACACCGAATAAATTACAAAAACCCTTGCATTTTATGAGTTACGAATATGCGTAAATGTTTAAACATTTTTGTTACAAAGCAAGAGTTATACAAAGTGATCTACAAATACAATTAGATAAACGATAAGCAATTGTTCAATAAAATTCTACAAAAACTGACAACAAGCCCATGGAAATAATTTTATAGTATACTTGTTAGATAAGGCCGATCTCATAAAACTGCTTTGAACAAAGTGATTATTTTCGACAAGCGTGAACTGAAATAAAATTTTTCGACGCTACTAATCTGTATCGCTATCGATAAATTTTTTGAAGTAGAATACTTCTCTCAGGAAGTTCGGCTACATAGGGATGTGAAATGAAAATCTAAAACCTAAAAAAGTAAAAAATATGTCCAATTTCAAATGCTTATAAATTGGTTAGTATTCGATGGATTTCCTCCGTTCTTGCAGCAATAGATTGGAAAATCTTCTAAGATTTTTCCTAAATGAAGATAATTGTAATTTTATTATTCAAACTATTGTACTATTGAAAATAGTCAAGCCTTGTCAAAACGAAAAATTCGACCTCTGATTGGTCGTTATATGATTGCTTCCCAAGCACGGTCGACAGAATCATATACCTTGCAATTAATAATATATTTGGCCTAAATAAGAGCCTGTTTCAGCCGAAGCTGCGCATAATAGTTCTAGACAGCGACAACAGCAGTAGCATTGGCCAAAATCCGCAAAAGTATCGATACTCGAGCATCGATATTTTTTTCCTGGTCGTATCGATGCTAGGCTGATATCGAGTGCGGAGCATCGATGCCAGGCTGATATCGAGCGCGGATCATCGATATCAGCTGTATCGATATTCTACCTGCTACCTAAAACAGGTCTATGAAAAACGGCATTTTTTTATCTACATTACGGTTAGTCAGAGATGGCAGATGTTTTTCAAAAAAGATTGCAACTGTTCGAAAAACAGAAAAAATCTGCTTGAAATTTCATGAAAAATCTGGCCGTGATTTGAAAAAAATGCATTTGCGTAGGCAAAAGTCTGCAGAAATCTGCAAGATTTTGAGAAAGTCTGCGCAACTATAAAGAGACTCTGACAAAAATCTACAGAGAATATGGAAGAACTGGAATTATTTGCAAATCAAAAATCTGCGTTTTGCAGACAAATCTGCACATTTGGTATTCTTGCGGTGAATAGACCTAATGGGACCACGGTAGGAATTATATGTCACATACAAATCAGTGCAATAGCATAAGCACGTCTGCGGCCTGATTTGAAATTTCGGGTAGCACAAAAGTTCTGGCGTTTTATTCTTTATTGTCTGCCTTTCTACAAAAAAAAAAAATATTACGAGTCCCTGCAGTGTTGAGGAGATGACTTATTGAAGAAAGAAGATACAGTTCAACAATGTTAAGACAATTTTAAATAGGGAACAAGAAATATTCTGCAGTGCTCCAAAACGGTACAAGACATTGCCCTAATTTTAGTTAAGCTTCCGTTTTATGGTTAGAGTCATCTGTTTTACAAACAAATCACAATTTCTGATGAAATGTTGCATTTTGGCCCCTCAAACTGATCACTCTCATATTTAAACATAGCTAAAACATTTTAGAACGGTTTTCCAAGTTATCTTCTCTACTCAATGTAGTCATTTTTTACGCGTTCTCATAAAAATTCGAGACAAGAAAGATTGCTGTATAATAATTGGAATACTGAGCCATTCACCACAAAACGCTTGTCAGGTGAGTGACGCTGCGATTCCGATTTTGCTCTGCATAAACAGTATTGTCATTGCAATTGCAATTGCTTAACAAGCGGTATATAGGAAACAAATCCGATTTCAAAATGACTGACACGCAAGCAGCCGGGTTATCTTTCTTGTAAAAGTATTCTACTTCAACCTTGCGGTCGTGGCTTTGCACACAACTCCTGTGATTTTTGTAATTTTATTTATCTTCCACATACTTTCACAAGTGGTTTTTGTTTATTAATTTACTAACTTTGGAATTTATTTGAGATCCTCAATCCAAGCGACAATATAATGTGGTGTGAATTGAGAGAAACCTTTCCTGTTTTTCATGTTGTTCTATTATACTGCAATAAAAACCAAGAGTATTACATTTAATATATCATTTATCAATCATCAATTTATCAATATCAAAAATGCAACAGTAAATCGCGCACACATTGAACAAAATTCTCATCTACAGTTCCGTTCGCTTCTAATCAACCCCTTAACCTTCCTGTGTAATGAACGGATTTTGTATTGATTCCATACCGTCCTGCGGACATATTAACACCACCGATGTCCCTCGACAAACGACCAATCCCAGGTGTCTTGTTTCCTCAGCCAATTTGTAATCGTCAGGGTCCCGCAAGAATTCCACAGTATTGTCTAGCACAAGATTCAGCAAGGGATCGTACCCTTTCAGCACGCCAGCCGCTTCCCGGCCGCCGGCAAATTTAACTCTGATCGTCTTCTCCAGGTACTTGCTCAAATCAAGAATCGACTCCTTCCGCCGTTTTTCCTTATTGTCGCCTCCGCCACCGCCGGAGCCGGCGCCTGGACCAGTAGTTCCCGACTAGAGGGATCCACGTTTTAATTTTAAATACATATCAACAGTGTTCGATTTATACCTTTTTATCTGCCATTGAAAGTGAAGATTACAAGTAAACTGAATCGTGTCTCAAACGAAACACAGATTCGTTCCGCTGCTGCTCCAGGAAAAGCAATTGTTTATGTTTTATACGTTTATGTTTAATATAAGAGAGGTTATGTTATGCAAAAATGTCAATTCTAAAAACAGCGGTTCGGCTTGTACTAAAATTCAAAAGGCCTTTTTAAACATCCTGGTTAGCATATTAAAATACACTGGAAAAAAATTGGAATTGGGTTGTTTAGCAACTCATGGATTTCTGATTTTTATATATCAGGTAAAAGTGGGTCTACTACGAAAGGCTGAAACTCAAAAGGCTGAAACTCGGAAGGCTAAAATCACGAAAGGCTAAAAACTACAAAAGGCTGAAAAACACGGAAGGCTGAATCACGAAAGGCTAAAAATCATGAGGCTGAAAATTCAAAAAGCCTTGGGGGCCGCCACACACACTTAATTTATCTCGGCAAACTTCCCAACAGCTGATGAAGCTCGGCAAAATTTCTAACAAATGTCAGCAATATATTTCGACGAACATTCAGCAAATATATCGATCTACCGTAAACCAGCAGGTATTAAATTTCGTTTGCCGAAGTTCTTGAAAATTCTGCCGAAAACTTGTAGAACATTTCGCTGAATTTATCAGCTGTTGAGTTCTCGGCAATAAAATCTAAGTGTGCAGTCCCTTGCCCTCGATTATACGGCAGAGCCGCATCAGGTATAACACCTATGGGTACGAGAATACGAATACCTAATGGTATGGGCATACGAAGTGGTAGATTGTCTAGGGGTGGTGAGGTTTGGAGACTATGCCGTCGATTCCACGCAGAACCGCATTGGTATGGTTTTCAATCAGTATGTTCAACGAAAAAACTAGCTATTTCACACATTTGTGGAGGATTTCCACTTTTCACTTAATCTATTCCATTGCCATTAATCCTTTATTTGCCTCAAAAGCATGTATTTTAATAAATTACTTTTTGGTTTATCAAGATGCGACCAGAACAATTATAATTTGTCACCTTAGAAAAATTATGAATTCAATAGAGTCCAAAATTTTTAATTCTGATTCAAATCACAATACATTCAGCCTTTCGTACGTTCAGCTTTTTGTGAATTCAGCCTTTTGTGCATTCAGCCTTTCGTATATAATACATACTTTTTAGCCTTTCGAGTTTCAGCCTTTCGTGTTTCAGCCTTCTGAGTTCAGCCTTACGTTACTAACCCGGTAAAAGTGTGTATAACTGCATAATGTTTTCTCGGTAAAGTAAAATACCGAACTACTTGAAAACATTTTCGTTTCCCGTTGTTCCGTAACAAAATTATTGAGAAATTGGAAACCGAATGTGTTTACCGGATTACCGTAAAATTGTTTGCCGAAAAAATCCGTAAAACAGCAAATTTCCGAGTTCAGTAAACTAAAATACCGAATCTCGGAAGCTTGACATCATTTAACCGAAATCTCGTTGAACCAAAAAAGCTCTTACCGAGATTCCGAAAAATAGAACTGTCAAAATAATGAAAGTTTCACTATCAATTTTGTTCGTGTTTCGGTTTAGATGTAAAAGGAACAGGTTTCGCGGTTGATCATCATTCCGGAGAAATCTGTAATATTCAGAATAACCTAAAATGTTGAGTAAGTATGCAATATTATTTCTCAGATCTTGTTCGTGTTTATTGCAAATATAATACTAGAAGAAAACAATTAATTCTTTCCTTACTCGATTTTGTAGGTTAACGACTCACTTCGCAGGATGGAAGTTGCAGTGATGGATGTTGCTTTATTTCCAGGAAGCAACACAACTCTCCTGTTTCTACCAATGCTGTAATAAGTTGAATCATTTGACAAAATAATTAATAAAATTATACGGATAATTAATCGTTTTCATCATTTCCTGGATTTATCTGAGAAATCGCAAAATGCGTTCTTCAGTAAATTTTACAGAAATTTTCGTAATAATTCGACAGTTGAAATTTCCGAGTCCCGGTAAAATATTACCGAGAATTTCGTTAAAGTTTGACAAGTTGTGAATTGTTGATTTTACAGAATCTCGGTATTCTGATGTATTACCGAGATTTTTACCGAGATCTCAGCTGTTGAAATCTCTGTAATTCATTTTACCGTACTCGGTGATATTATCTAAGTGTATATAGGACAACGATAGAAAATTTTTGAAAATCATGTTTTGCTAAGAAAATGGAGCTCTTCCAGATGACATAAAAAACTGGTATAGCCAAACAACCCAATTCATGATCAGTTTCAAATGATCAATATGCTGATTTAAATTATTATATTCCCTCAATTCATGTTTTGATAAAAAATCTAAACATGTGTTTGATCAGTGTTTACAATAGCATGTTAATGATCAGATTGTAGTTCTCTTACGTACCTTTGAAATTTAAAATTTATCCAAAAAGTAGTTGAACAACTGAGCTTTTTACTCTTTGCTTCTGAAGTAAACGCACGGTTGCTAACCCATTCCCCGCGGGTGATGCCATATGGCATCACCTGACATATAAACTTTAATAACAGTTCAACAACTATACTTGAATTTTCTAACGATGAAAATATTCTACACACTTAGTTTCTTTTACCGAACTCAGCAATCTTTTTAACGAGTTCTCAACAGCTGAGCCATCAGCAATCTGTTCAGCAATTTATTTGCTTGACGAGTGCTCGGTAATTTTTCATTATCGCTGAAACGTCAAACATAGAAGATAGCTCAGTAAAAATTTACGAAGCGTTCATCAAAAATTGCTGCATGATTCGGTATTTACAAAGCTGACTATTCGTCACGAATTACCGACCGTTCTGTAAGTTTACAAAGCTGACGATTCGTCACAAATTACCGAGCATTCTGTAAACGTAAAGTTTTTTCATGGTTACGAGAGAAATATGAACCATTGTGAAAGTTGCTATTGCAACTGTTGAATAATTTTAGAAAGGAATTTCGGATTGTTTAGATCGATTATACTGGTGTTCCCAGCACATTCGAGTAAAAACTTGATACGTTTAATGTTATGATGAATACAGGCTTTTTGTTGCAGGCTTCTAGTAAACTGCTCTCCTATGGTGGAAAAATTTCCATATGCTGACTGAATAGATCGTCGTTTTCTTGTAGATTTGAAAGTAAGATATCCATTTTTTTTGAAAATCACACGCGAAACACTTAAAAACTCAGCTTCGGAACTCTGAATATTTGAAAACGGCGGACATTTGATGTTTCGTTTTGACAGATGCAGAAAAATTGCCGAACAGTATAGTAAAAAAACAACAAGGGTTCAGTTGAACAATTGAAGAGTTTTCAGCAACACCTAGGAAGATGCTGACAGATCGTCAAATATTTACTGAACTTTATGAAAGTGCAGAACATACTTTAGTTTACAGAAAAGGTCAGTAATGTTTTTTGCTGAGCTCGTCAAGTGCCTTTTGCATAACGGTGATTCGGTAAAAACTTCAACCGACATCAGTTATTTTTGAGAAAATTACAAAATGATCAATATTTTTTCAAATTTACTGAACAGTTATAAAAATTACTGAACAATTAAAACGAGAATAAGTGTGTAAGCAGTTAGAGAACAGATTGATATTCAACATGCAATATAGTTTGTGCCAGTTATGCATGCAGTTGCTGAGTAATAAGCATTTGAATGTCATTTTTCGATGTAAAAACTGATTTCTTTCTGCGGCGATAGGGTTAATGATGGTTGATGGTGAACCAGCCATGGAGTTTGACTGGCCAGATGTTCTCGAGAAAAAAAAGGAAAAAATGGGTTTGAAAAATCACAGGAGGGTTGTGTGCAAAGCCACGACCGCAAGGATGAAGTAGAATACTTTTACAAGAAAGAAAACCCGGCTGCTTGCGTGTCAGTCATTTTTTAATTTGTTGTTCAATTCAATATCGGATAAGATACCGATCACATCTTGGCGTTATCACTGCAGTGCGAATAGAGTATTCCTTGTGATAACACTCAAAACTAGACGGCTCGTGTTGTCAAAATGAGTCAACTTTTCATTGAATGCATTTACTAGTGCCCGCTATCGCACAAAAACTGTATTTCACTAAAGTGCCTCACTGCATCAGCTGCTATCGATGCTAAACCCGCTGCAACTCCTAAGCTATCCGTAGCCATACCAATGTTTTGGCCGCTATACGCTGCTATTGGTATCCGCTGTCCCTGCATCAGCTGGCCCAGCTGATATCGATGCTGAGATAGGCTGCAACTAGTGCACTATTCATTGCTATGCCACAGCTGTGGCCGCTATCCGCCTGGTATCCACTGCACTGCTACTGCTGCTGCTAAGGGAAGACTGCTGTTGTCGCTGTCTAGAATAATTATGAGTGGCTTCGACTGAAACAGGCTCTTAAATAGGGATGAAAAACCTATCGATAGTAGTAGGAAATCATCCATAACTATCGATAGCCATTTCAATCGATAATTCCCATCCTTACTCTTATACAGACAAATAGCAAAATTAAAATGGCAAGGTCTATGATTCTGTCGACCGTGCTTGGGAAGCAATCATATAACGACCAATCAGAGGCCGAATTTTTCGTTTTGACAAGGCTTGACTATTTTCAATAGTACAATAGTTTGAATAATAAAATTACAATTATCTGCATTTGGGAAGAATCTTAGATGATTTTCCAATCTATTGCTGCAAGAACGAAGGAAATCCATCGAATACTAACCGATTTATTAGCATTTGAAATTGGACATATTTTTCACTTTTTTCGGTTTTAGATTTTCATTTTACATCCCTATGTAGCCGAACTTCCTGAGAGAAGTATTCTACTTCAAAACGAGACACTTGGGGAGATTGATTTTTGGATTTTTTTTATCAACCAAAGCAAAACATATACAGGTATACCTCGATTATACGCACCCTCGATTTTACGTACTTCTATTTTACGCACACTTTTTTCAAAAACATTTTTAATTGAAATGTTTTTGGTTAAATTATACACAATGCAAGATTATATATATTAGACATCGTTTAAAAATAAGGGGCTGTCCAAATAGACTGGCGGATCTGCCGAAAACCTCCGGGAAACAGTAACAACAACATTTCAAAAAGCAAACTTTTCAGAGCTTGGTTTCGTGTCTAACTTAAAAATTTTGATGTCGTACGCACACAACCTTTTTTGGAGTAATTTACTTACAGTTTTATATTGAACGTCTACTGTTGCAATATACACTGAAAATAAATCGCACGCTAATCCCTAATGCTCTTTACATATGAATGTAAATAAACGAACCTAACCATTCTATTATGTCGACCTATATCGATTTCTATTGGAATCCACGGTATTTTAACGTGTTTTGGCATTTGACGTGTATAAGCGTTGAAATCTGAGTGTAAAATGATTGATTTTGGTATGCATGACATGGCAAACCGAAGTGTAAGACACTTGATTTTGTGCTGTGAACTGAAACGCAAGTGTATTCAACGTAGATATGAAATGTTTCATCTATTAGCACAGAAGTAAGTGGAATCCACTTAGCTGTAGCGTGCCTTTTTTTTACAGTGTAGATGGGCTGTATTGAAGGTTGGCGTTAATATGGACAAAAAGAATGTGTGGGTCACATATATGTATACAGTGGTGCTTATTACGGGAGTCACTTCACGGTGAAATATATTTCACTCTCACGCTCACTTCACTTTTTAAGACCTATTCTCGATTCCACCTCAAGTGAGGTGACAAAAATCACCTCCGTGGAGTGAGATTGACAGTGAAGTGGAATTGAGAATAGGACAAGTGAAATGAGATTGTTTCCCAGCTCAAAAATGTCTTAGTCCCAGAAAGTCGTTTTTTCCCCGTTTTTTTAGATAACATCAGATCTTGACGTGTTCTGCATTTCTAAGACATTCTGCATCAAAAAAAATGTTTTTTTTCGGTATCGAAAATTTCCTGAACTAGTTTGCTTTTTTTTCATCCGGCAAAAAAATGAAAAATTGACCGCTTTAAGGCACGGATCAAACTCCGATTTGCTTCGTTACTGAAGAATAAATCCAATATTTACCGTTAGATCACAAATCAATCAACTTTAAGACTTATGGCAGCTTCGTGGAATCATTTCACCGTTCAAAATGGTTGTGAAATAATTCCACGCGAAACGTCACTTTTTCCGTTCTCACTTCACTGAAATGACACTCATAATAACCCAGATTCCACGGCAGATGTCACTTCGCGACGTTTTTCTCACTTACGTGAGTCCCGCAAAAGGATTTTGTTCACTTCACTCTGATTTCACCGTGAAGTGTCTCCCGTAATAAGCACCAGTGTAATTTATGGGTTTTTTGCTCGGTTGTCTTATTACCACAGAGAACAGACTAACAAGCAAACGATAAAAAGTATGTAATACAGATTGCGCACGTAAAAATATACTCTCCGAATTACACCCCCCGTCATGCTGAGTGGTAAACTGAGATGTGATGTCGCTACCGTCGCCGTAGAGCGAACGGCCTACTTACTTACCTTACCTAGCAGGCTAGAGCCGGGTTGGCTCGTGCTGTATCAAGAAGTCGTCTCCATTCCACTCGGTTCTGGGCTGTATGGCGCCATGCTCCCAGGCGTCTCATCACTCGTAGGTCATTTTCAATATGATCAAGCCATCGTGTACGCTGTGCTCCTCTGTTTCTGGTGCCGGAGGGGTTACTGAAAAGGGTCGTTTTAACCGGGTTGTCGTCCGGCATCCTTGCGACGTGTCCGGCCCATCGCAATCTGTTAACTTTGATCAGATGTGCAATGGGGGTCTCTCCTAGCAGCGCGTGCAGCTCATGGTTCATGCGTCTACGCCATTCTCCGTCTTCAGTCTGTACTCCACCGTAGATGGTTCGCAGCACCTTCCGTTCGAAAACTCCAAGGGCGTTGAGGTCCTCTGAGAGCAGTGTTGTCGTCTCTAGCCCATAGAGGACTACCGGTCTAACTAGTGTTTTGTATTGTCGATTGTGGGAGAATTTATCTCGCAAGATGCATGAAAAACGCCGTAGAAGCGCGGGTATAACCAATCATGTTGGTGTCTTCTACAAAAAGTGCGCAAATCCTATTTCCGCACTTTTTGTAGAAGATATTACCGCGATTGGACGTCCCCGCGCACTTCTACAAGAATTTTTCGCGAGAAAATTTGTCGCAATCAACAATACAGCTTCAACTTTGTACGGCGGCGCACTCGATTGGATCTCATTGTCTTACGAAGTGCAAAGTGGCCACGATTTCCCGCTTGAATGCGTCTCCGGATCACCTTGCCGGTGTTGTTGTCAGCGGTCAGCGCCTAGCCAATATATTTTAACTTCAGTACCAACGGGAGTGAAAAGTACATACACTGATGAAAATACAGTCTGTTTAGCGACGGTAGCGACATCACACTTTACTTTACCATTTAGCATAACGAGGGATATTATTTGAAGGATAATTCATGGCACACAACGCCACACATGCAAAATTTTACACACTTTTTTCAGACCGTTTGTTCGTCGCCTGTTAGTCTGTTCTCTGTGTTATTACTTCAACACATTCAACGGAAACGAACCTGCATCTTATAGGGAAGAGGCAAAGTGGTGTGCTTGCGCTTTGTTATCTTTCTCCTCGATGGAAGGTTTAAATACATTAATTATTCTCCTTAACCTCAGCAACAAGACAGTAGAGCAAAGTTTATTTTTTGAAACAGTTTAACCGATATGAAATTAGGAAATCAGTTGGTCAGTTCGCCCAACTAACGAACGAAATTCGCTAGTTGGGTAGCAGTCGTGACCCAACCAACTAATTCCGGCTGTATCAGTCATCGCGTGACAACACCGTCTGAGGCGCTGTCATGCGATCTCATATGTATTTTATGGTTCCTAATTTGACACATGCACGTACGCTAGCGCTGGTGTCGAAATACTAAACGCAGCGCGAATACGGCAGCACATGGGGGGGGCCAAAATAAAACAAGTTTTTAGATCGTACGTATTTAAAACCTTTATTGGTGTTAAAAAACAAAATTTTTCAGAATATCTTCTTATAAGGGGCCGTTCCTAAATCACGTGGTCATGAAGAGGGGGACGGGGGGGTTTGTCAAAAGACCACGCACGGGGGTGGAGGGGTTAACGAAATGACCACGTAGTCTTTTTTCCTGACTTATTATTTATTGTTGTCACCTAGTCAAGACTAAAGCTTTCGCATTTAAGAAGTATAGAATGTAAGTACTGAAGGTTTAATAACGAAAATGTAAAAAAATTAAGCTAATTTTTGGCAGTTGACAAATGAAAAGACCACGTGGTTAGTCGGAAGGAGGGGGGGTTAACTAAAAGACCACGAGGGGGGGAGGGGGTGGTACGAGGGGTATAAAAAGTGATCAAAATATGACCACGTGGTTTAGGAACGGCCCCTAAGGATTCTTCGCTGAGAACTTATCCCATAAATGATCAAAATTCACAGCATAACATGAGATGCAAAGTGAACACATGTTTTGCAAACTCTGCATCGCAAGGATATTTGTACGGAAGGACAGTATTGATCGAAAGGAAAAGCCTTGGTGCTACACTCCGCTATCGGAACTCGACCTTCTTTTTTTAATACACGGACTCCACTTTCAATTGTTAATTGCACAGGGTAATAGCGGGACTATCCCTACGTTCTTACTGTCACTCACAGCCTCTCCGAGCCGGGATACAAACATACAATACGACTGGCTTGTTAGACTAGCGTCATATCTCGAGACCACCTGGAGGTGAGTCTTGGTTCGTTCGATATTGATAATGCTTGTCCAGAAGTAAAATTTTCTAAAAAATGTGAAAATGTGAAATGTGGCATTGAAATAAAAAATTGAAAACAATGGTAATCGACGTAAAAATAATTCACGAAAAAACAAAAACACTTTTTTGTGTATTTATTTTTTTATTTGATATAAAACGTTTATTTTCTCCTTCAGTAATCATATGTTAGGACACTCATTGTTCTTTGGGCGAGTTTTTCGATCAAGTAGAAAAGAGAATCATATATCTGGCTTTATCACTTATGTTTTAAATGTACATGATAACAGCTGGAGCATCGTATACTTGAAGATCAAGAACAAAAGAGGCATTATCAAAGTGAGTTTTAACCGTTCGAGAATCCGTTGCAAAATACCGTAAAAATTCTAAAAAGAATTCTTGGCAGTAGCTCCTAAGGCACAGAGTTAGTCGCAATGGCAATGGGCCACGTAACCGGACCCTTCATCACAATATCAGCCAAGCTCTGCTTGATCCGAATAAATCGTCTTTTGAACTCCAGACCGCAACCTTTCGACAGTCGGAAGTCGCACAGTATTTTTCCATCCATCTCCACGATGTTTGCTTTGAAAATCAGTTGCAATTTTCGGCGATCGATGGTCGAAATCGTGATAACACCTTCATCGTTGGATTTCCAGGTGTAACCCAGTTTCTCCAGCGTTATCGAGAGACGTTTCAACGTTTCGTCACATTTTGTCGAGACGAAAAAGCGTGTCATACGGCGTACTAGACGTTGAAAGGGATTAGATTGGGTGGCTCCGACGGATTGCGTCGGGTTTAGTTGAGTACACAAGATCAGATCATCCAGTAAAGTGGGTTGTGAAAAACAGAAGCCGTTTCGTGCTTCGATAGCTTCCTCGACACCGTTCACTTCGGTGTGAGTTATCATCGGAACTGGTTGCGATTGACACATTCGCGAGATGGAGTCGTCCAGTGGGGTAGACAGATCCTGATTCGAGCAGAGTCGCTTTGAACGTGGAGATACGATGCCGTTCACGGCATCTCGTCCACTGTTATCCGCAAGACCTAAACGCGAACAAAATAAATAAATACAATGAATGCGTTGTACATTGGATAAATTTGGGATTAATGAGATTTATTGTGGTTATGCGGGTCACACTGAACTAGTAATAATATATGTTGAACATCAGAACGTAACAAAATGTAAGCAGAACTTAAAATTCATCATTCATTAGGTCTTTGGTGATTAAGCTATATGCAATTAAAAATTATCAGCATACAGCTAAAATAACCAAAGATCCAATAAACGTGAAATGAACAGGCAGCTGAAAACAAAATCAAATTAAAAGACCAAACAATAACAGGCATTAAAAATCTAACAAATGAACGCAGAAAACACTTCTTCATACTGTAATGTTGCAAACGGATCCCGATCTTTCATGCTTTGGTAATCTAGCTTTATGAAATATTAAATTCTATCATACAGCTAAAGCGCCAAAGCACAAACGATGGTATTATTTGTGAAGCTTGTTGACTGAATTTCACCTGGTAATTTTATTATTCTGTAGCAGATAAATATTCCCAGCATTGTGTTAGGTACCAAGGTCCTCTCAGGGTATTAAACCGAGTTGCAAAATAAGCAACTCATAACGTTACTGAGAGTCACTCAGTACCTGACACAAGATTGAGTGATGTTTTCCGAAGTACCAGATTACAACAGAATTCACACACTGAGCGTACGTACCACTGTTGAACTGATGAACTGTTAATTTTTGGTTGTCACTTCACTACTAATTTAATCACGAGAATTAAATAGTGCAAATTAACATAGAAATTCAAACAACTAATAATACACACCAATGCTCTGCATCGCTACAAAAAAAACTCGCATGCAAAACCTACCCTGCTGTCGATTAAACTGCATCTGGCACCACTTGTGGTCTTGTATCTTTTCCAGCGTCAGCCTCTGGGATGGGTTCGGCACCAGGATCTTCCTTAATAACGAGAGTATCAATGTGTCCAGCTTACTCCAGGGGGTCGCCGAGGTATACTTGTTCTCCTTCCAGCAGAGATATTCCGGGCAGCCTGACGACGGTTGATCCCATGGTAGTTCTGTCATTGATAAAACGCGACCCAACCGGACAGACAGTCACGCGCAAAAAGAGAAAAAGAAAACACCGCTAGATATCAGTACCTTACCATGAACAAGCGTATTAATTTTTCATTTTTATCAGCAGTCATCGAAGCTCGACGGGTGCCGGTAGCGCACTCTCCTGGTCTTTGTATGTTTTTTACATTAGTGCCGAAGGGAATTTAATGGAAAAACAACGTTCAACCCCAAGTAATCGTCGGTAGCCGACGAAGCAGTGCCTAGCGACAGTTTGATGATAGAGAATTTTTATCACGTAGCATCGGCACCCAAATTGATTGCAGGCGACCTCTGAGAAAGACATTTTGTAGTTTCTAAGTTAAGCAACAAGAGTAAAATTATACATTAAACGTTGTGATAATTATTTGACACTACTCTGAAAAGAACGATTTACAAAGGCGCAGGAAAAACGCTCGCCTTTGGATATTTCTTAGAAAGAAGTTGAAGAGAAAATAAACATTATCGCAAAACGCTAGAATAATTTGCCGGGTTTATTATTAGGTCAACTCCAAACGCTTCTCAGAAACAGGTACGGCACCAAAAAAAAAAAAAGTTGGAAAACGGATGGTAATTAGTAACCTAGCTCGTAGGGTACAACCTTTCAGAATTCTATTCGTCCTTCCTTGGGGTTCACGAAATATTATCACGCGCTCACACATGCACTCAAAACCATTGTTCTCTGAGCAAATGACAAGTTAAGATTGTGATGAATGGAACCATAATGGGCACCATGTACATCGCCGCGGTGCTATTGGTAGTTGTACAGCATCAGCAAGGGCATGCGCAGACGTAGCCCTCATTTTACCGGAGGTTAAAAAGCTAGCAAAATCAACGATGAAATACGGGAGAAAAGGAAAATAGTTGCGAGAAACGGAAGGAAGGAAGCGCCGACCGTGAATGAACGGCGGATATGGGCATTAAAAACGCACGATCCACCACCCTGCAGCCAGGCTGCTATCAAAGTCTATATAAGCAGCAGCTGCTTATCGGAATGTGGAAAATGTTTTTTTATGCGCAGGTTTTCCCATTTCCTATTGTCGCGTTCAAATCATTATGGCAGTTGTTGTGCATGGTTTTTGCTAATAATAAGGAGTTGGTAGGGTTTTGATTAATTTAAGTAACGCTTTCTCAATGACGTTTAACCTATCACAAACATCGAATGCTTCGTGTATGACATGCGAATGATTTACCTGATTTTTGTTTTTAGTAGAATGCATTTCATGATGTTACATTTTGGAGTATTTTTGATGAAAACTCCGTCATTCATTTGTTGAGCCTTCACTAGCTTCTCTAAGTATGTTTCAATAGTCTGTAAGTCATCATCACACTTAGCAATAGACAAAAACAAGCAATACAGGCCGTGCATATAGCTAAACACATCAATAATAAGTTTTTATTAGTTAGTTCACTCTCCACACGTGTTGGTTTCTATTGGGGCACACATTTTCTTCATATCATACGCACACACACTTTGGATATTTCGCCATGAGTTATTGTTTCATAGAATGCATTAGATAAGCGAAAAAGTATTATCACTTTCATCAGATAACTGTTGTTTTGCAGATAACTGATGTTCTTGCATTTGGTGATTTAGCAGCAAAACAGTGGTTGGGATTTGCAAACTTATAACAGCGATAACGATAATAATACCAATAATAATAATTGTGCAGCAAGCAATTCCCAGTTGGACCTCTGGTACTAAAGCTTTAGAAGATACGTAACGAACTCAACATTCTACAGCTAGAATACCAAAGATTCAGCCGGAAATTATGTACCATATGGAGAATAGAAATAAAAAGAAAAAAAATACACTCACAAAATTAGTAAACAGCCAAAATACGAGCGTACGCGACGGACAGGAATCAACGAATCGATTGAGCAAAAACAATTGGGCGCTTTAATGTTTATTCTGGCGCTGTAATCGACTTAAGGAGCAAATGTAGGAATGAACATCGCAAAGTTTTACACTTTCTGGATAGATTATTGAGACATTTATGGACTCGTTTTTTTTTTTTTTGTAATGCTGGGAATCTGAGTCTTAAGCATATTCAATCATTTCAAGGCAGCGCAACAACAGTTGTTTGTGGATGGAACTTGTTTAGCATGATGGATAAAATTGACAATCGCAGCTAAATAAAATAAACAACTTTTGAGCACAGTGCAGCAGATTACTCGAGCTAAACGAAATACAAAAAAGTGATCAAAACATTCACGAAGCATTCGGATGGCAAGCAAATTTGAATAAAAGGAATTTACGGTACAGTTCTGGCAGCAGTTTACTTACCGCCTGCAAGCATGGTGACTAGGATTATTCCGCAGGACCACAAGTCAGCGGGTGTGGCTTGATATGGCTTTACTAACACCTCCGGTGCTACATATGGCAGTGTACCGCATTTTTTGTCCAGCAATCGTTCGCGTCCTTTCATTCTGTATATCAAAGAGAAAACGAAAAAAGAAAACGATCCACCATTTTTCTTTGATCTAGTGTACTACTACTCTGTAGAATTGTACCTAATACCTAAACATAGTTGCCATGCCGAAATCGGAGATCTTCACATTGTCATGCTCATCCAGCAATAAATTTTCAGGTTTCAGGTCCCGATGAGCAACACCTCGGTTGTGCAGATAGTCCACGCCGGCTAGCAGCTGATTGAAATAGCGCTGGGCTTCAGGAATGGGCATCCCAACATCCGGTTCTAAAAAGTGAAACGATAATATTAGTAATGGTGCCTTCGATACTTGAAATATTTTAATAATTATTTGATTTCAACTAGCTGAATCGTTCCTTCTGAGCAGAGTAGGCAGTGTTACTTTGCCCTCGTATCCAAGTGAGTTTTAAAACATGCTTGCACTTTTATTTTCGGTTTGCACGTAAACCCTACTAACAGTGCATTACACTTGAGTTGGATTTGAGTTTTAATCTTGCATAACAACAATTGCATAAAAATCGAAATGCGATGAAATTCGCGCCGCGTCTGCTGCAACAGTTTGTTGCATTGTCCTTTGAAAGCATAAATTCGATCTAAAAACAAAACTCATCGTGTTACATCAGCGCCTGCATCGCTGGATACATCGTGCACTGCATGCATTGCACGCATTTAAACTCAATCGATCAGAATGTGCGGTGCAAAAAAACTCAAACTATCGAGAGGAAACAGATTCAAGTTGGATTCAAATCTGGAAAAGTGTTACTCAGTTCAACTTTGCACGAGTTCATGCCATCACTGCTTCTGAGAAAGAGTTCCCGAGAATTTATAATCGTAACTGCCGACTTCCAAAGTGTCATTTACTAATGAATCGGAACTACAGCGGGAATTTTGAATTAGCGTTGTTTTTGTATGCAAATTTGGAAATAGAATGATTTTCAATCTTTGCAGCACACACTATCGTCCTCAGTTTCATTTTGGCGTTATACATCAATAATAATCCGTAGTATTACTAATCAAAGATTATTCAACAAATCACTGAACTTTATACAAAAATGCAGCTGCACAAAATATAAATAGAATTGACTAAAAAAATTCACAATCAATCGACAAACACTCAAGGCATATTTAATCACCAAATAAAATGACTTAGTTTTGCTAACCAACGCACACTCTTGTTCGGGTGATTTAATAGGAATTCTCGCCAAACATGTGAAAAGGGCCCATGTGCCATTATAAACAAGCCAAATTTTCTCGTTTTTTGATCAATACAAGCAAAATCTGCTCTTACCAATGAGATTTATTGATAAAAGAATTCACTTTTTATCGAAAAATCTTATTTGTACGAGTAGATTAAGCTTGTATTCATTGAAAAACGTGAAATTGTGGCTTGTTTACATATGGCACATGGGCCCTTTTCACATGTTTAGCGAGAATTGTGAAAAACCTTCGTGAGCCTATGCTCAAATGTTCATCCTTATCCACTGTTCGTCACGTGTTTAAATCAAGGATGCTGGAAAATTTCGCAGAAAAAATCACACAACGATACGACAGGTACACAAGAACTCTTCGACAATGTTCCTTTACTCACTTATATTTTTTTTATTCGTGCAAGTTTCAATTGTTATAACAAGGTTGACTGCAGCAACTTACAACTCACACGAAAAACAAACACTCAACAAAAAAAGGCTCACCTATTCGGTCAAAAAGCTCCCCGCCGGAGGCGTATTCGAGAAAGATGTATTCGATGTCCCCTTGCGTCCGCTTGCCGAAGAACTTTAATATGTTGGGATGCTGCAGGATCTTCTGGATGCAGACTTCCTTCTTGACGGAACTTTCCGCATCCGGATGTTTCTTCAGGTCAACCATCTTCATAGCGACGGCCTCACCCGACTGACGATTGATGAGCAGCTTCACTCTGAACGGTGGTTAGTTTAGGTGTGTAGTTGTGGCAGGCGCGATTTTGATCAAAAGGTGGGTGGTTTCCCAGTGTGAAATTGGTGAGAGCCGCGTAACGAGAACAGAGAAATGTAACAAGAGAGCAAGGCGTGAGAAAAATGCAAGGATATGTATGGTGATTAGTGATGTTAGGGCGAGAGCTCTAACTATGGGTGTTAAACAAGCAATGAAAAGACATTAAACCAAAAAAGAATAGGTAATTTTGTAAACAACGTCTATTTGCTGATTGAATGTAAAGTTGTGGCTTTATATCGCAAATGCGTATCAGATCCATGCAGATTCTATGATTAGATGAAGCTTTCTGTGGATTGCCATATAGACGATGCATACTAGAAATATTTGTTTTTTTTTTTCGGAATAATACTTACTCCCCGTAGGCCCCTTCTCCGAGCGTCTGTGCCAAAGTCCATCCTTCGACAAATTCCCTGTTAGTTTGGGTTGATGCCATGTCTTTGGCTACTATATGTTCACGTTTTTTTTTTTTTTTTTTGCTGCTGCTTCTAGGAACGATGATCCTGCCCGGTAGTTCGGTGGTGGCACTGCCCTAGATTGAAATTGGTTTCGATCGAAATTATTCGCTACCGCAAAAACTGGATCACTGTCCGTGGTGCTGACAGTGGTTTTCCAACTTTTTCGAGCCCCTCCTCAGCGTCTGTTATTATGGCGCAGAGCGGCCGACTAACCACACACATGTAATTGGTAACTTTTAAATCGTCAGCCGTCAGCTAAAACTCGGCAGTGTGGAGAGGAGGTGACCGAGGGCTTTTGTAAATTTTGTTCCTCTGATTTAAGTCCCGATTCGATGGCGTTTGGTTCTGGTGGCTAGTGATATTAATATTTTTGGCACCGTGCCAGTTTGGCAAAATGTTATGTATTCGGCCGACCAACGCCAGTGCGCTCTGTTCGTTTTTTGTTGTGACCGGTTATCGGCAATGGGACCACTATAGATGTTCGCTAGAAACGACGACGCAAAATGAGTGCGTTGAGCCGAATAGGTCCTGCCCCTTATCGATTCAAACAATCATCGCTAGGTTGTTGTCAGCACTGGTAATGAGGTCATAATATCGACACCACTGATGACATTCCAACGGTGATGATGACCAGGAATAATCTGATATTAGAACGAGAAAATGAAGAAACGTTAATCATATCAAACAAAGCAAGGGGTAACGGACAATAAAACAAACTTTTTAGGGCAAGTCTACGTTCCGGTACTAAGATATATGAACACGAACTTAACAAAACGGGTGATAACACAGAAGACGTGTAAGATAATGGAGTCAGTATAACTGGGCAGTATCGAATCGAATAAATAAACTGCAAAATGTTTTTTTTAAGAATGCGAAAGAAGAAACAATTCCAGTGCGAGTATGAATGGAATCAAACATTGCCGAGAATCAATCAGATTTTCCATTTCGTTAACGTTCGTTTATCATAAATAATCAGATGAATTCATTAGCATACCAGATTTCAAAAGGTGTATCGTCGTCGTCGGTGTAGTTCTGAGATAAACGACGTGAAAAACGATCGGTAACCCCAGTGGGACAGGATCCAGCAATTTGTGTGAAAAGGAAATAGTTTTTACCCTCGATAACCTATAGCTATGACAGGCACTAGACGATTCACGCGACTGCAGCTTTATCAGCAAAAAAGGTGCTGATGTGTAAATTGGAAAAACAAGCGCTTTCTTTGCGGCTAGCAGATCGTAGATACATATGTAGATAGGGTTTTATCGCTTTGCACAGAATGTGTGTCATCAGACAGCAGAACTAGGCGCTGTTAGCTTCGAAAACAAAATATTGATTTGAAATTTTTGAGAGATCAACTTGCGGCACCAAGCATGTGAGAACAGTACGTGGGTGGTGGAAAAGTATGGCTGATAAGGATGAAAAGTTGTCGGCATGTTCAAAACGGGGAGCAGGACGTCCTGTAGTCAGACTGAGGCAGGTCGAGAATCAATACTGGAGGTTAACATGCCCCCGCAACTGTGCTCTGGTTTGACACGGACTCTTGTTTCGACACATACCTATAACGAAACACAGTAACCACTAGCCCCGGTACGTACGCATAGCTCGAACCACCCACTCTCGTGGTAACAACACTAACACACCTACGACGGGTGGATATTTCCTTCAACTCACCGAGTTACGGTGGGAGCGTCTTCCGCTCGTGCACAGCGAGAATCCATCCAGTCTCTGCAGTCTACACATTTCCGGACAAACCTAATCCGTTTTGCTTCCTCAGACAGTGTGGTTTTGATGCTGTGTAATGTGTGCCATTACTGAATTTCTTCAGACAAGTTTTTTTTTGTTATATTCTATTCTATTGCGTTTATAACTTGGAAATGAAATTGATGGAAGAAAACCAATTATCACACTATATTTAGTACCACTTCAACAACTAGGTTCAAGTGAGCATTTCAAATTAGAGAAAGGGGAAAAGGGACGTATCAAGATTGCCGTCATGCCATTATCATTCACTTACTCAATATATTCCCTTTTTCTGAAGGGAAAAACCGACCGGACATTGAGAACCTTCATCGGGTTTTTTTGTTTCAAAACCCTAGCCAACACCATAGATTTTTGCTATTGCAGCTAATTTTACATACTAAAACATTACGTCCACTGTCTGATGACTATTTGGTTATTATTTAAAAAAAAAGAATATTTTTTTCAACCCTTCGTTTATCCAAGATAAACTAGTTAAATAAAAAATTCTGGTTCTGAATTTTCCCTGAAACACTTTCATAGAGGTCTTCTAGCTCTTGAATGATTTATCATTCATCAAACATAAAGAAAAATACAGTCAGGTTTTTTTTACGCGGGTGATTCAACCTCGTAGAAAAACGCCTAAAAACCGCGAAATTGAAGAATCCACGATAAAAAATCGCGTTGATTGAAAAAATCACGTAAAAACCGCGTTACTTAAAAATCCGCATAAAGAAAACCACCAAGAAAGGTGAGATGCTCTACGACCAGTATTTGAAATTGTCCTCTCGTCAATCATTCCGAATCTTTCGGAGGGCGGAGGGTTTTTTAACAAGTCATTTACTCAACCTGTTTTTGGTTCCCAACCTGCGTTAATTCGAAAATCCGCGTAAAACATTTTTGAATTAACTCGGTAACACGTAAAAAAAATCTGACTGTATGTCAGGTTCGAATTGATCATCCCTAATATTTTCCTATCTCAGATTGGCCCTCGCACACACTCGCAATACACTCTGATTTCAGTAGGTACTCATTTGGATGTGCGAGGGACCGGTCCTTCATCCAGCTGTAATCGATCGTTTGATTAATCTTTTGAATTGAACTTGGCGGTTACTTAGTTATTCAAGATCCGAAAACGTAGGTGGTCATCGGTTGTTTGTTGGAAAAATGTCTCGGGGTTCTGACATGTATTACAAGCAATAATCATTTTCGGAGCCTATGTAACCCCTCAATCTATAAGCTACAATTAGTATTTCAACTGAAATAAATGTTTTTTTATGCCACTGCATTGGCGTAGCCAAGAGAGGGAGGGGAATAGGATTCAAACCCCCCAGAGCCTTCGATCTTTATTTTTTTTCTAATGTTAGGGTTCTGGATTACATTTTTTGGGCGCTTAGTTGCTCCGTATGATTTAGACAATCGATGTTATTTACCAATTTTTTAATAGTGTATCTCTAACAATGGGTTGTTTTTATTACATAAATTTAACCTCAATATTCTGAAAAAAAATAATTGATATGGATCATTCCATGTCAAGTGTCCGAGGAAATGCATCGACCATCTCCGATTTTGACCAAAATTTGTGAGTCGATGTACTTTGTGGCGTAACTCATGAATACAAAGTATTGTAGCGATTGGTGGACCCCTCGGCCAATAGGACTGCCTCTACTTTTTGCGAATTTAGCGAGACACCTTTTTTAATTCGCGGATATCTCGGGACCCTGGACAGTTACATGTGATATTGACATATCATTTTGAAGGGTTTTAGATGTAGAATCGAGCTAGGTGATTTATTTTCTCAGATTAAAACTTAATTTGTAATTTCCTCGAAACACCCCCCCTTCGATTTTAATTTTGACCACGCCAATGTGTTCATCAGACGATTTTACATAGGAATCACTTATCAGCAAAAAACAAAATGTAGCGTTCCAGAGATACAGCATTTTTAAACTTGCAAGATTTAGGAATTTGTACGTACACGCGAAATATTATTCTAGCAGGGGTTTGTGAAATCGGAGAAATGTTTCTTATAGGAGCATCCGTTAATGATGTAACGCAAAAATGGCGTTCTAGGGGGGGATTGGTCAAGTTGGCTAAGATTTCAAAATTGTAAACAAAGTGTAAAGCAGCTAGCATTCATTTTATTGTTAAATTCGATTGTATTTAAAACAAATTTGTGTCACTGGAAAACGGTATTGGTTATCACAGCAATTCTCATCTCCGAATGGCACACACGATGAGATTTACTAGCTACAGAAAATACATTCCAAGTAACAATGAAAACGCTTCAAGGATTTAGCCTTGTTTTTTTAAGTTGGCTTGATTCTAAGCCTTTGACTATATTTTGATAAAAAAATATGTTCCGCGAATATTCTCTAGAACTATCATATGCATGAAGTTGTCAGATAGTCTCTTTGATGGCTAAATAATCCAAAACCTTTAGGTTATAGTTATGGCTTACATTAAAAATTCAAATCGTAACATAGGCAGACACTCCCATCTGGTCTCGAGGTACGATGCCGGTTTAACAATCTAGTCGTCATATGTTAGAGTCCCGGCTCGAGAGAAAGCTGTTATGTTAGTAGGATCATAGCGCTAGCCTCACAATTGACCACCTCGGCTCTACTGTCGGTAACCGCAAGTCAGTCCCATCTGTAATTTTGTCAATTTTGAGTTAGCATCGTATTTTGGCCTAGCTTTGAGTATATTTTCAGATGTACCGATAAAAAATAGTAGTTTGTTGAACAAAAGTGGAGATTCGTTGTTTTGCTTTCGTCTCGATTAGACGCAAATTGTTTATCTCCGTTTGAGTTCGCAAAATAACAATACACGAGTTATCGTACGGGTGTTTTTTTGTCGACTAGTTCTTGTGCTGCGCGATAACAATAGCCTGTTATATATCGGCAGAAACATCTGCACACTGGTAGGGGCAGGCTACCCCGCCAGTGATTCGATACGCAGCTGATATATCAGCAAGAATAATTCTCCCGCACCGCTGTTACCCCGCTAGCAGCACGGACCACCATACGATCGAGCGAGTGGAAGTCAACTACTAGTGGCATCTACAAGGTCGCGTGTAAGATACGGCCACTGTGTCACAACACGAAGCTGGATCGTCATTGTTTGTTCTGCGGAGACACTCGATTAATCCAACTATCAGCCGTGAGGTCGTGACTTAGACGTTCGGTGAAGTATTACATTTAGAATTTTTACTATAATTATCAATATTATTACTATGTTATAATATTATTATTGATATTATTATTGTTATTATTAATATTATTACTATAATTATTATTATTATTATTATTATTATTATTATTATTATTATTATTATTATTATTATTATTACTATTGTTATTAGAATTAGTATTAGTCTTTTTTTTTTATTTGATCCATTGTAGATTGAAAAATTGTTTTTAAAATTTAACACCAACTACTTGAACCCCCCCCCCCCCCATATTCGAATATTTATCGTTTGTGTGCGATAGAGCGTAACGCTCCCGCAAAATGGACGACATGCAGGTGCAACTTTTCCTGGAGGTGGAAACAAACGGGGAAGAAATTGAAATTTCTCCCATCAGCTCACCCCTACCTTCCCCTGTGCCCTCCCCTTTGCCAAGTCCTGTACCAAGAGTACCGGAAGTACGGGTAAAAGCTTACCCAGATGCCGCTGGCGGTCCCTACGTTGTTTTTTTCCGGCCCATAAAGAAGCCATTGAATATTATTCAAATTGGCAAAGACCTGGCAAAACATTTTTCGGCCGTAACCGAGATTACGAAGGTGAGGCCGAACAAACTGCGAGTTGTCGTGAGTAGCTTGAAGCAAGCAAACGAAATTGCTGGCTACGAGCTCTTCACGAGAGAGTATCGCGTGTACATCCCTGCCAAGGATGTAGAAATCGACGGTGTGGTTACCGAGGGGAATCTCACTGTCGATGACATTTTGCGTCATGGAGTTGGCTGTTTTAAAAACCCCTTGATGCAAAGTGTAAAGATACTGGATTGCAAGCAATTGCATTCAGTATCCATCGAAGAAGGGAAGAAGAAATTCCTCCCTTCGGATTCCTTCCGAGTAACATTCGCCGGATCCGCGCTGCCGAACTGCGTCCGCTTGGACAGGGTTCGTCTACCTGTACGCCTGTTCGTACCGCGGGTCATGCATTGCCAAAACTGTAAGCAGTTAGGTCACACAGCCACCTACTGCTGCAATAAGGCACGCTGTAGCAAGTGCGGAGGCAATCATGCTGAGAACGCTTGCAGTGGGGATACTGAAAAGTGTCTTTATTGCGAGGGAACTCGGCATGACCTTCCGGCATGTCCCGCGTACAAACAGCGCGAGGAAAAAATTAAGCGTTCCCTTATGGAACGATCAAAGCGCTCTTTTGCAGAAATGCTTAAGAGGGCTGAGCCACCCTCGACAGGAAACATCTTTTCCTTTTTGCCAACCGATGAGGGTACATCTGACGATCCCGTCGAAGGGTGTTCCTATGCCTTGCCAGAGGGATCTAGGAAGAGGAGAATGCTCAACTCTCCTAATCTTTCTCGTAAAGGTCGTAAGATAACCCCTAGCGGAATGACCAATAAGACAACACAAAAAGGAAGCGGTGAAGAAAAACCGAAGCAAGTACCCCCCGGTTTTAATTTCAAATCAAACCAGGAGTACCCACCGCTTCCTGGGGCACCAAAAACCCCTCATGCACCCATTTCTCGATCAGAAGACATAAAAGAAACAGGGTTCATAAAATTCTCTGATATTGTGGACTGGATATTTAAAACATTCAACATACCAGATTCCCTTCAAAACATTCTTCTTGCCCTTCTCCCAACAGTGAAAACCTTTTTGAAGCAACTCACAGCAACTTGGCCCCTCATTTCAGCTATCGTATCTTTCGATGACTAATACGTTGAAAGAGGTTAGGAATTTTGTCACTGTGTTACAGTGGAACTGCAGAAGTATCATCCCCAAATTTGATCTATTTTCACATTTGATAAACACATACAATTGTGATGCGTTCGCGCTTTGTGAAACTTTTCTCAATTCAAATGACCAACTTAATTTCCACGATTTTAACATCATTCGTCGAGATCGAGACTCACACGGTGGAGGGGTACTTTTAGGGATCAAAAAGTGCTATTCTTTTTTCAGAATCGACCTCCCCTCGATCTCGAATATTGAAGTTGTTGCCATTCAAACGAATATGAATGGAAAAGACCTTTGCCTTGTTTCGTTATATATTCCCCCATCCGCGCGGATTGAACAGAAGCAACTCCTTGATATAGCAGAATTGCTTCCCGCACCTTTTTTGATTTTGGGAGATTTTAACTCTCACTGTTCGCTATGGGGGTCGCTGTACGACGACAACCGATCTTCTTTAATTTGTAACTTGATCGACGACTTCAATATGACACTTTTGAATACTGGGAAAGCGACACGTGTACCTAATCCTCCAGCACGTGAAAGCGTGCTTGACCTATCCCTCTGCTCGACATCACTTGCGTTAGATTGCCAGTGGAAAGTAATCCACGATCCCCACGGTAGTGATCATCTTCCAAACGTTATATCAATCGCTAATGGTTCAACTCCCCCGCACCCAATCAATATTTCCTACGACCTTACACGTAATATTGATTGGAAGCGTTATGAGTCTATTACAGCGGAATCTATCGAGACTCACGAGGAACTTCCTCCGGAGGAAGAATACGCGTTCTTAGCTGGCTTGATAATCGACGCCGCGACGCAAGCTCAGACGAAACCGATACCCGGGGTAACGATTAGACAACGCCCTCCCAACAAATGGTGGGACAAAGAGTGCTCTGAGCTGTACGCGCGAAGGTCCGCGGCGTATAAGGACTACCGGGAGTACGGCACTGTCAACCTACTACGAAAGTACGAGGCACTGGGCAGGCAGATGAAGAGCTTAGTAAAGGCGAAAAAACGCGGGTACTGGCGGCGGTTCGTAAACGCGTTGTCGAGGGAAACAGCGATGAGCACTCTTTGGGATACCGCCAGGCGCATGCGGAACCGTGACGTTTCGAATGAGAGTGAGGAGTATTCAGATCGCTGGATACTCGATTTTGCCAAAAAGGTCTGTCCGGACTCTGTACCGGAACAGAAAACCTTTCGCGACGCGTTTATAGTAACTACGGAAGAGCCTCCATTTTCGATGTTGGAATTTTCAATGGCTCTCCTGTCGTGCAACAATAAGGCTCCAGGGTTAGATAGAATAAAATTCAACCTGTTGAAGAATCTACCCGACTCTGCAAAAAGACGCTTGTTGGACTTGTTCAACAAGTTTCTTGAGCTAAATATTGTTCCGCATGACTGGAGGGAGGTAAAAGTCATTGCTATTCGGAAACCCGGGAAACCTGCCTCTGATCACAATTCATATAGGCCGATTGCGATGCTCTCTTGCCTCCGGAAATTAATGGAGAAAATGATCCTCTTACGGTTAGACAAATGGGTCGAAACAAACGGTTTACTTTCAGATACTCAATTTGGCTTTCGCCGGGGCAAAGGGACGAACGATTGCCTAGCGTTGCTTTCTACTGAAATTCAAGTCGCATTTGCTCGGAAAGAGCAAATGGCTTCTGCGTTCATGGATATTAAGGGGGCTTTTGACTCTGTCTCTGTAGAAGTTTTAAGCGCGAAACTTCATTCGCAGGGACTTTCACTAAATCTGAATAACTTTTTGCTCAATTTGTTGTCAGAAAAGCATATGTATTTCTCACATGGCGTTTCGACAACTTCCCGAATTAGTTACATGGGCCTTCCCCAGGGCTCATGTTTAAGTCCTCTCTTATATAATTTTTACGTCAATGACATCGATGAATGTCTTGCAAATTCATGCACGCTAAGGCAACTTGCAGACGATAGCGTTGTATCCATTACTGGTAGCGAGGCTAGCGATCTGCAAGGACCATTGCAAGATACCTTAGACAATTTGTCTGAATGGGCTCTTAAGCTGGGTATCGAATTCTCTCCGGAGAAAACTGAGTTGGTCGTTTTTTCTAGGAAGCATAACCCAGCTCAGCTGCAGCTCCTACTAACGGGTAAAACGATCTCTCAGGTTTTAGTCGCTAAATATCTCGGGGTCTGGTTCGACTCTAAATGCACCTGGGCTTGTCATATTAGGTATCTGACACGAAAATGCCAACAGAGGATTAATTTTCTTCGTACGATTACCGGAACCTGGTGGGGAGCCCACCCAGGAGACCTTCTAAGGCTTTACCAAACAACGATATTGTCAGTTCTTGAGTACGGCTGTTTCTGCTTTCGCTCCGCCGCGAACACGCACATTATAAAATTAGAGAGAATACAATATCGTTGTTTGCGTATTGCCTTGGGTTGCATGCAGTCGACCCATACGATGAGTCTTGAAGTGTTAGCGGGTATTCTTCCGTTGAAACATCGTTTTTGGAATCTCTCTTACCGGTTGCTAATTCGATGCACAGTTATGAACCCATTAGTAATTGAAAATTTCGAGAGGTTGGTCGACCTTCAATCTCAATCCAGATTTATGACTTTATATTTTGACTATATGGCTCAAGATATTAATCCTTCTTCATACGATTCCTCCAATGTCGCACTTTTAGCTACCCTTAATAATGCTATATTCTTCGACACCACCATGAAACAAGACATTTCTGGTATCCCGGATCAATTGCGACCCCAAGAGATCCCTAAGATTTTTTCCAATAAGTTTAAACATGTTAGTTATGATAAAAGGTTTTTCACTGACGGATCTAATCTAGATGAGTCCACTGGCTTCGGTGTTTTCCACGAAAATTTTACCGCCTCCTACAAACTCGATGCTCCTGCTTCCGTGTACGTCGCAGAACTTGCTGCTATTCAGTACTCTCTTGGAATCATCGAAACCCTACCCATAGTCCACTACTTCATCTTCACAGATAGTCTCAGTGCCATTGAGGCTCTGCGATCAATGAAGCCTGTGAAGCACACCCCGTATTTCCTGGGGAAAATACGGCGGTTTTTAAGTGCTTTAACAGATAAAAATTACCGGGTTACCTTAGCGTGGGTCCCTTCTCATTGCTCGATTCCGGGTAACGAAAAGGCTGACTCTTTAGCTAAGGTGGGTGCTTTTGACGGCGATATTTATGAAAGACCAATTGCTTATGATGAATTTTATAGCATTTTGCGTCAGAGAACACTCAACAGTTGGCAATCATCATGGAACTCAGATGAACTGGGACGGTGGCTACATTCCATTTTTCCTAAGATATCGACGAAAGCATGGTTCAAGGGGTTGGATGTAGGTCGGGACTTCATTCGCGTGATGTCCAGACTTATGTCCAATCACTATACGTTAAACACGCATCTCTTTCGTATAGGGCTTGTAGACAGTAATCACTGCGTTTGTGGCGATGGCTACCATGACATCGAGCATGTTGTTTGGTCGTGTACCGAATACTGTGGTGTTAGGTCTGAGCTTATAGATTCACTTCGGGCCCGAGGAAAACAACCGAACGTACCCGTTAGAGACATTCTGGGAAGCGGTGATCTCCAGTACATGACATAGCTATACGTGTTCATAAAACACGCTGGTATTAAAATATGAAACTCTTCTATCTATTTGTTAGATTACCATTCCCGCTACACGCTGAAAGAAGATGATACACTAAGCTGGAGACACTCAAACGAAGACTCGGCATCTTTATGTTCACGCAGACACCTCAGTCCAAACTGCTCAAATAGAACATCACTGCTTAGCCATGTACAAATAAATAAATCGTATAACTCAATATAGTTAAAATCAAAATTGTAACTCCCCTCCTCTCACCTTAAATCCCCACTAGCTCGTAGTCGGCCGCGAGAATAAAGAAAAGGCCTCCCTCTTTCCCTGCTAATTTAGAATTTAAAAAAAATGTACTTGGCTCAGTTAAACATAAATTGTATCGTGCCGTGTCAAATAAACTATTTAAAAACTTTCAAATTTTCGCATGTGTCTTCTCTTATGGTTCGAACTCTAATGGTCCTCGTCTCCAACGTCTGTCATCTACTATCGACCTTCTCCCAATCCTCGATCTCCCTCTCTCTTCTTCTTCTCTCTCTTTTCCTTTACCCGGATGCAGCGATCTTGATGTCATATATTTTCTTGCTCCATCCGGCACCTGGGTGGCGTTTTTATCGGTTGGGATATTTTTAGTGCGGACTATTTTGCCGTCTTTTGCCGTTGCGGTTTTTCCGGTACATTTCGCTTCTCGTATTTTTGTAACTGCCTGTAAGGTGTGGCCGCCTTCTGGGATTTCTGATGGCCTCTTGGGAACCACGTCAAAAGCCCCAACGTCTGGTCTGCACATTCCGGGGTGGGCTCCAAAGGCCTCTTTTATTCCCAGATTATCAACCGGCGGAAAATCCACGGGCTTACAAGCGGCAACAATACATAACTTTTTTTTTCTCGCAAATTATCGACGCCTAATTATGGAGTAAACTATGATGTTTATGTTAGTATGTTTAGTATAACTTAAAGCTATGTTAAACAAAAATTACAATAATTGGAAAACAAAATAAATTAACAGCTAACAACAATAATAATAAGCCAACCACAAACAAAACAAATATTTACAACTTACATACTACAAATTAAACAAGCCTTCAATTGGGCCGATCGCCTTGAAAGCGATCGGTAACAAATGTCTGTATGTGAAAATGGAATTTTATGACTATACCTGGTTCTGAAGGTTCTGCTGCACGATGGGGTCGAATTTTATGGGGACTTTTTTGCAGAAGACAAAACTTTTGAAACCTACCGCCAAACAAAATTCGGAAAGTCGATTTCCATTGGTACTCTACTGTTTATGTCATGCGATAAAACAACAAATCTAATGTTGTTTTCGAATTGACCATATACTGAACTACCCTACAGTTCATTCAAGCAGCACGTGCGTTGCATGGTAAGCAGTATCGCTAAAGAAGACAAGAAAACACTTTATCTTTTACGTTGTTCTCTCCTATTCTCTCTCTTATTCTCCCGCACTCATATCTCTACTGCAACGCTAATCGTATTGAGGGTGAGTGAAGTGAACGCCCCAAACCCCACTGATCCCGATTTGCTACATGATAGTCATTGATTTAGGTTACTCTTCAATATTTTAATAATTCACATTTTATTTCTGTTTGTTACTTGTTTGAATTTTCTGCAGTAAAATTTTTATATATTTCTTCACAATTATAATCACAAAGATGTAAATTTTTTACTTTACACGCGTTAAGGGGGAAGGGGGGAGGGAGGGAGTTTAAACTGTTGTGACATATGGAGGAGGGGGGTTAGCTTGAGTGTGACATCACATTTCAACTAAAAAAAATAAATTAATAAAAAAGTCACATACCTAACCACAGAGTTCAACTCAGATCTATTCATGATATTTGCATCATTCATTTATAGCTCTACGATCCCTTTTTTTGCTTAAGATTTACTTTAAATAAAATAATTGACAATTTTTTTTCGTTAAAAAAGCATAATGTTCGTTAATTTTGTTTTACCGTGCATGTTCGTTTATGAATGCCAGCGCAATTTTATTAATTTTCAGTGTCTCTCAATCCAATCAATACAAAAATTGTGACAAAAGGTAAATAAAAATGCTTGGCTATTGTAACATGTGGAGAAGATTTGGATTGCGTATTGATTGAAGAAGAGGAACTAAATATTGATGGTCTTTCAAAAATCAGCAATGATGCTGCAGTTACTGTCTCGGCATTCTATGTCGTCGATATGCGACTCCATCAACAGAATCCTTGGACTAAGAACTAAACACCTTTTCTAGTTATCTTCTGTAATCTTCTTTTCCTTTTAGTTTCAGTTTGTCTTTCAGTAAAATCGTTCTTATTAAGAAGAAAAGCATTCCTAACAAATTTCTCGATATTCAATCAATTATTACCACAGATAGTGGAGAAGGGGGGGGGGGGGTATAAAACGTGACGTAATTAAGGGTGGGGGGGTCAAGGAAGTTGTGACAAGGGGGAGGGAGGAGGTAATTTTTTCCAAATTGTGCGTGACATCATTAATGGATCGTCCCTATCATGGTTTCTCATTCCATGCTTTTGACGTAGGACTACGTTGTCCTCCACTATACTGGGGTACATTCTGTGAAAACTAAAATGAACATGTAACGTTTTTGGTTGGCGGAATGGCTTTCAAATACTAATAGCTCTCAAATAAATCTACAGAATTCAATAATTTGCCGTTGGGTAGCTAAAATATATAAGATTAGCACAATATGATAATCATTCTTGCCGTTTTCTTAGTAATTGGTGATAATTACGGAAAAGTTTCAAGGGCTCATTACCCTAACGCAGGCATCAAAAAGATAGATATGAAATTATTCCACGCGTCCACTCAAGTTCTTCATATTGAGTGACGTTATAAAAGGTCATTCAGCATGGAGAGAAACTCAACTCTTGGTCGACCGTCAAGGCGAACAGTTCGGTTTCCTATCGATCTGAGTTGGACCCCACCAGTGTAATTCAATTGAGACATCGTGGTTGGAATACAGAACGACGAATGAGCCAAGAGTTGCATAAGCTGTTGCAGAAACCTACTATAGTTTATACGGAATCGGAAGGCTACGGTGGAGGGGGCATGTCGTAAGGATGTCGGACGAATGCCCAGTTCAAATGGTTCTGGACGACGACCCAACAGGAACGCGACGGCGTGGTGCGAAAGTGCACGGTGGATCGATCAAGAGAAAGGCGATCTTCGCAGCCTATACAGATGATTTGTTATGATAATTTTATTGATTAAAAAGAAATTGAAAATATTATCTAAGCATAGTTTAATTTTTTTTTAAATATTTTCCTCTAAAAACGATCAGAAACCTTTGGATACAATAAGATGTGAATTGAATGCTTCCAAGATTGATGACGCGCTCAGTAGAGACGGATCGAAGCAAACTATGACCAAGAACGGTTTCGCGTCAAATTTCAAGCTTTCCAGTTTTGTTTTGTGCATAAGCCTGCAGTTATCATATTAGGAATTGTCACTTACACTTAGGTCTTTTTTACGCGGATATCGGAATTCATGCGGTTTATTTACGCACATTTCGAAATTTACTCGTTTTTTTATACGCTGATTTTTCAGAAAAGTCTTGTTTTTACGCGGTATGTTTTTTTTATTTTTAGTGTTCAAATCGCTTATTGAGTGTTCGATGAGGTTACCTAATCCAATTACTGAATATTCACTGATTTGGTTTACATATTTGATCGCTTTGCCTAATACGGTTAATCTTGATCGAACTGTAAGGATTTGTATACATGTGACTTTGCAAGTTTATATATTCAGTAGGAGTCAAATCATAATTATCATTATTATACAGGGTAGCAAAAACCTGGAAAATCAGGGAACGTCAGTAAATTCATTTTTTGATCATGGAAATCAGGAATATCAGGGAAAAAAATCTAACTGAGACGCGATCCTTATTTAAACGGCTCTATATTTTCTGCATAAAAGGCCAAAAGCTACCTGTACTATTTGGTTTCATATCCGATCAAACGCTTTTATTTACCAAAGTGGTAATGCATTAGAACCCGCAGTCTCTACAAAAAACGAGCATCATCATCCTTTTCCTTCCCAAGTAGTACAGCCTTTTGGTCGTGGCCGGCGTTGTTATTGGTTAGCGGTACTAATCCCAAGCACCATTCATCTGGTTTATTCTGCAATTTGGTTGATTCGACAAACCACGGAGTGCAACTACGGGCAGCCTACCTAAGCTAAGCTAATAGGATGTCAATTTAATGCTTCTATAAGCAGAAAGTTTCTGTTTCTGCAGTTTTCATGATTTTTTTCCCATTTTTTAGCTTAAAACAAAATTAGCCGAACAATCACCAAAAACAGCATTTGCAACCAATCAAACCTCTGTAGATGGGTCAAAACAAATTGATGCTCATTGATTCTAAGGAAAAAAATGAATATGGTTCTCATTAGCAGTTTTCTCTCAAATTTAATGCGATTTTTAAAGAAAAATATTAAAAAATTATTAAAAAGGTTTCAACCTTTGAAAAAGAATTTTTTATAGAACCATTCAAAGAAAAAAAAACAGGACAAGTTATCCAATTATGTATATAAAGTTAATATAAGTGAAAATTAAATAAACAAAGTAAAGTACACAATCATTCAGCTGAGGTGAATTCGCTGCTTGTCCACGGGTTCAACTGTTAGAATCTCAGCAATGTATCTCCAGCTTCCCCTTATCCCTCTAAAGAGACATACGTAAGTTGTGAATGACCCCCGCCAAGAGACGACAGAATTGTCAGCCAAATCTCAGCAATGTATCTCCAGCTCCTCCTCATCCCCCTAAAGAGACATACGTAATTTGTGAATGACCCCCGCCAAGAGACGACAAAATTAGCCAGAGAAAGGCACACAGTAAACATGTGAAAAACGACCATGAATTCAGTAAATAAATGGGCACAAAAATCACTGTGAACAAAAATGTACGAGCAAAAGAAAAAAAAAGTACCAACCGTTGATTGTACGCGCAAGTATGAAGACCCGCGAATAGATACGAAGGGGAAAAGAGTTCACGGCTGAGAAGTAACAATGGAAAATCCCGGGCCGAACTGGATATTCGGTGATACATACGCTAGTAAATACACTTGGTTTTGGTCAACTCCATGCATTTAACGCTGAAGTACATTTTGTGGGAGGGAAGAAACATGCAGCAAATCGCGGACTCGGACAGAACAAATCTTGAAAATGGAGCGTTCGGTCAGTCGGTTATACGGGCAGATTTTTTTACTCGTGCAAATAATGTTTGTTTCAAATAAAGAAACGCCCAAGGTAGAGAATGGTTTTAACATAGAAATTTGCCGATCACCTGTCACAAAACAAAAACGAAAAATGGTTACATCTATAAATTGACTCGAGATTAGGCATAAGTATTGTGACTCAAACAGTTGAGCCAACTTGTTTAAAACTACATAAGCTTCTCGTCTGACCCATCGTTCAGTTTCACGGTCGGTCAGAATTCTTGCTAAGAAAAGCTGTTAAGATCTCTAACTGTTAAACCGAGCGAAAATTCAAGAGACCATTTATTAATTATTGCTAAAGTAGAAGCGGAAGCGAGAAGTACACTTCAACGTTACATATAATGGAAATTACATTAGGAGTAGAAGGAAAATAGTTCAAAAAGATGCTTAACTACTTGTAGTACAATCACTAGCGCAATGTTCCTCTACGATTTTATTTCTAATCTCGTGCATCGTCTTTTGTTCGAAACGTGTAACTAGCTCAGAAATATATAAGGACATTGAATGTGCGGGACGTAAGCTAAAAAAATGTCCAGAAACGCTTTACTTATCACTAATATATATTCATTTTCAATATGTGTTTTATCGGAATAGAGGCAATAGCATAAGCATTGCGACTCCTTTTATTCACTTTACATGTTAAATTTGATTGAGGTTTGCTCAATTCCTTTGAAGCTACCTTGCCGATAATTCGTGACACTTTCTTATTCAAAAACTCTCACCATCCCAGTGCAAAATAAAGCTGCATATGTGACAGAAAAAAAAGAAAAACGGAGGATAAAAGGATTTTCATTAATGCCAACAAGTACACTGTAAAACACCTTATATAAAACATGCCAGTGCGTTAGTGTGCAAAACTACTGAGCAAAAGAAAAGCAGGTTTTGCGTTTTCAGGCTGATCCTCGCTTAGCAACAGCGAGAGAGATGACCAAGCCTTCTGATTGGAACAGTGTTGCTAAACGTTTGTTCTATCCATATTTTGAATTATTGTTTGCAATTTACATAATAAAAGTATAATATCTGTAATCAGTGCACTTTACTTTCGAAATGAATGAATTAGTAGAATGAAAGCTAGTGGCTTATTGAATGAATTAATTCTTAAAAAAAAGCGTATAAATTTTTCACTTATATGTTGTTCTTTTGGGCATATTTGTCCCAACGTAATTGTTGAAACATCTTTTAGCTGGTCTCGAGGTGCGATGCTGGCCTAACAAGCCAGTCGTCGTATGTTCGAATCCTGGCTCAGGAGAGACCGTTAGTGTCAATGCCAATAATATAGAAAATGGCCTTGATGAGTAAACATTTTTTGTTTGTGTTTTTGTTTTGATCTAGCACACATTTACACACTCTGTTACATTTTACTGGTTGGCGATTTTTCTTTTTAGCTTTCGACCAATAAATATGTAACAAAAACAATCCACATTTTGACATTCTAAGCAACATATTTCCGTAAAAAATCAGCTTACCTTACGAGGTCAACAGTCGAGTTTTCAGATAAACAATGTTTTGTCTTTATTTTGTCGGAGCTGATGGGTATTGGAAATTCAAGGTGGAACTGCGTAGAAGCCACAAACGGCCGACTTCGAGCTACGACTTCCAATTTTGAAAAGTACAAGACTCAGTTAAGGTGAAACGGGATTGTGGTCTTTTCCTATACAATTTTGAGGTTAGAGTTTTTACTTTTGTAGTTTGAGCTTAAAAAAATCGGCTTCCACTCAATAAACAGCACTCATATTGCTACTTCAGGCATGCAACAGTTGTGAAAACAATTAATAAAAGTTTCATGTACGTAGACTTCATAAATCAAGAGAAAATTAGATTGCAAAATTCGAGTTGATCGCGACCACGTCCCGTTTCACCTTAACGCGTTCCTGTAAAAACACTATTTTATGTTTGCTTTCCCACAGCAAACATAACAAAGCGCTTTCACAAATGACACATCAACTATTACCGACCCTTGCACCTTTGAAAATTCAAATTGATAGCAGGAAGTCGGCCATTTGTGGCTTCAACACAATTCCTACATCACATTCATTTAATTTTAATGTTTTAATTAAGACATTAAGACATTTGTTGCTGTTTTCATGAATAAAACTTCTCAGCGTAACCTAAACATTCAACAGTTTTAATATTAAAATAAAAAAACTTCATCCTTTATTTTGGCTGATTTTACTGGCTTGCTCGTTTAATCACACAATTTTATATGGCACATATCTTATCACTTAAAAACTCTGTAAAATAATCTGAACAAACAAAACATCAGAAAACCCAAAAAGTCACCACTCTCTACAGAAATACTCATTTCTTTTTAATAGTTCGTGGGTTACTGATTTGGGTAAACGCAAGTAGTTACTGGAGTTGTTCAAAACTCAGTAAAATTCTACCAACTTCGATGTTCTAAACCGAGTGTGTACAAGGAATATTAGACATTCTGAGGGACGTTGTAGTCAGTTTAAAATTGTTTTATAACGTGTCAATCAAAATCTTCTTAGTGTTTTCACATTGTAAATTTTTGACTTGTGAATATGGAACTGAAATTAGTAGACATGTTTGAACTTGGAAAAGCAAATCCATATCAATTCGTTGAAAACAACTCCTGCTCTGTCCTGTACACACAAATAATGAATCATTTAAAAAACTAGCTGATATAAGAATATTCCCTAGGAGCTGCGTAGCCGCAAGGTTACAGAGTCTGCTTTGTCAAGCGGATGGTCATGGGTTCGAATCTTAGTAGAATCAGGCCATCCGATGTCAAAAAGGACTTAAGCATGGGTTTATTCTCAGGCTCCCCACCAGTTACCCTTCCTTTACGCTGAAATCTACAAATACCTTTGCGTGACTTCCTCTTAACAAAAAATAAGTCCATCTTATCAATAAAACTGGCCAGAAGAACGCACGACGAAACTTCTCCAGGGAATTATAATTGGTGATATTTGGCAAGAGGAACGAGTATCGGTATAGTAGAACAGTAAGCGTGTAAGGAAGAGTAGCACATCACACACAAGCACTGATAAACAATAATAATAAGCATGCCACTTCTCAATAGAGGTATTGCTATTAACAGAAGTGCGGGATACAGCAGACACCCGGGCATATCTCACAATAGATCTACGATTCTGGTCGCAGTGAGGAAGCCCATACAGAAAAAAAAAAGAATATTCCCACTGTTTCAAGTTATTACTACTTTAGAAGCGAAAGGTTACGAAAGTCCCCACTTTTTCAAAAAATCTTTCTTAGCGCTAAAACGTTTTAAAATATCGTTACATGGAAAGAAACTTTCAAGGAATCGGAAATATTCTAATTGTTCTTTCCTAAAATACTTCTTTAGAATATTTTCATAAATTTCATATATATCAGAGGGAGAAAGATACAGCGATTTGTAGAGCGCCACGTAACGGCCGTATAAACTCTACTTGAAGCTTTCAACGCGATTATCTCGACCTGACAAATGATTTTACCGGGAAAAGGATTTTCGGGTTTCTCACTATCAACGTTGTGAACAATTATTTTCCTGTACGATTTTTTTTTAAATTTTTGATACAATTCTAGCGCTCCAAAACTGGAGTTTTTGGGAACAAACGTTTCAGTATGTAAACTTTAAACTAATGAAATTTTATTGGTTCTATAATTTCAATTGACCCGCTGAACTTCTATCGTTATTATCCAAGCCTCTTAAAAAATTCAAGGGGTTGGCAGTATTGAGATTGATCCACTAATAATTGATAATTTTAATGAAAAAATGATTTTTTGTTTGATGGAAAACGAAACGAATGCCTCTAGTCATTTCATAGGAAATAATTAGAACAAACAAATATTTCATTTACTATTTCGCTGAAACTTTGTAGTTATTCCTTTTTGATAAAGAGGTTATTTATTGCTATCAGTTCTTCTTGTAGACTCACGACTGCAGTTTGAATATCCAAAAATGTGACTAATGGATGAAATTTTCTGTATCAGAAAAACGATTTGTTTGGTTGGAATAACATCTCCCGCAAAGTTGTAGGTGTTCAAGTTGCGGCTCTTTAAAAAATATATACACAGTGAAAAAAAAAATTTTTTTCTGGGTCAAATTTTCCAAACTGTCATATAATATTGAATATCTTAGAAAGTACATTTTTTAAAAATCGTATTTTACAACCTTCTGATGACACGGTTCGCCGGTAAGTTTCGCATACGCAATTGCAACAGGGCCAGTATAAAAATGATTGATTATGATACGAAAACAGCGACTTGGATTGATAGTATGCTTTTAACGATAATTTTTTAACACTGTCGTGCGTAACTAGAGAAAACACTCAACATAAAAGTTTTTAGTGAAAATGTCAAAATGCCCAAACGTTCATAACTTTTGTGTTTTTCATTTTTTCGTTACCAATCCATTAAATTTTGACATATAATAGTACATATTGTCATCTTTCAATATGCAAAAATATTTGACAATTTGGAAAATTTGGCCCAGAAAAAAATTGTTTAGTGTGTATATTTTTTTTTTAAACCGCAATTTTATTACCTGCAATTTTGCTGAAGACACCACTTTAATCAAACGAGCCGTTTTTCTTATAAAGCAAATTTCATCCATCAGTCACATTTTTGGATAGGCCTTTTTTAAACAGCAATCGTGAGTTTACATGAAGAACTGATATCATAAAATAACCTCTTTATGATAGTTTGAGACCCCTCCCTTTTCTGAAAGGGAGGGGTCCCATACAAATGAAACATAAATTTCTGCACAACTCAAAAACAAACCAAGCAAATGAAACCGAATTTGGCATGTAGATGTTTTAAGGGGTAAAAAATATGTCCATAATGTTTTGACACCCCCCTTTTTTTTGGAAGGGAGGGATGCCACACAAAATGACGACTTTCGGTTTCTGAAAAACAGCCCAAAGTGACCAAATATCACCCAATATGAGTATCTCCGGAGCCAGAATATTGCAAGAAGCTAAAGATTGACCTCAGACACCATTATGATGGTATGGCAAATTCTGGTTTCTGGAAAGCAGTCAAAAATGGCCTATTTCTGTCTGACAAGAGTATCTCCGGATCTAGGATGATACACAGTAGCTGAAATCGACCACACATCCCATTTTGGATTCTAGGTTGACGACTTCCGGTTCCTGGGAAACAGCCGAAAATGATCGAATAACACCCAATATGGGTGTTTCTTCAACCGGAATGACGCTCAGAGGCTAGAAATTATCTTAAATACCATTGAGAAATCCAAGATGGCGACTTCCGGGTTGTGAAAAACAGCCTAAAATAACCAAATACCGTCCAATATAAGTATCTCTGGAACTAGAATGATGTAATGAGATAACAATTGACCTCAGGCACCATTTTGAATTGCTAAATGGCAACTTTTAGGAAACAGTCGAAAATGACCGAATAATACTCAATATGAATATTTCTGTAATCGAGATAATGCATAGAAACCAAACATTGACCCTGGACACCATTTTGAATTTAAAGACGACAACTTTTAGTTTCTGGAAAACAACCAGATAACTAAATACCTCCCAAAATGGGTATTTCCGGTGTCAGATTGATGCCAGAAAATCTGCTGAAAATGACCGAATACCACCCAATATGAATATATTTAGAATTAAGGCGATGTACAGAAGCCAAAAGTCGAGGATGTTGTCATTTCGATAAAACCAATCATTTCAAACGATTTGTTATTTGACTTTGATCTTATCCTATGGCCGATTCGGCGTGCATTTGAAGACTTTTAACACATCGCAAGGAATCAATAAATTTGGAACGTTCAAATAGTACGATACCACATTTAAATTATGTTGAGGCCACATATATCGACCGAAGCAGGTATAGTTTTAAATAGTCTATGAATTTCTTCTCTTTCCATAACTTTTGAGCCACATATCAAATTGTTATGAAGTTTGTTATTTGTAAGTTCGAGAGATGATTCGTTCGTATGACACTAGTTATGTTCAAATAAGTCATGTAATCTTTGAGATAATAGACTTCCGTTGTTTTACTAACAATTTTATACATAACGGTTGTTTAAGTTTGATTATAATCAAATGAAATGGGAACGTATAGGGCAGCCAAACTTTGAAACCACGTGTTCAATCATAATTCATCAGTTAACTCTTAGCCTGCTCATATGATAATAATATCGATAATATTGATCAAATCGGTTGTGTAGTTTCTGAGATAATGAAGTTTCGTGATGTTCACATTTCGACACATTACAGACAAAGTTACAGTCCGATTTTAATTAAATTCAATAGGGTGTTATGAGGCAGCTAGACCTCTCATTTGATTTTAATTTAGTGAAAATCGGTTCAGCCATCTCTGAGAAAAGTGAGTGAGTCCAAGTAGTCTTCGGAATATGTTCCTTTTCATAGCTGGATTTCACATTTTTAAACATAACAGGCAAAGTAAAAATCCGATTGCAAAACAAATCAATAGGGTCTTATGGGGCAACTAGACCTTCCATTTGACACTGATTTTATGAAAGTCGGTCCAACCATTTCTGAGAAAAATAAGTGAGATTAAACAGTCTTCAGAACACGTTTCTTTTCATAACTTTTGAACCACAAGTTTAATCTTCATAAAATTCGAAAGTTAAGGGTTCTTAGGTAGCCCGTTCATTTGAAATCAATTTTGTTCAAATCGGTTGTGTAGTTTTCGAGATAATGATGTTTCGTGATTTTTACATTTTGATACATAACCTCTAAACTAAAAATCCGATTACAATAAAATTCAATAGGGTCTGATGGGACAACAAGACCTTTCATTTGCAATTAATTTCATGGAAATCGGTCCAGCCATCTTTGAGAAAAGTGAGTGAGAATAAAAATCTGCACATACACACACACACATACACACACACACACACACACACACACACACACACACACACACACATACATACAGAAAATGCTCAGCTCGTCGAGCTGAGACGAGTGATATATGCCATTCGGCCCTTTGGAGCACTTTTATTCTTTCGGTTTTGCAAGTGATTGCTATACCTTCCTAGGAGAAAGGCAAAAAATAAACACAAAACTCTCGAGTAAAGGAATCAATAGCCCCTGAAACCTAAGAAAAAAGAAACTCACCAGAACGTTGTTGAAGAAATTATATATGTCACAATCCTTGCTCCAACGATTTCATAAATATTTTCGGCGTTTAAATTCGATCTCTATTGCATTGTACTTTTAGTTAATTAATACATTTTGACTATCGTTGTCTCTACAAAAATTAAATTAAGTCACCTAGGTGTGTAAGAGACCCTCTCAACTAAAGTACAAGTCGTTAGTTAGTGTCCTCTCACGTTTTTCTCGACATATTAGTTTTGAAACCATTATGCATTCGTCTTAATTGAAGACGTTTGATTTTCGTATCATTTGTTTTTTCCCTAACTATACCTGTTTACAAGCAGAAACTTAGCTTTGAAATTTTGAAGAAAATTATTGTGACTTTTGTTTAAAAGTCTCCAAATGTAAAGTTCACTTCACTAAATTTCCAGGATTTTTTACCAACAAATTTGAACCACGCCATTGGAGCGCTGGTTTTTAATATATTGATCATTTTGAAAAGAGATAACTCAGTTGAAGAACTAAATCTAAAAAACATGCTTTATTTTGTGACTTCGGAGCCTAGCTGAACTATTCTTCTATTGAAGCAATTGAATTTCCTTGTAGTGTACAGACTCTTCAGTTAAACCTGGTGAAGCGATTATTTTAGATTCAGTACAGTAGTATTTTTTGGCAACACTGCATATACCGCTGATTATTGCTGAAAAGAAGCAATCCACATAACACAGCCCGGTATATTGCATGTACTTCGCTCAGCTGCAGTTGATTCGGTTATTACTGGTGGCATTGATGTCGAAGAAGCCAAAGCCCAATTTGTGCAATGTTGGCACGATATTTTTGGCAAATGAAAAAAAAAACTAATTCCTTATCTCATGCTATCTGCTCTTAAATCAAACTTACCCGTCTCCAGCACACTCTCGCGGTCACAATTTATCTAAGTGTTTTACACCTTAATTTTTCACTCGCGACACAGGTTCAAAATTCAAACTAAAGCACTTTCGAGAAACTAGTTAAAAAATCTTTGTGAAAGTCTCGTTTTTTGGTTACTTCTTTGTGCGGTGTGTGCCAAAAGAATGGAGAAAAATGTGGCTGATGGATGGCAAATGGTAGAACACACACACGTTAAACCAAACGCACACACGTAATTTCTGCTCTCCCTTGCGCACTCAGCAAAGCCGACAACGAAACTCTTCCAGAAAAAGAATACTTCTCCCACAAACACAACTCAACTGGAACACACTGGTACTGGTACACCGTACACACCCGTTGGTGGCCTGTTCTGGGAGTCTTTCTGCTGAAGTGCTGCACTTCTTTTTAGCACCTTCCAATGGATTACTACTTCAGCGCAACTTTGCTTTATCGTAACTAGAGCAGACGCGATTCGTCCTTCGAAATCGCCCACTCTTTTGTCAGCAGGGGAGCATGTAAAAGTTTAATTCACGCATGTTTCAACTGTACCGAAGATCACCCTGATTTTTCTTATATGGCACATTAGATACCGTAACGAATATCCAACTTTCTTCCAGCAGCAACTATTGCACCACTAAACTTTTCGATACCAAGGCGAAGCAGATAAAGGATTTCTTTATGTTGCCGGCTTATGTTCGTTAATCTCTTTTACTGACTGTGCCTGTGACTGGCGGTCTGTGACAAAACGCTGTCCGATTGTCATTACTATGCAGAGCTGCCAAATAATATTCTATTTTATAACATTACGAAATCGTTATATTAAGAACATCAGTTTCATGAGTTTCAGTAAATACATGACGTGTGCCAAATTATTTCGATTTTCAACTGGAACAATAACATATTTTTTATTATTCAGCATTCAAAAGATACGTAAATCCAGTAAATCGAAACTATTCCACTGAACTGGTCAATTTTCAAATGTCTATAGTTGGCAACTCTGTTAACAAGAGATTCGATATTTTAGTACAATATGGCTGGAGACCGGCGAACAGTGCGTACCGGAAAAAGCCTTTACGCATATCGAGGGACTGCTTCATAGGGCTGTGAAAATTAAATTAAATTAAAGCCTCCCAGCTCCTGTAAAAACACGACCTGGAATTATGAACAAATACCGGATCTCATGAATTTCGTATTTCATAAACATTCTCTTGACTAGATGCTGCATTTTTTTACCAATTACATTGTTTTTGACGTCGAGAACATTCATTTCACGCAAATATTGCTAGGGAAACAGTCTCCTGTGATTATCGGGATTGTCTAAATATTAAATCTACCATCATTTTCCTAGTTTCAAAGTTCAAATGCCGGAGTCTCATAGTCTCCATTAGTTATACGTTGGATCACCAATAAGTTACTATTGAGTTGTTTAGCTATATCAGTTTTTTATGTCATCTGAAAAAGCTCCATTTTCTAAGCAAAACGTGATTTTCAGAAATTTTCTATCGTTGTCCTTCAATTGTAAAATCACGAATTAAAACTGCTCGAAATCGCTACAATGACAGTTCACTCATATACCAACTGTCATTGTAGCGATTTGGAGTGGTTTTTATTTTTCATTTAAAAATCAAAGGGCAATGATATATAATTTAATAAAAATCACGTTTTGCTCAAAAAATTACGCTCTTATACCTGATATATAGAAATCAAAAATCCGTGACTAGCTAAACAACCCAATTAAAAGTATTAACAGACAAATAATATTTGCCTATCACTGTCGAATGAAGAGGCACTTTTGTTCATCATATAAGAGAACTTACGGAAGATAACTTGAATTTGAATCTTGTCAGATAGTTGAACGATATATTTTTTATAATACATCCAAGTGGGGCTTCACATATATACTTTCTAAATGCCTAAGTGTCGTCTCATTGATAATTTAGCCAATTTGATTAAACTAATTTTAAAGTGACAAGTACAAAAACCGCTGTAACAATCAAACGATTTAACGCTTCTAAAGAGTGTCCAACATTGCATCCATCCGGGTAACAGATTTTACATTTATCAGTACTACCCTTGAGGCACTCTTCCTTAATGTCGTTTTCAAGCGACGCAACACAGCCTCGCTGTATAATGACATTCGAATCGTCTTTCAGTACGTAACATCCGCGGTCTCCAAACTCAATATTTCCTGAACATTGTTGCGTCGAAAAAGATTGCTTGCGTCCATCACAAATATCGTCGCATATCGCGCAATATTGTTTCTTTTGGCTTTCATTATTGCACCCAGACTCCGAACAAATGTGAATTGAACCATTGGAACACTTGTGCAAATTCTCGTCCGTTGAACATCCTCTAATAATCAGATCGTCGACTGAACAGGTGAAACAATCCACATCGTCAGATGAGCACCGCTCGGCCATTTCCGATTGGTAGCCCCATGCGCAACGTTCATTGTCAGAGCTTTCCTCACAGTTAATACAAGTATAATTTGTAACCAACGTTGGATCTGTTGTAGATGTTGAGCATATTGGATCATCTACGATTTCGTTATTACATCCACTGCTATAACACGGCAGACAGTTTGGTTCGGAACAAACGGAGGAAAGTTCGGACAAACATCCACGCCTTATTTCGGTTCCATTGGCAGCTGCCGATGTGAAACAACCATCTCCTTCTACATATCTTGGACAAATCTCTGTTTCCGGTATGCTTTCTGCACAATCGTTACAACGATGACATTTGATTCTGTCAGCTGGAAAGAGGTTCGCATTACATAGCGCTCCGATACATGTTTCATGTCGATTTCCATACACCGAACATTTGTCGGAGAAGTCTTCCAAACATCCTCGTGAAACTGCACCTTCTCGTGACATGTACGTTATGCAAATGTCGTCGTCGCATGTTGAACCTGCAGCCAAAATCTCAGCCCCACATCCTTCTCCGTTGCAAACGATACACTTGTTCGAAGATAGTTTACTGTTCCGCAAGTTACAACCATTACATTTACATGTAGAGTAGTCGCATGTCTCGACGTTACAGTCAATGTCCGCAAAACGTGCACAGCCTTTATGCAAGGTTTTATCGTTTATCATCAAGGTAAAGCATTGATCTTCCTCTCCCAGGCTAATAGATCCTTCGCATGGAATCGGTTGTGTAGACTCCGCACATTCATCTTCTCCATAACATTGAATACAAGACAATGTACTGGTATGTTGCTTAGGTTCATCGTTACACCCGGATACATCGCAGGTTAGACAAATATCCTCGAACTGATCGCAATTGATATTGGCCATGGATGAGCAGCCACGATAGATGATGTCGTCTGAAAATAGTACAGAAATGACTCCTCTGAACAAGTAATACTCAGCATAAGCTTACCGATCATGTACGTGTAGCAAGATTCGTTGGACTGATACTCAGGACAGGCTACCGGTAATTGGGTTGAAGGCAATTGATTGCAGGCTTCGCACTGGTGACACAGGATGCGATCATCCGGAAACGCTACATTATTACACATGGATCCTGTACATTCACGGCAGGTAGGGTCGTCTGAGTCGCATGGCTCCAGCAGTTCGGCGCAGCCTTTCCATGTGGTGTTGCTGTCTGAATTATGTAAGCGAATATTTGTGTTAGGCTTATGAGAGAACTTAACATATGACAATAAAATCAAATATTGATAATTTTTTTTTCATTGCTTAGGGTATCTTTAACTGGTATGAAAAAAAATATTTATCTAAAACATGAATGTTCAGTTTGTAAATTTTCCGTTAAGCCCCGTGTTTGGAGTCCAAGCAAAGTGAAAATCTTAAACAAAAGGTTTATTTTCCCACGCGCTTGCGAAAATTTTTTTTTTTTATGTCAGTTTCGGTCAGTTTTCACTTCACTCAAAGTGTAAACTCGTTTATTTTGCTTCGCATAAACTGTAAACTGCTGAAATATGAACAGGACTTACACGAGGAATCCAAACTTGCCGATCCGGGATGTGGCTGATAAAGTCGAAGTGTCCCACACCACGGTGTAACGTGCCAAGAAAAGAGCTAGGCTGTCAACGTACAAAACAGTAAAGACCCCAAACCGCGACGAAAAGCAAAACAAATCGGCCAAAACGAGGTTGTACGATGTTGTACGATGTTGACCAAACTTGACTGTGTCGTTATGGATGACGAGACATATATCAAATCCGATTTTAACCAGCTTCTACACGGTGACGGGAAGAAACAAGATGGCAGAGATATTTAAAAAGATTAAATTGTCGAATTTCGCAAAGTCAATTTTGGTTTGGCAGGCGATATGCTCGTGTGGAGGAAAGAGCAGCATTTTTGTAACAACCGGCGCAATCAATCAGGAAGTCTACGTCAACGAGTGCCTCCAAAAACGACTTCTGTCGTTCCTGCAGCAGCACACAGGCTCCGTCCTGTTTTGGCCGGACTTGGCATCATGCCATTACAGCAAGAAGGCACTGGAGTGGTTTGCGGCGAACAACGTTCAATTCGTGCCTAAGGATAAGAACGCGCCCAACACGCGAGAGCTTTGTCCAATCGAACAATACTTGGCCATCGTAGAGCGGAACTCTCGGAAGACAAAAAAGTTGTCAGGAGCGAACAGTAATTCAAGGTAAATTGGCGTGTAGCAGCTGAGAAAGTCGACAAATCGACTGTACAAAATATAATGCAGCATGTGGAAAGGAATTTTACAGCACATTAAATGCTTGGTTACCATAGAAAAAATGCTTGAATCATACGTGTGTATATTTCAAGAAATCAACAAAAATTTTGATAAAATCTGTGAGGATCAAGTGCTAAAAGATTTTATTGAAATATTTATAACTGCTGTTGAAATGTCAATTCTCAGTACACATCAGATACTGTTAAGAATTGTTGGATTAATTCTATTTCAAATGCATTTTTTCAAAATTAAAGTTTTAAGCAATACTTAAGGATTTTGACTGTTTAAAGTGTACTCTTGTTGGAGACCTAGGCTGTATGGTAAAATCTGAAACACTTTCAGAACTTTATAAAACTTGCTGCTAAAACGAGGATCGGAATAACCCCAAGCAACAATTGAAACCTAATAAAAAATTATTTGTGATCATTTGTTGCACTAATGAAATTCCGATGTTTTAAGAAACATTTTTTGTTACTACGATGAAATTGTAAAGGAACAAGCAACAACTAAAGTTGCATCGCTGCTTCAAAAATTTTCACACCAACAACGTTATTCGCGAGGTTGGATTTGTTGTTTGAACGTGTAAACGGCATTTGAAAACCTAACCTTCACTGAATAGATCTAGTGGGTGGAGCATATAGGTTGCCAACGTGATGCTTGCGAGATACAAAAAACAAACACACAAAAATACTTCTAAAAGTTGCTGTCATGTTCTGAAGGTAACAGCAACTTTTGCTCGTTTGTTCGCCTCATGATGAGTAGATTAGTGTTCGATATCGGAACGAAAACGTTGGGTCCGCGTTCCGGTCCGGTAAAAAATCGGAACTAGCTCGTTCCGGTCCGATTTGGGTCCGGTCCGATTGGCTTCGTTCCGGTTCCGGTCCGAAGTCCGGGAACAAAAGTTATCAGTTTTTTCGAGAGCGTTATTTAAGTGAAAAAAATATCATAAAGACTTTTGTGCATGTTGGAAAGTGTTTGACTAAATCAGAACAAATCAAACTAAATTTTGCAATTTGTTTTTTTATTTTTTATTATATTTTTTTTTCTAATAGAAAAATTTGGAGCGTAGTGTCAAAAGTCCTAGCTTTGGAACATTTATTTGAGCCAATATTTTAGTAAAAGTAGCTGCCGGATTCTTTTCCTACTTAGTCTGTTTCTGCGTGATGTGACGACGTCCCGTTCCGAAGAAATTTGTGTTCGAGTGGAACACTCGACGCAGAAACACACAGGACGTCTCTTGCCATTAACGACAGGTCGGCACTTTCACTCGTTTCGGAATGTACTGGAATATCATCTCTGCGACGCTGTTTAGCCACTTTTTTAAAATCTTCATTGCCACGTTTCATTTGCAATTATATCTAACTTTTTTACACTCAGGTTATTGTTCGTTGAGCAATGGTGAGACTTATATCGATACTCGGTACAAAAGTATTGAGTAATTTAGTATTGATATCGTTAAAAGTGCGATACTCCTTTATCGATATTTGGAAACTGGTAAAAAGTTCGATGCAGTGGAGCACGAAAAAAAAAATAAACATGAAAAATGAATGGATTTATAAATTTGACATCACTCGACATTCACTAAAAAAATACATTCGGCTTTAAAACCAACTGAGCGAAATGCCGCAAATACAAGAACCCACTGTTAAAACGACTAGAGTTCTCGATTCCGATACTATGAAAAGGATCGATACATTTGCGATTGATACAGTAATGCTTTTTATTAGAGATTACACAAGACTCTGAAGAGAGCAAACAACACATATTCCGATACTTCAGAGACCTTTGTGCGATGGGAGCAGCGAAGCGAAATGAGATCGAAAGCTTTGATATCAATGCCACAATACAGTGAAATCAACGTTCCACTGATAGCAGAGATTACAAACGTTGAACTGAAGACTGCCGCGCTGATATCAGAAAAACGTCGATCGTCAAGCATCGGTAGTCTGCCGAGTGCCGATAGAGCTCTATCGAAAAAAAATTCGATGCTATCTACCGGTAGCTTTATTACTCGATGTTCGCATATATCAAGATGGCTTGACAAAATAGTTATTTAACTCTTTTACCGCCAATATCTAGTGGTTAATTTGTGATTTCGAAATCCAATTTGTGATAATTTGTGGTTAAGTGGTTTCCGAGAAATTTTCAAAAAACTGAGTCAAGCCATCTTGAAACAAGATTTTGCTTCAAGTGAATCGGAAAACGATGGTATATACATCAATCGAAAGCTCATAATTTGTGGTTCACGAAAATGTAATTTTAAGGTTATAATTACTAGTGTTTATACAGAAATTTGTGTTTCATTGTTCACGTAGTTCTACGTTTTGTTTATTTGTTGTTGACGCTGCTGGCCGCCAGTGGCGTTGGCTGTTTGCGGTGTTTGTCACTGCTATACTTAGCGTGAGTGTGGGAAATATGAAAAATATCGTGATTCGGGGAACTAAGCCAACACACTTGCTATTTCAGGTAGCCAACCAGGCGCAAAATGAAAAACAACCTTTTAGGGCCGTTTTACCCCATTTGGCACACTTGGCTTATACATGACATTAAAGCTCTTAAGTTGCTCTACAAAAACGCCATATTCATATATTTTTTCTAGCGATGTTGAGAAGAGTAGGATGACCCTGAAAATTGACAATTTTTAAAAGAAAAATGCTTTTTCTTTCGTCATGCCCACCTCAATTTTTAGAAAAATCTATCAAGTCTAGCGGGAGTTATTGCACTTTTTAATATTCGGACGTTTTTGGACATATCATTTCCAAGGACCGTTTCACCCCACTTACCCTCAATGAAAAAAATTGAAATTTTGCGAAACTTTCTGCCTTGAATAGACAAACAAACGCTGAAAATTTCAGATCAATCGAAGAACATCAAAACAACGTCCTCAGAAAGACGGTGGCTGCTCTCGCGAACTGGCTCTGAAATTAAATAAGGCGGCAAGAAAATGGGAACGAATTGGTTGAAATGGAGATATTAGAAAACGAGAACTACAAATTTTATCAAATTTTCATGGATAAGTAAGCTATCAAATTGGTTGTAAAATTAATTGAGCAAAATCGTGCAGAATAATCTGGAAATTCGCAACAATTTAATCGACCATATTTGAATGAAACTTTGCACACGGCTCAGCAAAGTTAGTATTTTTCACAGATGGAGAAAGTTTTTAGACCCATGAAATGTTTTCATTTTCAAGCATTCTAAGCATCTTAGCTAGGAAACCGTTGTATGTACAGAAAAACTGTAGTACTAGAGAATTGATAATGCTTTGTAAAAAAATATACCCCGTAAAAAAAAAATATTATGACTCACAGAAATTGAAAATTAAAACTAAATTTCAATTTAAATCAAAAACCAGAATTAATCAACCTAATGGTGCAGAAACCTTTGTTTTACTTACTAGTCAGTAAACCCTAAATCTATACCAATGTAAAAATTTAAATCGAATAATAATGATACACAGTACCAAAAAATGAAATTTACAACTAATATAAATGAAAGCACATAACGGTTTCTAGCACATAAAGTAAAAAACATATACAGTTCACACCGTTAATAATGCATAATACAGAACCGTTTTAAACCATGTAAATTTGTGCGTTAAGTGATACAAACATTAAGCTTTGAATATAAATATGCATGCAAAATAACAATATATTCATGTACATTCATATTCTCCCAGCTGGTCTCGAGGTACGATGCTGGCTTAACAAGCCAGTCGTCGTATGTTCGAGTCTCGGCTCGGGAGAGACTGTCAGTGTCAGTAGGATCGTAGCGCTAGCCCCGCAATTGTCCTGTACACTCAACAGTTGGCTGCGAAGTCTTTGTATAATAAACAGAAGGTCGAGTTCCGATACGGAATGTAGCACCAAGGAAAAAAAAGGAACATTGCATGTGAATATAATGCCACACGGAATATTACATGGTTTTCAATGCTCCATTTATGTGCGTTTGAACAAATGTATTTTTTTTTACTGTGTATTTACCATATTCCCCACACGCACGCTCAGTATAGCAGTGACAAACACCGCAAACAGCCAACGCCACTAGCGGCCAGCAGCGTCAACAACAAATAAACAAAACGTAGAACTACGTGAACAATAAAACACAAATTTCTGTACAAACACTAGTAATTATGACCTTAAAATTACATTTTCGTGAACCACAAATTATGACTTTTCGATTGGTGATTGGATGATATACATCGTTGTCCGATTCATTTGAAGAAAAATCAGGTTTCAAGATGGCTTGACTTAGTTTTTTTTAAATTTCTCGAAACCCACTTAACCACAAATTACCACAAATTGGATTTCGAACTCTCAAATTAACCACTAAATTTTGGTGATAAAGGAATTAAAAAAAATTATTTTGTCAAGCCATCTTGATATATGCGAATTATGTGATCAATTAAAGCATATATTACAGGTTAAAAAGGCGAGCAAGGCTATATGGGTTGACTTTTAATAAAACCAGCGAAAAAAATCAAAAAGCATGAACAACTTGCTGCGTTCTATGACCTAAATTGAATAATTTTTTTTTCTTCACCGAAAATGTCCGGAGTCCGGAAAGCATTACCCGGTCCGTTCCGAAGTCCGGATGGCTACGTTCCGGTCCGGTCCGGAAAATAATCGGACTTTGAAGGCTTCGGACCGGACCGGACCGGACTTTTATCGGACCCTACCCGGTCCGATGTCGAACACTAGAGTAGATACATGGTGTAACGATTTGATCAAAAAATAGGTTCGCGGTGAGGTAGGTTTTTTGCACTGGAGGGATGGAGACGAGACGTCGCTAAGTGACAGCTAGCAATTTTTCGAATAACAACAGTCCATTTGTTTTCGGTGTCTCTTCAGTTGGATAATATATATTCGTGCGATATTTTACATTTATCTCAGATTAAGAAAATGAAAAAAAGTGGATTCTCTACACTCTAGACTCATCATCAAGAAAGACACCGAGGTAAAGCTTAGTTGCGGTTATATTACCCTGTTGCAGGTATACTGATTAATTCTTCATCTTTTGTGTTGTAGATTTTCAGCAAGTCAGCTGAACTAACCACGTTTCCTTGTAATCAGCGGAATATACCAAGCTACAGGATAGTTAGAAAAAAGTATGAAAATATTGAATCGTGATAGGACTAATTTGCTAATTTTTGATCTGTGAATATTGATGGAACTCAACGAGACAATTGAAACTAAAAAAGGCCTACAATTTCCATGTAGCTAACTGTCTGCGAACTGTTTCAGTTATAAATTTTTCAGTTGTGAAGACAATGGAGAAGAAACCTATCGATGGCTTCACCGAAAACTTTTTGGAGTTTTGCTTTAAATGTGCTTTCAAATATAAACATTGTGTTTTAAAACATCTTTTGTTATTTTGTTTTAAAACATCTTTTGTTATTTTGTTTTAAAACAAAGAAGAAAAAAGTAAAAATTAATTTCACAGTACTGAATATTTTATTAAATAGTATATACAGTATGTCCCATAAAAAAATGCGAAAATACATACCTCAGTTTCAAATCAATTTTTTTCATAGAAAATCTTAAAAAAAATCATAAATTTATTTAGGGATCGTTTATTAAGCCTTTCATGATTACATTACTCAATATGTCCACAATTTTTCACGACTACCTTCTCCAAACGGGAACGGAATCGAGAACATACCTTCTCAATGTATGAGTCAGTTATCGAGCTCCATACCTTAGTAATGGAAGGCTTCAGAACGCCAACCCTGGGGTGAGGACGTTCACAGGCCTTAGCCTGAACATATGCCCATATCGAGTAATCTAAAGGATTCAAGTCCAGGCTGCTAGGAGGCCCAATGACCTTTGGCCAAAATTCCATGTTTTCCTTCAGCCACGCTTGAGTCCTTTTTGAGGTATGACACGGTGCTCCGTCCTGTTGAAAATTAGTGTTGGTAGGCTCCATAGTTGGCTTTCATCCATGGCAGAACGTGGTCCTTCAAAATGTTCATGTAAACCTCGGTAATTACTTTAATAATCCAGCCTTCCTTCAAAATGTTCATGTAAACCTCGGTAATTACTTTAATAATCCAGCTTTAATAAATACTGGAGGAATTTTCAAGCCATTTGACGCAACTGCCTCGAAAACCATGATTCCGGCCGGGTGTTTGATTGTAAACTTGAATTTTACATTCTCTAGAACATCCTCAATCTTTTTTAGTGCAATAAACCTGCCTGTACGTGTGTTAGATACGGGATCGATGGTGGACATTTTCGCATCGGAGAAAACGATGATGGTATGCTTCTTTTTTAATGCGGACACCAAACGTTTCGGGCGCTCCAGCCATAGTTGTTTAATTCGGTCCGTTGCATGGTGGCGCTTTACTTTTGCCCTGGACGAACATTTCAAGTCATCTTTAACCAATCGTTGCATGGTACTTTTTGAAATATCGGCTTCCGTAGCCAATTTCCGGATTGCTCTGATAGGATTTCGCCTCACTTTGTCTCTCACTGATCTGATGACCTTCGGTGTGCGAGCGGATCGTGGACGGCCACTTCCCGGGTTCCGTAGACATGGTCCATCAGGGAGTGAATGTTGGGTACGGTAAACGGTAGCCAGGTGGCATCCCACAATCGTTGCAATTTGTTTTACGGGCTCTTGGGCGAGCAGCGAACTTGTCACTACCTCCTTTAGCAACATTTTTCTCAACTTTATTACGCGCGAACCACTGTTTTGTTTACATCGTCTCAGAGTATACAGTCAGACGATTACACACATGCATTAAAACAGTAAAAATAATGTTTAAAGCTACCCAAAAACGAGTATTGAAAACTTTCGCATTTTTTTATGGGACATACTGTATTCCGGAACGACCCAGCTAATTTTTTGCGTTACATCCTTGTCGCAGATTTTGGATTTGTACAGTATCATTTTTCAAGATGAGACGGCCCGGTTGATCATCCTCTGTTTTTTTTTTGGTAAGCAGGTAATAGCTAATTTTTCCATCCGGTTATGGATTTTCGATTGCTTCTAATTCCTGCGCAGATTTCATGCGGCTATGATCCGGCGCAACATGGATAACTGAAGCACATACCTTGGGGGGTTGATTGTATGTGGTTAAATTCCACTACTGATCTACTAAAAATGAACGCGAGCAAACCAAATTCCTCCGGTTGCGAGACTAACATTTCGACAACTGTAGAATGCTACTTGCCACGATAGGTATCTTATCACTAATCCCAGCCAAATTATATGATAATTTCAGTCCATCATTAAGTGTTTTATAGACTCAATTTATCAAATTAACTGCAGCTGAAAATTCAATTATTATAAACAAACCGATGCCATGTCAACTGATTTTTCAACATGGCTGACTATGCGTTTTGACATGCCGTTACACCATGTATCCATACATCATGGTTCGCCTTATATTTGTTTTTGAGATGAGGTTATTTACTGCGTTGTAACTTTTGGGTACTTGGACTAGAAGTCGTTCAAAAAGTGTGGGTCTCTAAAGCGAAATGTGATAAATTGTTTTGAATTTCATTATCACGCTGAGGTACTGATGAATTGAAGAAGCGAAATTGAAACTGGTAATGACCATTAGCATGATAAGGGAAGCAATATTTAAAACTGAGCCTTGCAAGTGTTTCTACAGCAAATGACGTAAATAGTACAAACGAGAAAAGTGAATAGAAATTGATAACTGGAGTTGAATCCTCAAATTTCTAGAAATAATCAAAGATAAATCGCTATACAGACAATCTCTTTCCATTCTGACCATTTGCCGTTTTACAATCTTACCACAACGCCATGAAGTTTCTATTGCGCCCTAGTTGCTGTTACGATTCATCTTCGTAGCTGAAATTTTACCATGCAGCATTTACCATGTTGTTATTAAATTCCATGCATTAGTTCATACACATTGCGGTTTCATTCTGGAAACTTGTGTTGAAACAACGAAAATGTTGCAATTGGCTCCACCGCCTGCGCTTTTTTTGTCATTGTATAAGAAACTGAAATGTAACTGCAACCTAATTTCGCATAAGAATTTGTTGCTGTGATGCAAAAAGTTCATAATCGAAACAATTTTTGCTGCTTGGGACATGGATACTCTGTTTGCACTGACCTTAGAAAAAATTCAAAATAAATTTAGAAAACAATATTTATATTATACAAAAGTGAAGTGTATCAAGTTAACGAGAACCGGAGCATTGTAGTTTCTTCTGAAATCTATTGAATATTGTTAGTAAAAAAACTGTTAAAAATAAAAGGTTCATTTATTTACACCAGTTAGAACGAACTACCATAGTATGAAAATTAGGCACAAATGTATTTACTCTTAGTTTCTTCTGAGAGATAAATAGTAGTTGAAAAAAAGAGAGAGCGAGAGAAAGAGAAATAGTGATATAAAAAAAGGTAGAGAGAGAAATGATCCAAAAAGTAATATACTCCATGTTTAAAAATTCTTTCGTAAATATTCTGAAATTCAAGCAACCAATGAAAAAACTCGCTCAGTGTGATTTTCAAAAGGGTTTGGAGGTTCTATTTGCACTTGTTAACACTTGAATCGAATAATGCATTCTGTGAAAGGTATGATTTTTTTTTAAATTTTTTTGTTCGATTTTGATATAATACACATGTAAACAACATATTTACAAATAATAACGTACATACACACATACACATGTATACAGGCAATGTTCATTCAGACGAACTGAGTCGATTGGAATACGGCACTTGGCCCTCAACAGATTTATTTTATGTTTAAAGTAAAACACTCTATGTAAAAAAAACTCTTTGATCAATATCTCAAAATCTGATCCAATCATCAAAAATCCACTCGGTAGCATTCTGGGGGAGCACAGTAGCTTTCATTTGCATATAAAATCATCAAAATCGGGTATTGCGCTCTATAAGGTGCGTTAGTATTTTGCGTCACATACATACAGACAACATACATACACACACACACACACACACACACACATATACACACATACACACGAACAGACATTGCTCAGTTCGTCGAACTGAGTCGAATGGTATATACCACTCGCCCCTTTGGTCTTCGGATCTATTTTGCGTTTTTCGACCGATTTTATAACCTTTGTTTAGTATAACAAAGGTAAAAATACTCTTTGATCAATATTTTGAAATCTAAGCCACTAATCAAAAATCCACTCGGTAGCATTCTGGGGGAGCACAGTAGCTTTCATTTGCGTATAAGATCATTAAAATCGGGTATTGCGTTCTGTAAGAAAGGTGCGTTAGTATTTTGCGGCACATACATACAGACAACATACATACACATACACACACACACACACAGAGCAGAGCTGAATGCCACCACGGGTCGGTAATTGGCGAATACCGAAGGCCACGGAAGTGCTCACTGCTAGCAAGCAGTCCCGGACCATCAGCGGGAGCTAGCCTAGGTCGTGGCGAGATTCAGGCACTGGGCCGCTGAATTCTCGCAAAAGCCACACTGGCCGGAAGCAGCTCCGACGGAGCGAGTAGTGCCGCTCCCACCACCCAAATGCACTATACCGCCCATTGGGACTGATGCCAGTAATGTTCCCAATTACGGCAACTGGTCGCATCACTCTAGGATAAGAGTCGGATTTCGTTTTCGTACCATGATTTTGGGCTGGCACCTGCGCCGAGCTCCCTTAGTAATGTCGTGTGATAACGGCTTGAAACGGCGAGACAACAACCGGTGCAGGGGTCTCCGTCCCGTAAAACCTGGCAGGCCTTCCAGTACGTTCCGAGTCCATTGCCTGGTGGGAACCCGGCAGGAGTAGGATCAGATGTCTTTTCCTGACTTGCGCCGGTCGGGGGTGTCATAGTTGCCCATAAGGCGCTATGGCAGCCGCCCCTAGCCATGGCCTCACTGCTCCGGCATAGACTACCTTGGGACCATTTAGGCGACTACTCCATTATGGATAAGGATAGCGGCTGGTAGGGGGACCCAATAAACAAAAATGTTGAACTCAAAAACAAAAGAGACGGGTGCGGAGGGGTTACCAAATCCCTTCGCACGAGGTGGCATCCAGCGGTCTCCGCAGAAGAACGCGGAGACGGATGCGGCGAAGTCTGGAGGTGGAAAAACGGCGAATCCGTCGGTGTCCACACCAGACATCTCGGTAGACGGTCCCTTGCTAGTCAAGGCCGTCGAAAGGTGTATGGACACGCGGCCAAGAGTGGCGGCGCTGTCTGAACAACTCGATGCCATAATCGAGTTCTTGGCGAACAGGCGAAACATCGCTGGCGACCTGAAGCAGAGCCTCCTCCTGCTTCGGAGCACCATTGATGAAGCCAGAAAGGAGCACAAAGAACTCGTAGCTCGGGTGAAGGCGGCCGAGAAAGCGGCCAGGACCGGGAGGGCGACTGCATCTAAAGAGGTGCAGACAGACGCCCCCTCGTTCGCAGTCGGTCTGCTCCACGGGGCAGGTCGCTAAGCGAACGAGGCAGTCCCCGGGGGAAACGGCCCCCGGGAACACCAAGAAACGATTGGTCGTGCTACTCCCACGGGAACACACGCCAACCGGTTCAAGGTCCACCGCGGAAAAGGCACAGGTGGAGGCTACGGGCAACCCTTGGACTACCGTAGAGGGTAGGAAGCGTCGGGAAGGTGCGACGCGACATGATGGCGGAGCGGCCAGAGGACCAAAAAAGGTCAAAAAGGCGCGGAGTAGGGGTGATGCCCTCATACTCAAGACGGATGGGTCGAAGTACTCAGAAGTCTTGAAGAAAATGAGGGGGGAACCCCAGCTCAAGGATCTGGGGGCGGATGTGCGGAGTATCCGCCGATCTCGCACTGGCGAGATGATACTTGAGCTCCGGAAGGACGCCAAGAACAAGGGGGCTACCTACAAAACGGTAGCTGAAAAGGTCCTAGGGAAGGAGGTGCAAGTGCGGGCACTCACCTCAGAAGTGACTCTCCAGCTTAAAAACCTGGACGAAATCACTGAGGGGTGCGACATTGCACAAGCCCTAAAAGCGAAGTGCGGGGTGGAGGTGGCTAAGGAGTCAATCCGCCTCCGCAAAGGTCCGGCGGGGACCCAGATAGCTACCTTCCGACTACCGTCGGCGGACGCTAACCTGGCCCTGAAAGAGGGCAAGTTGAAGGTCGGCTGGTCTGTATGTCCTCTGGGCATACTACAGCAACCAGACATTTGCTTCCGGTGCTTCGAGGGCGGACATAAGTCCTGGACCTGCAAGGGGCCCGATAGGAGCCAGCTGTGCAGGCGATGTGGAGGTGCAGGCCATAAAGCAAAGGACTGTGTGGAGTCTCCCAAGTGCATGGTATGTTCCGGGAAACGGGACGCCAAACACTTTATGGGAGGCCCCAGGTGCCCAGCCGGTAAGCCGGCTGCGAAACCACGGGCGTAAGGGTGACGCAACTGAACCTGAACCATTGCTTCGGGGCTCAGCAGCTGCTACACCAAGCAGCCACTGAGTCGTTGTCGGACATCGCCGTCATATCGGATCCCTACCGCATCCCTCCCCGAAAAGGGTAACTGGGTTGCGGATAAGTCCAGTTTGGCGGCCATATGTACGACGAGCAAGTTCCCGGTTCAGGAGGTTGTCTCAACCTCAGAAGAAGGGTACGTAGTTGCTAAGGTAAACGGAGTGTTCTACTGCAGTTGCTATGCTCCGCCACGTTGGTCTACCGAAAGGTTCACCCAGATGGTCGACCTCCTATCCATGGAGCTAACGGGCCTAACGCCGTTGGTGGTGGCGGGCGACTTCAACGCTTGGGCTGTTGAGTGGGGAAGTCGCTTCACGAACCAGAGGGGCCAGATCCTGTTGGGGGCTTTTGCAAAGCTCAACCTAGATCTGGCCAACGTTGGGAACAAAAGTACATTTAGCAGAAATGGTGCGGAGTCGATCATCGACGTGACGTTCTCCAGCCCAGGACTGATCAAGAACTGGAGGGTAGACGATGGCTACACTAATAGCGACCACCAGGCGGTCTGTTATAGTGTAGACAACAACGAGAGGCGGCAAGCGACGGGTAGAGCCAACACTCCGACCGTTCGCGGGTGGAAGACATCGCACTTTGATGCCGAGGTATTCGAAGAGGCAATGAGAAGGGAGCGCGAGGGGGGCAGTTGGCTCCGCCCGACTGCTGACCAACTAGTTGCTATGCTATCGCGGGCGTGCGACGCCACCATGCCTAGGACTCGCCAACCTAGGAATGGAAAGCCACCGGTTTACTGGTGGACGGACGCGATAGCCGACCTTCGCAGTGCGTGCCTCCGTGCAAGACGGAGGATGCAGCGTGCGCGAAATGAAGAAGAGAGGACAGAGCACCGCGCAGCATTCAGTTCGGCAAGATCGATGCTAAAGAGTGCGATAAAGGCCAGCAAGAGGGCCTGCTTCGATAGGCTATGTGCGAGTGCCAATACAAATCCGTGGGGTGACGCCTACAGGATCGTAATGGCCAAGACTAAAGGCGCGCTGGCGCCTGCAGAGCAATCACCAGCGATGCTGGAGCGTATCATCGAGGGACTCTTTCCACGCCACGTGCCAAGTCCTTGGCCTCCGGCAGTCGAGTCTCACGTCCGACGTTCCAGTATCTCAGACATAGACCAGAGATGGTCGGCCAACCTGCCGAGCATCCAATCCGTGAGCGACGACAGCCGTGTCGAGGCAGGGGAGGAGGCAAGGGTTACGAATGAGGAACTCATCGTGATCGCCAAATCCCTAAAGGTGAGCAAGGCACCGGGACCGGATGGTATCCCTAACCTGGCGATCAGGCTGGCGATAAAAACGGCCCCCGGGCTGTTCAGGGCAGTCATGCAGAGGTGCCTGGATGACTGTCTCTTTCCGGACAGGTGGAAGCGGCAGAGACTGGTCTTATTGCCGAAGGCTGGGAAACCGCCAGGGGACCCATCGGCATATAGGCCTATCTGCCTGCTGGACACCGCGGGCAAGGTGCTTGAGAGGATCATCCTCAACAGACTGGTGAGGTACACGGAGGGTGTACACGGTCTGGCAAGTAACCAGTTCGGCTTCCGGAAGGGCAGGTCCACGCTGGACGCAATCTCTTCCGTCATCAAGACGGCGGAGGTAGCAATCCAGCGCAAGAGAAGGGGAATACGCTACTGCGCAATCGTCACGCTCGACGTGAAGAATGCGTTCAATAGTGCCAGTTGGGACTCCATAGCGCTCGCGCTCAGGAGCATCCATGTACCGGTGTCGCTGTACAAGATTCTGGAAAATTATTTCCAGAATCGAGTACTTGTTTACGACACGGAGGAGGGTCAGAAGTGCGTCCCAATTACCGCAGGAGTTCCGCAAGGTTCTATCCTGGGCCCGGTGTTGTGGAATGTCATGTATGACGGAGTGTTGAAACTCAAGTTCCCTGTAGGGGTTGTGATCGTCGGCTTTGCAGACGACATAACGCTGGAGGTTTACGGCAAGTCTATCGAGGAGGTCGAGTTGACGGCCGCGCACTGTATACGCAAGGTCGAGGACTGGATGCGCTCCAGGAAACTGGAGCTCGCGCATCATAAGACGGAGGTCACGGTTGTGAACAACCGTAAATCGGAGCAACAGGCGGCGGTCAGAGTCGGAGACTGCACCATCACCTCGAAGCGATCCCTGAAGCTCTTGGGGGTAATGGTGGACGACAAGCTCACGTTCGGGAGTCACGTCGACTATGCCTGTAAGAGGGCCTCATCGGCTATTGCAGCACTATCTCGTATGATGTCCAATAGCTCAGCGGTTTATGGCAGCAAGCGAAGACTTCTTGCCAGCGTGGTTTCGTCCATACTTAGGTATGGTGGGCCAGTGTGGTCCAGAGCGCTAGGTACTAACAGTTACCGTGGTAAACTGGAAAGTACCTACAGGCTCATGTGCCTGAGAGTTGCGAGTGCGTATCGTACGGTGTCATACGATGCAATCTGTGTCTTGTCCGGCATGATGCCTATCAGCATCGCCATCAAGGAGGACAGAGAGTGTTTCGACCAACGTGACACAAGGGGCATACGAGGTACCAGAAGGTCATTCTCGATGCTCCGCTGGCAGCGGGAATGGTCCAACTTCTCAAAGGGCAGATGGACGCACCGACTCATACCGGAGATATCCGGCTGGGTCGGGAGACGACATGGTGAAGTGAACTTCCACCTGACACAAATCCTGTCAGGCCATGGTTGTTTCAGGCAATATCTGCACAGGTTCGGACACGCGGTGTCCCCCATGTGTCCCGAGTGCGTGGAGGAGGAGGAGACTGCTGAGCATGTCTTCTTCGTATACCCCCGTTTCGCAAGAGCGAGGAGCAACATGATGGCTGTGAGCAGGCCTGGCACTACTCCGGACAATCTAGTCCGGAGGATGTGCGACGACCCGGACATTTGGAACGCGGTCTGTGCGGCCGCCTCTCAGATTGTTCTGGAGCTGCAACGTGTGTGGCGGGTCAACCACCAACACGCCAGTGGTAGCTAATTACCAGTCTCCAGGTAGTTAGCTAGGAGGTTATAAGAGTAAAGAGGGTGCATCACGTACAAAAGCCACTCCCCGACGTAATACTTAACCGTCGTTCCGGGAAGACCAGGGCTGGAGACTGGAGGGGTTTTAGTGGGTCGGGACAGGGATCAGTAGGTGTCTGGGCGAGTGTAACTACCCCAGCATCTCTCCCCTAGTCTCATCCCCACACCCTGAGTTCTCTTCTCAGGTGTCTGTTTGCAGATTTCCCCGCCACCTTTATAAAAAAAACACACACACACACATACACACACACATACACACGAACAGACATTGCTCAGTTCGTCGAGCTGAGTCGAATGGTATATACGATTCGGCCCTCGGGATCATGGATCTATTTTGCGTTTTTCGACCGATTTTATAACCTTTGTTTAGTATACCAAAGGTAAAAGGATATAGATGAAGAAAAAAGGATGTTAAATTTACCTTTTGAGTCGACCGGTTTCGGGCACGAAATTGCCCATCAACAGGACATGTCCAACATGTCCAGTTGGACATGTCCTGTTGATGGGCAATGTCGTGCCCGAAACCGGTCGACTCAAAAGGTAAATTTAACATCCTTTTTTCGTTTGTAAGAACCATAAGTGTTTTGTCCCGTGACACGTCGCGTGTTATGTTGTGCGTTACTTTGTCTTTAGCACTTTTTGGTCATTCACTCTTAATCAAATTGCTTCACTATACGGGACGACGCACTGTGCAAAAAAAGTACGTGTTTGAAAGTTATTTTATTAGGTGATGAATAAAAGTATTGCACACAACTCTTCTTTTTTTTTTCCACGGTGAAAAGGTGCTCTACCAACGGTGTTTTAGCAACTTTCAACATTATTTATTTAATGGTTTCAAGCCAATTGAACAACGTTCCTTGTCTGGGTTACCGAACATTAAAGAAGAGAGAATTGAAATAGAATTTCTACGGAAACCATCAAACCTATCAAAATAAACGAGTGTGTTCCCTAATCAATTGCGAGAAAGACATTGACATAAGACAGGTTGTCGTCATTTTACGTTAACCTTGCGGACGTGTCTCATACAATACACAACCTCTTAAATGTTTTTTGAGGTGTCAACTTTAGACAACTAAGTTTGAACAGAGGCAAACATTCAAGCAAGAGAATATTGATTGAAAATTCCTGTGTTTAAGTTAACAATTCCTAAAGAAAAACATTTTTGACGTGAAAACTTCGAAACAAATGGTTGAGCTTGGATTTAGGCCAACATCAAGATTTTTTTGAAAATCTTCAATTTTTAACAGAATATTCAATGTTAAAAATCATCCAACACGTACAAAAATAAAATATTTCATTTTTTAAGTGTGGTACGACTGGAAATTTTTAATTTCTGGGTTGGGTTTCGGCTACGCAGTCCGTCACGGATTCAAAACGGGTGTTTTCTACTGCCCGACGTTTCGGCCAGGGGTTTTGGCCTTTTTCAAGGGAAATACGATAATCTATTTCCCTTGAAAAAGGCCAAAACCCCTGGCCGAAACGTCGGGCAGTAGAAAACACCCGTTTTGAATCCATGACAGACTGCGTAGCCGAAACCCAACCCAGAAATTAAAATATTTCAAATAAACGTTTGCTTACCGTCAATATAGGAAACGCACTTTTTATCAGCACAATCTACCGTCAGCTCTGGTGGCACCACCTTGATCCAGCCACCGCATTCGGGATGGCTCTTGGAGTCACAAGTAACACAATAATGGAAGTCACCATTGCAATCGCTGTGGCCACATATCGAACACTTCGCCGGGTTGTTTTCACAAGCTTCCCTAATCTTGTCGTTAGTCTTCAAGTCGCTAACGCATCCTTTCTGCAGTGATTGTTCATCTTCGTATGTGTAGCAATAATCCTGTCTTCCTAGGAGAACTTCCTCTGAACAACTTGTTCCAACCTTAATTCCATCGCAGTCATCTCCTTCACATGAGATACAAGTTAGGGTGTTGGGTTGAAGTGCCTCTTGTTTGTTACAACCTTTCGCACTGCAAGCTTTACAATCATCTATACAAGACCCGTCTTCCTTGTTCGATAAACATCCTCTTGCGACCCATTCGGTGCTGTTAAAGTGTGTGTAACAAGCGTCTGTTGCTAGATATCTTGGGCAGGCTTTATTATGCCAATCTTCGGCATTTAGACAATCATCTTCACTTCCCATGCATTGATAACACATAAGATGATCTTCGTGTACAATCTCATTATTACATTTCTTGGTAGTGCAAGCATGGCAATGCGGCAAACTGTCGCATTCACTCACGTCTAATCCTTCAAATGCCTCGATACAGTCGCGTATAGTGTATCCATCATTTAAAATCGATACGCATTCGGCTTCACATTGAGTTACATATTCTTTGTTAACAATTTGAGAACAATCCACATCGTCTTTGGAATTACATTTATGACACAAAGAATGTCCACGATTGCAGTCAACCAGGGGATCTGAGCAAGTAGAACACTTGTCATTATTCTCCAGACAATCACTATACCAGGAGCTTTCGATGCTTAGATCAGACAGGCAACCTTTTTCGATCTCCAAGTCCAGGTATTTGAGAGTGTAACATTGATCTACACGACCCAGAAGCTGTTGCTTTTCGCATGGAGTTCCAAATGCCATTCCTCTACACTCGCTATCCCCGTCACAATGGATGCACGATAATGCATTCGGAATCGTTGGTTCTTGATTATTGCAACCGATCTCGCCGTTACAAGGGATACAAAATATGCTTTCGGTACACTCCTTAAATTCATCTGACATGCAGCCACGGTAAACCGTCGAACTATCTTTAACGAGTGTGAAGCAAAAATCGTTTTCGTCATAGGTTATACATGGTGATGGTTCAAGATTATTAGTACTCAAGCAGTTTTCGTCACCCGCGCATTGATAGCAGTAGGATCTTGTTGTAGGTATAACTGCTGTATTACATTTGTGCTTATCATCGCACAACTCGCAGTGCGGTCCGTCACACGAAACTTTCGTAGCGCAGCCTCGATGAATGTGCCCTTTATCTGTAATGAAATATTGTCTCTGTAAACCAATTATCCGCAACTTAATCAAATGAATTTCTAACGAGTTTTTGCAAGAACATGCTGCATTATTATATCTAGTGATTGACCTATCAACGAAAAAGATTCTTGACAACCAGTCCGGGAAACCCGCGTAACCTATCGAACTCCGGACTGGATATTCCTAGACTGATGTCGTTCACTATTCGTATCATAGTTAACATATCCAACAAAACTACCCAAGTAACACACGTTGGTATAGAACAGTTAACGTTACCTATTCCATGACATCTCTATCACCAGAAAAGCGCAAAACATGAAGGCTTATAGAACAAGTACCGATAACAGCATTAAAGCAAGCCAACTTGATAGAATTAGTTGGCAAAATACATCTCGAGTACTAATACGGCAATGCGCAAATCTGTTGCTATGACAACTTGATGACGAAAAATAATTTTCAACCTTTCAAAAAGAGTTTTTTCTTTTGCTTGAATATTAAAATTGTTCTCGCATAGTTTCAACGTTATCTGGATATAAAATCTGAAAAAAACTAGAAAACGTTGTTAAATATACAATAACAAAAACCTGAATTGATATTGGTTACACTGCAAGCGTTTTGTTTATCTTTTGATGGCACGTTTTGACCCGCTTCGAATAAATATAGAAATCGTTCATATAATTTAAATATTAATTTGATCAAGTATTTTTAAGTTGAGTGTTGAATGCTACGACTGTTGTACTAAGGAAAAGCATTTTACAGGTACGTAATGTTGTTATTAGATGGTGTAATGTCTTACGAAAAGACCAAGTGATAGTGATTGTTATTCTTGAGCTCATGTTATTAAAAAACATCTCCAAAACCAGAAAAAAATGAGCTTGTTTTCGAAATGCGGTTGTATTACTGATGAAAAACAACTTCAAACACAATATAATAACACAAGTTTTTAATTGCGCTTGTAGTACACTTATATGACTACTTTCGTTGTAATCTATTTTCTAACATGTTTTGTGTGTTACTTGGGTAGTTTTATACAAAAGAACTTAACCATATAGTCAATAACACTACCTACCATCCAATCCCGTGGCACAAGCATCCCCCGGCTGGCAATCTTCGGAATTGATGAGTTCAGGATTTACAATACAGTCAATTCCTTGCTCGGTGGTCGAACATTGTAAACATTGCAAAACGGGCGTGTTACAATAGTCACTTTCACACGTCTCGCAAAATCGCTTGTTAGTGTAGCAATCCAATTCGAATTCTTCTGGAATACCATCGCTGAAGCAACCCTTAAATATTAGCCCTGTAAGAACAGAAGCAATATCCACACACAGATCTATTAACCGTCCAACACTATTTGTGCAGTTCTTAGGAGGACTGTAATCTCCACAGTCTAGTCCTGAGCAGAAGGAACACACCAAAGGTACTGTTCTAGTTTCGTCAACGTTACAGTCGTTGCCCACGCAGGTTCGACAATTGATGCCATCTACACAATTCTTAAAGTTCTCGTCTTCTACGCAGCCCCGACTAATTTGCAAATCAGAATCCAAACTTTGTAACGTATAGCATCCTAGCAATGAGTAACATTTTTCCGTTTCCTCATCTACTGTCAGACAATCATCACATTTGTAACAATTTTTTTCAGCGTTACAATTGTCACCCCTACAAATTTCACACTTCGAATCCTCCGTACATTGCTCAAACTGACTATCTGTATCACATCCCCGTATCACTACTTCATCTAGAAGAAGGGTGAAACATTTTTCTGCCTGAGTACTACGACAGTAATCGCTTGGTCCACTATGGTCACAACTATCACATTGATGGCATCGCAAGTGCACAGGGAATTCTTTTCCGTTACAGTTTACGTCGCTACACGGTTCAAACGTTTCAAAAATATCTTCCAAAACCAATCCATCCGAACAGCCACGTTTTGTTAATTTTGTGTCGTCTGTAAATGAAGGATTTATTTTATTTGTCTTCTAAATACAGTCTACCAACGCTTACGATCATAGGCAGTATAACATTTGTCATAATAATCCACACAATAATCTACGGGTGGATTTTCCTCCGCAATCGTTCTACAATCATTGCAAATATAGCACGATGGAAATGCTAGTGAAAAAAAAAGAAAAGAGTGTAAAATGTAAGAAATCATACGCACAAAATGGTACCTTTCTGATTACAATATTCATCGGCACATGTTTTACATGTATCGGACGGTGATTCCACGCAATCGGGAGTACCAAACTCACTGGTACAACCCAAATGAAATTCGTTTTCGTTAACTGAAAGTAAGCGTTAAATACTTATTAATGCTGTTAAAACGAGTTCTTGGTAAACATTGTACCTTCCTGCCGGAAGCAATTATTTTCCCCATAAATGCCATGTAGGGTGCAATGTTGACGAAACTTTTCTGGATTGGTGAGACAATCCTGATGTTCGGGCGTCAAGGAATTACATACAATGCAACTGGCAACTTTGTTGCACAGATCTTCCGAACAAGTTTTCAAGCTTTCGTCACCGCTGTCATAGTCTTCATCCGATGTGCAGCCTCTGCTTTCGTCTGTAAAGAGATCAAAAAGATTATTAAATTTGGGGACTGTTTTCAAAATCCCCAATTCAATAGTTTCAGTATTCTATATCGATATCAGAAGATCGAATCTTCTTCAAATGTCCCTTGGTTTCGGGACCCAAGTACACACTCGAAATGTATTGCCGGGTCTCGGTAATTTTTGCTGAGAACGACACCGCTGAGTGCTCGGTTGAAAATATAATGACAGCTGTCACATTTTTTCGTAAATCTCACCCAACTGAAGTTTCAGCACAAAATATTCGTAATCTCGGTAGTGAGCTAGGTAATATTCAATGCCGAGAATTCACTTAGGTTGCACCGAGATTTACGAAAAAATGTGACAGATGTCATTATTCTTTAACCGAGCACTCAGTGGTGCCGTTCTCGGCAAAAATTACCGAGAGCCAGCAATAAATTTTAAGTGTGTACCGTTTTGTACCATTCCGATAGCTTTTAAACTTTCTTCAACCGTTGCACAGTGGGGAATCGCTGGTCATCAGCCAGAAAATTTATTTTTCGTTTGCTGTTTCATAATATTTTTCTTTTATTGCTATAACATTCAATTGTCTAAATCCAAAATTTGGGCGCAATATCATGAAATCAGAATTTTTCATGACTTTTCAAAGAAGTACATTATTTTGAAACGCTCTGTAGCTTCAATGATAGCTTGGATTTTTTTGACGTCAAAGGAAAAGTTGCTGTAAATATTGTGCAAAACAAACCCTTTTCATTAGATATTGTAAAATTTGGTTATAGTAGGCCTGACACTAAAAAAAATTTAAAAAAAAAACGTGATTTTTTGTAGAAAAGTAGCTTAAAAGTTTAGTTGCCGCAGTTTGTCACGGTTGTGACTGCATTCAAAATTTAGGTAAAAACGTAAGCTTTCAAATGCATACTGTCCGCTGTAGCGCAAAACTGCGCAAATTGTCATTTTAGTGAAGAAAGCTATAGCAGATTTTTTTAGTTTTAGAAATTTTATCCAGGATTAATTTTAATCATAACCATGATACCCCATTAATGAAAATTTATGATATCGTACTCAATCCGTAAGGATAAAATATGAATTTGGGCAAAAATCACAAAATTTATCAATGGAAAGTATAAAATAAGTGTTAAATAAGAATTAATCATGTCAAACTTTATCACTTTCTGCAAATTTAAAACAATATTAAAAACATTCAGCCCTTTTCAATTTATGATCATGAAATTCGCTAAACTGATTGAAGTGTCAAATACTAGCAGCAAATTCATACCATCAAACTCCGGCTAACAATATCCCGTTTGAGATTGCTTTTGCTTCGCACTCGTTTGCATACAAAAGTAAAGCACACACTTTGCTTCATGAGAAAAAAAAACAAAGAACAGTCGCCGCCCTCCGCATTTTCTCGAATTCGTTTAGAACGTTGGGTCATTCCGGTGTCTTGGTTTTCAAATTCATAAATTCGTTGAATTTTATTATGGAGCCTTCAACTTCAGCGGCACCACCTAATTCAATGTCAAGTAAGTTGTCAATTCATGTTGTTATATATGTATTTAAATGTCCTCTTTCAACCATAGAAACCGGATTAGGAAGATAACATATATATGAAACAATGAAACATCGAAAATCACTAGAAGAAATGAAACTTGCAGCGAAAGACATTTTTCCTACTGATAAGTATAATGAACTGCAATTTTTCTGGAAACAATTCAACACAAGATTTAAGCGATCACAGCGGAAGATGATAATGATGATGACGATGATGACTTTTTCAATTTGTAATTAGTTTGTATTACTTATGTTGTTTTAGTTTATTTTAAAAAAACATATATATTTAGGCAAAATTTTTTTTGTTCGAGGGGTCGTCTATAAATCACGTATTTTTTTCAATTGGGCGGACGCCCGGTGGCACTACTTGTGGTCAAAGATCATATGATTCTATAAAAAAGGAAAAAAGTGCCAAAAAATAATAAAAATTGGGTTTCGTGCTTTATGGACGGCCCCAAACAAAAAATGGATGCCAATTTCGTTTGCAGCGTCCCAAAGTTATGTAAAGCAAGAAGCAAGAATTTCAAATTAGGGGGGGGGGGGGAAGCTCTTCAAAATTTTAGAAGTAAAAAACGATACATTAAGGTCGCTTTTTACGCGGGTTTTTTCACGTGGCTTTTTCTTACGTGGATTCTGGAATTTACGCGGTTTTTTACGCGGATTTCGAAATTTACGCGTTTTTTTACGCGGGCTCCGGAATTTACGCGTTTTTTTAACGCGGCACGTATCCCCGCATAAAAAGCGACTTACATCAAGGCAACCAGTGAAAAGTTGTCCTTGACATCAGATTGGAAAATTTGATTATTTTTTGTCCAACCTCGAATATAAATAGATGTTCTTTACTAAAAACTCTTAAGTTCATTTAAACCTTTGGACATATTATTCTGGCGACGAGGATCTCAAGAATCCACAAACACGGCAGAAGATAGAGTTGATCAGCAGCCGCAACCGGAAATTCAAGATATGATCCACAAGATGGCCCAAATTTTACAGCGGATGGCGGTCCAGCAAAGTTGGACACCCATTCTCACAGCCGCTATCTCAACTACATCCTGTCAAAGCTTTCCAAGGACGTGAAGATCGAAGACACAGTCAAGATCCTCAATAAAAACATCGGGCATCAAAGGTCAAACGTTCCGGAAGCGGTTCATGTGTCTTTTCACGATTATTGTTGACCATCTGCCGATGAACACTCAGCAAACAGAGAGCACTCAACCGCTGTTCAAATGTTGTTGACCTCAGCCAGGTTTTCACCCGACGTAATGTGCTGAACGAGCGTTCAATTGTGCATGTTTTCATAGTCTCTACCAAGAGCAATTTTAACTGAAATGATGTAAACCTTATACAACTTTCGTGTTGGGTAGTTTTGCAATGCGGACGCTGAGTCATTTCAACTTAATTGATTTTAAAAATGCTTTTGCTCAATGATGGTGTTTTGACAAAAATTCAACATTGAGTAGTTTATTGTATGAAAAATCAAACTGGTTGAAAAATGTATAACCCGCGTGATGAAATTGTTTTCGCGGAAGTGGCAAAAGTTTCTTGATATTGGTAGTTTTGGTTTTAAGTTCGTGATTTTAAGTGACGAGCGTGCTTCTGTACTTCTGTTCATACATAATAGCCGTCAATCAAAAAAAGATTAACATTGCATTGTGAGAATGGAGCTAGAAACGGAGACGCTAAAAGGGGAAGTTAATGAAGCCAGTTACACTAAATTGGAAGGTACTTGGGTAAGTTTCGAAATAGATTTTATAGATTATTTTTCAATTATCCGTTTTTTTAAACTAATATTATTTCAACGGAATGAAATTAACTGAAATCTACCCAAAGCATAAAATATTGAACTAAATGTTGGGTATTTTTAACGTACTATTACTCTCAGTGCTATATACCTTCTATTGAATTAATCTACAACTATTCAAAATTGGCTTCCTGCACGGAACGGGGAGATCGACAAGAAAATGGGTACTTTTCGTTCTCCGTGTAGTGTCGCTTTGATCTGTCGCTTTCAATTGATAAGCGTTTCTCACGAAACTTTTCAAAAGGACCTAAGTAACATTGAGATTCTCTTTTTGTTTAATTTCTCTTTGATTAATGACTAAATTATTTCTACATATTTCATGATACTCTTTGCATAGTAAGCTAGGCAACATTACAATACAATCTTTCGATTTGTGATAAGAAATCGTTTGAAGCTTTTATAATGACACTGTACGAAACAGAGTCTCATTGTTACTTAGGTCGTTTTAAAAGTTACGCGAGATTTGTTTCATTTTCTAGCACTTTGTGAGTTACATAAAAACTCTACTGCTCTTGCTTTGATTCTGATAATTGAAGTACTTGAAAGGAACCAAATGATTCAATTGGGTTGTTTAGCTATATCAGTTTTGATATATCATTTGAAAGAGCTCTATTTTCTAAGCAAAACGTGGTTTTCGAAAATTTTCTATCGCCTTCCTTCAATTTTTAAATCACGAATTAAATCTGCTTGAAAACGCTACAATGACAGTTCGCCCATATACCAATTGTCATTGTAGCGATTTGAAGCGATTTTTATTTTTCATTTAAAAATCGAAGGACAATGATATCACGTTTGCTCAGAAAATTTCACCCTTTTAGCTGATATATAAAAGCAGGAATCCGTAAATAGCTGAACAACCCAATTGAGAGCGGAAATTAACAGCGTCACCATCAGCTGACGATTGTCACCTGAAAACGATAATGAGCGGTGATGGAGGCAGGGTGCTTCCATACAGTACTTCACGCAAATTGAGGGAAGAGGGAGAAAAAATCATGACGGTATGAAACGGAGAACAAACGGGTCTCTCAACCCGAATTGGCTACAGGGTGCCAGTGATTAACAGCAAACAAATTCTCTGAAATATTGACCGGAATTTACGTGACGTGTATACTGCCCATAATCGCATATTTGTAACATTTGCAAAATTGGTTGTTCGAGCAAATAGCACTTTTATATTTTGAACTTGGATGCTTTGTTCCCAATATATTCTTGCAAATAGACACTTCAACTAAACTTTGAATCATGAAGAAAGCACTACTTTACATTCTGTATACATTAAACATTACTTTTGAAGTCAAATTGGTTGAAATTTTTGCAATGATACATTTATGCCGTCACTTTCAAGCTACTTTTGGAATATATCACAGGGAAAATAAAGTTTTTCATGTATTCAACAAGCATGAGCTGAACATCAGAAACGGATCACCGGTGGTTGGTTACCGGACCAGAATAACTTCCGAGTTCCAAAGAATGCAGATGTGGATTTGGATGGAAGCTTTTTTTATAAAAAAGTTGAAAAAATTAAGTAGGGTGACAATTATGCGGTTATTTACGCTATGTGACAAAACAACTTGGTATTTTTTACGACTTTTTTCACACAAACATGCGCATATTTTTTCAGATGTAAAAAGTACATACTATTCTAAGCGTTTCCCAATAAAAAGCACGAAATCCATAAAATGTCGAATGTTACAATTATGCGATCACAGGCAGTATATTGGATGTCAATGCCGTTCTAACTTCATTTGTAATACAAGCCGTTCAACCGGATATTACCGTAAACATAACTTATTCTATTTTAAGTTAACTTATAGAAACTAATAAATCTTAGAATAATGATTTTGACAAACACCTGAGGATTTTAACTAACATTCTTAAACAAGCTATATTGTTGTTTCAGTTATAAATGACTTCTTTGTCCTAGAAACATGACTGTACTGTACCACTATTGACCTGTACCACTATTGAGGCTGCTGTTGATCTGTGCTTGTGTGTATACTTTTCACTCATCCTTTTACGCTTACTGTGCTACTATACTAGGCCTTGCTCCTCCATCATCTAGTTTTGTATTATAAGATCAGTATCTTTTGATCAGTACTGATCCATTTCACCCCATTCCACAATAATAACATTCCCATTAAATTAATGTATGTTCCAGAAACTTGACCTTCTCGATTTTACTATTGTGAGCGACAGTTGTGGGGCTACCTGTACTGGCGCTAACAGTTCCTTCCTGCCAAGATGATTTGTTGGTGGCCAATCGGGAGGTTTATATGTCCCTATTATCAGCTATAAAGTCAAATAGATTAGGATAATATAGCTGCCATTTGCACCTGCTATCAAAATGATGAGTAATGTATTATCAAGGTTTATTAGAGATTACTAAAAAAGCTGAAATTTTACCATAAGATAGCTTCCACAGCTATAACTTTAAAACCACTGGTCAGTCATTGACTATAATATTCTATGTTTTTGATAAATGCTCAACGGTAATTTTCAATAAAATTTACGATATTTGTAATCTATTAGGAAATCACCATTCACATTCAAAGTTTCAAGAAGAATACAGCATCTAAATCGATCGATAGCGATGTACACAAAAAAGTTATAGCAACAATTTTCCGTTATACCTACTGTTTGTTTAAAAAGCTCACCAGTTTTTCCGAAGTAGCATTCATCGCCAATGTTACATGCAACTGTAGAACAATCAGTAATTGTTGAACATTTCATGCAAATGGGAACATGAGCACTGTTACAAGTTTCATCTGGACATGCCATAACTATGTTCACATCTCCAGAATAACATCCACGATAAACATCACCAACTTCATCTAAAATGTAATTCCTTTAGAACCGACCAGTAACGAACTACAGTGTGTGTTCTTACTTTTCCATATCGCGCAACTTACACATTCGACCAATTCTGTTGATTCAGTAATGTGAGGACAATTTTCACATTTGTAACACGAAATTGCCAGAACGTACGCTAGACCACCAAGAAACATCAGACAAGTGTAAAAAATTGAAATTTTTCCCATTTTCTGTGCCACAACGTTGACTTCAACCTATTCACATAACACTTTATGCACTATTTCCTAAACGTTTCCGGACAAAGCGGACAATTAACTGCGACTAAACTCAATCAAGCTGTACGATCGGTTTATTTATCAAAATTGTCTCACCCGAAAGTATTCGAGGGTCATCAAGCTGTAAAGATAATCTCCCGACGGAGGAGGAATGTTTTGAAACCGGATGATAACTATTGATGAGTAACAAGTCTAGCACACTTTCCGGCGTGTTCCAAGTGGACAAGCGGAAATCGGAAATAATCTATCTATATGAATTCACAAAACAGCTTTTCAATCGATGTGTCGTGCAGCTTGCGAATATTAGAATATCGAATGTTCCCCATTTACGCGCCTTTTCCTTGTTCAAAATTATTGACTTGTTTCCGCGTATTCTAATTACATCTACAGAGTTTTACGTACCATTACTTATATAACATTCATCTTTGAATTCACATATGACCGTTTCACAGTCATCAAGATATCTGCACCTTTGGCAAACTGGACGATGTTGCACATTACAGTGATCCGCCATACAAATGTGCAGGATGTCGCGGTCTCCATAACATCCACGAGAAATACTACCGTCCTCCTCTGAAAGTGTATATTCAAATTATTCTCCATAATTTCGTAGCTTTAACTCAATAACATACCTTCCCACACCGCACAAGCATCGCACTCTGTTGTCACTTCATCAAAATCAACAACGCGGGAACAGTTTGTGCACTCATAGCACGTATAAGAAGCCGTTATTATGATTAAGGTACTCAATATGAACAATAGTAAAATTATTTTTCGTATCATTTTTCATATGAACAACTGCAAACAACACCGTCCCGGAGGGAATCAGTTCTGCTTCAAGTCTAAAAACCAAATAGGTTAAAAGTTGTCTTTGAAAGGGAAACGTTTAGATATTGCTAGAAGATTATCTCTGCATGGTCCCAGATAAAGCACCACGCAATCGATCCATTGCTATGTAAGACCGTAAATTCATTTAGATTGTTATAAATCAAACCTTATGTAGAGGTTTAACCTCTTCGCGCATGAGTTTTAAAAACATACCGAATTTTCGAATAGTGTTTACATTTATTTTACCTTCCTTTAACTGTTTTGACCATAATCATTGACCTTGTTCAAGCCTAAGTTATAAACAGTGATTTTTACGACCTTCTTTCAAGTTGGGAGCACTTGTATGTAATGGCGTCCAAGCGTCATCTGTCAAAATCAAAATTGTTCGGTATATTATGCAATTTCGTCATGGAAACCCGAAAAAAAATAACATAACAAAAACATTAAAAAAACCTTAAAAATTGCTGTAACTGTACATAGCTATACCATAATTTAACTATGTTTTTCATTGTACATACATCAATTTTACATTAAATATCATTGTCCAGAACAATAAAAAACATCGTTTTTGCCATTTTTACCATGAAAAAGGGGGGTCGTTATGTATCTTAACAGCATTTTTTCAAGCATTTTTCCCATACATTTAGAAGTCACTGACAATGTTTTTCATGGTAAAATTATGGTCGGTGGTAGATTCAACAACAAAAAACGTTGTTTGAACATGGTAATGACAACAATCGTTTACAAGCTTACAGTAAAAATACCGTGTTTTTATTGTAACAACTTTTCAATGTCCCAATTATAGTATCGCACTCCGAAACCAGCTGTGAGGCTCAGATCATGCGATTTGACGCCGAATCGTTGGTATAAGTGGATGAGGCCAACACTATTGAGACCTTACAAGACATCATAACACGTGTTATTGGAAAGTATAATGCTGGAAAACTGGTGGTCAGCATACGCAGTAGGGTGGGGAAAAGTGATCGATTTTCCAGAACCAAGTTTTTTTGTTTCATTTCGGGGCCCCAAAAAACCCTAAACTTACCGGAAGTCGATTGGTTTTGTCTCCGCTTGGCGCATTGCATTTCAAATTTGTATGAAAATTTATATGGGAAAACCTACTTTTTTGCATTTACCTTTCTAGAGAGCTCAATAATGATCTAATAATGCACTATTATGAAAAAGTATAGTATTTTAGATGCCTAACAACTTTGCGCAAGGCACTGAAGAGCTAGGATGTCTCTAAAAAGAGCTATAGCTGTTCAAAGTTGAGTATGTCGCTTTAAATGCAGAAAATCTTGTTTTCTGCCGACATTACCAATGTACCGACGCCAGCAGGATTCCCATCAAAAGTAACCTGTCGTAACGAGTTTATACACTCAGCTGGATCAAACAAACAAATTCAGGTCAATATTCTAGGCGTAAGTAGAATCTACAACGTGTTTCAGAGGTTACTTCTGATGGAAATCTGACTAACGCCAGTACACTGGCAGTGTTGGCTGGAAAAATGATTTGCAACATAAATTTCGACATATTCAACTTTGAACAGCTCCAGTATTTTTTTGGGACACCCTAGCTCTTTGATGTCTTCGGCCAAGTCGTTAGGCATCAAAAAACCTACCATTTGAAGTCATGAAACCTATGGTTTGAGCCACTTTGAGCTCTTTAGAATGAAAAATGCAAAAACGTTGGTTTTTTCATACAAATCTCCATATAAATTTGAAATGCAATGCGTCAAGCGGAGACTAAACCAATCGACTTCCGATAAATTCAGGATTGTTTGGGGCTCAAAATAAAACGAAAAAAACTTGGTTCTGGCTTTCTGCTATCAAGTTTCGTTTTTTCCATATAACGATTCCCCACCCTAATACGCAGTCCTCTTAAAAATAGATGGTAAGAACCAAGTTATCGATTCCAATAAAGATTTCTAAAAAGCATTATGTTTTAAGACGTTTTATTTTACTTTGAAGCAGGCTTCCAAAAAGGCATTAGGGAAACTAAGAATAATATCTATGAATTTGAACAACATTTAAGAAAAGTTGTGCATTTTCACGTCAGTTAGCAAAATGACTAGACACAACTAATTTCTAATCGGAACCAAAATATTTTTGTGTTAATATCCTAAAATTCACATGGAATACACAATTTAAAGAAATAAATAATGTCGACGTTTTTAATTAATTATCAAACAAAAACAGATGCATTTTTGTAAAATAAGTAAACTTTCGATTTCTAGCTGTCATTTCGATCATTATTAACAAATCGCTTGTATTGGTTGAGTGAAAAATGACAATTTTCATTTTCAAAAACTATTCTCGCTGAACACTTCTTGATAAACACTTCAACGGAATGAAGAGTCCTTGTGCGGCGAGAAATTACCGGCTTGTCGTTTCTCCTCAGAGAATCACTAGTGTGTTGGAGATTATCTTTCATTGCGAAAACAACTGCTCTCACTCTGGCGGGCAAATCGATGCAGGTGCTTGAAGAGAGCAGCGAATCGTGCGTATCTGAGAAGCATGCAAAGCACACCGAGGTGGAATCTTAAATATCTCTCCGGAGAGATAATACCCTGCTGCAAGCTTCCTTACACGAAAGGACACCACGCTCAATAACTACACAACAGAGTTCACTGCAGTGCTTTCACTGTGTGTCTCTCAAGCATATATCAAATAGGGGGAGCGTCTAGGTAGAAAAGTAAATTGCATTTACATATATCCAGCCGCCCGTCACGCACATTTGCTCTTCGAATGCTATCGAATTCATCTCAGCAGTGTACATCGCGCCGTACTTCAGTATATTCTCACTAGACTGTTTCACTACTCTTGTTGTGCACAGCTGTGGTGTAAGCAACAAGTGTGTTAGGTTTTCTACGAGCAGCGGAAACACAGCACAAAATAGAAACAAGTGTTGTGCAAAAAATGCTACACACAGCGCTCATGCTGGGCAAGAAGTAAGCGGTTAATATTCACTTCGTTCTTTCCACATGTTGAGGAGAATATCGAGACTGCAACGTACAATTGCCTATAGTTAAATACCGGACTGCTTGGGAAAGCACTGACACGCTCAAATGTTGGTCCTTGCGCATTGTTAATAGCCATAGCAAAGGTTGGAATGACTGAATACTGACATCTTTTCAGTGTAAATAAGTGGTTAAAATTATTTGGAGCAAAACTGATTCTCGGAAGCACACCTCACCTGGATCTTACAATGTTTGTTGTATTTTAATCTATCTTTTTTAGACTCTAAGCAGACAATCAAGGTTGTAAACTATCACTAGCGCTCATTTTTTTCGCCAGCCAATAGCTCAACCCTCTAGTGACGGACCTCGTAAAAATCACTATGAATCTTAACAAACTTTTTTTAAGTATTGATTAAAGCTTTTCAGAGGTGTAACTGATAACCGTCCAAAGGCGGCACTGGGCACTAGAGAGTTGAATGATCGATACTTTGCTGGACTGTGCTCTTGCGGCACTCTTGTGTTGGAGTACGAGTAATACTCCATTCGACAAAGCTGTAGTGCTACTTAAGAACCTAGAGTTCGTTTTTTTTAATTTTCGGCTAGGATTGAATCTTGACCAGTTGGGTTATTGGTGAGTGGATCACGCCGCCTCGCAACCATCGACACCTATGTCGGCGGTGGGATTTGAATCCAGGCTTCGAGCGTGGTTGGTGGAGACGTTACCAACCACGCTAGGCCCCCGCTAACCTAGAGTTCTTTTTACAAAGTTGTTCAGAATTGTGCTTTCAAAATTTTCACAGAAATATGGCAAGATGGTAACCTGAAAAGTGAACGGAATCTTGTGAGATTTCGAATGAAATGTTTCTGTGAAATATAATCTGGTACTTAATTCGTTCATGAAGAACTAGATTCTAACTTGTTGCGTAACATACTGATTGAATTTTATACTTCAAACTTTTTATTAATGTGCATCATAAAAAATATAAATGTTAATATGCCTACAGAACCACTTTAAGAAAATATTTTTCTGGTAACGTTTGCATTAAAAATATGGACAAAAATTGCCATTACATCATGGGTTTACCTTCACACGCACCTGCAAAACTACTCATACAGCATCAATCATAGTAACCCATGAATTAGCAGAAAAAAATTGGCAGCTCTATCAGTCGAACTTTAACCGTGAACGGTAAAGCAACTCCGCTCAAAAGTGTTCAAAAAACGGTATCCCGCGTCGTACAGAATTTTTTGGATGCCCGATACGCCCATTCCGGCATCTATAACATTTTGGCACTATTGGACAACAGCATCGCAGCAAAGCCCGGTTTCGGACGGCCGACGACCCTGAGCGACAAGAAGCTTCAGAGGATAGTGAAGCCGAGGGAAAAAAGTGGCTTAATTGCTGCTCGCGCTTGGCCGGCAAGTCGGTGCAACCAGCCAAACAGTTGAAAATACATGTCAGGAAGCGGTAGTCCCGTCCACTGGTAAGGTTACTGTTGTGACTGGCAATTAACGAGAAGGGGATGACAAAGCCGGTCTTCTTTCGCTCCGAACTGGCCGTGAACGGGAAAATTTATAGTACGAAGTGCCTGTCGGAAGTTGCTTCGCTCATCAGGAAATACCACGAGGGTGAAGACGCGGTGTTCCGGCCGGATCTGGCGTCGGCCCACTACTCGAAGCGATCTTTGGAGGAGATAGAGCGGCCGAATATCGATGTGGTACCCAAGTCGACGAACCCGTCCAATGTTCCCCAGCTGCCTCGCATCGAGAATTTCTGGGCAAACCTACAGCGTAAGTTCTACTCCAACAATTTTGTCGCGAAAACTGAGCAGTAATTGACAAATAAAACAAAAAAAGAACTCAAAAACATGCCCACAAGCATGTTTTCGTTCACCATGGCGAAAGTTCCGGTTAACTGCCGGAAGGTCGCTCTCAAGGGCGTGGAATTCTTTTTTGGCAAATAGGCCAATATGATTACCTGCCATAGAAAATTTATCAAACTTAATTGTCTGTCTTAGTGTTTTTTATCACCATCTGAAAAAAGTCCATTTCTTCTAATACAAACGTTATACGTTTGTATACGTACGTCCTTTACCAATGTTATTTAAAAATCTGTTTATTTTTTAAGTGAAGGCTAAAATCAAAGCAGGGTGTTTTTAATGAATAACAAAATAATATCATTATAAATACAGAAGATGTTCCAAAACGTCTCAACTTCACATTTATCCGCAAGAAAAAATTCATATACAATTGGAATCGAACAACGCCGAAACACTTATTTTCAGAATACCAGTCCTCCAGCTGGAAAGAAGTGATAAATTATATACTTTTTTTCGACACACGCCATCAACCAACACCGTCAGAGACCTTATCAATCAACGTCAGCTCGTACAATGATAAACAATCAATTTTGAAAGATCAAATTTGCCAGTTGCTCAAAAGTGCGAATATGAATCACTGCATGGCATTGAAATAATCACACGAGAATAAAACATTTTTTCGCCACTGGCACTGACAACACAATTTGTCTAGTTGTCTATTTAACATGAAAATATACGCGTAATATTCATTGGGACTATGACACTGGTCAACAAAAATGAAGGAAAAATTGTACTAAAGTTCAAACTGGGAAGAAAAGAAAGATTGCAACTTTTAACCATTCTTGCGAATTTTGGTGCCCGTAGAAGTACGTCAAACAGTCGCAGAGTAATTGCTCGACAGGTTCGTTGCTTCTACGTTTGCTTACGGGATTATTCATTAAAGTCTCAGAAGAAGTTATCTCCCAGCTGGTCTCGGCTCCAATTCTGAATGAGGGGAAGAAGGTTAAAAAGCTATTATCTTCCTTTTTTTTTCAATTTAAACTCTAGGACAAAACCTGTGTTTACCAGTGTAATACATACTAATCTTATTGCACAACTGTTCGAAACATCCCGCTGGTACAGATACCTGCGAGATAATTTTTTTCTTTGAATTTTTTACACTTCTATAATTCAAGTGATAAACATATAGGCACTAAATTCAGACACCCGAATTACAAAGTTGGCTATCACAAATGGCACACTCTCTGTGGGCTCCTCCGGTTGCTCGTAGGCACGTTTCGTCACTAGTAGCACCTAGTGGAGTACACCCACGACGAATTACTCGACGATTATCGACTGAAATATAACAGACACTCGTAATCAATCAGATGATATTCTTATTTATCAGTGAAACTTACCCATAGAACTAGCCATTAGGCAGACATACTGTTGATCATCCGCCACGCCAGCTTCTTTCGGATTTGTTGGTGGGGTGAGAATAGGATCAATCGGATTTGCTATGCTAGTGCCGCTACCTACATCGCCACTCGGAGGTGTCAGTATTGGGTCTGACGGATTTAAAGTGCTACCTCCTACATCGCCACCTGGAGGAGTTATTATTGGGTCTAACGGATTTGAAGTGCTACCCACTACATCGCCACTCGGAGGAGTCAGTATTGGGTCCGACGGATTTAAAGTGCTACTTCCTACATCACCACCTGGAGGAGTTATTATTGGGTCTAACGGATTTGAAGTACTACCCCCTACATCGCCACCTGGAGGAGTTATTATTGGGTCTAACGGATTTGACGTGCTACCCCCTACATCGCCACCCGGAGGGGTCAGTATTGGGTCTAACGGATTTGAAGTGCTACCTCCTACATCGCCACCTGGAGGAGTTAATATGGGATCTAGTGGATTTGTAGCACCATCAGATACAGTTTGATCCCATGTTGGTGGTGTAAGAACGGTATCTCCGAAGCCACATGGCTGAATTACGGCAACATCTACGAGGCAGTCATCGCAGTGGTAACACAACAGTTGAGCTTGTGACGATAGAATCGCTGAGAATATATGCCGTATTAGAAAGTTATTGTTGGCAGTGAAAAAATCTTTACCTACCCGCCGAAAGAAAAATCGCTGAAGCAAACAGCTTGAATTTCATCACTCTGCAGAGGTGGTTTCTTGGATGCCTAATTTGAATATAGCACTCTAAGCGCTCTTTAATGACTGATATCTTTCGTATGTAATCAGAAGACTTTTGTCAATTGTCGTATATTTAAGCCTACCTGTTATCAGTGATGAGAAAACCGTGAAGTCTCCTCAACAGGAAGGTATACATTCCAGAGATGCCAATGTTCCAGTTTGCACTGACTACTTTTGGTTTTTTAAGTGGTCTAGTCGGACAGTTGAATCTCAAAGTCTGTTCATTTTGAAAATATTTGAGAATGTAAAATTTGTAAACTGATTCATCTCTACGAGTTTTTCAAGGTGGTTTTTTGTTGAGTAGAAGAGTAAGCGTAACACATATAAATTGATGGTAACATATCACGACACAAAGTTTTAACAAAATCAATAAAAACGATCGCGGGGGCCTAGTGTGGTTGGTAACGTCTCCGCCAACCACGCTCGACGCCTGGGTTCGAATCCCACCGCCGACATAGGTGTCGATGGTTGTGAGGTGGCGTGATCCACTCACAACCAACCCAACTGGTCTAGATTCAATCCTAGCCGACACCGGGAGATTTTCTGAGGCGAAGAATCTCTGGGATCACGCCTTCCATCGCATGAGGAAGTAAAGCCGTTGGCGCCGGTTCGTTGATAAACGGGTCGTGAGTTAGGGTCCTGGGTGTGGAGTCGCCTCCCTGGGCGTCGGTGATTGGCCACAACAGTGGCGGAGCTAGACCGACGGAAAATAAGCGAGAATAAAGAAAAAAAAATAAAAACGATAATGTAGAGAAAAGAAAGTTGAGTTGGTAGGGTCCCATTATCTTTATAGTATATAATCTCCGTATGTCCAGAAAACCCATTTCAGGCAAATTTCGAAGTACTTAATCAGGCATTATCTTATCAAATTCTTATACGTTAACTGTGCTTTACTTATTTTTAAGTTTCAGTTTTTCCCCGTTCTATTTTCAGCATCTTCCAGTTATTCAAAAGTTTCATTGGCAACGCTGCACATATCTTTTGACTAGCATTGCGTGTTGTATGCAATTATATTTTTAAAAAAAATGTTATACGCGATACTGCGTTTAGGCCGCAAATTTGTACTGTCAATCATGAATTGCGTAATTTGTTGACAAAAATTCGATCCATTTTTTCCTTGCACTTTTGGCACTGCGGTTTTATTGAATAAAGATATCAAACAAAGAGTTGATTGATTGATTGATTGATTTTTATTATAGAGCCTTTAACCTGAGGGGTCATTCAGCTCTTAAAACAAAGAGTTTTCAACCCGCAGTGTTATTCAAAATAACCCACACGCAAATGTTTCAGGTTTGGCAATTATTGCGTTATTTTCGCACAGACATTGTGCTATTTTTTCATGTAGTTTTGCACTAATCAACTTTTGCGTGCACTTGTTGCTATTGTCCTTCACATATTATAATCAAGGAATGTTATAAACACAAAATCACTCACTGTCAGACATACTAAATTTGCAAATTTGAGGCACCTTTATTTTTTTAACGTATTGCGTTATAAGTATAACACTCCATCGTTCTTGTTGTTGCGAAATATCTGTTATCTCCAACATTCCTGTGCAATCAAATTCGAGGGTGGATTTTTCTCATATCACCTGTTGAAATTGACACAATGTTATTAGCCACAAAATTTAACCACGTGAGGTTTTTATATTGGCCTATTTACGCTTTGATGCATGCTTATATAGCTAACGCACAATTGATAATAATATGTTTGCGAAATGGAAGCTTCAATTTTTGTTCAAACACTATATCCCAACTTCCAAAACAGCGATTCTTAGCGATAATCCCGGTTAACTAAAAAGTCTTCAACAATGATTCATAATAATATTTACAAAACAGCAATAAATACAAATGAAATAAAGTAAATCAGTCTGGAAACAATAGTTTGTTCACATCCCAGAGTTGCACAGATGTGTCATGCAGACGGTGCACTGCGTATGGTGACCTCCGGACAGGTTACTGCAGGTTTGATCGTTATTATTTCCCAATCTAGCGCAGCCTCGTCGAACGATCTCCCGTTGCCCATCTGGAAAATGACAGAAAAATCAATAGCAGTTGAGTTTTTCCTTTTCTGCACACAATTTTTGTGGTCTAACTCAGAGATACATACCACTTACGCGTATCACCGTACATGCATATGGCACATAAGGTTCGATGGGAATGACGATACGGCCGCCCCTCGCCTGCCAAGCTTCGGTGATTGGTGGATCTACTCCATGTGAAGGATTCCAATTCGGTATTGTTGGGGGTGTTAGAATAGGCGCGCCAGAAGTCGGAGCAGCTGTAGAAGTTGTAGTTGTGGTGGTTCCGATCGGTTCAGGTGGTGTGAGGATGGGATCACGTGGAGTGGTTGAAGCTGTCGTGGTCGTTGTAGACACTTCCGGAGTGGAAGTTTGATCTGGATTGGTTGAAGGTGTTATGATCGGATCATCTGGATTGGTAGATGTTATCGTGGTCGTTGTAGAAAACTCCGGAGTAGCAGTTTGATCTGGATTGGTTGAAGGTGTTAGGATCGGATCATCTGTACTGGTAGATGGTGTCGTGGTCGTTGTAGAAGCTTCCGGAGTGGAAGTTTGATCTGGATTGGTTGATGGTGTTAGGATAGGGTCACCAGTAGTCGGAAGAGGTGTAGCTACGGTTGTTGTAGACACTTCTGGGGCTGGATTGTTTATACCACAAGCTTCCACTTCTGCGATATAGTTGCCGCAATCTTCACAGTAAAAGCAAAGTAGCTGTGCCCTACAAACTGCTTTGTGCAATCAAATTGAAAATCACTTGTAGTTAAATTATCTTATTGAAAAACAGATGTTCTATTCAACACTTACAAGTCGCGAGTAGCACCACGAGTATCGTACACGACAGATATTTCATTTTCGTTTTAGGTAAAACACAACAATTGATTTCTGCTACAGCACTGTTAACCTAATGAATTTACCTGAACGAATTCGGTTGCTTTTTATCAATGCTAGATAATCTCTTATCTGGTGATCCACATGGTTGAGCAACTCCGATATTTTTAATTTCTTGTTTTATATGGTGGTGAGTAACGGTGCTGGGATGACATTTCAATATTCGCTTGGACTTTGTATCCGTGTCAGCAGTTAGATTCAACGCGGGGAAGGAACTATGCATATCATATTAACTTTATTTTGGAAATGAATCATTTAGTTTCCGACTAACATAAAAGTTAGATCGAATTGACTTGCATTAGTCAATTTACGCTAATCGCAGATAAAAAGATATGCTGGTGTTTCCCCGTTGAAGAAACCCGTGTGTCTGGCTTCTGTTTTATCTAATCATGGAATAAAATCCCTGCATTAGCGGGAGTAAGATTTCACAGACAACTGTTTGAGCCATCGAAAATCTCCGATTACGTCGTGTATTCCATTTCACAGAATTGAGATTCTTATTCTGATTTATCGCTACGGCGTCGAAATTTTGGCATTGTTTTATAGCTAGGCTTAATCCAAATCTGGTTACCGCTGTATAGCTGAAAATGACTTCTTGGTGAAGCTTTAGTTGGTAGTAAAGATAACGAGAAATATAACACCAATAGAAAGTGTCTAACAAGCAATGTATTTCGGCCCTGAATGATGGTAGCTTTAAGGTATTTAAACTGTGTATGTAAATAAGTCGACGGTATTGCCTTACTATTTCTATGAAATAAACAGCTCAAACCACAAGAACAAAATGCTCAGCTTCTCAGATCTAACTGAAACCTTGCTAAAAAACAAGAAACAATAAACAAATCATAACTTGAAAACAACAAATTCAAGTTAAATGGTGTCAAAGTTGTAGAAAGTATATACAGTCATACCTCGATATAAGGCAACTTTGTTTTTATTTTCGTTACGTTATATCGAAGCAAAAAAAATTTTTTTTTAGTTTATTCAAGAATGTTAATGGTTGCTCAAATATGCGCCATCACCTTTCCATCACCTATCAGTATTTTTAAACCTTTCTTACCCCAAAAACAGTTGCTGTATCATTTATTTTCAATTTCAATACATCTTCAAAGTTACGTTATATCGAGGTAAAAGGTACGTTTTATCGAGTTATGCTATATCGAGGTTGCCTTATATCGAGGTTGCCTTATATCGAGGTATGACTGTAGTTGATTTTTTGGTAAGTATTTTTGTATCGTAAGTTGTAATGAGCATGCTAAAAAAAATAATGAAAAACGATAAAACGCTTGTCACATTTTGCATCCAATTTTTATTATCTGTTAATTTTTTAAACACATCAAGTTATCTACTTCTCTACAAAAATATGCCAAATATTTCCAAAGCTTTCAACTGATTCAAAAACGGATCAATTGTATAATACACAGTACGTGCCTCATGGTACTCATGCAACGTCCGTACCCGATCAGTCAAAAATATCAGGATTAAAACAAATCTTGATATTTTGTTACGAACTTTTTGTATCAACTTATGCTCCGAACTTGGTCTCGTAAATAGTTAAAATATCAAAATTCCTATCAAAATTACTTACTGATTTTTACGAATTATAGCAAGTTTTGTAAGGTTTTCGGCAGAAAAAGATCAGTATTAGCTAGAATGTACAATATTTTGTTAATTGATTAACAAATTTTGTTATAAATATGCTTTAAAAAACACAATTTTGAACATCTAAGTGTATGATAACAAAATTTGATATAATTCTGTACTTTTTATCATTCTGGCATGTCAAGAATATTACAGGCTTTGGTATTTCTATCAAGTTCAGATATATTTGTGTTACTCGTTTGTTATAATCGTCTGATCGGGTACCTCAGCTCCTAATGATGATTACCTACTATGCAGTAAGAGGACTTTGCCCTCCGGACCTGTGTGTTTGCGTTTCCGTAAACGGGCTCGTCGCATTAATTGATAGTCCGGGTGTAATGCTTTATCAGGCTGCAGTTGCAGAAATCGCCGATTAGACCGCCGATTGATAGGCGTGAGAAATTCGGAGCATGAAAAAAAACGATCTTTCTTTTTTAGTTTGATTGAGAAATTCTACATCCGTATTGAATTTCGAGCACTCATTCTATGGTGTAATTTCATTTATTAACAATCAACGGTGAATGAATTTTCTCGTTCATATAACATTTTCTGGTTATCTTGGTTAAATGGTCATCGAAAGGTCTAGATTGCAGATAAAAAATCACATGCATAATATCAAACCACTGATTGGAGCAAATCAATATAAGATCATGTCTAAGAACACTGTTACGGAACATAATTACAGTATCCTAAGACCTAAGTTTGGTTACATAACTCTAATTTTTGAATATCGCAAATTCGTAGGAATAATAGTTTAGCCGTTGTCAGATCAAAACTGATGCTGCACTAAATATTGCAACACCTAGTTTGATTATTGCAGTATCCTTGGGAGGCCCCTAAAATTACCTGGAATAAGTAGATATCTTGTATTTCCGACGACCTGCAATCTTCAGCAAATCTGTTCAAAAGATCAACCATTTCTGGATGATGGACAGTTCAGCGGGGAATTTCACCGCTATTTGGCGCTAGTAAGCATGCATTTTCTCGTATTTTGACCTTAACTTATCCCACGATTCCGACCTCCTTAAAGATGCGGTCTTCAGCAATGTTGTGCAGAAGGTCAAGAGCTACTGGTTGGTGAACAATTTAGTGCAGAATTCAGCCGCTGCGGAGCTCTAGTGTAAGCGCAATTCTTCGTATGACCTTAACTTGTTCACGCTTCAGACTTTCTAGTAAGTTGCGGTCTTCAGTGAAGTTTTTCAGATCAATGTGTGTTTTTCGCATTTTGGTTCCAAACTTGAGTTACTAAGAAAGAGAAATATTACTAAATGATGAATGACGCCGCTGTCCACATGACCACAAAAGCTATGAATCACTTTGGATCAGCCTAAACATTATTACAGTCTCTTGCTACAATAACAATATCCGGCACGAATATGAGCAATCGCTTAGAATGAACACAAAAAAAATGTAAATCAGTCATTGAAATAAAGTTGAAAACAAAATAATTTAATAATTTATTAATTTGAGTTCCAAACAAAGCCCAAGCCCTGTGACCTTGTGACAACTCTGCTCAAGACGGCAACTTTCTGAATGGTCGAATTCACGAGTTAAATTATGCTAAAAATACTCGCGCCATGTGGTCGAACTTCGAATTATCATATGAACCAACTACAAGCCATTATCCTCCAGAACCGGGTGCCCGCCAGTGATCATCCCAAGCCTTTGAAAAACGACGAAGAAAGAAAAATTCTTTTTTAACTCACTCACTAAAAAGATCAGATAACAACACCAATTTTCCCCGTTTCGTACCTATGATATATTCTCTTCTCCTGCAGGAATAAGTAACATACAGATTAGAAGAAAGCTGTCACTTCTGACTTTGAACAGTTTATTTGTGTACAGGACCATCGAACGATTCGCGGTACGGTTGTCCCCAAGCAGAAACCGGGTAAAAAACGAAGTGTGTGAACTGTAGCGCGAAGCGATAATCAAACCGGGTCAAGAATGAAGTCCACCCGATCGGCAAGAAAAGTGGCTCGTGAAATTTACTGCCATTGATTAACACTACTTACTACACGCAAAACTTTCCCTTATTACTTTAGAAGCAATAGCGCAAAATTGCCTTTTACGTAACAAACCTATTACTTAAGGTAATAAAATTCTTCCCCAGTCAAGTAGCAACACATACTGTCATATATTTAGCACGTGTTACGGGAGTACGACTATCTAATGTCGTTTTCGTTTTTGCGGTGTAGCTACCCCGCGGACTACACTTTGTCCTATCGCTGTTTTTTTTTTACATTTTCCGGACTCTCCCGGACTACCCTTTTTCTGTCCCGGACAGTCCGCGAAAGAAACAGAGTGCAGTTTTGAAGACACCAACACATTCACACGTATGTGCCAAATCAAAAAAAAATGTGTCGAAATCGGTTTGCTTTGATTACCGTTCTTTGCTTGTCAGACATCTGGTTGAATTTTATTTATTTTATTTTGTTATTTTGTCATTTTTCAGTAAATTGGCAAATTTTTCGTACAGTAGCACAAACGCGATAAAAGACAATGGCGATAATGACCAAAACAAAAGTGACAGGTACCTCTGGTATTACGCACACCATTGCAACTGCTCGGAAAGTGTTTTTTTTTTCAGCTGCAAAGCGTAGTCCGGGACGGGATAGTCCTGCCGTAAAAACGAATTCGACATAATAATGGTCATTTCAACCACATGCAAGATTTTTTTCTGTCGAAAACTGCTCCCTTTCCATCTCAAGTCAAAAAAAATCACACACCGTCGCATATGTTGCACATGTTATTAGTTTCTTCAATCTCCGATTCATCCGGTGTGCGTGTATTAGTTCGCTCGTTGTATGCATACAGAGTAGAGAAAAAATATGACAAGAGCTGCCAAGCAGCATTTTCCTCGTCATAGAGAATGCAAACGTTGATGATTTCAAAGACTTGAAATGCGTCTTGAAATGACATCACGATCTGTAAACTGCGTTAGAGAAAAACAAAAACATTTGCTTTCCTGCAAGATATCTAAAACACATACTCATTGGTTCATGGAAACTCATTTGCACCTTTTTGAAAATACAAAACTCGTGCCCATCCAGAACAATATTCGCAACTTCGGCAACTCTGGTCAGACAGTATTACATATTTCCATTTCAAGTAAACACTGGAGGATGAAACGAAAGTGTTTCTAATTAGAGATTTGAGGTTGACGGTTGATATTCTGGTTAGGTGTGGATGAAGGGGACAAAAATGAACCTGATCGTTGCATCAATACAAATGCAGCGAGTGAAGTCTTGCTAACACATGCATTGCGGTGCTTGGCTGTATGTTCTCCTGCAGAAACACATACAAGCGTGTAGCCGTCATAATTTTTATTACTTTTTGGTTATTACTCTTTGTGTATAATGCGCAGTCATAAGACACAATTAAGCAGGTATTAGACGAAGCAAATATTTGCTATTTTTCAATACAGATTTAATTTTGTGCAAATAAAAATCGTACCAAAAATAGCAAATATTTGCTTCGTCTAATACCTGCTTTAGTAATAAAAAATTACCCTAAAGTAATAAAATGTTCCCAGTTTGCGTTGGGTGTATAGATTGTTCTGATGCAACAATTTAAACAAACGGTAGTCGTGGTTGCTCTATTCAGTCATAGTAGAAAGAGGCCTTTTTACTTTGAAAAGATAGACATGAAGCGTCACTTAGCAACAGATTGTTTATTTTCACGTATTTGTTTGGTTGGATATGGGTTTTTCTCTAGGTTAACTAATGTCGAATTACGGCAGGATTATACCGTCCCGGACTATACTTTGCAGCTGAAAAAAAAACACTTTCCGAGCAATTGCAATGATGTGCTTAATACCAGAGCACAGTGGTCCAATGAGGCAAAAAGTGGAACTTAATTCCATAGCGCCTTTCAACTTCATCCTAGCTTAATAGTATCTTCAGAGCAATTGTTTGTATCAATGACCCGCATAATTGCAATTGTCAAAAAATATGAAAAGTTTACTATACTAAAACTAAAAAAATTAACTTTTTTTTGTTAAGAGATAGAAGAATATTTTATTCAGCAAAGTTGTAGAAAATTCAAAAATATGAAACTTTGTTGAGCAAATGAAAATCCTATCTCTTTTCGGTACAAAGTTATAAAGTACACTACATGGAACTTATTTAAAAGTTAGTTTTTTGTACTTAACTTTTGTTAGTTGCATTTTACACGAAAGTGTAGTTCGGAGGAATTATTAGGACACACAAAACACACATTTTTGCCGAAGACCATATATCTCCAGGACTTTTCCTTACAAAGTTACATCATATTTTAGCTTATTTTTTCGATAACTTCAAGAACGTATAGGTTAAAAAGGGGCAAGTGGAATCATGATGTCAATATTTTTCCTTGCAGTTAAGCTAAAGTACTATAAACTTCTTTAGGTTCCATTTGTCCCAATCCACTCATTTTAGAGTACGGCGAGCATATGTTACAGTAGGTTTTCATATATTAAATATACTAACTTTTTTGTGTTAAGAGATAGAGGAATGGTTTATTCGGCAAATTTTTAGAACATACAAAAAAATTAAACTTTGTTGAACAAACAAAATTTCTATCTTCATTGGGAACAGAGTTACAGAGTATTTCATGTAAAAGTTACTTAAAAGTTAGTTTTTTGTATTTAACTTTTGTTAGTTACATTTTACAAGAAAACGTTGTTCTAAAGAAGCATTTGGGCATACAAAACACACGTTTTTGTTGAAGGTCACACATCTCCAGGACTTATCCTTACAAAGATATAGTACATTTCAGCGTATTTTTTCGATAACTTTAAGAACGTATAAAGGAAAAAGGGGCAAGTGGAATCATGATGTCAATTCTTTTACTCAAAGTTTAGCTCAAATGCTCAAAACTACTATAAGTAACATCCGTCCCAATCCACCTAATCTTTATTTTATACGTTGTTGAAGTTATCGAAAAAATATGCTGGAATGCCCATAACTTTGTAAGGAAAAGTCCTGGAGATGTGTGGCCTTCAACAAAAACGTGTGTTTTGTATGCTCAAATGCTTCTTTAGAACAACGTTTTCTTGTAAAATGTAACTAACAAAAGTTAAATACAAAAAAACTAACTTTTAAGTAACTTTTACATGAAATACTCTGTAACTCTGGTCCCAATGAAGATAGAAATTTTGTTTGTTCAACAAAGTTTAATATTTTTGTATGTTCTAAAAATTTGCCGAATAAACCATTCCTCTATCTCTTAACACAAAAAAGTTAGTATATTTAATATATGAAAACCTACTGTAACATATGCTCGCCGTACTTTAAAATGGGTGGATTGGGACAAATGGAACCTAAAGAAGTTTATAGTACTTCAGCTTAACTTCAAGGAAATGTAATGACATCATGATTCCACTTGCCCCTTTTTAACCTATACGTTCTTGAAGTTATCGAAAAAATAAGCTAAAATATGATATAACTTTGTAAGGAAAAGACCTGGTGATATATGGTCTTCGGCAAAAATGTGAGTTTTATGTGTCGTAACAATTCCTTCGAACAATACTTTTGTGTAGAATGCAATTAACAAAAGTTAAGTACAAAAAACTAACTTTTAAATAAGTTCCATGTAGTGTACTTTATAACTTTATACCGAAAAGAGATAGGATTTTCATTTGTTCAACAAAGTTTCATATTTTTGAATTTTATACAACTTTGCTGAATGAACTATTCTTCTATCTCTTAACACAAAAAAGTTAATTTTTTAATATTTAGTATAGTAAACTTTCCATATTTTTTGTTAATTTGCAATTATGCGGGTCATTCATACAAACAATTGCTCCCAAGACACTATTAAGCTAGGATGAAGTTGAAAGGCGCTATGGAATTAAGTTCCACTTTTTGCCTTATTGGACCACTGTGCAGAGGTAGCTGTCACTTTGTTTTATTTTGGTCATTATCGCCATTGTCTTTTTGTTGCGTTTGTGCTACTGTACGAAAAATTTGCCAATTTACTGAAAAATGACGGAACTTAATATCAATTCGCAAGAATATGTATTGGTAGTGAACGATGATGGTACGGTGTAAAAATCAATAATTATAATCAAAGCAAACCGATTTTGACACATTTTTTTTGATTCTGACACATACGTGTGAATGTGTTGGTGTCTTCAAAACTGCACTCTGTTTCTTTCGCGGACTGTCCGGGACAGAAAAAGGGTAGTCCGGGATAGTCCGGAAAATGAAAAAAAAAAAACAGTTATAGGACAAAGTGTAGTCCGCGGTGTAGATACACCGCAAAAACGAAAACGACATAATATATATATAAACGACATAATATGTAAACATGATAAAATCACACGCTCATACCAAATGCTCTTTAAACATGAATACCAATAAACCAACCCAATCGTTTCAACAGGTCGACCCATATCGAATTTTATTGGAATTTACGGTATTTTGACGTGTTTTGGCATTTGACGCGTTCTTCTATTGAAATCTGAGTGTAAAAAGATTGATTTTGGTATGCATAACATGGCAAACCGAAGTGTAAGACACTTGATTTTATGCTGCGAAGTAAAACTCAAGTGTATTCCACTTAGACAAAAAATGTTTCATCTATTAGCACAGAAGTAAGTGGAATCCAATTGGCAGTAACGTGTCGAATTTTTTTTTATAATAGGCCATCTCGCCGAATCTCTTTAACCTCACTTTTCTGACAGTTAGTGGTAACTTTGTTTACATTTCGGACTTTGGACCGAAACTATTGTTTACCAGTAATTTCTTTATCTTTTGTGACATTTTCCGGACGTTACCTGCTCACTATTCTCTCAACTTCTTTATTGACCTTATCGTCGCCTCAAGCATATAACTAAAGCGTATAACATGCTATGGCTGGCTGACTGGATATCCGAAGGTTCAGATAAGACATTTTTAATATGGAATGGAGTTTGCGTAGGAGTCTAATATTTCGTCCTCTCAATGCTAAAACTAGATAACTCGAAAATGGACGTTTCGAGAGAAACGAGTTTGAAAATTCGACCTATTTTGGTGATGACGATTCAAATGCCATTTTAAAAGGGTCAGGTTCTCTGAAACGCATCCATATCAGTTCAGGTCTGTTAAAGCAACGAAAAAATCAATAAAGAGCCGAGTTATTTAGTTTTAGCACAAAACACACTTATTCTACGTTGAGATATCTAGTTGTATAATTAATGAATAACACTTTTTCTTGTAATCGTATTTTAACGAGTTATGGATATGTTATAGAGCTCAACGCGATAAATATGATGCCATACTTAACTCAAAACCGACAAATTTCGAGTTATCTAGTTCTAGCAGTAAGGGGACAAATTCTACCATGGCTAAGTCTTTTGCTGACAAAAAGCCTGATTCTAAAAAGATTCGAGCCCAAGACTAGCCGCATGTCAGAACGGACTCTGTAACCTTGCGGCTACTAAGCTTACCGAAAAAGAAAGTTGCAAGGGTGAATTTTAAAATGACGCATCTACACGCTCCAGCTCGGCAATTTTTTTTTGAAAATCACTGAAATTCATGGTTCTAACAAAAAAGGATTTGAAGGGGGAGACCCTACTTTGGAAGGTCGTAAAATAAAAAATAACAGGAGGGTTGTGTGCAAAGCCACGACCGCAAGGTTGGAGTAGAATACTTTTACAAGAAAGATAACCCGGCTGCTTGCGTGTCAGTCATTTTTTCTAGGAAATAAACGTTGACTTATCAGATCAATCGCCGCTTTCCGCCATCGCTGGTATCCACTGCACTGCTAGTGCTGCTGCTAAGGGAGGAAGACTGCTGTTGTCGCTGTCTAGAACTAAAATGAGCGGCTTCGACTGAAACAGGCTCTTATATAGGGATGAAAAACTTATAGTTATCAAAAGGAGCAAGAAATCATCGATAACTATCGATAGCCATATCGGTCGATATTTCCCATCCTTACTCTAATACCGACAAAGAGCACATTTCAAATTGCAAGGTCTATGTTTTTGTCGACTGTGCTTGGGAAGCAATCATGTTAACGACAAATCAGATCAATCGAATTTTGCGCTTCAACAAGGATTGACCATTTTAAATAATATAGTGAGTTGCTTGTCATGATTGGGGCTTGTTTTTAAATTTTGATTTTGCGAAAAATTGATTTTTATGCAGATAATGAAAGTTTCGGCTGTCGTGTTCATGACTGAACGAAAAGATAATTCAGTACGTTCTGAGACACGGAGATAAAGTAAAATTTGTAACTTTTACAAATTTAAAAATGTGAATTAACTCATTAGAAAATATTAACTCTTCAATCAAGTTTCAATTTCATCCTGGAAAGGACAATTTGTTGTTCATTTCAGTATCGGATAAGATGCCGATCACATCTTTGCGTTATCACTGACAGTGCGAATCAAGTATTCCTTGTGATAAAATAAACAGTGAAAAGCTGATTCAACACTCAATACTAGACGGCTCACGTGTTGTCAAAATGAGTCAACTTTTCATTGAGTGCATTTACTAGTGCCCACTATCGCACAGAGACTGCAATTTCACTAAAGTGCCTCACTGCATCTGCGATGCTGAGATCCGCTGCAACTAATGCGCCATCCATAGCCATGCCACAGTTGGGGCCGCTTTTCGCCATCGGGGCGAACACCAGGGAGGGCAACTGCTGTTGTCGCTGCCTAGAACTATTATGAGCGGCTTCGACTGAAACAGGCTCTTATATAGGCCAAATAGCATATTTTAAATTGCAAGGTATATGATTCTGTCGACGGTGCTTGGGAAGCAATTATATAACGACCAACCAGAGGTCGAATTTGTCGTTTTGACAAAGCTTGACTATTTTTAATAGTACAATAGTGTGAATAATAAAATTACAATTACCTTCTTTTGGGAAGAATCTTAGAAGATTTTCCAATTTATTGCTGCAAGAACGAAGGAAATCCATCGAATACTAACCGATTTATAACCATTTGAATTTGGACATATTTTTAACTTTTTTCGGTTTTAGATTTTCATTTTACATCCCTAGGTAGCCGAACTTCCTGAGAGAAGTATTCTACTTCAAAAAATCGTATTTTTTTCGTATGTTTTGCTTAAAGTGAAGTGTAGCAGAAGCAGCTATTCGTTACGGTATATTTGAGGATGTATTTTGCATGTCTTGGATACATAAGGGGGGAACTCATTAAAGGGTATGTGGGACACACCGTCAAATTGCATCACGGGAAAACGCTGTAGAATTGCTGCGTGCACTGTCCGCCATTACCGCTCGTGGAAAACTGGATTGTGTATGATTTCCTGCAAACTTCAACTATAATCCGCCAGAAAGGTATTAGAGCACCTACCAGAGTAGTGAACAGAAAAGGACTTTTTTTTTCAAAATCATGGTTCAAGCCAAGCTTAATGGTTTGGCTATCAATCAAAATGTATAGGTACCAGAACGAATGTTTGCTATTTAGATGAAATGTATGTGTTTTGGCCAGATAAAATTTCATCACCTTACGTCAAAAAAACACAAAAGTATCTGAACAACCACTCGATTCCATTTGTACCCCAAATACGCAACCCAACGAATTTACCTTGGTGTCGTCCAATCGTAGATTTATTTAGGATTTTAAGTTCCTTCGGTGCAAATATAACTGGAGATCAACGAATTGCTGACAGTTGATTGGTAGAATCAAGAGATGCTTTCGAAAAGCGGACTTGAATATTGTTTGTTAGTTTATAATAATTGTATCTTTATGAGAAATAAGCCAGTTTTTCTCTGAGTTTATCCGCCTTTTTGACAGTATTTGCAAAAAAAAAATCCAAATTTTCAGTTGGCACCCGTTACGGTGGGGGCCTGGAAACTGTACACCCAGATGCTGAGAAAGCCTTATTATCTCAGCATAAATGCTAAGACTTTTGTCAAGGTCATCCTTCGGCAGCTTCTGGGGCTACTGTTCTTCAATGCCCAGCACAAGTTTGATGTTCCGGAAGAAGAAACTGTCAAAGTTTGCTAAGAAATACTTGATTTGCCAAGCGATCCCCTCATGTGGCAAAAGGAGTGCGCCGTTCGTGGCTACCGGGACTGTAAACGGGGAGATCTACCTCAAGGAGAGTCTACAGCACCGTCTGCTTCCTCAAATGAAGCAACATGAGGGACCTACGGTCTTCTGGTCAAATCTAGCTTCGTGCCACTATTCAAATAGTATTCTAGAGTAGTGAAACTATTCAAATTGTATTCTGGAGTTCTTGATAAGCCAACGGGGTTACCTTCGTACTCAACGTTAGATCATGGGTCAAGGAATTTTTGGATAACACCAAATTTTGACTCTATATTTTGATTTATGCATAGCCTCCAGACTTTTGAGAAACTAAGTTAATAATAGACTATCGACAATAGTATATAGTATATTTCCTATTCTATTCTTTTTTTAAATATCGTTACACCATATCTGCTCTGTTCGGTGCAGCTAAGAATTTCATAATCTAGCAAATCAGTTGAAATTTAAACAGTTTAAGTTAAGTTGAGCCTTTGGTAAATGCCAGATGAGACGAAAATATTACAACTGATGTTAATACGATTGATCACGCAAATGAATTAAGCTATCTTGGAGTGATTGATATTGATGACAAATTAACTTTTAAATCTTACCTTGATAACATCAACATGAAAATAGCCAAATAATGGTGTCTCGGCCTCCTAAAAATGAATAGTAGCGAAATTTAGCTATATAGCAATAAATCAATCATTTCACCGAATATAGATTCCTTGCGCATCTTGAGACGGCACTTTGACTCTTTTCAATTCGATACCAAGAACGTCATGTTTTTACTTCACAAGTATTTTTTTTCTTTTTTGCAGATCGGGTCGAACGATCGAGAACTAATGGCTTATAGGATCTTTCTCGTAGTTTCGGATCGTTATCCAGAACCTATTCAGACTAGAGACGACTATTGCAAACGGATCGGGTGAAGATTATCCTTAAATATTGTTATTGGAAGTTTAAACGAAAAGCTTGAAAAAAAATCTGCAATAGCAAATTATTTATTTTTATTTCTTGAAATGAAGGCAGTATACATGGGTTTTGACTCGAATTTTCAATTTTATTCAAACTTTTTAATCGTTTATTTTTAGCTGCAAATTCGCACTTTGTTATTTTTCTGTGTCATATTATTATAATACAATATACATAGAAGTTTCACTCAAACTGATTTATCTATTACACAGACTCCATGAACAGAGGGAGCACCGTTCGTATGGTTGGTTGTTATTTATAACCGTACACGTCTCGGCAGCCGACTGGCCACGTATACTGCACCCACGATCTGTTACAACTCGGTTGTTCACTGAAACGAAACAATAAAAAAACAAAAACATGTAATATGAAAGTAGAAAAAATTTCCTCACTTCCAGCTATATAAGGTGCAATATTGGCTCAAACTCTATTGAAATCATACGAAAACCCACCCGACAAAACCTTTGTGAAGAAACTCAAACTTCATAACTAAACAGTTCAAATTAGTGCGAATTGAAACAATTCTAAAAAAAACTAACAGATCACATACCAATCTTATCCACAGTCGTGCAAACATAGATGGGAAGTTGTGATCGCTCTTGAGCTGCTAATAAGTTCTCCCCAGTTGAACTATGAACGTGAGTTCGTTGTCGATGTTTCTTCTCTGGACGAAGAAAAGCTGCGATGAAAGCGTCTACGTCTATTGGTTCATTAGCAGCATTTCCTGACAGAGGATCGAAAGTTGGTACGATCTGTGTGTAACCTGCTGTAGTTTTTGGGGTAGTAGGCAAGGTAGGGTGCTGCTCATTTGCTTCTGGACCACAGGTTGGACATGTTGGATCAGAACTAGTGGGTTCGGTAGAGGAACTTGTTGTTGAAGTAGTAACAGGGAGAAGCGTCGTGTCGGTTTCCGTAGGGGTCAAGTCAGTTTCCGGATTGCATGTAGGACACGTGGGACAGTTGGTTGGGTCAGTGACTGGTGGTGAAGGTTCGTATGTAGTTTCCACAGTCGGAATTAAACTGGATGATGTTGATTCTGTAGATGAGGTTAATGGGAATTCGGTAGTTGGCTCAGTATCTGGATCTGTCGTGTCCGCAGTGGATTCGGTTAAAGTGCTTCCCTCTGTAGTATAAGGTCCAGTTGGAAGAGAAGGAGTAGACGACGGAGTTACTACAGGGCCAGTTGGCGGTGTTAAATCTGCATTTGTGGTGGATTCTGTTTCAGGGGCACAGGTTGGACAGGTAACTTCCGGGTAGGATATTGTGGTTATCTCTGGAGTTGTACTCGATTCCGTGCTCTCCGTTAAATCTGTATTCGCAGTTTCATCGGGGAATTCGGTCGCGCAAGTTGGACACGATGATTGTTCTGTTGTTGATAATGCTTCTTCGCATATGACAGCAATTGCTGGATTCACTTCACAGTCTTCACATTGAAAACACACTATTTGCAAGTTTACTAGAAATTTACACCATTATTAGGAAAGTTCTGATAATAAATTAGATTCTTAATTAATTCAATACCTTGATTAAAATATATTAACACAAGTACCAAAATCACGCGAAACACCATACTGATTTCCACTACTAAATGAGTAACTCTTTTCGACGAAATTGACAAATCAAATGTTTTCATAATCCTTTAAGCCTCATTATATATATACGCATAGATTATCTGCACCAAGATAATGACGCGCGGCAACTGAGGGTAGCTGCACTACACATTTCAAGGAATCAAGACCGAACAGAAATTTATGTTGTTTTCAATTTCATATGGCTTCAATCTTATGCCGACACGGCTTTTTTGGCAATTTTGATGTTCACTTGCAAACTGAACTCGTAATTTAAAGCTTACAAATATAGACATCGAAATTTTAAAAAGATCTCAATAGTAAAGCAAAGCCTTGGTGCTACATTCCGATTCAAAACTAGAACTTCTGTTTTGTATACACAGACTTCGCAGCCAACTGGTATTTGAGTCCTAAAGCTATACCGGTTTTTATATATCATTTGAAAAAGCCGCGTTTTCTGAGCAAAACGTGATTTTTAAAAAACGTTTATCGTTTTCCTTCGATTTTTAAATGAAGAATAAAAAAACTACTCGAAAGGTTTTAGATGACGTTTCGCCCATATGAGAGAACTGTCATTTGAGGCATTTCGAGCAGATATTTATCCTTCATTTAAAAATCAAAGAAAAATGATAAACATTTTTTAAAAATCACGTTTTGCTCAGAAAATTTCACTCTTCCAGCTGATATATAAAAATCAGAAAACCGTATAAAACTTTAGGACCCCATTGTACAGGACCAATTGCGGGGCTAGTGCTACGGTCCTACTGACACTAACAGTCTCTCCTGAGTAGAGACTCGAACCTACGACGACTGGCTTGTTAGGCCAGTATCGTACCTCGAGACCAGCTGGAGGGTTAAAAAACCAATACTATAAGCATAATCAATATAATATATATTAAATATATTTCAAAAAAATATATTGTAGTCCGCCCTGAGTAATCAGCATTTCCTAGAAATCAAGCCAAAGCAGCAATCAGTTTAAGCATCGTCAAACCCTACATTTCACCTTCGGTAGACAGATCAACTTGTCAAAATTACGTTATCAAATCGATTTTTTCTTGCATTCCAGTGATAACGAATGCAATTTAAATATCAAACATGACCTTTTGTTCCAGGAGACATTGCGAAAAGTGCGATTCAATAATCACTATCACAAAAAACGCAGTTACAAACATCCTTGACGATGAGTTGCACTTACGTTCATGTAAGTCCCCTCAGAATGATTCATTCCCGTTGTTATATCGTTAAAAATATAAACCTCATAATGCGTTTGATTATTTGTAAGTATTAGATACGACATTTTCCTAGGGGCCGAAATAAGATATTTCAATAACTACATACATACAATAACTGCAATTTAGGCTATCAAATTTGAGAAAACTACATTTTCGTTGCAAACCTCTGCACCGCTCTGGATATACTTAAGTACTTACCGATTCGTTCCGAGTAGTAGCAAACATACACCGGCATCGGTAGGTGTTTGCTTTTCTTGCCCAGGCCATAGGTTGTTATCACGGTAGGAAAAGCACTCGTTAAGATTGGCCCCGTGAGCCCCGGCGTTGTCAGTATGGTTGGCCACCAATCTGTCTGACCCGGCCAGATGGTAGTAATTTGCGAACTAGTCGGACCGGTGCCAGGAGTGAGCGGTGGAGTAATTATTGGCTGATCCGATGTCTGGCCTGGCCAAATGGTTGTTATTTGAGATGAGCCTGTCAGACTTGTAATTGGCGCAGTAACCGTGTTTAGCGCGGAGGAACATGTGGCACACGTTGGGTCCGGACTAGTGGGTAAAGTAGGAGTGAATTCTTGGCTAGTTTCTGGTGCACACGTGGGACATATTGTGCTCAGTTCCAGTGTAGACTCGGCTGTCGTGAGTTCTGGACCGGTAGGTAAAGTGGGGGTGAACTCAGCTGTGGTTGCCACTTCCGTAGCACATGTGGCACAAGTCGGTTCGAATGTTGTGGGTAGAGTTGGAGTAAATTCTGGAGTGGTATCCGTATCAGGCACACATGTTGGACAGGTTGGTTCAATGGTTGTTGGTTCAAAGGTTGTTGGTAAAGTAGGAGTAAACTCTGGAGTAGTTTCTGTATCAGGAACACAGGTTGGACAAGTTGGTTCGAATGTTGTTGGCAATGTTGGTGTAAACTCAGGAGTAGTATCAGTTTCTGGTTCACAAGTAGCGCACGTGGGTTCGAATGTTGTTGGTAACGTTGGTGTGAACTCCGGAGTGGTATCCGTTTCTGGTTCACACGTAGCACAAGTCGGATCAGGGCTTGTAGGTAACGTAGGAGTCGGATAACTTTCTTCACACACTACAGCTATTGTTGGATTCAAATCACAATCCAGACACTCATAACACACCAGTTGTAGATTCACTGCGATATTGAGAAAAACAAATTATGAATTTCTAAGAAAATATCATTAGTATAAACAACTACCTCCATGGACGGCAATAGAAAAAACCAGCAACGTGATTAGAAATTCCATAGTCACCGAAGAAAATTATATCAAATGGCCTAAAAATTCGAGACATTCAAATTATATTCAATTCACCGTATCAGCTGACAGCCTTATCGAGACATTGAGAAAAGTATTGTTGTGATAGGGACAATTCCTATGCAAATAAGCTTATCTCAAGCAACGCACGATTCAAATGTGGCGAATACTAGAAAATCGTCATCGTACCATGTGAAGCGTCAAATCACGAACGATGCTGCTGCGAGCATACATTATTCGGAAACTGCTGTCATTCGGGGACCAGAGACAATTTCGTGCATGGATCGCTCAGAAACTTATCTGCAATGAGCTTTCATAACGAAAAATCAATCAAGTGATTTCGTAGCTACACAATCATGACTAATGTATGACTAACGGAACTTGAAACTATTTCAAATTAAATCTATAGAGAGTTGATCAGAGGTTTTGAAAATTGTCTCGAGGCCGTTTTACTATTTCGCGTGATTACTGTTCCTAGCAGATCTCGGTTATGAAAGATGAGACACGGTTGCTTGATAGCCTCAACTATTTTGCAGGATAAACCGTAGGCACGTGATTCTTTGTTATCGAAGCTCAAGTTTTAGTTTAAAATCGCTATATACAAAAAATATAACATTATTCCGCGAAAACTATCGCTTTTATTTTTAAGACTACAACAAGGGATAGTACAATATTCCAAGAATGTTGAAATTTATGCGGATAATTCTTAAGTAGGCCAATACAAAGTTTTGAGATTGATGAAAAGTGGTGTTTCAACACCAGAATAATGGCCGTATAAAGCTAGTCGGCAGTGATGACTCGCCACTAGGGAACACACGTAAGATAACGGGCGGCCTCCGGAGGTGGTAAAAAAATTTTGAAAATGAGGCTAGAACCTCTGGACGAACGAACTAAAAAAGAAGTTGAAGCAACATTTAAACGTCGCAGACTGGGGTTCAAAGCGAAAAACGGACGGCGAAATTATTTTTTCAAGTCCTATGTTATCCAAATCTTCTAAGTTGCTTCGTTTACTGCTGTCCTACCTTTGTTTTAATCGAAATATTTACAATTTTTACCGTATGGATAGGCGCCATACCTAATTTTTGAACGTGACGTGCTAGACAAATAGTTTTTTCAGAAAAGTTGCGTAGAATTCTATTACAAAACTGTTTGCTGAATAACTCAAACCTCTATGAATTGAGCTCTGAAAGCTGCAAGACTTTTTCTAAAAAGGCTTTTCAAAACAGTTTTTCATTCTAATGCCTAAAACATGACTGTTTAAAATTTTAAATGATGCGGTAAATCAAGATGAACAATTTCTAGTGGTATATTGGTTATTATATACAGTATTCATTAGAGTGGCAATGCGATGTATGGAAAACAAAACATCATCATTGAATTTAAAGAACCGACCATGTACATTTTGTTTATTTGTCCGAAATAATAAGCTGTGCAAAATTTCAGCCTAATCAGACATGATTTAGAATGCCTCAAAGCGCTCAAAATTTCAGTGTATTGACCCTCGAAAATTAACATTCCTAATAGAAAATTATGTTTTGGATGCCTAATAAACTTTGAAATGATTTACATGTGGTCTTGAACTAAATTTTTTATTAGGGGAGGTCAATTTTCGAGGGGGAAAACATCAAAACTTTGAACAGTTTGAGGCACCCCTAAATCGTGTCCGATTGAGCTGAAATTTAACACAGATTATTTTTTAGGTCAATAAACATAATGTACATGGTATGATATGACAAATTTCGCTGCCACCCTAGTATTCATGGATGAAAACTAAAAAAAGTTTTTAAAGGCTTTTTCTATTCCAGTTGGAACTCGGAAAGTCGCAAGCAAATCCAAGCTTCCATGAAGCTCTCCGATAGAGTACCTTTCTGACTAACAGAGAAGATGACTAAGTAAGGTTGTCGATTTTTACATGCATTTGTGCGCTCTTCATAGCATAAAGGCTGGCACGTATACTACGTTTCCGTTTCTATGAGTTTACCGCTGTCCTTTATATGCTTCAATGAAATTAGTTTAAATTATCACCATACAGAGAGCGCCACACCTTTTGAACGTTACTTGCTAGACGAATAGTTTCTTCTGCAAAGTTGTGTAGAATTCTATTTCAAAACTGTTTGCCTAATACCTCGAACCTCAATAAATTGAAATTTGGATGAGAGATTGAGATTTTACAGCACCTTTTACAAAAAAAACTTTAAAAAAAGAGTTTTTCATTCATATGTTCAACTCTAATACCTTGAACATGACTGTTGAATATTTGTACAAGTACACGCCGAAGTTTTTGAACTATTGAAAAATGATAATGACCAAATTCAGTTTGATAATAAAAAATAAATAAATTGTTTACGCATTGGAGTTGAATATATGAATTAAAACTGCCTTTGAAAAGCTATTTTAGAAAAAGTCTTGTATCTTTGAAATCTCAATTTTATAGAGGTTTGAGATATTCAGCAAACAGTTTTGTAATAAAATCCTACATAACTTTGTAGAAGAAACTGTTTGTCTAGCAAGTAATGTTCAAAAGTTAGGAGTGGCGTCCTCTATACGGTGAAAATTATACTTTCACGGTGTTTGGGTTTTGAAATACTTCAAATATTGAATACTAGCTGACTTCGTCCTGCTCATTTTTTTCTCTTTATTAAATTAATTTCAAACATTGAAGCATGGGAATTCTTAATTGAACGTCCATGAAAAGATTCGAAATGGCATCTGGGGTTAGTTTTTGGCACCTTTTCATCATATCGATTACAGAAACATTCATATTGGATGGTCTTCAGTCATTTTTGGCTATAAGTCGTTATTTTGGGTTTAAATTGACATATAGAGTCAATTTTTGACCTCTGAAAATCATTCTGGTTCCGGAAATACTCATATTGGGCAATAATCTACCATTTTGGGCTGTTTTCCATAAACCAGAAGTCGCTAGCTTAAAATTGAAAATTGTGTCTGAGGTTGATTTAAGGCTTCTGTCCATCGTTGCGAAATTTCGACACTGCAAAACGAAAATGATGCAACAGCAATTTCACTCTCACTCTCGTCTCACTGATATTGAGTGTCAACCATCTCAATTGTCAGTAAAAATCATGTCAGTGATATAAATGACATGTCTTAATTCATATCGAAATTATTTGATCTGAGCCAATTTACTGGATGGATCGATGGTGAGCATCTTCATCCTCAACCGCATAATTTTTTTTTTTTTTTTGAAGTATCAATGAATGAAACACGTAATTTGAGACTTGCACTTCAAATTACGCCAAAACACTCATTTTTTTATTTAAAGTATTACTCGGATGATCCAATTTTGCAACTTCGATTCATCAGGCGTTAGTGCAGCACACGTAAACTGTTTAAAATTGGGTCCTAAAGTTATACATGGTTTGCTGATTTTTATATATTAGTTGAAAGAGTGCAATTTTCTGAGCAAAACGTGTTTTAAAAAAAAAAGTTTAACGTTGTCCTTCGATTTTTAAATGAAAAATAACAAACTGCTCGAAATACCTCAAATGACAGTTCTCCCATATACCGTACGTGTGCGAAATGTCATTTAAGATATTTCGAGCAGTTTTTTTATTCTTCATTTAAAAATTGAAGGAAAACGATGAACTTTTTTTAAAAATCACGTTATGCTCCGAAAACGCGGCTTTTTCAAATGGTATACAATATGGTATCCAGCTTTTTACGCGCCAGAGTGGCGGACGCAAAAATGCAAATTTCGTATTAAATCGACCACCCTTTTGACAACTCTGCTCACGTCAATTTGAAGTCTTCACGTATTTTATCAAAAGAGAAATAAATCTGGCAACATTTGTGTTGCCAATTGCTCAGAAATCCCAAAACTGACGTAAGCAGAGAGGTTCGCATATTACGAACACGCATTATAGCGACCGCCATTAAGGTGTGCAAAAGCATTCCGTCACGAACGCTCGACGAAAACGGACGCATTAAGTGATTGTCTCGCTATAAAATCGCTACTGTGTGAAGAAGAAAAAAAGCATTGCTTACTCGGTCGTGTTTCAAAGAGTGCGAAGTGCGGTGTAAAGACAAACTGATAATCCGAAGGTCATCCTGCTATTGTGTTATAGCTGTGCCGCTGCGAAGCTGCCCGTTCCAGCACCGAAAGACTCGGTCATTGTGCTATTGAAGACAACAAAAAAGAGGTACGTGTAGTGACGTTACGATTCTGCCGATACCGATCCATAATCGATTCTTTTTTCACGATACACGACAAATTGGTATCGATGCTCGAACTCGATACTTTTGAGATATCGATACATTTTGTTAGAATTGAAAAAAATAATTCGCGACTACAACACTTCTGCTGTTCTCCTGACTTTTGTGTTAAAAAAGGAAGGCAAACATTTATGCTTCTTTTTAGAACATAGTTCATTATAGAGTTTCGTGTAGGTGCGAGCAGGCTATATAATATGCTTTAGCTTCGTGTCGTTTTTTTAACGGTAACAGAAAATTCGCGACAATCCTAGATCCGAGATTTAAAAACATTCATTTTCAGGATTCCGCTGCTTGTGCTAAAGCGCTGAGTAAAATCCGTAACGTCATGGAGCGAAGCGATGGAGCCGAAAAAGTTGACGCGAGTGTAGATACGCAGATACACCATAAATCACATGAAAAACCATACGACTTTTGGGAACATCACAAGCTATTAACATTTGATACGCCAAATAAACAAACTCAAGCGGGGGATGAATTAGCGGTTTATCTTAAATTACCGTTGAGTGAATCAATTACTTCAGTTCCGCGCGAGCGCCTGTTTTCGAAAGTTGGGTCATTGATATCGGAAAAATGAAACCGTTTATCGGCGACATATCTACGAAAGCTTTGTTTTCTGGGCAGTATTGATGAGTCCGAATGGTTTAATTAGAATAAATATATGTTACTTAAGTTGCAATAAACAATAATATTATTTTAAACGTTATTCAAAACATTGTTCTTGAAAAACTATTCGAACGATCCGATACTTAACAAAATCGATACTCTGGAAGCGATATTATCAAAGTATCAGTCTTTTTTCTCGATACCAGTATCGATTCGAGAATCGATACTTTGATTCATTTTACCGTCACTATGGAGGGTAGACGATGGCTACACTCATAGCGTCATCTGGCGGTCTATTATAGCGTAGACTGTAAAACGAGACCGCATGTGGCGAGTAGAATTAACACTCCAGCTTCTCGCGGGTGGAGGATATCACACTTCAACGAAGAGGTATTTGCGGAAGCAATTAGACTAGAACACGAGGCGAGCAGAACTCGTAACCTGAGCGCTGGTCAACTTGTTACCTTACTTTCGCGGGCGTGCGACGCCACTATGCCTAGGAACCGCCAGCATAGCGGACCTCCGCAGAGCGTGTCTTCAAGCGAGAAGAAGGATTCAACGTGCGCGAACCGACGAAGAATCGACAATCGTCACGTTGGACGTGAAAAATGCGTTCAATAGTGTTAGCTGGGATTCCATAGCCCATTCGCTTCGGAAACTAGACATTCCGGTGTCTTTGTACAGGATTCTGGAAAATTATTTCCAGAATCGTGTGCTAGTTTACAGCACAGACGAGGGTCAAAAATGTGTCCCAATTACCGCAGGGGTTCCACAAGGTTCCATCCTGGGCCCGGTACTGTGGAATATCATGTAAGATGAAGTGCTGAATCTAAAGCTCCCCCAAGGGGTTGTGATCGTTGGGTTTGCGAACGACATCACACTTGAGGTCTACGGCGAGTCGATCGAGGAGGTTGAGTTGACGGCTTCGCACTCTATAAGCGTTGTCGAGGACTGGATGCGCTCCAAAAAACTGGAGCTGGCGCATCATAAGACGGAGATTTCAGTTGTCAATAACCGCAAGTCGAAGCAACAGGCGTTGATCAGTGTCGGGAATTGCACCATCGCCTCTAAGCGCTCCCTGAAGCTGCTGCGGGTGATGATCGATGACAAGCTGGCCTTCGGGAGCCATGTCGAATATGCCTGTAAGAGGGCTTCAATGGCTATTGCAGCATTATCTCGCATTATGTCCAATAGCTCAGCAGTGTACGGCAGCAAGCGGAAACTTCTAGCTAGCGTGACTTCGTCCATACTGACATACGGCGGGCCAGTGTGGTCCAAAGCACTAGGTACTAGTAAACATCGGAGTAAGTTGGAAAGTACCTACAGGCTCATGTGCCTGAGGGTTGCGAGCGCGTATCGAACTGTGTCATAAGACGCAATCTGCGTCCTGTCTGGCATGATGCCTATCAGCATAGCCATTAAGGAGGACATAGAATGCTTCGATCAACGTGACACAAGGGGCATACGAGGTACCAGAAGATCATTCTCGATGATCAGATGGCAGCAGGAGTGGTCCAATTCCGCGAAGGGTAGATGGACGCATCGACTTATTCCGGATGTATCCGGATGGGTCGGGAGGCGCCATGGAGAAGTGAACTTCCATCTGACACAGATTCTGTCAGGCCATGGTTGCTTTAGGCAGTATCTACACAGATTCGGGCATGCGGGGTCCCCCATGTGTCCCGAGTGCGCGGAAGCGGAAGAGACTGCTGAGCATGTCTTCTTCGTGTGCCCTCGCTTTGTGCATGCGCGGAGCGACATGATGGTAGTGAGCGGGCCAGACACCACTCCGGACAACCTAGTTCGGAGGATGTGTAAAGACCCAAACATTTGGAGGGCGGTTTGTACAGCCGCCTCTCAAATAGTTTTAGAATTGCAAAACAGGCGACAGGTTGACCACCGACACGCCAGTGTTAGCTAACGGCCAGTCTCCAGGTTAGTTAGCTAAGCTAGCAAAAAGACCTCAAGAACCAAGAGAGTGCACAGAGCACAAAAGCCGCTCCCCGAAGCAATACCTAGCGGTGGTCCCGGGGAGTATTATGGGCTGGAGACTGAAGGGGTTTTAGTGGGTCCGGTCACTGATTCAAACCAACCCCACACTCCCTGAGGTTGGTCACCTCAGGGGTTTGGATGCAAATTTCCCCTTCACCTGAAACAAAAAAAAAATATAAATATATAGATATATATATATATATATATATATATATATATATATATATATATATATATATATATATATATATATATATATATATATATATATATATATATATATATATATATATATATATATATATATATGGTAGTCGACAATTTTGGGTTGTATTCCACAGAGCAGAAGTCGCCATCTTGGAATTCAAAATGGTATACGAAGTTAACTTCTGGCCTGGTATCATTCTGTAAACATGTCTTACATCCTAAAACCTCCTCATGTAAAATTTGGCTCCATCATTAGTATCCGAATAATATAGGAAATTTACGTTTCATTTGTATGATAGCCCTCCCTTTCCAGAGGAGAGAGAGAGATGTCAAATGTTGCTTCCAAAAACTTCCACTAGCTTAATTTGGTTCCATTCACTTGATTAGTTTTTGAGTTAGGCAAAAATTTGTGTTCCATTTGTATGAAACTCCTTCCTTCCAAAAGAGGGAGGGGTGTCGTTCCGCCATAGAAATATTTCTTGCTCATAAAAACATCTGCGTGCCAAATTTGGCTCCACTTGTTTGATTAGTTCTTGAGTTATGCAGAATTTTTTTTCAATTTGTATGGCAGCCCTTCTTTCCAGAGGAGGGAGGGGTTTCATGCCAGCATAATAACCTTTCTCGGTTCCAGAAACCCTTATATACAAATTTTCATGCCAATCCGCTGATCCGTTCTTGTGTTAAATCATGATTTGCGAACTCCAACTTATTTTTATTATATAGACTAGCAGTTCATTTATTTAAAAACACAGTGTATAGGGGTGCCGCTCTTAACTCTAGTGCCAAATTTACCCTCAGTACTCCTAACCACTTAAAATGGCTCAATGTACGGTTAAAAAGAAAACTTTTGGAATAATTAAAAAAAAAACTGTTATTCATGCTTGGGACCTTGAATTACTAAAAAAATCTGGCTTGTAGTTCGGCCCACAAATAATCTGTTGGAAGTTTGAAAACATGAAATTTTATTAAAATTTGAAGTTGCATCAGCTGCTGGGAGAACCACTCATCGTTCAAACCGCGAAAATCGGGAGACTACGGTGGGCTGGGCATGTCGTTAGGATGTCGGACGACAGCCCGGTGAAAATGGTTCTTGATAACAACCCGACTGGAACAAGGCGCCGGGGCGCGCAGCGAGCAAGGTGGCTCGATCAAGTGGAAGACGACCTGCATGGCCTCCGCAGACGACATGGCTGGCGAGCTGCAGCCATGGACCGAGTTGAATGGAGACGACTTCTTCGAACAGCAAGGGACACTTCGGCCTGGAGCTGACTGGTAAGGTAAGTACTGGGATCCTGTGCGGTATTTCCCGAAGTTGCCGCCATAGTAAAGATTATTGCCAACACCCTTAAGTTTTCATTTACAGGGTGAGCCCCCAGATTTCCAGACATAACCTAATGTTGCCGAGAATAAGACGTAGGGGTTCCTGGGGTAAAATGCACCAGTTAACGGAAGCAGAGTATATTCTTGTTAAAACTGAGAGATGAAACCAATGTTATATACTGATTAAAATATAAAAACCCTTATTTATTCGTTCAAACTCGCATCTGATGCTAAAACATTATAGAAAATGCATAACACCCAATTTTAAAGTGAGTGTAATAATTCATAATCGTAACTATTCAACGATCCATGGCCGCCGATTGAACTTCCGGACAATGCTGGAAACGAGATGAAATGTAAGTCAAAAAATTGTTTACAACGAGTCCTTTTGCCTCGGGCTACGGGAAACGTTACGCCCCGAACGTAACAAGAAAATGTTTCTGGTTACATAACGGTAATTCTCATTGAAGATCACCGATATTTCGTCAGAAATTTGTTGATCGACATATATAACACAACTTGGTATTTTTTCCATGTTTTTTCATACAAAATTATCAATTTTAGATTTTTTTCGGAAAATATGATAACAACTAAGTCGATTCCCGATGATAACTCAAAAGTGACAAAAATCAGTATGGGACAGTTATGCGGGTACCGGCAGGGCAGTATACATATCTGAAAAAGAAACTTTCAAACGAGGAGAATATGCAACACGATGCCATGCGCTGTTGTCTGTTTGTAAGGCGCACAAAAATATAAAAAAAATTATAGCAGAGATAAAATTATCAGCTAGAAAGCTTCGATATTTTCAAAACCTTCACGTATAGATGGCACAGACTACCGAAAGTCGAAGATAAGCCAAACGCATTCATTGTTGGTTCGTGACGAATTTCGGATTTATATGAACACACTTGGTAGACTCACGTTTAACTTGGTAGCTTTTGTTAAAGATTAAAAAAAATAACAGGCTTTTTCATGATTCTCCCGTTAAGTTCGAACAATCTAGAATGTGTTTGAGTATGTAAACTGATTGAATTACATGTCGAGATAATACATAAGCAACATTTATTACATCGAAAAATTTTGAAAAATTGACTGGTTAATGAAAATTGTTGTACAGAAATCGATTTTGTTAAGCAAATCGGATTCAAATAATTAAACTTCAACTCTTAATAACCAGATAACAAAGAATAATAGCTACTGCTTTAATATTGGAATGTTCTTAGTTTAGAACAAAATTAATTTCGCCGAAATCTAGAAAACTTAATATATGTTAAACAATAGGAAATTAAAGCAATCCTAAAAAGGCTCCAATTGTGAGCACAATCGAAAAAAAGTTACGTTTTTTAGTCATGGTAAAAATATTTTCTGTTTATTTGCAGTCCACTGAATGACATCAAACACTGGAGATATTGGAAATAAACCAATATTTTTATCATACAGTAACGCGTAATCAGACACATGATGGTATGATTAGCAACTGATAAGGGCCGTGATTTATACGATAACAGTTGTGAATAGGAACACCTCAGCACGTCTAATCCATTCTAGATATTGCTGCACCATGGACCCTCTACTATGATCAAATTAACGAACCGTATCGACGGGGACCATCAATCAACCGACATTAGGCAAATGACCACGGTGTGGGTGGATGGCTATGTGATTAATTGCCAGCTAAGTAGACTACCATTAAGTAGACATTTGGATTTAATAATAGCATACAACATTGAAAGGTCTAAACATCGTTTTATTAGAATCACGTCAACAAAAGCAGTGTCTTTTACACTGTATAAGAATGTTTTTATGGGAAAGCAACATTTATCCACAGGGGGTTTGGATACTAAACAAGACTAGATAGCAGCACTTAATATGAGCATTCGAACAATTGGCTTTATTAGAAACCAACAAATGTATCCACGGAATCGCATTCACGTTCACACAGACGATAGGAGATTGGCACACGCTGCTACTTGGCAGTGAATAGTAGTCTGATTTAGAACAACTTCATTGCAACAAGCAGTGCTGCCAGTAAAGTAGCGATAGACAAAGTAACTCCGCTTGCACTGTTGCAACCAGACCAGTTGCAAACACGGCATGTGCCGAGTGGATTAACACCTCCATTCAAATTTCGACAAGTGGTAGCTTCATCGGTATCGAAAACGGTGCAACCACGCTGGGTGGACAAGTCTATAAATATAGAAAGGACATTTAGCTTTGATATTATGGCACAGTAAAACGGTCTACGTACTGTTAACCTCTAGAATAAAGCACTGGTGTGTGACTGTTTGTCTCTTTCGTCGTCCAACCGGTGGCGGGGTGATGATAGGCCCTCCGGTCGTAGCCACGGTCGTTGTGGTGACAGGACCCACGGTCGTAGTCTCTCCAGGTGCCAGGGTAGTTGTTGGCGGTGTTATCACTGGAGGAGGTAAGAGGGTCGTTGTTGTGTCTGTTGCAGGACATGGAAATTGCGTTGCTGAAGTTTCGAATGGATCCGGACAATCGTTGCACACAAAACAGGTAAGCTGGGCTCGACCTTTTGATTTATAAATACAGTAAAATTATAATTTATATTTATGATGATTAAGAATTACACGACCGTTTTTGTTTTAAATCACTACAATAGCAAATAAAATAACAAAGAATTTGTCCTAACAGTATTTCAACACAAGATTAGGAGAAAAAATGCACCGTCTATCTTTCCACGTTGTAACTTGATAAAAAATTCACTGCGTAAATCAACGAGGAATTTGGCGCACCTTCAATGGCTAGCCCAACTAGTAGTAATCCAATCCACAGCTTCATTATCACAAAATTATCACTCGTTCTTGTCCTCTGCTTCAACACGTTTAGCTGCTAAATCAAAACTGATTCAGCTACTTATTTAGTATCTAGTTTATATATCGATAATATTCAACTTTTCAAATCGCTTACCGATTTCATGATAAGCGTAACTGGTTCGCAACAGTGGCCCGGTGTAAATCCGATAATAACAGGAGCTGAACATACAGTCGAAAAAATGTGTATATATGTGCAAGACACCACTATCACAAAAAAACTACACTACATTACTACGACTGTTACAAAACAATCAGTGCAGCACATCGATAAACCCCGATATCGATAACTGGTATCAGTTATGTATAATCTAATTTGGATGATTCATGCATCCGAAATGACGCGTATGGTAAGGATTTTCATGTTTGCAGGAAATTTGGCAATATAACCGATTGAAATCGGGTCCGAGTCATGAAAAATAAGAACCTGATAGCATGAAGAAACCATTTTATCTGCGTCATATACCTACCTAATTGAAATGAATAACTTATAAGCAAAAAAAGGGGTATTGTATAATTCTCTTCCAAATTGTTTTCTGCCTGTGTTTGACCAATTTTAAATCGATTACATTAGTTATTTTGCTATATGATGTAAAAATGTTGTACTCTGGTTTCCGAGTTTGGAATGAATATTGTAATCACATTATATGGCTGCACTGCGACTGGGAGTGTGTTGATGCAAGTACTTGATCACTCAACAAAAGGAGTCATTGTTTTTTGCAAGGAACCCCGATCAGAAAGAAAAAACAAAAATGTAACAGAAGCTGTTAGTTTGTTACGGGTAAAACCTTACAGACTGTGTTTTCAATTTGATCCCGTTAGGTGTTAAAATAACAGAAATTATAACAGAAATGATTCTACTAGTATCAAACACATATCAAAATTTGTTACTAATGTATCAGCTTTCTAACAAAATAAGATAGTATATAGAACAATATAATAACAAACATTGTTAGAAACAACAGGTTTTGATAAAAACGAAAAATTAGTTAGACTTGTTTCAGAACTACTTCATTTCAGGTTTTGTTATTATAACACATTCAGTTTCAATTTTGTTACCAAAGTTATATGGAAAAATACAAAATTGTACCAAAATATGTTAATTGTATCTCGCGTTGATAGAATTTTGTAATTTTTTAGTTATGCTCTTCTGATCGGGACACGTATAGCAATTGGCTGGGATATATTACAAAAGTTCACATCAATGGACAACATATTTCTAATTCCCTGAAAAAACCGTAACAATCGATAGAAGCCAACTGCCCAACCAACTAAACTAGGCTAAGTGTTACTTTTTCTTTCTTCAAAGGTCTCATGTTGTTCAGTGACGAGAGTGTAATGTTCATAATTTTCGTAGTTTAGTACATATTGTGTAATAAATGAACCACGAGACAAGCTTATGGCACACACTCAATCATTCCACCTTCTTCATACTATATATAGTTATGGTAACTAAACCGCCCTCTCAATTGACCTTACGCCGCAGAAAATCATTCTAGCAACCAACCCTGATTACAACCCCCAGTCCCAAGACACCGCAGGCATTGCCTGATTTCTGATGTCACAAAACCAGGATAAACAAAGCGATAACACATGATGGATCAAAATTTTTAAAACCGTAAACTGTTGTGAGATAAGATATCGCCCAGAGGGCGAAAATAAAAACTGCTGAGACTTGTGTGGTCGTACCTTGGTAAAAGTGCAATTTTATTTTTCTCATTTTTGTTTACCGGCGCTATTGTTACTGCGGGGTGTCTAACATAATTGTGGATTGTATATGTGTGAAAGTTTCTGTATTTGCGGTTATTGTTGTTGTTTTTATTACTGAAGAAGTTTAGTGTTGAAATAACTGTTAGTGAAATGTGAGTATGCAGATTAGTTGTAACGTACCTTTCAAGAATAATCATAATATAAAGTTTGCTTATACGTAAACTACTTCTTCTCCGTTCAAGATTCACTAACCATAATTCCATTATTTGTCAGTTGTTGCTATGTGTTTTGCATATTGTTAGTGATAATGTTAATCATGATAGAAAGCCTAAGAAAAATCACTGACTTGCAAACAAATGCTTATCAACTATTGCTTGATTTGCGCTCTAGTTTGAGTATGTTTTTAAAATTTAATAAGTATAGTTTGATTAAAGATATATTTTTTTGATAATTCAATAGCATAACATATTTGCTGTAGGTGCGGAGAAGAAAATCAAACAGTTTAGTTTTATTTTTATTCATATATCGTTGCAGATCGACGGCATATGTTAACGATCGAATCTAGTTCTGAACGTTGACGATCGTCCGCTGAATTTTAACAATGGTTAGTTAAAGTTAAAGTATTCTTAATCGTTTGATTAGATTGATTGAATTTTTCTTTACAGATAGGCTTATCCTAACGTTAGGTATTGTATGTTAATGTATATTTTGTTTTTAATTCATAGAATCCTTTCATTGCCCAGTAGACAACATGTACCAAATGAGTATCTTAGCCTAAAACAAAATGTACATTCCCTTAAGGGTATACAATAAAGGCCTATGCGTGAATAAGTATTAAATACTCTTGAATATGCGCAATTTTTTTATACTCTCAATATACGTTAGGTTACATTTACTTTTTACACTAAACTATCTTCAAGCATTGTTTATTCATGGTTTATTATTATTAATATTGTTATTTTTGAAACACTGAAGACGTCTAAGAACACTGCCATAAACACTTCTTCGGTTAGATTAGAAAATTCAGCAAGCTTGCTTAAATATTGCATGGTTATTTACACTGGTAGATTAGATAATGCATATTTATTAGTTTATTCTGTTCGCTATTATTGGATATCATTGTATGTCATATAAAAACCGATCTATTCCGCTATGTTTCAATCTACGAATTTCTACCATAAAGCGAACACAACCTTAAAATAATAGTTTATTGGTAAGAGCCATTGCCAGCATTGTAACGCTTGCGGCTAAACAAAACGATGTGCGACCTCTGAATGGAACAATAGCGCCGTTGCATTCATCGTTCTTGCAGATCGAACAGTGCTGGATGTCGACGTTGGTCTGCAGCTTCGCCTTACCAAGTGCGATCTGGCATGGGTCTGTCTTGCCTCCGTCCAGCTGGCAGCCACGAAAGGTCATTGTGTCGCCATTTTCTGAAAGTTGAAATACACGATTAGTGAAGTAATTATTATTGTTTTTTTTTTAGAAGAATTAGGAAAAGAGAGGAATAGGGTGAATTAAGTTATAGTGGACCACCAGTCAGATTAGCTCAATTTATTATCTTAACATAATAAAAAAAAAGTATTCGCGTAAATTAGGTTAATCTGGCGAATGATCAACTATAGAAAAGGGGTCCTCAATAGGTTAATTTACTCTACATTCCGATACGAGGGCTCTAGAAAGCTAGCGGGAGTTACACGAGGAAAAACTCCTTATTTAACGATGTTTTTTTGAAGTAGAATACTTCTCTCAGAAAGTTCGGCTACATAGGGATGCGAATCGAAAATCTAAAAATGAAAATTTCAAATGCTAATAAATCGGTTAGTTTTCGATGGATTTCCTTCGTTTTTGCAGCAATTGATTAGAAAATCTTCTAAGATTCCTACCAGATGCATGAAATTGCAATTTTATTATTCGAAATATTGTACTATTGAAAATCCCTAAGCCTTGTCAAAACACAAAATTCGACCTTGGATTGGTCGTTATACGATTGCTTTCCCAAGCACGGTCGGCAGAGTTATGGACCTAGTAAATTGGGAATGCATCATTTGGCCTATATAAGAACTTCATCAGATAACAAACAGACATTTCATCGGATATTAAATTGAACAACAGAAATTTGAAGAACAAAAATGAATATTTGAAGAGTTAATATTTTCTCGTTTTGCGCTATAATTAATCGCGCCGTCATTCGCGTTCTTCATAACCGTAGCCTTTGTTCCGTTCCCGTTTAATGATGTCGTATTAAATGTGCATATTGCAAATATCAAACAAAAAGAAATTACAATACTGCCAATGAACGGTCAACGTTTATTTACTAGAAAAAATGACTGACACGAAAGCAGCCGAGTTATCTTTCTTGTAAAAGTATTCTACTTCAACCTCGCGGTCGTGGCTTTGCATACAACCTTCCTGTGATTTTTGTTTTGTAATGATCATAATGTAGAATGTTGCTACTAGAGCCCGAGAACGCAATTATATTTTCCTGTATGGACTTCCTCACTGCGATCAGAATCGTAGATCTATTGTGAGATATGCCCGGGTGTCTGCTGTATCCCGCACTTCTGTTAATGGCAATACCGCTATTGAGAAGTGGCATGCTTATTATTATTGTTCATCAGTGCTTGTGTGTAATGTGATACTCTTCCTTACACGATTACTGTTCTACTATACCGATACTCGTTCCTCTTGCCAAATATCACCAATTATAATTCCCTGGAGAAGTTTCGTCGTGCGTCTTTCTGGCCAGTTATATTGATAAGAGGGACTAATTTTTTGTTAAGAGCAAGTCACGCAAAGGTATTGTAGATTTCAGCGTAAAGGAAGGGTAACTGGTAAGGAGCCTGAGAATAAACCCATGCTTAAGTCCTTTTTGACATCGGGGATGGCCTGGTTCTATTAAGATTCGAACCCACGACCATCCGCTTGACGAAGCGGACTCTGTAACCTTGCGGCTACGCAGCTCCCCCGAGAATGCAATTAATTAGGCGGGGTGGATATAATTCAAACAAATCCTCGCGAATTAATCAAGCCTTATCAACTTGAGATAATCACGAATTTGTAACTGGATGACAATTTCTTCTCTCGCTATCAAAAATAAATGGATTTCTTTTTGCGACAACCTACCGTTAGTGGCCACAATTTTCTGGCATACCATCGGGACGGTTATCTCCGCTCCTCCAAAGTATTCGATTCGGGTCAAGTCAGCAAGCCAATTGCCGGTAGTCGCTGCCATTTTACTCGGGGTACATTGCTGCAAGTACATAAAAGAAGAGGTTAACGATGGATTGCATCACATGTTTCTGATATAAGTCTGAAAAAAGCTGACAACTTAACGGCACCCGTACCTGCTAACTTGATGGAAACAGGTGTTCAATCACCGGTCCTGACAGGCTGTATGAAAAGTGATTTCATCGACTGTCAATTATTCAGCTGAGGAAGCCAACCCAACCGCTTTCGCCTACTTAGCTGTGCATGGGTTGGGTAATGTGGGAGAAGAAAAGATTCCGCTGGCTTGATAAGGTCTAGGTATAGCTCAACCCTAGACCGAACGGCGGTCTTGCACACACTACCGAACGTCTGATACAGATAATCTAAGGAAAAGTTTCCGGCCGTTGATGAATTCATAAGAAAAAAGTGTGGTTCCCCACATTGGATTTCCACATATTAACTCATCAACTTCAAGAAAAGTCACGTTGCATTGTCAAATTTGACACATTGCAACCAAGTAAACTAGCTCGTAGCTCGTTCGTTTATGAACCTGGCTCATGCCAGCTCAAAACGTTCAATGATTAATCCATAGTTCATTTGATTCACTGAAAATATATTTTAGTTTATTCCACGAAAACGTGTGTATTATATACAAAACCTTTTGTTGTTTTCTGCAACGAACCAATGCGTAATAAATATGAGGGTACTTTCGTCAGAACTGTCAAAGTACGTATTCGTATACGTAACGAAAGGTTTTAAAAATGAACGCAATCATTCGTACAAACAAACGCTGCATAATGTAAATAGTACGAAAAATTAGTAAGGCTACGCAATAACATATACATTTTACGAAATTTTTTGTTCGTTGTTATCCACGTTCGTACAAAAGTACATCCGTGAATTGTACTAATTATGCGTAATGTTGCAATTCTATTCGATAACTTGCAATACGAATATTCTATACAATCAACAAAAGTGCTGTACAATCTACGAATTCCATGTTTACGAATCGTGCGTGCAGAGAATAACGAAAAAATATTTTCAGTGTTGGTACGAGAATGGTCACTCCAAGAAGATGGTCAAACTACATTACGCTATATAATTTACAGAGCTCCAAAACTTCGAAAGGCGTCCTTTGAATCGGGTTGAAATCTGACCTACAAACCTGCTACTTTATGCCGGATTACTCTGTGACCACTTTTGGCGTCATATATCATCAATAACCATGAAAAAGTAATTTTTATATCACTAGCGCAAAGGTTCAGATAATTAATCAATAATGCGGGGCAGAAATGAGGTCTCGTATAGTAACCGAAGTACTAATATTTGGCAAAAATCATTACATAAAATTAATTTATGTACTGCACTATTAGCGAGGGCAGAATAAGCCCTACTGTTTCGTACCAAACGAAAACCAGAGTCGTAAAGTAAGAACTATTACGTGAGCCGCGGTAGTTCATTCTCCCGAAGGGAGAAAAAATCAGTCAGTGGCAAATTTATGTGTGCCGTAGCGTAGCACATAATCGTATTACACCTGTCGCTGTTCAAGAACCGTCCGGTGGAGGCGAATGCAGTCGGCACATCCATTATCGGCTGTTATCGCTTGGTACCTCCATGGTCACGAATTATGTGCAGAAAACTAATGGCGCAAACCAACCAGCACAACACCGACTGGGGGGGGAAATTATTACAATCGGAGGTCAAATATGAGCGCTTTCACCCTACCGTGCGCGGTGTACATGTAGAGAGTGCCATATGCCACGCGGCGAATAAATAAATGTCTGGAAAGATTGGATGAATGCATGAAAGGAGACTTGTAACCACCAACGAACGGTTGGCACTCCTTTGCAGAATAAGGTGGTGCGGATTGCCGGTTGGTCCCCATTGTTCGTTGAGCCAAAAATAGAAGAAAGGCTCAGATTACAAATCAGAAGCCAGTCCCACTTCTTTATTATAAATCTAAGTAATGGGCGAAAATCAAATAGAATAAAAATGAGTAACGTAATTCTGCAATCGTAACGTTCGTGAGATAGCAAAAAAAAATTTTTAATACTGTGATATTATATTACTGTGAAAAGGGTAAATTATGATTGTTTCTTGAAGCCAGTTGTCAGGTACATACTAACATTTTAAAATGTTTTTTTTTCTCGATTCTTTGCTAATGCATAATAACTTATTTTCACTTTCGTTCATAGCTTCTTCTCAAAGCGATTGAAGTCCAATGCCATTATCTTGCTCCCAATAAACTGATTGTAACTATTCTACCAAAGCATTATACCACGTGCTATTACATACCTCCGCTACGATTCCGGAGTTTTTGTTGATCTCAGTGCACTCCTCATTGCTGGTCGAATCACAGTTGAAGCACTTGATACTATGACCTGAAAGATGGAGAAGAATCATCGATTAAGTGGTTGCATTAAAAGGCAGAAAAAATACAAGTGCAGTGTTACTTTATTTTATTTACGACTAGCTGATCCGGCAAACTTTGTCCCTCTCATTTTTTTTATTTATTTAATTAATTTTAAATATTCTAAATTGAATCCACACACTTCCAAAGATTGACCTTAGCTTATTAATAGTCTGCAAATGCATGACGAAGACGAAGTTTATTGAAGTATTTACTGTGGCGCCTCTAGTGGCGGTTACGAGAAACCAATGACAGCGCAGTGATGAGGACCTTTTGTTTACAGAGTGGTGAAAGTTTCATCTAATTCGAGTCAGTAGATCAATAGTTTTGAAAGAGGTGAGAAAATTTTGCGCTGAATATCCGATGTGGTCAGGTTCAAAAGTTGCGAAGTGCCTCTAATTCACCAAATCAACCGGAAACAGCGTACTGGAACGATTCAATGAAACTCTAACGCTGGATCGCGCTGATCACAGCAACCGTAGAAGTGGAACGATTGACAAGCAGCTACGATTGAAGGTTTGCAGAGTAGTTCGAACGAACCGAGGGATCATCCTGCACGATTTGGCTACGAAGTTCTGACTTGGCCAGCTGCCACCACAGACGGAAAGTCATGAATTTGTACAACCCACCCACCAAATTGACCAGATTTTCGCCCAATTGAAAAATATTAGGGGATAATCAAGCAAGTTGAAGAAAAGTGCCAGAACGATAAAAAAAGTAGAAGGGTGGTATCCGAGACACGGCCGAATGATGATGGACTACGGTATTTTTATATTCTATTAAAACAAATAGTAGACGAAATTGTAACGCTACAATTCTATCTAACAGTGCATTTCTGAATGCTGAGACGTTAAGCGTTCATAATAATATATACTGAAAGAATGGATCTTTAGTATTAGCGTTATCACTCCAGAAAAACCTTAGCTTCAGCCCAGCATATAATTTCATGTGTATATGCTTATGTTTGTTCGAAAAAAGTCGTAAAAAATACCAAGTTGTTTTGTCATGGCGTAAATAACCGCATAATTGTCATACTATTTAACTTTTTCAGCTTTTTTGTCAAAAAAGCTTCCATCCAAATCCACATTTACATTGAAACTCATTCCGCGTCGAACACTCGACAGAAACGGACGTGCAAAGTGGTCGTTCTATTACAATCCGGTCCGTGTGTACGAATAGCCAAACAAAAGAGTGTATTATTCGCGCTAAAGGCCAACTAGATTGTGAGTTGTGTCGCTACGTTCTGTACCCGGCTCGCAACTTTGGCTGTATTGGTGCAAAATACCAGCTGCAGTTTTGATCTATGCACAGTGAATAGATCTTTCTAATTCAAGGCCATCATTTGACAGTCGAGTCGTGTCGCTGTGCTGAGTGATCTCACACCCGGCTCACTGCTGGTGGCTGTATTGGTGCTGCTGTACTGGTGCTGCTGTACTGGTGCTGCTGTACTGGTGCTGCTGTACTGGTGCTGCTGTACTGGTGCTGCTGGCTGCTTTGGGTGCAGCTTTGAACGATCGGACAACCACTGCTGGAAGGAAGAAGTAAATAGGTACGTGTTCTTGTCGGCGCTAGTGCGCTAGTGCACTACATTTAGCGCGATGGATATAGATCCCTCGCCTCCCGTGCCACCATCCCCGAGCCCCCCTGACCCTGACCCTTCTGTTACCCCCTCCCCTGTTCATTCTCCAGTCCCCCCTCGCCCCAGGCTTTACCCGGACGGATCTCAACAGGGCAGCTATACTGTTTATTTTCGTCCAAAGGCAGGAGTGAATTCAAAGCGATTAAACATACTGCAAATTTCTAAAGACCTGACGAAGGGGTACAAGGCCGTGACCGAAATTTCCAAGGTCCAACCTAGCAAGCTCCGTGTCGTGGTCAGTGATCTGACACAGGCCAATGCTATCGCTTGCTCTGAGCTCTTCACACGCGAGTATCGCGTTTACATACCCGCACGAGACGTGGAGATCGACGGTGTCATAACCGATTCGAGTCTGTCTGTCGAGTGTATCCTAAAAAGCGCAACCGGTTGCTTCAAAAATACCGAAACACAGGCGAAGATTTTGGATTGTAAGCAATTGCGGTCCATGTCTCTCGTCGGCGGTAAAAAAGTTTACACTCCGTCAGACTCGTTTCGCGTTACGTTTGCCGGATCTGCACTCCCTAGCCACGTCTCGATCGACCGGGTTCGTCTGCCTGTGCGATTGTATGTACCCCGTGTTATGAATTGCACCAATTGCAAGCAGTTAGGCCACACAGCTGCCTACTGCTGCAATAAGGCACGATGTAGCAAGTGTGGGGAGACTCATGCGGAAGATTCTTGCAGTGTTAATGCTGAAAAATGTATTCACTGTGGGGAAAACCAGCATGAGCTCTCCACATGCCCGGTGTACATGCAGCGCAGAGATAAAATCAAGCGGTCACTTAAGGAGCGTTCAAAGCGTTCTTATGCTGAGATGCTGAAGAAGACGTGACCACTTCTACCATAACATCGAACCCCTTTGATCTGTTGTCCTCTGATGAAACCGATTCTGACAATTCATCAGCGGGAACATCTTATGCCAATCCTGGGGAGTCTAGGAAGAGGAAAAATGTTTCTTCTCCTAAACTTCCCCGTAAAGGTCCTAAGATTTCCCAAAGTGTAATGAAAAGTACGAACAAACCAAACAGTGCTGTGGAAAAACCGAAGCAAACTCCTCCTGGGCTTGCAAATTTAAAGTCCCAGAAGGAGTTCCCAGCACTGCCAGGAACATCTAAAACCCCAGTTGTTCCTTTTGCACATCCAGTTGATGAAACAAACTCTGGATTAGTGAAATTTTCTGACATTGTGGACTGGATTTTTGAAAATTTTAATGTACCCGATCCAATTAAAATTTTTCTTACAGTATTCCTCCCAACAGTTAGATCATTTTTGAAGCAGTTGACTGCCCAATGGTCCCTCCTTGCAGCGATTGTTCAACTGCGTATATGAAGGATTCTATCTCTGTCTTACAGTGGAATTGTAGAAGTATTTTACCAAAAATTGATTCGTTTAAAGTTTTGATAAATAAAAACAAATGCGATGCATTTTCCCTTTGTGAAACTTGGCTTACTTCAAATATTGATCTCAACTTCCATGATTTTAATATTATTCGCCTTGATCGAGACACCCCATATGGAGGAGAACTTTTAGGGATTAAAAAGTGCTATTCTTTCTATCGTATTAACCTCCCCTCGATTCCAGGCATCGAAGTTGTCGCATGTCAAATGACAATACAAGGTAAAGAGCTTTGTATTGCCTCAATATATATTCCTCCCAGAGCACAGGTTGGGCAACGGCTGCTCTTTGATTTAATAGAACTTCTTCCCTCGCCACGTTTGATTTTGGGAGACTTCAACTCTCATGGTGTGGCTTGGGGTTCCCCTTACAATGATAACCGCTCCTCTTTAATCTATAACCTTTGCGATGACTTCGACATGACTATTTTAAACCACGGTGAAATGACACGTATCCCGAAACCTCCAGCGCGCCCAAGCGCTTTGGATCTATCCTTATGTTCGACGTCGCTACGGTTGGATTGCACATGGAAGGTAATCCTCGATCCTCACGGTAGTGACCATCTGCCTATTCTTATTTCAATTACAAACGGGTCAACTCGCATGCGACCAATTGACATTCCGTATGACCTCACACGGAATGTCGATTGGAAGTTATACGAGGAAATGATTTCAAAAGCGGTCGAGTCGATTCAACATCATCCACCACTTGAAGAATACAACCTCCTCGCGGGCTTGTTTCTCGACGCCGCGTTGCAAGCCCAAACGAAGAAATATCCCGGCGTAACGATCAAAGAACGGCCTCCCACTCCGTGGTGGGACCAAGAGTGCTCCGATGTCTACATGCAAAGATCCGACGCGTTTTTGGCCTTCCAGAAGGGAGGTATACCCGACGACTATATACGGTATTCGGAGCTTAATACCAAGCTCAAAAGCCTGGCTAAAGCAAAGAAACGCGGATATTGGCGTCGGTTCGTGAACGAGACGTCGAGGGAGACATCGAAGAGCACTCTTTGGAACACAGCCCGAAAAATGCGGAATCGCGTAACGGTCAACGAAAGCGAGGAGTCTTCAAGTCGGTGGATATTTGATTTTGCCAGGAAAGTATGTCCGGACTCTGCTCCTGCGCAAAACATTGTTCGCGATACGTCTCCGGGTCACGAGGCGATTGAATCACCTTTTACGATGGCAGAATTTTCAGTTGCCCTCCTGTCCTGTAACAATAACGCGCCTGGGTTAGATAGAATCAAATTCAACTTGTTGAAGAATCTACCCGGCAATGCCAAGAGGCGCTTGTTGAACTTGTTCAATAAGTTCCTGGAGCAAAACATTGTACCGCAGGATTGGAGGCAAGTGAAGGTGATCGCCATCCAAAAACCAGGGAAACCAGCTTCTGATCACAACTCTTATAGGCCGATTGCAATGCTATCCTGTATCCGGAAATTGATGGAAAAAATGATACTCCGTCGTTTAGATCATTGGGTCGAATCAAATGGTCTACTATCAGAAACTCAATTTGGCTTCCGCCGCACCAAAGGGACGAATGATTGTCTTGCGTTGCTTTCAACAGATATTCAGCTGGCGTATGCTCGCAAAGAACAAATGGCGTCTGCGTTCTTGGACATTAAGGGGGCTTTTGATTCCGTTTCTATTGGCATTCTTTCGGGTAAACTTCACCGACAAGGATTTTCTCCAATTTTGAACAATTTTTTGCACAATTTGTTGTTCGAAAAGCACATGCATTTTACGCACGGCGATTTGGCAACTTTTCGCATTAGCTACATGGGTCTTCCCCAGGGCTCATGTTTAAGCCCCCTTCTTTACAACTTTTATGTAAATGACATCGACGAATGTCTGACAAATTCATGCACGATAAGACAACTTGCAGATGACAGTGTAATCTCTGTTACAGGAGCCAAAGCTGCCGATTTGCAAGGACCATTGCAAGATACCTTGGACAATTTGTCTGCTTGGGCTTTACAGCTAGGTATCGAATTCTCTCCGGAGAAGACTGAGATAGTAGTTTTTTCTAGGAAGCATGAACCTGCTCAGCTTCAAACACAATTAATGGGTAAAACGATTTCTCAGGTTTTGGTACACAAATATCTTGGTGTCTGGTTCGACTCTAAAGGCACCTGGGGTTGTCACGTGAGGTATCTGATGAAAAAATGTCAACAAAGAGTGAATTTTCTTCGTACAATAACCGGACAATGGTGGGGAGCCCACCCAGGAGACCTTATAAGGCTTTACCAAACAACGATACTGTCTGTTATTGAGTACGGGTGTTTCTGCTTCCGCTCCGCAGCAAACACACATTTGATCAAACTGGAGCGAATACAATATCGTTGTTTGCGTATCGCCTTGGGTTGCATGCAATCGACCCATACGATGAGTTTGGAGATCTTAGCTGGAGTACTACCATTGAAAAACCGCTTTTGGAGCCTGTCTTCTCGTATTCTAATCAAATGGGAGGTCTTGAACCGTCCCGTGATTGAAAATTTTGAAAGGTTAATCGAACTTAATTCTCAAACCCGTTTTATGACATTGTATTTCAATCACATGTCCCAAAATATTAACCCTTCTTCAAATATTCCAAATCGTGTCGACTTATCAAATACTTCTGATTCTACTGTGTTTTTCGATACATCCATGACAGAAGAAACTCGTGGAATCCCGGATCATTTACGCGTGCAGCAGATCCCTAAAAATTTTTCCAATAAATATCGAAACATCAACTGCGACAATATGTACTACACTGACGGATCACTTCTTGATGGGTCCACTGGCTTCGGTAACTTCAATAACAATTTAACCGTCTCCCATAAGCTCGATAATCCTGCTTCTGTTTACGTCGCAGAATTAGCTGCAATTCAGTACACCCTAGGGATTATCGAAAAAATGCCCACGGACCATTATTTCATCTTTACGGACAGTCTCAGTTCCATTGAGGCTCTCCGATCGATGAAAGATGTTAAGCACTCTCCGTATTTCCTGGGGAAAATACGGGAACATCTGAGTGCTTCATCCGAAAAATCTACTCAGATTACCTTAGCGTGGGTCCCTTCTCACTGCTCGATACCGGGCAATGAGAAAGCGGACTCTTTGGCTAAGGTGGGCGCAACAAACGGTGATATTTATGAAAGACCAATTGCCTTTAATGAATTTTTCGCATTTGTACGTCAGAATACGATCATCAGTTGGCAAAATTCTTGGACCAAGGGGGAACTGGGAAGTTGGTTACATTCCATAATCCCCAAGGTATCGACGAACCCGTGGTTCAAGGGGTTGGATGTAGGTCGGGATTTCATTTGCGTGATGTCCCGGCTTATGTCCAATCACTATAGATTTGACGCGCATCTCCGTCGTGTTGGGCTCGGGGAGAGTGGTATCTGTGCCTGTGATGAAGGTTATCACGACATAGAGTACGTTGTTTGGTCATGCCCTGTACACCGTGACGCCAGGTCTAGACTAATAGCTTCCCTGCAGGCCGAAGGTAGGCAGCCGGCTGTTCCTGTTCGTGATGTCTTGGCGAGCCGTGACCTATCCTACATGTCCCTTATATACGTTTTCCTGAAATCCATCCACGCCCCAGTTTAGTCCTATCCCCTTCCGCCTACATCCAACCAAACGACAAGAACAGGTTAAGACCCCGGATCCGGAAACAGCAATCAGACCCGCACGATACTCTCAAGGCCCGATGGAAACAACCCAATATGCCAGTCCGTAATATCTTGGCCCAGCAGCGGAACAAATTTAATATGCTGCTTACCTATGGCAATGAAAATCATCAAACAGAATACCTGTGCTTTTAATGCAAAATATTCTAGCTTTAAGTTAGATTTAGTTTCAGCTCGTAGTCGGCATTGAGGACAAAAAATTTGCTTTTAGTTATTAAGATACTTTAGAAAGTAAGCTACCAGATATGATTGGCGCCGTTAAACATTGAATTGTATTTGTGCCGTGTCAAATAAACTATAGATGAAGAAAAAAAAATCTTTTGAAACTCGGAAGTTATTCTGTTTGGTAACCAACCATCGGTGATCCGTTTCTGATATTCAGCTCATGCTCGTTGAATATAGTGCTGGGACTTTTAACCGGATATATTCGTGATCCGGTTATCCGAAGCTCGGATCACGGATGTGTAAACGAATACTATTCGCATGTCCGGATATACGGATACGGATAATCGAATAGTCGGATATCCGGATATACTATCCGGATATCCGGATTTTTTTTTCTGTCTTTTAAGCCCGTTTGAATGAAATGTAACGCGAAGAATGGCTTTTTCCACAATCCCCCATCCCCTCGTAAGTAATTATTTACATAATTGTCATTAAATTATGTTCGGATACAATATCCGGATATCCGACTATCCGACTATCCGAAAATCCGGATAGCCTGTCGGATAATATCCGGATATCCGGTTGACCCGGATTTTGGATATTTATCGGATATCCGAGGTCGGATATCCGGATATTTTAATCCGGATAGTCCCAGCACTAGTTGAATACAAGAAAAACTTCATTTCCACTGTGATATATCTCAAAAGTAGCTTGAAGGTGACGGCATAAAAGTAGCATTGCACAAATTACAACAAATTTGACTGCGAAAGTAATGTTTAATGTTAACATAGTATAAAGTGATACTTTCTTCATGATACTAAGTTTAGTTGAACTGTCGATTTGCACGAATGTTTTGGGAACAATGCATTTAAGGTCAAAATATAAAAGTGTTATTTGCCCGAACAACCAATTTTGCAAATGTTACAATTATGCGATTATGGGCAGTCTAGCTACCCACACACGTGCTATAGTAATCCATACAGATAAACGAATGAGAAATTTATTTCGATGGCGTGTGCTTTTATAAGCGACTAATATTTGCCACCACCTGCTTCCTGCTGCTCCAGAAAAAACCGTTCGCTTTGCCGGTCAACGCACGAATGAGAAATTCAATTCGATAGCATGCGTATGATACCGGAAGAGTTTTGGAATGTAAATGATGAGGTGACCTGTTCGAATAATACCTTATATACCAAGGTTTCGTCAGTTATTTGGAAAGAAGGAAGAGTTTAGAAGAAAAAGGAATGGTTAAGAAAGTAAAAATAGCATCGAAAACAGAAAGTGATCTCAAGTGGAACAACAACAACAACAGATCGCTTACAAAGTCAGATCGATTGTATCCGTCGGTTGTGCTTGGGAAGAGAGGTTGTGATTAGTTGCTCCGTATGATTTAGACAATCGATGTTATTAACCAATTTTTTAATAGTGTATCTCAAACAATGGGTTGTTTTTATTACATAAATTTAACTGTTAAAAAATTTCTGATCGGTTGATGCTAAAACCTCAATATTCTGAAAAGAAATAATTGATATGGATCATTCCATGTCAAGTGTCCAAGGAAATGCATCGACCATCTCCGATTTTGACCAAAATTTGTGAGTCGATGTACTTTGTGGCGAACGCCATTTTTGCGTTACATCATTTACGGATGCTCCTATAAGAAACATTTCTCCGATTTCACAAACCCCTGCCAGAATAATATTTCGCGTGTACGTACAAATTCCTAAATCTTGCAAGTTTAAAAATGCTGTATCTCTGGAACGCTACATTTTGTTTTTTGCTGTTAAGTGATTCCTATGTGAAATCGTCTAAACACATTGGCGTGGTCAAAATCAAAATCAAAGGGGGGGGGGGTGTTTCGAGGAAATTGCAAATTAAGTTTTAATCTGAGAAAAATGCAATGTTGGCAACACTGCAGAAAGAAATAAACCACGTAGTTCGATTCATCGATACAAAACCCTTCAAAATGATATGTCAATATCACCTGTAGCTGTTCAGGGTCCCGAGATATCCGCAAATTAAAAAAGGTGTTTCGCTAAGTTTGCAAAAAGTAGAGGCAGTCCTATTGGCCGAGGGGTCCACCAATCGCTACAATACTTTGTATTCATGAGTTCCGCCACAAAGTACATCGACTCACAAATTTCGGTCAAAATCGGAGATGGTCTATGCATTTCCTCGGACACTTGACATGGAATGACCCATATATAAGCGCTGACCACTTTTCCCTGGTTTTTCCTGGTTGAACTACTAGATTTTCAAATTCAGGCGCCTAACTTCGATATAGACGTTAGTTCAACGTCAAAACCAGCTGATTCACATAGATGGTGGAAGAAAATGGCGGATCAAGTTGACAGTTCCAATATGCAGAAAATAATAGACGGTATAAAACGTAAAGTGCGTGAATTCATCCGAAACTCAGACGAATATTTTTTTCTGTATTTTTCCTTCAAAGGTCAATAGACTTGCTAGAAAATGATATCTCATAATTTTTTCTACGTTTTTTAATGATGAAGATACGTTCCATTTTGTGCGACCAAATATTAAATGGATCAAACTTTAGATACGTTCAAACTCAAAATACTATTCGTTTGAAATGATTGGTTTTATCCCAATTTAGGTTTAGGTTTAGATTTTTTAGATCAAATCTTGTCGTATTTCATAATTAGGGTTGGTTCAAGTTACGAGCCATGATCCGTTGAATGGTTGGTTACTTCTTCGTGATCATTTTTATAATCTACTGATTTATTCATATAATCTGTTGATTTCCTCCCTCGAATTTCGTTTTGGTATCGTCTCCATTGTTGTTCTTTGAATTATAGACCTTATTATGATAGACTATTTTTTATCAATATGTTTACGTCAATAACTTTTATCTAACACTAATAAAAAAAACTCTCTGAAAATAATATGGTGGCCCTGAAAAGATTCAAAATGTCATCTGGAGTTAATTTGCGGCTTCTGTGCATTTTTCCTATTACGGAAATACCCATATGAAGTGATATTCGGTCATTTTAGGCTGTTTTCCCGAAACCGGACGTCATTTTGAAACTCAAAATGGCATGTAGAGTTGATTCTTGCCCTCTGAGTATCATTCTGGTTCCGGAAACTACTACATTGGGTGGTATTCGGCTAGTTTTGGTTGTTTTCCAGATACCGCAAGTCGCCATCTTAAAATTAAAAATGGTGTCCGTGGTCAGCTTTAGGCTCTTGTGTATATCCAGATTACGGAAATACCCGCGGATGTCGTCAACTTAAAATTTAGAATGGAATGTGGATTCAATTTCGAGCCTGAAGGCATCATTCTGGCTCCGGAAATACGCATACTGAAAGGTATTCGGTCATTTTAGATTGTTTCCCAGAAACCGGAAGTCGTCATTTCGGATTTCAAAATGCCCGAATGGTATGTGGAATTTCTTGCCTCTGGGTATCATTCTGGTTCCGGGAACGGTAATTTGGGCTGTTCCGCAGAAACTATAACTAAGAACGGTGTCCAGGTTCGATTTTTGGCTTATTTGCATTCTCACTAAGCTGTTTTCCCGAAAAAAAACTGTGTGGGACCACCCCCGCTCCTAAATCTGGAGGGGTGTCAAACCGTCATAGAAACGTTTCTCGTACTTTAAAATCTTCATGTTGGTTTCATTCAAAGTTGGTATTATTTGCTTGGAATTTGTGCTTCGTTTGTACGAGATTTGCGTTCTTTTGTATCAGAACCATTCCTTCAAGAAGTGAGAGGGATCTCAAACTATCATAAGAATCTTCCTTGGCCCGAAAACCCCTACATACAAATTTCCACGCCAATCGGTTCATTTATTTCCAAGTCTATATGGATTAAACAGACAGACAGAACTCCATTTTTATATGTATAGATTTACAGTATGGTACACAATGTATATCTTAATCGTTTGAATAAAGTGCGTGTCAATGATTCCTTCGTGAGCTTTGTATGTACATATTAGGGAAAACTCTAAAAAAAGCGGTTGAGTTTATTGCCTTCCTTACGGAGTATAACATTGTTTTAATATAAAATGCTTCCCTTTTAGACGTAGATTCTACCCAGGCTCTAAGCCTCCAAGAATACTTCCACTGGATTAGACAAATTGCATCGTTTTCCCTTAACGTTTCCTCTAAGCTTGCCTTACCGATAATGCTAGACTGGCACGAATTGCAATTTCCAGTACGAATAACGATGCACATGCAAAACTGAACACTTAATTTCGTTGATTACGCTCATTACATTCCGATCACGAAAGCTATTCCCAACAGGATAAAGTAGGAAAATTTGCAGGAAAGAAGCGGAAGTTGCATCTATCCATAGTTGCCTAACAAGGTTCACTTTACAAAGATGAGTTTGAAGTTACGATTTAATACAAACGTTGCCCTCCACTTTCACCGGAGTTTCACCGAAAGGCACTGAATTCATTAGAGACGCTGGCACCATAAATTAATATGCAAATAATGTAAACACGCGAAAAAGAAACAATTTGAGTTCCTTGGTAAGTGTGGCACAATTGTAACACGCACTCCCGTGATAAAATAGCACAAAACCACTCACCTTGACCGGTATGGCCGTTGAATGCTAATAAATATAGCTGGAGTGTTTTATGGTAATCATTAATTTGACCTTATTGCGCAAAACTTGTAACACGGGTTTGTAATGCTCACCAGAAGTTCGCTGTGAATTCAGCTCTATTTATTATTTATCGGTTCTATAAGTAGCTACCAAAAATGCCAATCTGTAACCCAAAATCAGTAATAACAATGTTTTGAAAATGAAATAAATTTATACATTCGCATAATAGTTTCGCTATTTCCCGTTTTTACACTTCACCATTCCGACTGATTGATATCAGTAAATGAAATATAGAGCCGAAGATTCAACGAATCAACTTCTCAAGAACTTTTTTTTTGTTGAACATGCAGTTCAGTCACGCCACCGCTTAACATCGCACGTGCAATTTTGGATTTTCCCAACAATTTTTCTCTTATTTTGGATGTTCCTTTTTTATTCAGTTGGCCAAATAAAATGGGTTATTTTGGGTGCAATTTATTATGATTGGAGACGAACGTGATTTTATTTATCGTGGAAGCTTAAAAGCTTTGTTACGGTTTATGAATAAAAATGCAGTGAGAACAGACAGCATCTGAAACAGCGATCCGAATAAGTAGAGGATATTAAAGTTATTTTGAGTTTATGTTGACATCAGTGATGCTGTTTGCTAATGAAATATCACTGTAAATAGAACTCTCATTCCCCTATTCAAAGATAAAATTTATGTGCCAGCATGTGCATGCTTTGGCATAGGAAGCGTGCCAATAAACATGTAATACGTAGACATAATTTCGGTGGTTTCCCATGTAGTTCTCTATATTTGCATTCTCCGATCACATTAATGGGAGAGTTAGTACTTCGCAGTAAGCATGGTAACGGATGTTTTGCTGTTTTTCACACGCCATGTGGCTCATTTGACACCCATAACGCAGTGACGCTTGCGGCTTATTAGAGCGTATTAATTCTCCACTAATGTGGACGGATTGTCACTCACTCCAACTGCAAGGCAGAGTGTGGGACGAAAAAAGCAAGATGGTTGGACAGAATAAAAATAAACCCGATCGTAAAATATCCAAAAATAAGTGCACATCTGTCACATTCACTGAAAAACTAAATTGAACGCATACCTATGTAAAAGCACTAAGGCGTATACACTTTTCGTCTGTTTGCTTGCGTGTTTTTCAAAACAATCGACACACACGGGTCCGAGTCACATGGTTCAACACTCAATTTCTGTTACGCTTTATATTGCTTTTCCTGTCGCCAAACCGCAAGCTATCCTTACCTATTAACCAAATCGGCTAAATGAACATCTCTGTCGTATCCGGTGCACAGTGGAGAATCACTGGTGAAAATTTGAATTTCTTAATTTTTTTATTTCACTAAAATTTCAGCAGCAGGTCGAGAATATTTCGATATTTCGAGAAAGTGGAATGCAATTTTAAAACTCTCTTTGAAGAAGTTATAAGTTTGTTGAAAATAGATGTATAGAAATAACTGACAGTAACGTGAAGAAGACGAAAACAAAGCCAAAGTAAACGACGAAAAAGCAAGTACTGACATTGACATTTGTATCGACTCGCCCGACTGTGTAGCGGTATGATTCTAACTCATCTGTCACTGTCGGCGAATGTGTCGTAAACTAGAAACAATCTTCCACGTCTACATGACAAATTTTTGTCAGCCGGAGGGTAATGAAAACAGTAATTATAGGAAAACATTGTCATTCAACTGAAATGTGCATATGCACAAGTTAACTACCAATGGCTGTATTTCAACTTTAACCCTGTTTCACAACCTTTCGGTCTTTTATCTTTCCAACTCATTAGACGCACTTTAACAAACCAATTTGCAAACGTCCAATTTACTTCACTCCACCCGTAGCATGTTCCCGATCGTCATCTCTAGATACGGTGGGGTACGATTTGAGCCCGATTGAAATTACACGCTTCCGGAAAGCACGCTTCCAACCAAATCCCTCCCAAGGAACTGGTGAACCGCTAGCCAAGGCAAACGGGGCGAGCCAAAACCAGTGCAATCTATCTCTTGCTAATGGCAGACAGCGTTGGTGGCCAAGATAAGAGACACGGGCCTGAAACAGTAAGACCTATATAAGAACAGAAAAGCACAGAAAGAAGGGCACTGTCGGGGAACTAAAACTGAGGGTAAGGCAACCCAATTCAATCCAGCCCCACGTCGGAACCAATCCATCTACGAGCCCTTTGCTGTTGTAAAGTTTACGTCCGCAATAAGGCATTTACGTAACACGACATCAAACGAATTTTGCTAGCTTCCGTCGTTTCTGCACTATTTTTGCTGGTTGGTATTTTTAGGTGACATCGACCGGAGCCATCATGTCGAAGGGAACAGTTTATGCAACCATTGGATTTTCTGCGAAATAAGTTTTTTTTCCTCCTATTAGTTTTTGGTAGAACATAACCGGACTGATGGAATAAAATGTCCAGTAAGTATTCCGTTGACATTTTCCAGTTGAATTTATAACGATAGCAAAAAAGATCGGTTATCAGATACGAAGTAGGTAGAACCAAAATGTAAACTGAGCAGTTTTTTTTGTGCGATACATCGCCATAAAATTCTTTCGAAAGCCGTTGCGATAGACCCAACAGACATTTTACTCTCAGATGTTGTTTTTTTTTATTTAGAAAAAGAGGCATCTCCCATAACGTTGAGATTTGATACGCACTAAATAAGGGTATTTATTTCTCATCTATCATCCAGTGTCGTATTTTTTTGTGGGAAACAGGATTGTAATCTTTCAGTTTCACTATATCAACAAACGGAAGGCCTGTTACAACAGACAATCAACAAACTGTCGCGATGGAGTTTCCATTCAATGCACACCAGCAGTTTGGTTTTTGAGCTAGTTACGATAGGTAGAGAATCATTTGTTCCGATATGTGCAAGTGCATATTTCACGCATATGAAGAAAAATACAACATTTTCGTTCCTCAGCGGCGATAGATAAAGTATCATCTGTTCTTTGAAAATGAGTGCATATCTCTCGAAAACTTTTACTACGCCGTATGCTGCTCATAAAACTTTTTGCTAGTAATAAACATGCATTTAATTTTAATTAGTTTACAATAAAAAAATATAAAAAAATCAATAAGCACTGCATCAGGAATTGGAATAATTGTTTCTTCTAATGAATTTTAACGGCATTTATTATTTAGATTAGCACTAGAACATCATAACACATTATCATAAATATAAAAAAAAATCCCATTTTTCATAACATTATTCCCTCAAACAGTGGATAATCTAATACCTCCAAATTGAGCGCGTGTTGATTGTTGATACAAAATTCGTTTCCAGTGTACTTATTGGTAATTTGAAATTAACTTACGGTTTTCTTAATTAGGATTCAATTTAAATAAAATGTGTTTTTTTTAACAGCGAAGTGTAATAAGAATATAACACAAAGTTGTTGCGAAATTTCCCCCCTTCTAATCAAAGTTGGTACCGTAAACTGGGGTGACTTTGATCACCGTGACTTTGATCACTGTACCTCTTTTTTGAAAATGTGGTAGAAAAGCGCTCGTAGTGCTTGGGACTTGTCGTAATCTTCACTGAATGCGTGGATATATGTCCGCATTGCTACTACTCATGCATTTCCTGCTATTTAAAGAGTGTTTTTCATGCTAAAATATTAATTGAAAATAAAGTGTATTTTCGGCGATTTTTGTTGCATACAAACAATCGGTTCAAGCAGATTCAAAACAACAAGCTGCAGTACGTAAAGTTTTTTTATTTTGTTCACAGATTAGTTCTCAAGATGAACAAATATTATAACAATAAATTTTATTGTTATTTTTGCAAGTATTTCCTCAAAGACAATGTTGAGTCCTAATATTCTCCACAGCGTATTCCATATTTCTTCTTAACAAAAACCCAAGACGTGGAGTAACATGCAAATTTGGCCAATTTCGTAAATCATATTCCTCGGACTAGTTTTTGATGATTTTAGACCACCTTCTCTCTCAGTGGACAACAATTCATATATATTCTAAAAATTTTGTATGAATCTTGTACATTCGCCATTATAAACTGTTCACGTAGAATGTGAATGGCCCCCAAATTGCTTTCCATATATATAAACTCGTTTAGGCCGTTTAAGGCTGTTCAATTTAGTGAAAGTAGCAAAGTGTTACACCAAATTCATCAAAACAATGAAGTGATCAAAGTCACCCCGGAATGATGATTGGTGTAAAATTTTTAGAGCATATTTAAAAACAGCAAAAATGTTGCTAAACTTTTGAAGTAGTGACTGAATCTTTTTCAATGCATGCCAGTACTTATTTAAAAATATCGAATAACATTGTTTTCAGCATATTCTGAAAATATTTGAGATACAATCAAAAAAGTGATCAAAGTCACTCAAAGTACCTATTTGAAGAAACTTATTTGAAGTTACCTAATGGATATGGGCTCCTGAGTCTCGAGTCTTCCAAAATGGCAAAATACGGTTTGTACTTTACACTGCATTGCAGTAACTTTTTTCATAAGACGATTCTAATAGCGGTGATCATTAAACATAACGGGTGACACCTTTTTTTTTTTGGGTTCTCTTGTTCAATAACAAACACGCTCAAAGAGAAATGTGAATGCGTACATGTGAGCTCTCTTTTATCTCTTTAGTTATGTTCGAAATGGTATCGAAACAAGAATCGTTGTGCAAGTGCATTGTACAGAAATGTTGGCAAAAAGTTCGCGGTTTACCATTTTAGAATGAAATTAAAAAATCGGAAACCTTTTTCAAAAACAAAATGTTACTCTTCCTGTCTTCAAAACAAAAAAGACTTCTGACCTAAATCTTCAAAGAAATGTGCACTATTGTATGGTAAATTCATTAAAATTTAAATTTGTTATTATATATAAATGATGAAAATTTATTGGAACGGATTTGGTTTTGTTTTTCAATGAAATAAAAAGTTTTTGAAAGCCGAATAAAAAATAATATTTTTCTGCGTTAGCACTCAAATCGTTCCCAATAATTGAAGAGCAGGTTCAAGTAGCGATAAAAATATGATTCAAAGATGTTAATGATGTGAGTAGAGTAAATTTACGAGTGATTTTTCAGGTCTGTAGTTTTTTAATATTTTTGAACTCAAAATTTTATAAAAATTATTTTTTTTTGCTTCTGAAAATGTTTGCAATATATTTCAACATGCAGATCTTAACCCAACTATTGTTTTAACCCTAAGACATTTATTTTTTGATAACCAAAAGCAGTCATTAAGTATTTGAGCATACTTCTAGGAATAATGTCATGAATTTCGACGCACTGAAAAATTCAATTATTTCTCCAAATGCCAAACTGAAAAAATATTATTTCAAACATCAATTTGTTGATTTTAAAATACTTCGTATGTCTTCGAATAAATTTTAATAAATAAAAGCAATAACCAAAAATGTTCCGTTTTGTAATAGATTTGTTACTTGAAAAGTAATAACATACTTCTCCCGTCAAGTAACAACACACATTGTCGTGTGTTTTGCACACGGTACGGGATTATGACTATGGCCGTTACAACCACACGCGAAATTGTCACTTGTTTTTTCGTAAGCAATAACGAAAAATGCTCCTCTTTCTATTTAATTTATTACTTTAAAGGTAATAACATTCACCACCAGTCAACAAAAAACACATATGTACTAGGGTAGAGGAACCATATTTCGTCCGGGCACCATATTTCGCCCTCCTATGGATCCTCACGATATTAATGATTTTGAATAATCAAAAGTAAATAATTTATATTCGTTACTCTCAAGCTTGAAATTTCATGATATCTTTCACACTGGTACGTGATTCATGGATATAATATTTTATTATTTTACGAGCTATCAAAAGAGCATCTGCAAGTTAGACGGATTTTCTTTTGGTTTTCAGAAGCGAGTGCTAAATATTTCTAACCGGAAATGTACTTTAAACTATGAGCATATTGTATATTTTATAGGCCTTTGAAATTTCCTAAATGTGATTTTAATGATTTCATGTTAGTTATAACAAAAATATCGATTTTTCTGAAGATTTTTCATTATTATTAAGAGGCGAAAAATGGGTCACATTACTTGCCCCGGATCCAGATTTCGCCCTGGGCGAATCTCTATACACTGTTCTGGGATTATGATGTGTGCCTAATTTACGCCCTGTCTGTCAATAACAGTTAAGTGGAAAATAATAACAACGTTTCCGATACAAGCTTGATATAATCTTTTTATATAAACTTTATATAAACTCAAACTTGGTATACGTGTACTTTTTACAGAGCTGATGGTCATAGAATCGAAAGGAAAGAAAGGGATAACCATCTAGAAAACAGATCATGCTCAGAAACTCAGAATCGGTGTTCGATGACATTTTAAAGCCCAGCCAGTTCCTATGGCACCAATGGCGATTTCCATTTTACGAAAAGTTAATCGTCGTTTTCCGAAACTCTGCATACAACATTAACTACCGTTGTCGATTACTATTGGGATGTTTTAGGAATATCTGAAGTGGCTGATGTTGCATTTCCAGCGATTTTTGGACTTTCATGAAAACATTCGCCTTGATCGATTGTCTGTTTTCACTTACCGCTTCTTGATGAAGCAATAATAATAATGATTTGATAGCGAAGAGTCCAAAATACGTTTCGAAAAGTTGCTGGAGCTGGTATATCATTAAATTGAAGATTTGTCAAGATTATCGATTAAAACAATAAAGAGCTTCTAAAATCTTTCTATATAAAAATGGTGGTGTATTTGAATATATGATTCATGTTCACTCCGGAAAAGCTAGACCAAGCTTGACACAGGTATTTTCGATATAAGATTGATTTTTATAGAAGAATTAACCAAAGATTGACTCTTTATTGACAACATGATCTTCTTACAATCCAGTTAGAAATGAAAGGTTCAATAGTAACATAGCATAGGGTATAACTGCCTTTAATGGACCACTTAGTATCGTAGCTGCAAAATTTGCAAGAAAAAGTGTAAATATCTAAACAGAATTAAGTATTTCATTATGTATAAACATGAAGTAACATGTTTATCATCTTTTCTGCGTGAAAAACAACTATATAATACCTCTATTTTCTCATAATAAAAGAAATAAATCAACCACAGTTTCCTTTAATGGGCCACCGTTTCCTTATTTGGACCACAACCATTTCCTAATTTGGGCCAGGTCTAAATAATACATCTCTTTAACCGTAGCTGCTGCTGATGAAACTAACTCTGGCTCACGCACTGAGAGTTCTGGATCTGGATCAACTGTAGACTGCACCCGTTCTTTCGTAATAGGGAATCCTTTACGTGCCATTTGAGTTATCCAGCGAACAAATGAGTCCTCTTCCGCGGCAGTCAATGCAGTTTGTTTACCTTTTCGTGGTTTTCCTGACCACTTGCTGCTTGCACGGAACATTACGGTGGATCGTGGAACATTGGAGCGCCTGCGAGCTTCTTTAGTCTAAACACCACTTTTTATTGCTTGAAGACACTCAGTAACAGCTGCTTCAGTATATTTTTACCAATTTCCGCCGTTTTTCCCATTTTAGCAGCAATTTTATACAATAACTCAATCATAACAAATTTATGGTAACTATGGTAACTATGATTCGCGGCGTTATTTCGATGATAGCTCTTGTTCGAAATGAAGCATGCCGGAATAAGGAAAACAGTATTATTTCCACCCTAAATTGGGACACTATTTTTTTCAATATTTAAAGTGTTTTTCTAGTAAAATTTATTGCTTATCTTTTAAAGACACTCTTATCCTACCCGTTCATCGAAAATCTGATTATTTTCGCTCGGAAAGTGTGATACAGTTTTTGGTAAAGCCATTTCCTATGAAAACGTTAACAAACCATGGCGAAACAGGTAGCTGTTATTAAAAGACATTTTTTGCAGCTTTAATAAAGAATATTATAGTAAAAGTCTGTTGCAACATTTCTAATGAAGAACATTATTGAAGTTGTTAAAGCATTAATCTAAATAAGTATATTTATAATGTGTAATTTGGTGTAATAAGTTCAGGTGGTCCACTAAAGGAAGTGGTCTATATTAGGCAGATCTACCCTATCAAAAAATCAGACCGTAATAACTTCTAAGCCAAACAAAAGTTAACATGGAATCCCAAGTAAGGCTGGGTAATCATCTGGTGTTTCATAGAATAAGTGCTTTGCACGGTTAACCAACCAATTGCATTACATAATTAGGTTGATTTTCTTTTCATATGTTGATTTGTTTCATTTAACAGCTGTTTTCGTCATATTACCAAGGTGGGCGACAAATGGATCCTCAGGTGGGCGAAATTAGGATTTTCGGTGTCGAATTTAGGGGTTCGGACACCCATCAGGAAATTTCTATTTAACTCGACTAGATACGTTATTTTGGCTGTAATACAACTGGAATGTGCAAAACAATGTTTATTGTGCACTATACAGTAAATACTGTACATCGTCAAAGTAACACATCAAAATGTATAACGTTTAACTGGTTAGTCAAGAATAAAGTGGGCGATTTATGGGTCCGTTACCCTATTGCATATTTTGCACATGTTACTAGTTTCTTGCAACTCCAATTCATCCGGAGCGTGTATATTAGTTTATTCGTCATACGCACACGGAGTAGAGAAAAAATATGACGAGAGCTGCCTTCATTTGCGTCCTACAATCAGTCTTGGCATACTCATCGTGTGTAACAAAGAGTTTTCATGAGCATTTTCGAAAGCAGTTTTTTGGGGGTAAAATGGACACGTGTGGGTAAAATGAACATAGGGAGGTGGTAATATGAACACCTTGGGCGTGAACATTAATTATTCTTTTACAGATAGTAAAATGTTGTTCCATAGCACGTGACACACTTATGCATTCACCAACAGTTCAATTTACACCGTTTGTCGTAGAATTAATAACAATACATGACCTTATCCGGAAGAAACTGAGAAATGGCGGAAGCTTTTTTTTACGGACACTCCGCGTTCAACGGTACGTTCAGCCGCGGTCATCTGTTCTTCGGTCCGAGTTTACCTTTGCGCTTTTCTGATACAAACACGAAGCATCTAGATTTTTTAATGGAAATTAACTCAATTTTTTCACCATCACCATGGGCTGTACATTTTACCCGCACATACATATTATTGAAAAAACCTAAATATATCTAGAAAATCATTTAAACAATTACTAACCTTTGATGATTTCTGCTGGTTGGTAGTCTGAGTACAGATATTTGCAGAAAAATCGTTATAAAATATTGTTTTTGACTAGAAAAAACCTTATTTTTTGAAGGCCAAAAATAACATCTCCACAATGAATGTACACGTGTTTTTTGTTTTTGTTTATTATTTTGACTGTTTGACTGTTTCATGTCGCATACTTTGTCTCAAATAGCTTCTAGTGTCTCTAAGATAAGGTGCCAATTAAGTTTGTACTATTTTTCAATGTAATAGCCGAGATTTAAACGGGTGTCCATTTTACCACCCCTGTTCATTTTACCCACAATCCCCTACTAAAAAACTGATGTGATGCAATTAATGTGTTGGTAAATGCACAAAGATGAGTGACTGGACAAGACTGCCCACAATCAAAGCATGATTTGAAAACTACGTTTGAGGAAAACACAAGCATTTGTTTTCTAGCTAGAGGATGCAAGACATGGTGAAAACACACACTCATCGCTTTATGGAAAAGCATTTAGATCTGTTCGACAATACAAAACACGTACCTATCTATAAATCCCATATTCACATCTGTGTGAATGAAGGGAACAGAAACGAACCTGAGAGCTCCATTAACACAAATGCAGCGAGTGAAGTCATGCTAATACACCAAGGTCGCTTTTTACGCGGATTCCGGAATTTACGCGGATTCCGAAATTTACGCTGTTTTTTACGCGGATTCCGGATTTTACGCGGTTTTTTTACGCGGATTCCGGGATTTACGCAGTTTTTTTTTACGCGGATTCCGGAATTTATGCAGTTTTTTTACGCGGATTCCGGAATTTACGCGTTTTTTTAAGCGGTTTTTTAACGCGGATTCCGGAATTCACGCAGTTTTTTTACGCGGATTCCGAAATTTACGAGTTTTTTTATGCGGATTCCGGAATTTACGCGGTTTTTTTACGCGGTTTTTTTTACGCGGCACGTATCCACGGCTCTTGGTTGTATGTTTCCCTGCAGAAACACATACAAGCGTGTGGTCGTCATATTTTTGTTACTTTTTGGTTATTACTTTTTGCGTAAAAAAAAAGCTTCAGTTTGTCAGCGGCGTTAGTTTCTTCATCAGAATCCTCACCGGAGTAGCTTTCATCAGTTCCGTACATCATGAGACATTCCAACGCCGATTTTTTTTAAAACTGTTTTCATGGACATATAGCTCCTTCTAAACTGCGAAGAGTTAACAAACAGGCAACGAATAACAACGATAACAATACGTCATCACTATAACATCACCATGGCAATGTGACTGACTCGCGGTTACTTTTCTCTTCAGTGTAGAATGTAACGGCAAGTCAGTCCCACTCAAGGTTTTTATCATGAAATCAATGATATCAGTGATTTATGCTAAACTTGAAACTTTATACGCGTTTATCTGAGAATGTTGTTTCTCAAAAAATGACTTTGCTGTATTTACGATTGCGGTGAAACTACTGAACCGATTTTCTTCACCTTTTTTTCAAATGCTCGTTATAAAATTCCTGGTCGTTGAACGATCAATTTTTGATCCACGAAATTGGACTTTGCCGAAAAAAAATATTATTGCAATTTTCCTGCGCTCAAAACATTTTTTTTTTCAGGAAAAATGATCGTTCTGATACCCGGCGTACTTCTAAACTAATGAAATAATATGACTTTTTTGATTTTAGTTGATCTGTTGCGTCGCTATCGTAAACACCGCAAACCTCTGCCAAAAAGCGGCCATTACTCCCCAAATAGTTGGTAATTCTTAAAAACGAACATGTTTTGTTTTTGTTGAATAACTGAACTCTCAAAAAATTACTACTTTTATGCAATAAAAAAGGTGTTACACGCTTAGAAAAAAAATCCAAACTTTGCTTTTTTTCTCGGGCAAAAAGGTATATGGTTTATATGGGTTAATGCATTGTTTTACTGTAACAACAATCATAATTCTTGACTAGCTGGCAGAGGTCAAGGTCAGAAAAAATAAGGATCACGTGGTTTGCTCTTTAAAACACCACCCTCTCCCCGCCGCCCCTGCGTAGTCTTTCGTTGTATTTTTCCCGTCCCCCTCTCTGTGAATTACGTGATTAAGAAACGACCCATAAACATGTTCTATTTCCAAATAAAAAAAAACTCCGTCAATATTTTATGAAAAATAATTTGAAAAATCCAAACAAAATATCAAGGGTGTCCTGGGTCTCAAACGGTAAAAAAACTGTTTGTTACATACTTTTCGCATAGCAATTGGCATTTATAATACAGTTGGATATTTTCTCTAAGAGGATTCATTAATAACCTTTTATTTAATGCCTGAGGGTTTGAAACCGGGTAAGCGGCTCGAAAGTAATAAACTTCCAGAAATTGAAAATTTTGAAAAAAGTAATTTTTTGGGTAACCCAATGACAGAAAGTGTTATCCTAGGGGCCAAACAAAAACACGGGTCTAATTGCCTATCAATGATAATCATATTTTTAAATTCGAAACGGCTTATTTGATAGGTTAAGGTGGATGTGTGTTGAAGCCACAAATGGCCGACTTCGAGCCACCACGTGGTGGACTTCGAATTTTCAACGACATATCACTCGGTAATAGTTAATGCGTAACATATGGCATCATAACCTCATGTTTGTTATGGTGATGAAAACATACAACAGTGTTTTCATAAGTAACGCATTAACTATTTCCGAGTCTTGTGTCAATGAAAATTCGTAGTCAACCACGCGGTGGCTTCCATGTGTCTTCTACACACTACAACTTTAAGTGTCTACGGTAAAGTTGTAGATAATAGTTTTGTCCTTCAAAAAAATATACAATGCACATTTTTTTTATTTTTATATTTTTTTTTAAATTTTCACCCTTTTGATTTTATTTCTCTGAATTTAATCGACCATTAATATTTAGCTTATATTGTATAGTTTTTGTAGACAAAAAAAAACAGATTTTTAAAAATTGTTTTTTAGATTTCCATTTCAGAATTATATTTTTGTGTTTATTTTTTCTGGAAGGACAAAATTGCTGTCTACAACTTTACCAAAGGTGTTATACGAATCAAACAATAGACAATCATTTTTTCGTTTCTTTTTTTTCATTTTTTTGTTGATAAAAAAATGTTTGTCACGGTGTATATTTTTTCGAAAAGACACAATTATTATTAACAATTGACAACCAGCTCATAGAAACTTCTGTGCAATGTTTTAGTCAAAACAAAAATGGCAAATTAAACACATATAATATAAATAAAAACATTAGGACAGTTTTAATGGAATAGCTCTATCATTCAAAAAATCCGGTAACGTCTTACCATATGTGAAAAAAAGCATTGTAAATCGATATTTTAATGTTCAGCTTCCGTCGTTTCGCAGTTGTCATACTTTTTTGTTTTTCGTTCATTAACCATTAATGTCTTTCATCAAACATCACTTCAAGATATATTTTTAAAATATCAATTTTTAACCTCTTCGATTTCTATGTTTCGTAATTTTTATTACTTTTATTATTACTTTTCGCATATTTTGCTAAATTTGCATCGAAACATTGGAAAAAAGCAGTTTGATCCTATTTGCCTGATTCTGATGTAAGTAATCGTTTTTTGTTCCGTGGTTTCCGTTGTCGATTTTCTTGTTTTTGATGTTTTTTTTTGTAATACTGTAATGTTACTTTTCACTAATGAATTATTATTTGAAACAAAATTTACAACGAAAAATCAGCATGATCGCCGTGTTAAAATCGAGCGTTAATTTAGCGAATAAACATATCAATGATATTTTATCGCTTGTTCACAATCCACAATCCACATAATTTTTTTCACACACGTGCAAAATAATTCTTGAGAGTCCTTATCTCTGTGAAAACTCGCGAAATATTTTTTTCATAAAAGTGCACTTACTAAATGACAATTTTTCACTCGTAATAATCTAAGCAGAAATATAATGATTCTAACTAGTCTGCATTCATTCTAGGATACAAAGACTTATCAATAACCCATTACAATTACGTAATTTTTAGTTTACTTTTGGTTGCTTTAATTCCAACTACTTCATTTCTAGTTTATTCAGTTTATAGTATGTACATAATACCATCATTATTTGGTAATTGATGATATCCTTGACGAGGTCCTGTGGTTTCGTCGTTACTTATGAGTTATTACCCAATCAACAGAAACAATAGATTATTTGAATTAAGCCTCCCATAAAACCACCGGACCCAAACACTACAGATCATAAACATGAAGTAGGAGAACAAATACTTTACATGCATGCAAGTTAAAAGTTCACAAACCTGGCTCGACTGTGACTACGATCAGAATGATTAGCATAAAAATCGCATAAAATTTACTCATTTTATCCGATTTTGCGTTACTGGTTTACCACTGAAAATCCATTAACAGCAACTGTAAGAAAGAAGGGAAGAACGAGGGTAACGAACGAAATACATGCCGGGTACTGTAAGTCCATATTTTTGAGAAAATAGTTTGAAAAGATCACAGGCGCCCGGCTTATTGACGGGGCAGCTTGAGGGACAGCCGGATAAAAGTTGCATCAGCACCCACGCGCATTCACAACCGGTCGGCTCGCTAGCGGCTCCGCGCAAATACCGGAACTACCGAGAAATAGGTTTTGATTTAAAGCACCTTTTCGGTGGCGCCTGGCGTATTTCACTTCACCAGTAAGCGTCCTTTTTCTTTGGGCTTACACTGCACACACACTTCGGATTGAACACTGCAATAACTGCCTGAATCACTCTCCGAATCTCGAACGGTTATATAAAAATTACAGTTGGGCGAGAGGGCAACCAAAAATCGCGACCGACTAACTAACTGCGGAGGTCAAACCGGAAGGAAGCTAGCTAGCTTCCCAAAGTGACCACCGGAAAAGGGTTTTTCTAGCTCTAGGACTCCCGACGAGCGCGGTCCGCACTCGGCGACGTTCTAAGCTAAACTAACCCAGGGGAGGTCGCAGCAGTGCCGTCTGATGGATGGATCTTTCCGCTGTACAACAGTACGGCGGCGGAGGCGATGGAAAATCCAACAATTTTCCTGTTGACGCTTTCCACGCAGCTGGCTGCTGCTGTTATTCTCCTTTTTGGCTCTTTTCTGGCTTACATTCTCATTCTCTTCTGTTCTGAGCGGTGAGTGTAGATTCACGAAAGTGATTACGTTCGTGCGGGAGATCGTCAGAACGATAAAGATGGTGCCTAACGAAGCAACGAAGACGAATGGATGTTAAACTAATTTTTTACACTAAAGTTCGCATGGAAAATGTTGACTCAGCTCATCTCCTGCTTGCTTCGCGTAATTACGGTTTATCGAACACGATAATCTTCAAAGCACATTGTCGTTATATTCCTTACAGTGCATCGCGATCCACACGTTTCCTAAGTAACCTTCCTTTGCAATCAATGATTAGTTTCCATATACTTTAACACCGAATATCATGTCTCTGATAGATCAAGTTATTTCTGCTTGTACTAACTGTTGCACATATAACTACAATTCATTGAATCGAGGAACATTACGACATCCTTCCAATTTAATTATAACGGCTGCAATAGGTTCTTGTTAAACAATTAAATACAAAATGAATAGAAAATAATAGAAAAAAATAATTATGAAGCATAACATTAAAATCGAGACATGCCATTGAAAAAATTCTAAGATCCGATAGACATTATCAGATCCCCGGCAATTGCTTAATTGAGGGCAATAACAATAAATGCTGGCTCCAGACAATATTTTTTTTTAAGGCGATTCATCAAGCAGTTTTCTCCGAAAAGAGATTAAACATTATGATTCATTACAATCACTATGAGCAATAAAAATTCATTCGACGGTGACCTTCGAACTTTGCATCTTTTAATTGCCTTGCCCTAATGGTAACTACTTACAAAGGTTTGCCAACATCGATGATATTGGCTTTACAGCTTACAGCTACCATGCGTCTCCATTCGTACGTCTTTAGTGGAAGCGAATGATTACTCATGAAGTGCAGGATGGTGCTTCTAATTTGAGCCATAAACATGTTTGCAACTGCTATTCCTACTAACCAACAAGTTTTTCAATAATAATAATGAATAATGTTCTCAGAGAATGAAACGAGAGTGTTAGTAGCCGTTACCCGGCCAAAAATTCTCCCGCTGAAAGGAGAGCGAGAATGCGTGATAGGAACCAATCATTAAGTTTGTCTTCGCACCTTCAACACGTATTCGTTGTTACAGTATCACAACAGAGTACATTCGGGAGACGCACGGGTGCCACAGAACTGAAAAAACATCATCGCCTGATTAAACTTTTGCACACTTTTTTCTTGGGCCCGTTCCAAGCGAGGTTATCCCACCAGCCTGCAGGAACGAGAACAAAAATATTACCGATGGAGATGAGGCAAACTTCTAATTAAATTGAGTTTTTCTAAAGGTTTTACGATATTGGTAAATTTATAGCTGAAGTAGTATGACGCTAGTAGAAGAGAAGATAGCCACGCTGAGGGTGAAAACTTGTTTTATTTGAGTGATAAAGCAAAAAAAAGCATGCGAGTCGTCTTCCGCATGATAAACTTTCCGGTTGTGAAACTATGAGTGTAAGACGATCCGTAGAAAAGTTGTTATAGCATACTTGTTTTTTTTTTTAAACTTTATTTGTTGATTCATTTATAATTCAAGTTTGTTTTTCTGTTTTCTTGTATGTTAATCTAATAGTATCAAGCGCTGTTAGTTGTTCAAAGCCAGACATTTCTGAAAATTGATTATTTTCTGCGTCATTATATTAGTCTACAGTAATAAGTTTAATACTAAATCGCGAAATATAATGAAGTACCTACAACCTTTTGTTAATTATTGCATGTCTGGCACCTATCGATCTTGATATTAGGTTAGTTATTACGAAATTTTATTCTCAGGCTCCATGAGTATGTGCTTATCAATTGCTAAGAATAATTTATGGACTGCATTCCTTACCGGGCAATACTCGTAAATCATCGGTTTTATGACGATTGATTTAAGCACACTTCGAACGAATAATCCTCCAACTCATACCAGCTCAGAAAATGACCAGCAAACATTGCCTATCGATTCGCAAAACTCACGCATTTTCCCGCACTGCTCAACCTGTGCAACAGTGAACATAAAGAACAAGTAGCTGTTTCCATTCAACGCGTAAAAAGGAACCTTCCCACTATAGCTTCAACCCCCTAGCGTAGCACGATGAATGTCAAAAGAACGGCGTAGCCTCGCGTGACAAAAGTAAATTCACGCGGATTCTCGCGCTCCCATGGATTCGGTCCTCGTGAAAAACTGCCCAACGAACGACACGTTTTTCGGTTAATGATCCACTAAACACCTGAAAACGGAGTTCAGCTGCAAGATTCAATCTCTTCGACTAAATTATGAAGCGATTTATCTTCGTCACGCGATTTGCTGATTTTCTTCTCGAAAGCTTAAATATGAATTATTTCGAATGAAGTGAAAAATTTTCGCGTCAGAAGCATAATTCAATTAGCGTTAAGAATATTTGGTAAAGAATCATTTCGCTATTACTATCATTTGTTTCAATCAAAACATAAGTTTCAGATTTTCGAAACTGAATGCAATTATAGATAATGGATTCAATGGTTTTTCTAAAGCATTCAATGGAATTGAGTTGCACATGAAACCACCATCTATTAAACCGGTGGTGCAAAGTCGACAGAGAGCAGTTTATTACACCAGTCAACTTGATGATGCATTCCGAACTGTGAAAATTTTAACATAATAGTACACAGTGGATTTGCCCAGCGAAAACTCAAATCCTTCCTGAAAGTTATTTTCTCCGAAGAGACGAATGCGGTAACCGGGGAGAAATAGTTCCATTTTCATTTTCATCCGTTTTGAATAATATCTCTTCAAAAAGTTCTGGTTTCTATTCACGTCCATCCGCAGTAGCTTCCCTTGTGATTGGGAATAATTCAACTAAAATATTATACCGAACTACTCTTGGCGGAGACCAAAGGACTTTATTATTTTTATTTATTGAAAATTGATTTCTAAAATTACATAAAATAATAAAAAAAAACTTTTCTGCTTATCCAATCCTTGTTGTTTCTGAGAATAGTACACACAATTGTGTTATAAAATAGCCCCCACTAAAAATGCAGCATCGTGGTAACTGTGTTCTCGTTAAGCAGCAGTCAGCAGAGCTACTCCCACGGCAATCAGCAGATGCAAATGCAGGTTCCTAGACATAGATTTATTTTTTTCATGAAGTAGAAAAAAACATGGCTCACATAACGTCTCTGTAGGATTATTTTGTTAACGTACCGTGAAAATGTACAGACCAAAAACAAATAAACAAATTAAAGCATTAGATCACAGCCTAATTCACGTGGAAAAAACCTATAAACTTCATACCAACCGATCCGAATTGATTCAATTAGTGAACAATCTTCACAACAGTTGCATTGGGTTAGCTGCTACGAAAACGGTAGAGAATACCAAAATATCAACTTTGTTGAAGCAGCAAAATTTTCCATTTCCAGCAAATAAGAGACATTCAGTGAAATGTGCTGATTTGACGAATCAGACGAATGCATTGTTCTCAACGCTTCTTTCGGTTTTACACTTTAGTTTGTTTTCCTCAAGGGATACTTGAAGAACGTGAAAAATTGATTACACTGACTAGATTGGATTTCGTCAGTGGTAGGTACTTGACTGACAGTATTTCGGGCACCTAGTAACCAAACTTTACAGCTGTCACGGAAGTTGCATTTGATTGAAATGAGAAAGCGTGATTCTTTCCATGAGTTTGGATAAATTTCATCGAGTTATTTTCACATCGTATCATAACCTTGAATGTAGGCATTTATTTAACGAGTTTAGCACTTCTCCAGAGAGGAACACTGCAGCAATAGGAAGTGTCCCAAATTAAAAGTAAAATTAACATACAAATTGCTTCACTTGACATAGTAAAAGCGACGAAACCAAAACCAACTTATTTCCATGCAATTGTCAACGAGGCTTTTGTTTGTCGAGCGGAGAAGTAACGGTAGCGTACGTACACTGCACTTCGAGCAAACGAAAGTACGCCAAACACTCGCAAAAATACCGTGCGGTACCCTCCAGAGCTGAAGTAAATAAATGTGTAACTATTTGCATGAAGTTCGTTCCCATACTTGAAACAGTGATCAACTCACCCCGAGCTGCAATTTGTCGCACAAGCCAGCTTCCCAATACTGGAATTGTTTCAAAACAAACACGAATACTCGAAATGCATGAAATATTTTATTTTGTGCATTGGAATACCGCGCATCAAAGGGAACAGCAGTTTGTAAAAACCGTTTCAATGTCTATCATAAATAATAAAAATATATTTGAATTATATAAGATTTCAAAATCGCGACCCAAAACAATTATCGGGCAATTATAAGAACTCAAGCAACTGAAAAACTTCTTTACATCGAAACGTGAATTCAAATTTATTTTATTCATTACAATTTTAGTTAAAAATGTACGATGAAAATCGATTCATATTGCGCATTTTTTCTTCTGATGTTTGACAATGTTTGCAAGTATTGACTTCCAAATTTTAACTCAGACAAGACTTATAAAAATGTTAAATCAAAAATTCTTAAGTTGGTTAAGCAAATTAAAAATGTTTGATGACTCCCATAAAAACGTTTTTAGGAAAAAAATAAGTTAGTTCAAAATAAAACCTATGTTAAGCGAAATTTTTTTTAAATTTTGGTCCAACTATTTTTTTACGAACAAATCTCATTCATAATCATTGAATGAAATAGAAAAAAAAACATTTAGTTTTTTGAAGGAATTTGAAAAATGTAGTTTGTTATTAAACTACATTTATCAAATTCCTTCGAAAAATTTGTTGTTATTTTTGTAATCATGAATAATATTACAGTAATCAAATATGGTTTCAATGCCGAACTTTTTCTGTTCACTCGATTCTATTTCATTTTGTCTTATAAAAAGCAAAAGATTGAAAAATTTGCAATTTCCAACATTATTTTGCATTTTGAAATCATGATTACCACATTATTCTATTCAAGAATTTTATGAACAACACATTTTCATCAAGATGTTGTATTGCTCATGCAGAAATATGGTGAAAAATAGAATTGAATTTATTCAAATGTTTGTAAATGGGCAGATAAAACATGGAAATCAATATACACTAAAGTCTTTTTTTAAGCGGATTTCTCAGAAAAGTTGTTTTTACGCGACATATTTTTAGGCGGCATTTATAAAGTACTTCACGCATATATATGAGAAGGGGGTTAAGAAAATCGTGACGATTTGTGACATAGGGGTGAGGGAGGGGGGTATACTTTGGGTGACGTCACATGAAAAATATTCAACAACTAGCTGACCCGGAAAACTTTGTCCCGCCCATTTTTTCTTTATTAAAATAAATTTAAACATTCCTAATTGATTGATTCCTTGCGATTTGTTTATATTCTGCGAATGCATGACGAATCGAATATTGGATACGACCAAAATCAAAAGACAAATCCTTTGAAATGACTGATTTTATCGGATTCTGTACATCAGGTCGATTCTGGAAATATCCATATTGAGTAGTATTCGGTGCATCATCACGATTACGCAAATATTCATATTGGGTGGTATTTGGTCACTTTAGACTGTTTCTCAGAAACTGGGAGTCATCATCTTGGAACTCGAAATAGCATGTAAAGTTATTTTTGGCCTCTGGGCGTCATTATGGTTCCGGAAATATTTATATTGGATGGTATTTGATCATTTTCGCTGTTTTGCAGACACCGGAAGTCGCCATCTTAGAATTAAAAATGGTGTTTGAGATCGATTTGTGGCTTCAGTTTATCATTACAATTCTGGAAATTCCCATGTTGGGTAGTTTTTGGTTACTTTCGGCTATAAGAAACCGGAAGCCGCCATCATAGATTTAAGAAAGGCATTCGTAGAAAATTTTTGGCCTTTAAGCGTCATTCTGGTTCCGGAAACACCATATTGGGTGGTATTCGGTCATGTTTAGCTGTTCATATGGTTTTCATCCTAAATTTAAAAAAAGCCTTTGAAGTCTAATTTAGAATTTTGTGCATCATTCCGATCATTTTAGGCTGTGTTCTGGATAAACTAGTTGAAATATCTGTTTAAAATATCTGGGAGTCCTTCCCCCCCTTTCTAGAGTACGAAGAAGTGCCAAACCACCATAGAAATTTATGTTCAATTTGTATAAGAGCCCTTCCTTTGAGAAAAGGAAAGGGTGTTGAACCGCCGTGGACATATTTTTTGGCTTTGAAATCTTTTACATGCCACATTTGGTTCCTTTTACTTGATTAGTTCTCGAGATGTGAAGAAATTTGTGTTTCATTTGTATGGCAGCCCTCTCTTCCAGAAGAGAGAGGGGTGTCGAACCACCATGAACATTTTTCTTACCTCAGCGCTATGCCAACTTCGCAATATAAGTTATTCACGGTGAAAAAAAAACGCGTGTAAAAGGAGTTCTACCGCTCCAGACCATTAAATTCGTAAGCCACTATTGAGTGTAAACATACATTGCCATAAGACAGTCTGCCCTAATTCTACGTAAACCTTGCGATCGTGTCTCATACACAATCTTTTAAAGGTTTTGGAAGACAAAACGAGACAACATTGAACGCAAAGAAAAAAACCGTGACTGTTTAATTTCAGAATAAATAGGGCTGTATCGTTTAAGAAACGTAAACATAATAATCTTAATACTTCGTATCTTAAATACAAGAACAAATATACACTGAATTAAAAAAATGGAGAAATATAATGTATTTTTTCTTAAAGTTTCTGATAATCTTCTTCGATTTCAACATTTCATTATAAATAAAATACAATCAATGTTATACAATCCACTCTTTGACTGAAAAAAGATTGGATTAACTTATCTCCGTGAATGTGAACTTCTGGATTATTGGTAAGTAGGTACTCTCTCATATACTGATATAACCTCCAGATTTGCACCTACACATTGTTGCGTTCTGTGCATCATTTATACGTAACTAAAAGTCACATAACTGATTTGCAACCAAGTAATATGAACCAAATTGTTTGCTGGGCAATGCCTAGTAATATCTAGGTACTACCAGAGAATGTTTCCTTTCTCAGAATAATACAGGATGAAAATGTTCGACCTACTGTCTCTTTTATCCAGATAGTACCCAAATTAAGTAAGGTACAATCACTACGAAGCAAATTGCATCCGATGGAACACATTCTGCTTGCACATGAATGTGTTGGGGAGCATATGAAAATTAAGATACATGAAGCTCAATATCGTGCATGGAGTGCACACAAGAAATCATGTACATATGACATAACGCAAACAATAAAATTGCAATTTATTTTGCTTCACTCTATCGTTTCACAATATAAGGCTGATGGTAAAGCAATTTTCCAACTTCTACGTTAGGGATGTTACGGAACATAATGTCGAATCGTAAAAATGTTTATGAAAGAAGCAAATCGTAGTCTTGCAATAATGAGACTCTCATTCGTTGTTTTGCTTTCGTCTCGATTAGACGCAAATTGTTTATCTCCGCTTGATTCGCAAAATAACAATACACGAGTTATCGTACGGGTGTTTTTTTTTTTCGATTAGTTCTTGTGTTGTACGCTAACAATAGCCTTCAGTTTATCGGCAGAAACATCTTCTGCACACTGGTAGGGGCAGGCTACCCCGCCAGTAATCTGATACGCAGCTGATATATCAGCAAGAATAATTCTCCCGCACCGCTGTTACCCCGCTAGCAGCACGGACCATCATACGATCGAGCGAGTGGAAGGCCACTGTTTCACAACACGAAGCTGGATCGTCATTGTTTGTTCTGCGGAGACACTCGATTGATCCTACTATCAGCCGTCGTCAGAGGTCGTGACTTAGACGTTCGGTAAAGTATTCACTTTAGATTTTTTATCATTATTATTAATATTATAACTATCAATATTATTAATATTAATATTAATATTATTATTATTATTATTATTATTATTATTATTATTATTATTATTATTATTATTATTATTATTATTATTATTATTATGATTATTATTATTATTATTATTATTATCATTACTATTAATACTATTGTTATTAGTATTAGTATTACTGCCTTTTTTTTATTTTGATCCCTTGTAGTTTGAAAAATTGTTTTTAAAATTTAATATCAACAATTTGAACCCCCCGAATATTTATCGTTTGTGTGCGGTAGAGCGTAACGCTCCCGCAAAATGGACGACATGCAGGTGCAACTTTTCCTGGATGTTGAAACAAATGGGGAAGAAACTGAAATTTCCCCCAGCAGTTCTCCCTTACCTTCCCCTGTACCACCCCCACTACCTAGCCTCGTACCAAGGATACCGGAAATACGGGTAAAAGCTTACCCAGATGCCGCTAGCGGTCCCTACGTTGTTTACTTCCGGCCCATAAAAAAACCTTTGAATATAATTCAAATAGGCGAAGACCTGGCAAAACAGTTTTCGGCCGTAACCGAGATTACGAAGGTGAGGCCGAGCAAACTGCGAGTTGTCGTGAGTAGCTTGAAGCAAGCAAACGAAATTGCTAGCTACGAGCTCTTTACAAGGGAGTACCGCGTGTACATCCCTGCCAAGGACGTGGAGATCGACGGTGTGGTTACCGAAGGAAGCCTCACGGTCGATGACATTTTGCGTCACGGGGTTGGCTGCTTCAAGAACCCCCTGATTCAAGATGTAAAGATACTGGATGTCAAGCAATTGCATTCAGTATCCATCGAAGAAGGGAAGAAGAAATTCCTCCCTTCGGATTCCTTCCGTGTAACATTCGCCGGATCCGCACTGCCGATCTACATCTCTTTGGACAGGGTTCGTCTGCCTGTACGCCTGTTCGTACCGCGGGTCATGCATTGCCAAAACTGCAAGTAGTTAGGTCATACAGCCACCTACTGCTGCAACAAGGCACGCTGCAGCAAGTGCGGAGGCAATCATGCTGAGACCGCTTGCAGTGAGTATACTGAAAAGTGTCTTTACTGCGAGGGAACTCGGCATGACCTTTCGGCGTGTCCCGCGTACAAACAGCGCGAGGAGAAAATTAAGCGTTCCCTCAAGGAACGATCAAGCGCTCTTTCGCAGAAATGCTTAAGAGGGCTGAGCCACTCTCGACAGGAAACATTTTTTCCTTTTTGCCAACCGATGAGGGAACCTCTGACGATCCCGTCGAAGGGTGTTCTTATGCCATGCCAGAAGGATCTAGGAAGAGGAGAATGATCAACTCTCCTAATCTTTCTCGCAAAGGCCGCAAGATAACCCCTAGCGGAATGACCAATAAGCCAACACAAAAAGGAAGCGGTGAAGAAAAACCGAAGCAAGTACCTCCCGGTTTTAATTTTAAATCAAACCAGAAGTACCCACCGCTTCCTGGGGCACCAAAAACCCCTCGTGCACCCATTTCTCGATCAGAAGATAAAAAAGAAACAGGGTTCATAAAATTTTCTGATATTGTGGACTGGATAGTTAAAACATTCAACATACCAGATCCCCTACAAAATATTCTTCTTGCCCTTCTTCCTACAGTGAAAACCTTTTTGAAGCAACTAGCAGCAACTTGGCCCCTTATTTCAGCTATTATATCTTTCGATGACTAATACGGCGAAAGAGATTAGGAATTTTATCACTGTATTACAGTGGAATTGCTGAAGTATCATCCACAAATTCGATTTATTTATTCATTTGATAAATACATACAATTGTGACGCATTCGCGCTCTGTGAAACCTTTCTCAATTCAAACGATCAACTCAATTTCCACGATTTTAACATTATTCGTCGAGATTGAGACTCACACGGTGGAGGGGTACTTTTAGGGATTAAAAAGTGCTATTCCTTCTTCAGAATCAACCTCCCCTCGATCTCGAGTATTGAAGTCGTTGCCATTCAAACCAATATGAATGGAAAAGATCTTTGCCTTGTTTCACTATATATACCTCCATCCGCGCGGATTGAACAGAAGCAACTTTCTGATATAGCAGAATTGCTTCCCGCACCTTTTCTGATAATGGGAGATTTTAACTCTCACTGTTCGCAATGGGGGTCGCTGTACGACGACAACCGATCTTCGTTAATCTGTTCCTTAATCGATGACTTCAATATAACACTTTTGAATACTGAGGAAGCGACACGTGTACCTAATCCTCCAGCTCGTGAAAGCGTGCTTGACATCACTAGCGTTAGATTGCCGGTGGAAAGTAATCAATGATCCCCACGGTAGTGATCACCTACCAATCGTAATCTCAATTGCTAATGGTTCAACTCCCCCGGACCCAATCAATATTTCATACGACCTTACTCGTAATATTGATTGGAAGTCATATGAGACGATCATAGCGGAATCCATCGAGTCTCACGAGGAACTTCCTCCGGAGGAAGAATACGCGTTCCTTTCGGGCTTGATCATCGACGCCACGACTCAAGCTCAGACGAAACCGATACCCGGGGTAACGATTAGACAGCGTCCTCCCAACAAGTGGTGGGACAAAGAGTGCTCTGAACTGTACGCGCAAAGGTCCTCGGTGTATTTGGCCTACCGAAAACACGATACTCTTGATCTGCTCCGAAAGTACGATGTACTGGATAGACAGATGACGAGTTTAATTAAAGCGAAAAAACGCGGATACTGGCGGCGGTTTGTAAACGCGTTGTCAAGGGAAACAGCGATGAGCACTCTTTGGGACACGGCCAGACGCATGCGGAATCGTAACGTTTCTAATGAGAGCGAGGAATATTCAGGCCGCTGGATACTCGATTTTGCCAAAAAGGCCCGGACTCTGTACCGGAACAGAAACCTTTCGCGACGCGTTTTTAGTAGCTACGGAAGAGCCTCCATTTTCGATGTTGGAATTTTCGATGGCTCTCCTCTCGTGCAACAATAAAGCTCCAGGGTTGGATAGAATCAAATTCAACTTGTTGAAGAATCTACCCGTCTCTGCAAAAAGACGCTCGTTGGACTTGTTCAACAAGTTTCTTGAGCTAAACATTGTTCCGCACGACTGGAGGGAGGTAAAAATCATTGCTATTCAAAAACCCGGAAAACCTGCCTCTGACCACAATTCTTATAGGCCGATTGCTATGCTCTCTTGCCTCCGGAAATTAATGGAGAAAATGATCCTCTTACGGTTAGACAAATGGGTCGAAACAAATGGTTTACTTTCAGATACTCAATTTGGCTTTCGCCGGGGCAAAAGAACGAACGATTGCCTAGCGTTGCTTTCTACCGAAATTCAACTCGCCTTTGCTCGAAAAGAGCAAATGGTTTCTGCATTCTTGGACATTAAGGGGGCTTTTGACTCTGTCTCTGTTGAAGTTTTAACCGAGAAACTTCATTCGCAGGGACTTTCTCCAAATTTGAATAATTTTTTGCTCAATTTGTTGTCAGAAAAGCATATGTATTTCTCACATGGTGATTCGACAACTTCCCGAATTAGTTACAAGGGTCTTCCCCAGGGCTCATGTTTAAGCCCTCTCTTATATAATTTTTACGTCAATGACATCGATAAATGTCTTGCAAATTCATGCACGCTACGGCAACTTGCAGACGATAGCGTTGTATCCATTACTGGAAGCGAGGCTAACGATCTGCAAGGACCATTGCAAGATACCTTAGACAATTTGTCTGAATGGGCTCTTAAGCTGGGTTTCGAATTCTCTCCGGAGAAAACTGAGCTGGTCTCTTTTTTTTAGGAAGCATAACCCAGCTCAGCTGCAGCTCCTACTAACGGGTAAAACAATCACTCAGGTTTTAGTCGCTAAATATCTCGGGGTCTGGTTCGACTCTAAATGCACCTGGGCTTGCCATATTAGGTATCTGACACGAAAATGCCAACAGAGGATTAATTTTCTTCGTACGATTACCGGAACCTGGTGGGGAGCCCACCCAGGAGACCTTCTAAGGCTTTACAAAACAACGATATTGTCTGTTATTGAGTACGGGTGTTTCTGCTTCCGCTCCGCAGCAAACACACATTTGATCAAACTGGAACGAATACGATATCGTTGTTTGCGTATTGCCTTAGGTTGCATGCAGTCGACCCATACGATGAGTCTTGAAGTGCTAGCTGGTTTTCTTCCATTGAAACATCGTTTTTGGAATCTCTCTTACCGGTTGCTAATTCGATGCACAGTTATGAACCCATTAGTAATTGAAAATTTCGAGAGGTTGGTCGACCTTCAATCTCAATCCAGATTTATGACTTTATATTTTGACTATATGGCTCAAGATATTAATCCTTCTTCATACGATTCCTCCAATGTCGCACTTTTAGATACTTCTAATAATGCTATATTCTTTGACACCACCATGAAACAAGACATTTCTGGTATCCCGGATCAATTGCGACCCCAAGAGATCCCTTATATTTTTTCCAATAAGTTTAAACATGTTAGTTATGATAAAAGATTTTACACTGACGGATCTAATCTAGATGAGTCCACTGGCTTCGGTGTTTTCCACGAAAATTTTACCGCCTCCAACAAACTCGATGCTCCTGCTTCCGTGTACGTCGCAGAGCTTGCTGCCATTCAGTACTCTCTTGGGATCATCGAAACCCTGCCCATAGACCACTACTTCATCTTCACAGACAGTCTCAGTGCCATTGAGGCTCTGCGATCGATGAAGACTGTGAAGCACACCCCGTATTTCCTGGGGAAAATACGGCGGTTTTTAAGTGCTTTAACAGATAAAAATTACCGGGTTACCTTAGCGTGGGTCCCTTCTCATTGTTCCATTCCGGGCAATGAAAAGGCTGACGCTTTAGCTAAGGTGGGTGCTATTGATGGCGATATTTATGTAAGAACAATTGCTTATGATGAATTTTATAGCATTTTGCGTCAGAGAACACTCAACAGTTGGCAATCATCATGGAACTCAGATGAACTGGGACGGTGGCTACATTCCATTTTTCCTTAGGTATCGACGAAAGCATGGTTCAAGGGGTTGGATGTAGGTCGGGACTTCATTCGCGTGAGGTCCAGACTTATGTCCAATCACTATACGTTAAACACGCATCTCTTTCGTATAGGGCTTGTAGACAGTAATCACTGCGTTTGTGGCGATGGCTACCATGACATCGAGCATGTTGTTTGGTCGTGTACCGAATACTGTGGTGTTAGGTCTGAGCTTATAGATTCCCTTCGGGCCCGAGGAAAACAACCGAACGTACCCGTTAGAGACATTCTGTGAAGCGGTGATCTCCAGTACATGACACAGCTATACGGGTTTATAAAAAATGCTGGCATTAAAATTTGATTTCTTTTATCTATTTGCTAGAATACAATTTCTGTCACAAACTGAAAGAGAATGATACACCCGGCTGGAGACACTAAAACGAAGACTCGGCATCTCTATGTTTACGCAGACACGTCAGACCAAAACTGCTCAAATAGAACATCACTGGTTAGCCACGTACAAATGAATACATTCTGTAATATAAAATAGTTAAAAACAAAATTGTAACACCCCTCCTCTCACCTTAAATCCCCACTAGCTCGTAGTTGGCCGCGAGAATAAAAAAAGGCCTCCCTCTTTTCCCTGCTAATTTAGAATTTTAAAAAAAATGTACTTGGCTCAGTTAAACATAAATTGTATCGTGCCGTGTCAAATAAACTATTTGAAAAAAAAAATAATGAGACTGTGACTATTTACTGCTCACGTGATCTGAAAACTACCAAAACATCCCATGAAATCCTATGACCATACCCACAGACGGTTAGCAGGAGTGTCTCTTCGGTGAAGCACCTCCAACTTTGATTTGCACTTAGGTATGTTCTGTTTTTTTTTTTTTTTTTTTCGATAGAATGGGAAAACTTGGCTGCAACAGTGAATGGGATGATCGCCAGCCATGCAGAATGTTACACGTTATTTACTCGGCAAATTGCTCGGGAAGATGGAGAAGCAGTTCGAATTGAGTTTGAATCCTTTCTCAGACGGAAAAGCACAAAAACCACACCGAAAGTTGACTTCGAAACCAAGTGCTAATATGGATATTGTTTGGTTTCCCGGAAGCGCTTTTACGATAGTCTTTATGGGTTTGCTGAAGTAAACATCTTTATTAAAGTTGAAGATTAGTAAGAACATCGAAATTTCGAATGTCTAACTGTAGCTCAGTTAGCGGGTAATAACTAAGACTTCATTCAAAAAACTTGTGCCCTGAAAAGGATTGTAACACTGAACAGTAAATTTCCAAAAAAAAAAATGAGTCAAATTACTTTTGCTTCTTTTTCGTCTGTTCTTTCTCAACCATTTATGTATGCGCTGGATGTAGAAGGTATTGTTTATTTTTTATCTGTGGGAGATGGAGTGTTTACCCTTGCACATTTATTGACGATTGCTAAATAACCTATCGTCCGAATGCTACTATTTTTGACTTCAACGAAATGTTGTTCAAGTATTTGTCTCAACAAAAAGAATATTTTCCGCGTGTGAAATTTTCTTTGCCCTCTAGAGTAATTACTCATTAAACGTATGTATTTTACAATTATTAGCGAAAAGTTCAATTTTTAGGGTAAATCTGCGAGTAAGTACAAAACTTGTAAAAATTCCCGGACGAGACATTTGTTTTCTATAAATTTTTAATAGGTATATTTATATACTTTTTTAAATAATCATATTCCGATGAGGTAATTTAATTCAAGTAGCAATTTTAAATCAAAAGCTTTAACTTTTCTAAGTGCATTCGTTTTTTTTGCAAAATGTATGCAAAATGCAAAACGTGTTACTCGTGATTTTTCAGCAACGACCACAATTCGGAGATATGTATACTCTCTTTAACTGCAAAAAGATTTGATGAATAATTCAAAAGTTATCTCTGCGAATGTTCGTTTTGAATTATTCATCTATTTATTTTGCTATCAATGAATGAGTAACATTCACAAAATATATCTCTGACTATCTAGACAAAAATTTCATGACCACTACAACAACGCACGAAGATGTTAAATTAGTACCTCAAAATTGGTATTGACATCGGTAAACTTGAAAAGTTATTTAGAGCACTTACTAAATCGACTTTTTAAAAGCAAAAATTTAAGATTATGGAGTATAACCAACGCCCTTACATAATTTCATTATTAGGGCACTGATGTTTCAAAGCGTTCGAAAATATCATCACTGCGACTGTCGATGATTTCCCCGAATTTATCAAGTTTTACCGTTATCTGGTTTTCAACGATTTGGAATAGCTCGCTGTTGGTTAGTTTTGGTTTGCATTCTATGTCAAAAGAAGTTTTACTGACTTTTTCAACCTGTAATTCTGCAACATAAAGATTGTGGCTTGCACCTTTCAAAGTCCCATTTACTCTTTTTACTCAAGCATTAAATCTTGCAACACTACAGACGGTACATTTTCTCTGGTAACTCATGCGAGCTTGTAGTACCGTGTAGATCCTCTCGCTGTGTGCTGTGTAGCAGCAGCCTTGGCGTAATATCTTCTCGGTGTACCCCCACGTTTACATTCTATCTCCCATGCACGCTCAGATGGCTCCCTATCTATCGGTGGCTCCCAGCGTGGCGCCGCACTGTCGACAAATTAAGATTTGATTCGTCATGGTGGCGCCCCCAAACTTTTATTTTCATTCTCGCGTTGTCGCATGCTTCCTTCCAGAGTGGCATGGCAAACACGGGATCATACGTGCAAGCTATAAATGGCACAGAGGAGAATATTCTGTTCTGCTTGGCCACATAGCTGTAGCGACTCACTGGTCCGTGAAGCTTAGAGATGAAATTTATCCCGCTAATGGAGCTGGAGGTATTTTTCTGTTCAAACAATTACATGTTTTCCAGTTTAAAAAAAAAATTCTTCACCGCATTTTGTTCGATTACGAGTGCGATGAAAACATTGCTACAAATCTTTCTCTAAATGGTTAAAATTGCTAAAACTATATTAATATTATAATTGGATTTTTTTGTTTATTCATTAGAAAATCTATGTGTAACTGAAATTACTTTCATTCCGATCTCAGCTCAGCAGCAAGTCCAAGTGCGGACAACTGTCCTGTACAACCGTTCAATTCGCACCATCGTGCAAAATTGTTTTTGCTATAAACACCCCATCCTTTTACTGTTGGTTCGTCCACCGACCCGTGAGCGGGTCAGTAGCTTATTTTTTGTTTGTATCCAGCGAAGGAGATATTTTATTAGTACATATTCTGGGAGCCAGCAGTAGTCGTAAATTTCAACCGCATGGAATACAGGTGCAGGAGGGGTCTTTGCATGCACCGTTAAAACAGGGTATAACATAATACTGCGTACTGGATGGATTGATTTTAGTTCTGTAGAAAAAAAGGTTATAGTATATAACTTCATATGTCTGCAAAATGTCATCTGCAAACATTAGAATTGAGATAGTAGTGTACTGATTTCCGCAGTTCGTCAGAAGCTTTTTTATTTGTTTCAACCCGAGCTTGGAATATTTATGTCACTCTAAGGATCAACATATATTTATAAATAGATCCGTAGTGAAAGCTTTCAGAAAAATATATTGGCTTTCTTTACTATCCAAGACATGCGGACCAAGGTGTCACTGATACCGGCCACAAGTTTTGTGATCTACAGATAAACTTCGAGTCAAACATGTGATAGACCCAACTAAGGTAGCTTGTAGGGTTTGTGTTATATTGAATAAATTTTCCCTGCGTCATAGAAAGTAACAGACATACATATATAAACCGATTTCGCGGAAACTCGTCTACTGGGCTAGTAGCAATCTCTCAGAATTTAATGAATGTTTGTTGGTGGGCACCTTACTAAACTAAGCAACTTTTTTCGAAAAATTTTCTAGGTCTGGTATTTATTTATTTGATTTTTAATCAATATTACATTCTCTTTTTTGATTTAATTATAGAAAATCAATATTTTTGGGTTATCTTCTGATTTTAAATATTCTTCGGACGTCATTTGGTTGTGAGAAATAGTAATGAAACAAATTACAAAACATCTCTGTACCTGTGTTTTTTGAGCCCGTCTGACATTTTTTGTAATATTTTGTTTGTTTATCTGACCCGTTGAAAAGCGCTCAAGAAATTCTGATAGTATTGCCATTATCTCCAGCATGATTTGGTTGAGAGTGCCACCAGTTGCATCACATGAACCTTTTCCGTGAGACATTGCGAAAAAGTACCATCCTGTTTCCAATCCATACATTGAATTGTTGCAAAGTCTGACAAAATTTATTTCTGCTATTGAAGATACTATGAAAAAGACAATTTTTTTTCTGCATGATTTTTATTTCCATAGTTTATTGCAGCACTATAAGGTAAGTTTCAAACTATTTTTTTTTCAGTGTCTAAGTAGGAATGAAAACAATTTGCTAGAAGCTATTCCTTGAGAACTTGTCCCTAGCTCTTACTAGAGACTTTTTTAGATATATCGATTAATAAAAAAATTGAAACCTTACGACTCTTTCGAATGTTAGTCTGAGTGAGTTTTCAAAAAAGATGGTCTAGTTTAGTGAAGTCTATACTGCCTGTGATCGCATAATCGTAACATTCGACATTTTATGGATTTTTATTGGAAAATGCTTAAAATAGTATGTACTTTTCACAACTGAATGTATTTTTTACAACTTTACTGTAAAAAATATCAAGTTGTTTTGTCACATAGCGTAAATAACCGCATAAATGTCACACTACTTAACGTTTATTTTTTCTTACAATTCATAGATGTAAGACGTCTGAAAAATAAATGAAGGAAAAAAAACAAGGAATCCAGAAATATATTACTTTTGGCCGGAAGTGTTGCCAGATTATTTTTTTTGTATTTTAAAACTCAATTTACATTTCTCGGGAAATGCAGTTATTTTATTTTAAATTTGATAATTTCATCGTGTTCCTTGAAAAATTTTACGTAAGAAACAACTATCACCCAGAGGTAATATTAAAGTTTTGATTTTTTCCACATTATATTTAATCATATTTATTGGAGAAAACGTCCAGAAGGAGGAAACTGGCAACAAGGCCGATTGTTTGTGCGCGTTTTTATCTCCACGTAATTTCTTCATTACAACTGTGTTTTGCGCGAAAATAAATGGTGAAATCAACTAAAATTACTAGTGTTGGTGTTCCTAATAACAGAACTATCGGAATATGCAGCCTTAGGAGGATTTCGTGCGAGATAAGTGATATTATTTATTGAGATTTTTTTTTCTGTTTGAGTTGTTTGCGTTGGCATACTTTATGCTCAACTGCAATTGTTTTTTGACATACAGGCGGCGTTGTATTTTTTTGCTTTGATCATCGACGTGTAGAGATAGATTCTTACAGATCTGTTTCGTATGTACATATTTTTGTTTAAGGGTAGAGAAAAAATAAACTAATTATTTACTAAAATGTTTGTAAATAAACAGAGGATGTCTTGTTCATACGAATGCGTCACTTAGCACATATTTTTAGAGTTTCGGGTTTATGTTTCGGAGAACATTGAACTTCGTTCGCGTAGGTCTTATTTGACAATGTTCAACTAAGAGGTGAAGCCTCTTTAGGCTAGAGATTGATTTGCTACTAATGAAAGTAACGTCAAACCGGTGGATAAAAATAAGCGTATAACTAAATTATTGACAGTCTGAACTCTACGTATTCATTCACCCATAACCACAAAACATAAAATAGTGAAATTGCTATATAAATAATCGAAAAATTCAACTGATAAAATACAAATCAAACTAAATAGTCGGTAAATCACAATAGCCTCAGCTCTTCGTAGCTCTCAAAATTCATACCTATAATATGATCAATTATCGACCCGCAACATCTAACAAATGTATCCCTGGGTCTCCCTTTCCTACTAAAATTTCCCATCTCACGTAACATTTATGAGGGCACCTAGAATTCTCTGCGCTTCTCTCAAGTAAATGTTGGACTAACATTCCTTTTTCGTTCCCCAACAGTTGCAAGGACGTGGCCTGGGCGGTAACAGTTCTCTGGAGACATCTGACCTTTGTTTAGCGACATTTGATAAGATCCCAAATTTCATGTTGCTGCTCACAAACGAGGGTAATTTGTTCTCGTAAACAGAGTATTGTTGCTGACACCACCTACGAAGTTGTGCAGCTGTTTTTGCTATGCTATGCTATGCTATGCTACGCTATTATATTTAATCATATTTTTGGAAAATGTCTGAACAACAAAACAAACGATTTTTAAGATTCTTCTGGTTATTAGTGATTCAAAAATACCTTCCCTTTTTTGCAGCAGCGTTGCCAAATTTTACCCCCGTTCAATAAATTCAGTCAATGATTTTGAAGCCTTACAAAAGTATTGGAAACACGCAAAACCTAATAAAAAGATTATATTTGTTCATTCCATTTGACGAGAAAATTGAAACAAAATTATTTTCAAATAAATTGCCGTAGAATAAATAATAGAAAACCACATAGCGACGAAAGTGCTATGAAGGGAGAAAAAGAGAGAAAAAGAAGAGAGACAAATCAATACCTTTTAATTGAAAAATTTTATTGTTGGAAATTAATTGAGAGAAAAAACCGGCAACACTGCTGCAAAAATGGACGAATACATTAGGATTTCTATTAAGGAAGAAATTCAAAACTGGTTGCGTATATCTATATCTCGAGTTTGACTCATGTCACCTTAGGGTGATTCTTACGTGAAATTTTTTAAAGAACACGATGAAATTACAAATCAAAAATAAAAATGGCTGCATTAAAGTGTAAAAAAAGTGTAAATTTAGTTTCAAAAATAATATATCTGGCAACACTTCTGGCCGATTTTTTTTTCTGGATCTTATATCATATTTTAATTGTAAGAAAAAGAAAAACGAGATTTTGAATAAAAAATGCGCAACAAAGACGGGGGTCCGACAAAGCAGATAAATATTTCCCATCTTATTCCATCTTTTGGCAGTTTCTAACATGTTTACTCTCGCGAAATGTTATCTTGAAATAAAACGCTAGTATTCATCTCGCAATAATTTTATGCTAGTTTTATGTATATATACATCCTATAAAAAGCACTTTGTTCCAGGAGGAGAAAAGCTTTATCTGGGAACCGAACATAGCTTTCGGAAAACAAGTTATTAGCAATCGAAATACAAAAAAAAAACATCTACAAGACACACAAATACTAGTTCCTTCTTCGTCGGGGAGAGCTTCGAGACTCGCACTATCTGATCCTAGTCAATAAATAAATATGCTAGTGGCAGAACATCCCAAAAGGTTCGATTGTCATGGAAAACATGCGTACACAGGACGACGATAGATCTTCTACAATCGCTCTCCCATCTAACCTCCGAGAATATACCATTTGTTCCCCTATCGGATATCGTTTCATCTTCCCTATTAAGCAATCGTAGTTTAAAACCCTGCGTTTCCCAGTTTACGGTTAACTCCGCTCAATAAATGAGATTCAATATTCTAAGTTCAAACAAAAGCTCATACATGCTCTATCATAAACCGCAAATGTTAGAAAACATTTCTTCTCCAGAAAAAAGTCAAAACGAAGTCAACTACAGCAGACAAGAAAAACACTTTTTTGCTAATCTAGTCCACCCCTTGGTTATAAGCCCGCCGCTGCTAGCGCCACACTTCCTGTTGAATAGTCAATGTTTACACGCCCCAACCAAACTCCCGAAAATGCTTTTGGCTCAATCGTTTGACACCATCTGTATGTAATCTCCGAACAACATCAGAGAATCATAACCATAAGAAAAGAAAAAAAAATAGAACATCCCGTGACGGGCTTCGCTGCTGAAGGCACTGATAAGCTCACTAGGGGAGTTGCTTCTATATTCATCTCATTTGGCCGACGTTAGCGGAGAATATACAGGAATAATATCAAATTGTCACGAAATTATACTCTAATGGATGCAAATTTAGTATATTGTTTTATTAAACAGCTTTCACAAAGCTTTCATATTCATCTTCACTGCTACAATTTTCTTGCTTCTAAACTCATTGTACTATTTATTATTATTTAAACAAAAACCAATGTAAACGAGTCACACTAATACAACAGCTGTTTATTATGTTGTATAATGTCAGAGCAACTATTCAACGGTCGGTCAAGGTATCCATACAGTGGTCTGGTACAATAATTTTTCGAGAAAAGCTTCGTTAAAAACAGTTCTGCAAAAAAACTTTATCCTACTTGTGAACTGAAACTAAACTAAAAACTTAAAATATTTAACTATTTAGCGAAAGTTTTTTTTCTATCAACTTACAATTTTTTGAGGTAGGAAATTGAAGTTATTGAATTTGTAGGAGTGTCTATGCTAGAATATTCTACCAACTTTACTTTTTTACCAACTTAGCTTTTAGGTGAGTTTTTAAGGTTCTTACTGTATAAGAATCCCAAAGTAAAAAAATCCATGCCGTGGATTTGTAGACTGCCTGGACTAGAAAATATGAAAATTTCCTCGTTGTAAATTGAGTGTCAAATTGCTAAAATGAAGCTAAGAGCAATTACCCTATTTGTTTTTTTTTTTATATTTCTTCGCCTTTTATTCAGTTTTATAAAAGATGATAGCAGAATGAGAGTTTTTGTGAAAATGCGTTCGAAGTGCTATTTTGAGATCTTATTGCTGCACAGATTAGGCACAGGAACTCATCGAGAGCCCGCCTACAATAGAACCACAAAAGCTAAACTATGCTCCAAGTCTTAGTTTTTAGAACTTCAACTTATAGTAGCAACAGGTTTGATTATCCGTGGAATTATACAGCCCATGCGAAGCGAAACGCATCTGATTTTATGTAACGTACGCTATGTAGCGAATATATTCCCACAATAAAATAGTTAAAAATTGAGATCAAGTGACTGTGCACAGTTGAATTCCACTGGGTCTAGACGTTCAGGTGCTAGCTACAGACATATATTTTCAGCGAAACGTCTATTCTCAGCTAATCAATTCAGTTTACTGGCGAATCACGTTTCGGAACTGACCATGCGTGACTATGCTTATTCTAGAGCCAATTACTCCCACAGGTGGAAGTAGGTGGTATGTACCTACAATTTGACGCCCGTATCAGCTAATTCACGTCCGGCTGATTCGTGATAGAACTCTAACGCTAGGAATGTTTTGTGTAACTAGCAATTGATCAAACGAGTATTGGTTTACTGATCACTATCTTCAGCTACATCGACACCAAAATTAGCGTGAATAATTAAAGTATGTTCAATTTCACCTAACATACGGCACATATCGGATGAATTAATCATTGACATTATTATCGATTACCCTTTGAGCTCTGATTCGTTATAGATTGTAGTCTACCGTATCCAAACCTAGAACAGTGCTCAATCACATACGTTTAGGGTCAAATATGTACGCAACACGCAGCACCGTTGTTAGTCCAAAATGCCCAAATTGATCATGTTCCCCGGATCACAAACAATGTCGTTCGTTTTTTCAATTTTCTTTTCACTATTTTTTATTCATTCGGTTTATTTGGCCCTATCGGCCACAGGTAGCAGGCAGTTTATTTTAAACCCAGCTTTGCGTTGCGGAGACTAAAGAAGCTGGCAGGTAAGGCAGATGCAATACCAATCGAAACAGACCTACGCAAACAAACTCGATTGTGAAAGTGTAATCACACGGCTCGGGAAGTCAGTCTCTAGTAAACTGCTGCATTGAGCAGCATAACAATGAATCTACGTACGGTGGTTTGGTTATCTAGTTATATGTAATTTATCTTTTCTAGTTCTATTATCATACATAGTTTGTGTTGTGAGGTGTAAAAAATGTAAATAGTTGATTTTTTTTCAACCAGTTATTACAATTTGTAAACGTGCCATTCGATAACTCTCTATCTAAGGTTAAATTATAATACATGCAAACAAACATGGCTCGTATGAATATCACTTCATTGTGCGTAGTTTTGCTTACAGTTTGCATCTCAATCAGTAAGTTATAAACAGGTGATGAAAAAAATATTATTTTGTGTGGGGAAATAACTTTACAACTAACCTCATTTACTTCATAACTTGCCGTAGCAGTTGGAAGCTGTTACGGTTTTATCGTAAATTAGTAATGATTTTAATTGACATAGCTTTTATTGGGCCTATGTAATTCAAGTCTACCAGTAGCTTTCAAATTGGGAATCTTTCCGAATCCTCAAAAGCGCTTACCTCCTCGTAAACAGCAGCTTGTCCAGCTCAGTATTGCATGCAGTATTGTGATTATCATTTGATTTGAGAGAAGAAGCTCTTGGTTTATTAGGAAGAATGACCAATTGAATTTTAATAGCTTTGGGAGAAACTTTCAACTGTTATAAGTAGTTGGAGCAAATATTCAAGCTTTTCTGCAATCGATCTAATGGGTAGAGAATTTGTGCATCCCGGTGGAAAATCAGACAGATTTGAAGTGTATATATTGTATAGAAGTGGACCCAAGATTGAAACAATCTATCATATTTTGACTTCTTGTGGACCACTGTTAGAGTTCGAGTTCTAGCAGTTTCAGTGGAAGAACCTTTTGATTTTTTCGTATTATATTATTATAGTATCTATGAGCAATTGATGTATTGCGGAATTTCCATGACAAAATCCAAACAGGTAATCTATTAAGAATGATTCTCCAAAACAGTTTAGTAGCCGTAGAAAGCAATCTAGATGGTCGATAACTCGAAACCTCTTCTGCATTCATAACCAGTTTTAAAATCGAAGTAATTTTCTCATTTTTCGTGATTTGAAAAAATATGCAATTATAAAAAAGATATTGGAAATTGTTTCAAAAAAAATTTTGAATATGGTTTCTAATTTTCGATTTTAGTACTAAAAACTCTCAAAAGAATGACGCTAGGTTTAAGCTTTTTCTGTGAATCTCAATGAATAGTTTTTAAAAACAAGATCACGCAAGCGTTGATGTTGTCAGCTTCGTACATTTTCATGAGAATAAGAGACTGAAGATTACTTAAGATAATGTATCCTTCCGAAAGTTATTCTAGCAACTCTTTTGAGAAAAAAGAATATTTCTAAACAGCAAATTTGGAGTTAGGACAAGAAGGTTTCTGGGTTTTCACATTGATTAAGGATTTATATCGATCATTTATTTCATGACACATTCAAAATGTACATACACCTGTTTGAATCCACAGTGAAATATCTAGACCCGTTAAGGTTATTAGGTTTTTTAAAATGTTGAAAGTGCAACTTTTTTTTTTGTTTATTAATTACGTAAAAAACAACTAACAACGGATTAAAATCTAACATTATCTTTCAAAATATTGAAAAAGTAAGGGTGCTCAGCCCTATATTGAAAAATAATGTTATTTATAGCATTTTTGTAGAACACTTCGACTTTCTAAAAAATTGTTTTCAGGTTACCCAAACGTGATTTATGAAAAAATGACCTTTTTAAGCTTCAAAACCACTCTTCTGCAATTTTTAAAACCCTTCAAAACACAAATTAAAAAATAAATTTGACAACTGAAAAATTCACTGCAAAGCGGAATTAATCACGAAAATTTACATGAAAAAAAGATCTTTGATATCTTATCGGGAGGCTGAGATATTGGCATTTTTATATGTGATGGAAAACTATGCATTTTTACAAATATGTCAAATACCTGTTTTATTTTGGAAAATAAAAAATAACAATGTTCAGAAAACAAATACATTTCTGAATAGCTGATAACTCAGTCGAAGGTTCAAAAATTCGGCAAAATCTGCGAAAAAGTTAGAACGCAAATTGTGATTGTTAGTGCCTTCTTATAGAAAACTTTATGTTGCTCGTAATATGTAAGAGATATAAACATGATATCTTCGACTAAATTTCTTGTTTTAAGATAACCTAATACCCCGTTCACACTACACCGCATATCACTGGATATCAAACGATTCGTGCTATCGAGGCCATATCACCATCCATATTACCTGGTATCCCATACAATCGAGCTGTCAACGGATATCACCTCGGCCACATGCTATCGCGGATATCATGTTCGAAAACCAATAATAACCACAATTCAAGCAGTTGGCAACACGGCCAAAGGACTTTCGACGCAACCCTACAAATTTCGAACTTCGCGTTGCATGCGAGGAAAAAGGAAGGAAATATTTTTGCTATTTTCGTCCCGCACATGTTGACAATTGCATATGAGAGTTCGCGTTGGTGCGAGCCAACTCGCTGACATCTCTATCCTAATCCCATTGCTCTTGTTGTCTTGTTTTAGCGTTGACCTGTTTTTGTTTTCTTCTCTTTTCAATTCCCAAGCAAATGTCAAATCATATTAGCTCACTCTAATGTGAACGCTCGAGGTGATATCCTAAATCATCTGGCGATATCAGGTGATATCCAGCGTAGTCTGAACAAGGCATGAGACTTTGTTGAAGACACCTCACGTCTATCTTAATCTGATCAAAAAGTAAATTTTTTATCTCACTCATTGGTGAATTGATCACCCATATTTCTACATTAAGAGATGCATTTTTGAATATCCTGAAACTTCTCCGAACATACCTTATGGCTATAATTAACTTTTGAATCACTATTCAATTTATCGCACAAAAACGGCAGGATAGTAGCATTTCTGTGAAAATGCTCAGTTTTCCATCACATGTAAAAACGCCAATAATTCAGCCTCCCGATAAAATATCTATGATCTTTTTTCATGTGAATTTTCGTCTTGAGTCCCGCTTTGCAGTAAAAAATTCCGTTCTTGATCCAAAAAATTTTTCATACGTGTTTTGAAGGGTTTTATCTAAAAATTATGAGCAAAATTCACTTTTCCACGATGTTCAATGGGCTCTGTGCCAAATAATTGAATGCAATGCTGAACCAAACCATGCAAAATATCCAAAAACAACCCCACAAAAATCAAAAAATATATGAAAGAATGTGGGAACCGAACAGATTTGTAAAATATGCAAAAGAATGATTTTGTAGCTAGAAAAAGTCATTTTTTCATAAATCACGTTTGGGTAAACTGAAATTTTTTTTTTTAGAAAGTCGAAATGTTCTACAAAAATGCTATAAATAACATTATCTTTCAATTTAGGGTTGGGCACCTTGAATTTTTCAACATCGATTTTTTTTTGGGACAGCCTACTATACAGTAAACTCCCCACATCTCGATGTTGAGGTGACCATCACGAGAGCGTAATATCAAGAAAATAAGTTACCCAGAGTGCTAGATTAGATCAAGCAGAAGATCTAAAGTACGGCACAAAGCCTGTTAGGTACCTACTAGTGAAAAGCGAATCAACATTTCCGAATTGATCCATATGCTCCTTGGTTTGGCGAATGATATTGATAGCATCGGTTTCAGCCGCAGAAATAAGAGGCATTCGTGGCTTTCAAAAGGGATGAAAGTTGGGTTGTACCAAAGCAAAGTACATTGGTAGGGAGCACGGAATGTCGTCGAATCTTGAAACTAAGATGGTTACAGCTGAGGGTATCTATGAAGAAGTCGGCGAATTTGTGTACCTTATGACCCACATCTTGGTTGGTGTGACAACGATGTTCGACGCGAAGTGAGTAGACAGATAGCTTTCGCCAACAGGATTTTCTATGGTTTACATATCCAGCTGAGATCCCTTAGCATTCATGTCCGCACGAAATTTGCACTCTATAGGACGTGGATACATCCGGTGGAGCTCTATGGCCATGAGTGTTGATCGATGAAGGATTCTTTGATATATCGAAATACAAGATTGTGGGTGCATGCAAATTTGAAAGGATCATTGGAATTATCGAGATAGGAGAAGATATCGAATTTTTTATGTTTTCGAACTCAATTGTTGCTGACATAGTAAAACTGATTGCAACGGAAATTTTTTTTTCTATTCTTGATAACAATAATAGTAGAGAGCACAATCGCAAAAAGCATAACGAGGCCGAAAATTTTGTTGGAGTAAGGAAAAGCCTGCTTGAGTACAATAAATATAGTTATTCCTCCTCAAATAGGCTTAAAAACCCTCTCATCTTTTCATACAAATAAATACAATTATAAATATATTACAAATCAAAATATTTAAAACTAGAAATGAATATTGATCCTCAATTCTTGATATTTTTTGCAGCTTCGACAGTCCAAAATAAGCCCATCCTAAAATTATAGCTAAGTAGATATATAAGTAGAGCAATGGCAATAGTTGAGTACTAAATATTTATTATGAAAGGAATATTCAGAACCAAATCATTAATTCAACAAATTAGATTAGAATAATGATTTCCTACAGCGAATTTATTAATCGATCATTCTGCAGTTCTACAGAAAGATAGAAACATTTGACTAATCCTAATGGTATAAGTGCGTGGAAAGACTTTGAGTGATACTTTTGTATGCAAATAAGTCTTTACACCCGGTAGGTATGCTAATCCTTGCTACACGCCAGAAAGCAGATTATAGGCTCTATTTTATGGTTGCAAGTTTCTCGAAATACTTGTGGTTGAGCGAAATCGTGTTATCTACCGAAAAGACGCACCACTGATTCGTGATGAGATACTATTTTTGCAGGAAAACTCAATAAGGAAACTTTTTCGATTTTTAATGTTTCTGTGATTTTCAAAGTTTTGACGCGCATTTCATTGAAAAAACTAGGATAAACCTGCGACTTGAAACAAATTACGATTATTTAATAAAGCCCCACACTCATCATCTCCATTTCATTTCATTTAGCCCATGCTTTGAAGTGCTATCGATGCAACAGCTTCGACGATCCTGCCTGTTTCGATGTCTATTTTGAATCCTCTGGAGCTAGCAACGATTCGATGGTGAGAAGACCTAAATTAGATCCATTCCTGGTGGAGTGCGGCCAAAATGAAACCGGACGGGTACCGTTTTGTCGAAAAATTACAATCACAGGTAGGTATCAGTAATAAAGAGACTCGAGTATTACAAACTGTTATTAATATAATCTATATTTTAGTACTGAAAGGCGAACATCATCGAGTCGTTAGAGACTGTGGTTACGAGCGGTCAAATACGGATTGTTATAAGGCAGATAACGAAGGGCATCTGGAAACGGTTTGTCAATGCTGGACGGATGGATGCAATTCAGCCGTACGGAATGGGCACGTGCTAGTACAGTTTGTTGGATTTATTGTACTTTTGAAATTGTTTTATAACTAAGAACTTGAGTAAGAAATTTCACAACCAAGCACTAAATTTAATTTAATTTGACTAATCAGGCTTACTTACAGTAAATCTTAATTTTGGTTACTGGAAAACAACCCACCACTTCTTCACTCGTAAAAAATATATACGTTAAAAGCATCAGATAAGATGGTACTTCAAAATGGGTCGTATATGAGTATATCATTTTATTGATAAAGTAGCATATCAGAATCGTAAAGGTCAAACACCGAATCGTTATTGCGATTATTTATGCAATTTAATTGACGTTACCTATCTTGTTTGTGCAGACCGTAACACAGGATTTTTACCCCTAGGTTCGACAAACGGCATCTAAGCTCGAAGGCTAACACATGGTAATGAAATGAAAGTCGTAAATTTATTGTTCCAATCATAATAAACATACCTCGTATTTCGTATATAAGTTAATTTGAAATTTTACACACTAATTTTTATTCAATCAGCAGTCAAATGTTTGTACATTTCATGACCTAGATAACACCAACACTTTGAGGTAAAAAATATTTCTTTTAAGCCTCCATAAAATGCCCTTCGATTTTTGTCGAACCATTCCCATCGAAGCAGTCAGAGCAAATACGACGAGGGGTGAGCCCAAGTTATCAAGGTTTCCTTCCTTAACAAACAGCCAACTGTGCCATTTTTAGAAATATGTACGGCACTGTATAGGGCACTATTTACTGTAGTGTGTGGTAGAGCAATTCTAATACTTACTCATACCCGGAGTAGACAGCTAAATATAAATTAAGCAATGCATGAATTATTTATAAGCTGTAATAATCATACTGCCAGAGAGTTAGGATTTGTCAGGTTTGGGTTCCTGCCGTAAAATTCGATTGTAGGCTTTCGTTTAACTAATTATTGTTCAGCTTCAACTTCCTGGTATCAGCAGATATTTACAGGTTGAAATTTATTCATAACATTCAATTGATAGTTGGAATCGGTTCTTATCGGGTATCAAAAGAACGATTTATTAGTAGTCTGCACGAACTCTCACGTTAGATTGAATTGTGTGCGCTAATTGTTGAGTCACGTTTCTGAGGAGTCGAATGTATAGAAATTCAATTCTATAACTCTACTGAAATCATTTCACTTCTGCTACTAATTTATCAGCCTTCCATAGTAATTTATCTCTGAGTGAACTATGCGTTCAATTACTGCATTTACATTTGACATAACTACTGTATAATTTAGTTTTGTATTTTCGCTCCATGCATTATTTCTAAGGTTGTCACGTGACCCAGATTTCTCGAATAGGTAGTTTTCAAGTTAACAATCATCGTAATAATCACTGAATTCGGTTATTGGTAATAAATACACATGATTATATAGTTGGCACTACCCTTTTTATTTTACCTCGTTTATTTTTTTCACAGCCTTTTCGCAGTATTTAATCATAAATGCCACGATTCACTGTAGCAATACTTTTTCCCAGGGATTTTTTTTTCTTTCACTTAGCCATTTATCTTGAAAATAATAGATGAACGCTCTCTGTTTTTCTCGGCCAGTACAAATTATTTGACATAAATTATTTCAATACAACGCGAATCTCTAAAGTCAATTCCCAGATAATGTAATTGATACTTTAACATAGGAAAACGATATAACTGTAGGATTTGTATCAAATATACACAAATCGATGACTGTTAAACGCTTTCATTTTGAACAAAAGCTCTTTCAGATTGGCTTAAAAATAGTTTCGCTAACCTGGTAGCCCCCTAGTTGTTCCCCCTGCCACGATCCGAGACCTTATCCAGGTCACCGAATTCAACCTCGTAAAGTAGCTGTTGGATTCGAAGCTTCACGAGTGCATTTTTCCTTGCCGAAAGCCTTTTCAGCACTGGTGCACAGCTCAGTAGAAACCTCTCGTCTGGATCGCTAATTGTCGACGTCGTATTCGTATTTGTGAGTTTAACTTCCTCGCTGATGTGGTCTAAAAATGGCACATTATCACTGTTGTCATCATCCTGCGATATATCCAAATCATTATGTGTCACGGTGGTCATTCCTGTTACCGTAGCTTCCACAGACGGATCGGGACTCGCTGTTTCTACGAATACTTGTTTCGCGTCAAGTGCGTACGCGACCGGAGAACCTTCTTCTACTTCTTCGTATACATACTCTGTTTGATTGTCATCAAACTGTTCGCCCACACTATTTTCGATGTTAACTTGTTCAGTTACGAATTCGGCAATATGAATGATTTGAGCGTCATCGGAAGTAACCGTTTCTTTGTCGCTAGTTGAGTCTGTCTCGGAAATACTAAAATTAGAAAATTTTTTTTAAATGATTAAATGGTACATATGAGAGCCATACCCGTAAAGCTCAACATGGTTCCGCAGGAAGTTCATGTGCTCGTAATATACCCATTTCTTTCGCTTGGATCCCGGAGTAGCCAAAATTTCCTGACGAAAATATTTTATGAAAGTATCGCGCAAACTCTTCCATCTTTTCTTACAGTTGTCAACTTAAACGAGAAAAAAATATAATTTATAATTTTACATCTAAACATCTCATTATTATATGGCGCGCTTATTACAATGCCACACGTTGATCACCATCGCAACGCTTGGCTTTACACTCCAAATTCCGTTCTGAAAAACCGCCAGCAAATAAGAAGCGCCGCTCCATTATAGTATCGTTTAAAACTACCTTGCACTCCAAGCGCACTCGCGATTTCCGCCCATGCACAGTCTGTTGCCCCGGGTTTCCGGTATGCCTTGAGCGATTTGTCGTACAGAACCGGCCGCAGCTTAACTTGCTGGATCAAATGTTCTTCCTGGACACTTTTGGTCAGTAACGATTGGCGTCGCCGCTGCTGTTGCTGCTGCTGCTGGAGTAACAGTTGCTGGTTCATGTCCCTGCTTCGTGGAAAATTGCAATCGCACTCAGTCTGCGGGATATGTTTGTTGAAGATGTGTAATATAGTTTGCTTGATGTTTTTATATTTTATTTGCGATAATGTTCCCAAAAATGTTTATTCATATCTAGAATGCTACACCTTTAAAGCGCCGACTCGGATATATTTGACATTCGAAATGTTGAGCAAAAGACTCAGTGGTTAACTGTCAGAAAAAAATATCCCTGTTGGAAAAAACACTTTCGAGTGTGACGCTTCAGTGACGCCCATATAAGCAACCTTACGCAAAGAAAAATAATCTCCTAATCTGATGTATAGCAATCTATAGTTTTCAAACTATTACCGAATATTCGTCCTCATTTCGTACAATATGATCGGTTCGTAAAAATTCTCATTTTCGAATTATCTAAACAAAGGGATGTTCGAACATTCGAATTGATGCTAACGAAAATGAGTATGCAAATTTCTCATGCTCTTGTTCGATCGTGATATCGACGTAAACGAGAATAAGAGTAATTGTGATTTTTATCATAATAATTCTTAGCTAGGAGCGCTACCAGGGCTTCAAATGGTGAGTTGACAAACTGGAAGGAGCGTCAGCTCCGGCCCTCACAAGTTCCTATCTGACACTTCACGAGTCATATGATTACACTAGACTGCCAGTTGAAACATGGACACAACTGGTTGGTGTTACCTGTATAATGTTATCATCTGACAATAGCTAAGTGAGAAGGTAGAGGAAATGCTTCACCATCCATAGCGTCTGTTCACCAAGATGGTGCGGCTCATAACAGCGTCTGATCACCATGTTAGGAGTGGCTGATCAACATCTTGGTGTCAGCGTGAGACTCTAAACAAAGCTGACACGATGGGTGGAAGGCCCAACGAGCCGCCCCGTAGGACTGCAGGCAGACCGGTAATCAGGTTAGATAGCCTGCACGCCGTATCTTATGATAACGGCTATCGGTGCGTAAACTTTGCGGCCTCCCGTGGTATGGTAGTCCGAAGTACCTTCTTCCCCCGCAAAGATATCCACAAACCCATCTGGAGATCACCCGACCAACAGACAGCGATCTCAAATCGACCACGTCCTAATCGACGGCAGGTTCTTCTCCGACATCATCGCCGCGACCAAATATCGAGCAACTGTGGGACGCCGGGGTTGCACAGGAATACGCGTAGCAGCTGGAGGCACCGTTACCCATGCAAGAGCAGCTTGTCGCAGCATGGCTGGGACTGGGAGAGCATCCAATCTGCCATCTGGTAGCACTGCTGTAGCGCTACTAGGTACAAGGACTCCGAATCCTAGAAATGACTGGTTTGACAGCGAATGCAAACACTTAGTCGAGAAGAAGAACGCAGCACGGGCGAGAATGCTGCAACATCGTATAAGAGCGAACGTGGAAGGAACAAGTCCTCCGAAGGAAGAAGCGCCAGCAAGAGGACCGAGATCGCATAGCGATGGAAGAACTGTACCAAGCTAACGACACTTGTAAGTTCTACGAGAAGCTGAACAGCTCCCGTAGAGGCTACGTGTGCAGAAGCTTGGACAGCAACCTTCTTGCGGACTAGTGTGAGGTGATCGACAAGTTAAACCAGCACTTCGACGAACAACTGAACGGCAATGTATTAGAGCGCGAGGCCAGTATGGCAACTGATCTTGATGCACGAGCAGAAGACAACATGATTCCAGCCTCCGGTCTCCTGAAGGTGGAGGAGGAGATTGATCTGCTGAAAAACAATAAAGCTGCTGGAGTAGACTAACTTCCCAGTGATTTGTTGATATGCGGTAAAGAAACGCTGGCTAGAGCCGTACACTGGGTCATTGTCAAGATTTAAAAGGATGAACGAGTTCTGGAGGAGTGCCTTCCTTCCAATACCTTCTATCCTTATGCCTACTGTTTAACATTGCCCTGGAAGGTGTCATTAGAAGAGCGGGGATAAGCACGAAAGGCACGATATTACACAAGTCAGTTCAACTGTCTGGGTTCGCCGACAATATCGACATTGTAGCTCGGACCTTTGTGAAGATGGTGGAGACGTACATCAGACTAAAGGCCGGAGCCAAACGGATTAGACTGGTCATCAATGCAGCGAAGACGAAGTACATTAAAGGAAGGGGTTCACGTGAAGACAGTGCCAACCTCCCACCTCGAGTTCAGTTGGTGGTGATGAAATCGGTGTGGTCGAAGAGCTCGTGTACCTGGGCTCACTGGTAACTGCCGACAACGATAGCAGCAAAAAATTTATTGGCTCATTAGGGCAGGAAGGCGTGCATACTTTGGTCTCCGGAGGACGCTCCGATTGAATAGAGTTCGCAGCCGCACCAAGTTAACCATCCACAAGACGCTGACAGATCGGTAGTCCTCTACGGCCATGAGACATGGACTATGCTTGTGGGTACCAACGCGCCCTTGCGGTCTTCGAGTGGAAGGTGTTGCGTACCATCTTCGGGGACTACAGATGGAGAACGGAACGTGGAGAAGGCGAATGAACCATGAACTGCAATAGCTATCGTCCACACCACCAAGATTAGCAGGTTGCGTTGGGCTGGGCATGTCGTAAGGATGTCGGAAGACAGCCCGGTAAAGACGGTTCTTGAAACCAATTCGTCAGGGACGAGATAGAGAGATGCACAGCGGGCAAGGTGGATCGATCAGGTGGAAGGCGATCTACGGACCCTACGCATACTGCAGGGCTGGCGAACTGCACTTTTACGTACAGAAAAGGCCACACCACGACTTAGGACTGTTTGTTAAGGTAAGTAGGAGCGCTACTAGCGACTCCAGCCTCGAAATGTAAATGTATTTTGTTGTAGCAATAAGCTCACCATGCGGCGCTAGTGTGCAAGTGATTTATAATGTATTTCTTTTTGAAAATTTACACGAAGTTAACCAACAAAGTTTCAATAAGTTATTGAAGTGAATCAGTTACTTTTGCAAACTTTGCGATTCTTTATCTCACAGAATATTTACAGCTTACTTTAGTGAGAACGGAAGGCAGCCGCGGCTCAAGTTAAAATAATAGTGAATTTAAAAAGCTGTTATATGATCTTATCGCTCTACTCAAGTTACCAAAACTCTTATCGCTCTACTCAA